>NC_073624.1:57973333-58670000 GCF_029407905.1 Bubalus kerabau | reverse complement strand
ATGCCTGCATTCAGGGAAAATAATCAACTAATAAAACAAGTTTTTCAATAAATATTTTTAAAAAATCTCCTTTCCCCCCTTTTTTACTAAGCACATTGTATTTTCCTTTTGATATTAACTGTTGCCATCTCCCTGGGTATACAAATTTAGTGATGAACACTTGTTGTATTGATTTCTTGCCTCTCCTAGAAAGGGACAATGAACGATCTGAACCTACTGCTGTTCCTGTCCTTGGTGGGCAAATCACAGTTTATCCAGTTTGCCTTTGTGGGCAGCACTGATGGCTGTAATCAGATCAGTTCTGGGGCAAGCCACATTGAATGCTAAAGTCTGATGTGAGTGGTTCAGCCTAACAGATGATGGAAACTATGCAACTGTCAGATAATTACTATGCTTTAGGAAAATAAAAATGTCTTAGTTAATTTACAAGGAGAGAAAAAAAATCTATATTAAAAAGAGTAAAATTGAAAAGATAATCAAGAATATTAAAATCCCAAAAGAATTTAGGCTGAGGAAAGGATTCCCATAAGATGCACAACAGATATCATATAGACTCACAGATCCATCTAATTAATGAGTGGTTACTAAATATGATAAATGTAGTTCATTACCATTTTAGAAAGACATGAATTATAGGTAATTACAGGTAAACTATCATTCCAACACTAAATGGAATGTGGATGACGTATTACCTGGGCCTTTTGCTTTCTCCCACTTATTCAATGTCTACTGAGATTAGAACATCACAGAAGTTCAGACTTGCAAATGAAAAAAAAACCTCAAAACAGAAACATAGATAAAAGCCTATTAAAATAAACTCCATGGAGTATCTACATTTTGGCTGCAGTATAATCTTTCTTTATTTACATATTTAGAAATCAATTTCCCATTAAAAGGAGACATTATGAAGAATTTTAGCAAGTAAGACGTTGTGTTGAAAACTCAGTAGATGCAAGTGGGAGATACAAAGTAAAACATAGCTTCATTTTTGCTTATTCTCTCTTTGGATGAGTCTTGGTCTGATTTGGTGCACAAATGTGAAAGCTTAGATGCATAGTTTGGTTGCATAGTTTAGATGTGATTTTGATATAGATATAAAGACTGGGGGAAAAATGAAAATAGTAAGTACTACTTGGTGACTAGATAAAAGCATTTGTGAAAAACTGAGTTCTATTCTTAAGGTATCAGTAGACTTGTCACTCAGACAATAAGAAAACAAGGGGATATTGAATAGGAGCTATGAATTGCAAAGCATTTGTGCTATGCTTAGTTTGCTTATTTGCTCAGTTGTGTCTGACCCTTTGTGACCCCATGGACTGTAGCCCGCCAGGCTCCTCTGTCCCTGGGGATTCTCCAGGCAAGAATACTGGAGTGGGTTGCCATCCCTTCCTCCAGGGGATCTTCCCAACCCAGGGATCAAATCCAGGCTTCCCACATTACAGGTGGATTCTTTACCATCTGAGCCATCAGCAAAGCAGTGCATTTAGTGTACTATTTTAGAATTATGGAAATGCATTCATGGGAAACCCTATGATAAAAAGGATTTTATCATTTATTTTTAAAAATATTTTTTTATAATTAAAAATATACTTGTGTATTAAATGTACATAATATATTCATTCATTTGTTCATTCAAAAATATTGAGTATATAAGTTAGAAGCTGAGTGAACAAAATAGACTTTGTTGGAGTGGTCTTTGCTGTTGGAATTTAAAATCAGATAAAGAAAAGGCGGCAGCAGCAGCAAAGAAAAGGTAAACTCATGGTGGAAAAAAAGCACAAAGATAAAATATAGCCATCATAGTCAAAAAGAAACACCAAATTCATGAAAACAATTGTTAAAAAACACTTGTATAACACCTAACACCTATACACATACACAAAGATATAAACCAACAGTAAGGCATTGGAGAGACTAGGATCAAATGAAATTAGGTCAGAGGAAGTAAACAATTACATTTAAGAGGGGGAAAGAGCAAAATTTGTTCAAGTGGAGTGGGAACGGTGTATCAGACAGACCAAACAGTTTTGGATAGGTGAACCATGTTCAATGAAAGCTTTTCCTAGCAGATTCACAGAGAATGGGAGTGGGGAACATCATTAGTTTTAAATTCTGTGTCAGCCTCTATAAAAAGAAACAGTTGTTAGTCGCTAAAGTGAAAGTGAAGTCGCTCAGTTGTGTTCGACTCTTTGCAACGCCATGGACTGTAGCCTATCAGGCTCCTCAGTCCATGGGATTTTCCAGGCAAGAATACTGGAGTGGATTGCCATTTCCTTCTCCAGGGGATCTTCTTGACCCAGGAATTGAATCCTGGTCTCCCACATTGCAGGCAGACGCTTTACCGTCTGAGCCACCTTTGTGACCCTGTAGACTGTAGCCCTCCAGTTCCCCTGTCCATGGGATTTCTCAGGCAAGAATACTGGAATAGGTTGCCATTTCCTTCTTCAGGGGATCTTCCTGACCCAGGGATTGAATTCATGTCTCCTGCATTGGCAGGCAATTTCTTTACCACTGAGCAACCACAGAAGCCCATACAAACAAGAGTCACGTGGTATTTATCAATGCAGAGATTGTCTTTCCAATGGGACAACAATGCAGATTTATTCCACTGTGAAGAGATTTCATATGTGAAAATCCGATGTTTTAGAACAAATAAGGTGCTGATTAGTTGCATGATACAAGAGCTGTTTCATTTACAAGGGAGTTTTGCCACAGCATTGTTATTTAAATAGTAAATTCCTTTTAGGTGTTAAAAATATAAAGTTACTTTCTAAGATGTGCTTTATACACTCTCTTCCCAAGATCATGTGTATTTTACAAAAGAATGTATCCATTTGCCATTCAATAAAGCAACAAGAGTCCTACCATTTCAGTTAGCTATTTATGTCAAGAAGGCTTGGTTAAAGTTAAGATTTTCTGATTCCCCTTGAAAATAGTCTTCAATGGTCAATGGGGCTGTAGTATACAGTTTTTTAGGCAGGGACTGAATGAAGAGTAAATATGACATTGTTTTTCAGTGATGTGCCATGCATACTAATTATTACAGTGGCTTGAAAGAAGACAATTTCATCTAAGAATTGTTCCAACTCCCCTCTATTCAATGGCTTTTCCAGCGTCACTTATCAGTTTGAAAACAAACTGATTTAGTTTAGATTTGCTTACTGTCAGTTATCTAGTCAATAAAACACATATAACCCAAGCATGCTAAAAGTACAGATGATATTAAAACCTAGTTACCATAATAAAAGTATTCTGGCCTGGAGAATTCCATGGACTGTATAGTCCATGGGATGGCAGAGAGTCGGACAGAACTGAGCGACTTTCACTGGGCTCACATATCAACGTGTGTGTGTTAGTTGCTCAGTCGTGTATGACTCTTTGTGACCCCATAGACTGTAGCCCACCGGGCTCCTCTGTCCATGGGATTCTCCAGGCAAGAACACTGGAGTGAGTTTCCATTCCCTTCTCCAGGGGATATTCTCAACCCAGGGATCCAACCCTGGGTCTCCTACATTGCAGGCAGGTTGTTTACCATCTGAGCTCCCAGGGAAGCCCTGTATATCAACAGATAATTGAAAGTTGCCTGGTTGTCTAAGTGATTTGAGTCAACCATCAGCTCTGGAGATATGTCTGGCACTGGTCATTTTTAAAAAAAAATATAAATTGGGCTTTATTTTACAATGAATAAATCAACACTCAGAGAGAATAAATAACTCTTCCAAAGTTCCACAGTATCAGTTCATAAATATCAGTCTGACCCCAAAGTTTGAGTTATTTCTACCATGAATGGACCACTTTCTCATCTCCTTCAGCTAACCCACATCTACAGCTCTATTTTTTGTGGTCACTCTCAGTGATCATATAAAACTCAGAGGATACATCACTGTAAAGAATATTCTTCCTTACATGGTTACTTTGGTAGGGAAGAAAACACCAATAATCAGGCAATGGCACCCCACCCCAGTACTCTTGCCTGGAGAATCCCATGGATGGAGGAGCCTGGTGGGCTGCAGTCCATGGGGTCGCTAGAGTCAGACACGACTGAGCGACTTCACTTTCACTTTTCACTTTCATGCATTGGAGAAGGAAATGGCAACCCACTCCAGTGTTCTTGCCTGGAGAATCCCAGGGACGGGGGAGCCTGGTGGGCTGCCGTCTATGGGGTCACACAGAGTTGGACACGACTGAAGTGACTTAGCAGCAGCAGCAGCAGTCTCCATCTTTGTGTATACTGGGTTTAATCTTAAAAAGCTGTTGGGATCAGCCAAAGTGGCATTGGTCATTTTTAATATGTGAAATATTTATAGTTTAGCCATCAATTGTAATTTGCTCATCTCTAAATTTACTAAAAAGTCATCTTGAATCTTTAGCAATGAATTTGTACTTTGACACTCTTGAATTAATAAAAAAGATGAACTACTTATTTGACATTTTGTGCTGATATTAATTTAAATAAAATTAAAGTGTTTTCCTGGCTTCCCAGGTGGTGCTAGTGGTACAGAACTGACCTGCTAATGAAGGAGACATAAGAGATGAGAGTTTGATCCGTGGATTGGGAGGATGCCCCAGAGGAGGGTGCGGCAACTTACTGCAGCATCCTCGCCTGAGAATCTCATGGACATAGGAGCCTGGTGGGCTATATAGTCCATGGGGTCACAAAGAGTCAGACACAACTGAAGTGACTTGGCATGCATGCATGCATGCAAACTGTTTCCTAATTCTTTGACTCAGATAGCAAGGGCTATCATTAAATTGATGGCAAAAACTCTGGATGATGCAACTAACAGTCTAAGTACTGTTTACCTAAGAGGATGATGCTTTCTAGCAATAGGATGAAGGGTTGTGGGAATCTTAGATATGAAAGAAGTAGTTCCTTGCAGTTACAAGGGCAGAGAAAAAATATTTCTAGAGAGAAAGAGAAGAAATACATGAGGTTCAGACTCTCTCAATTCTTAGAAATACGGACACAACAAGGAATTCTTATATAATCAAAATTCTTCTTAGAAAGCTAAGTGATATTCTACAGCTAAAATCAGAAGTCAAAGCTCCATCTCAGGGGATTCTCTCTAGATGCAACCATACTCAAGAAAGCTTGACAAATCAAGGGAAGTATCCTGGAATCAAAGAAGTAGATTCCTGGAGTAGGAAGGGATCTTAAATATCACTAGTCCATCTCTCCGTTTAAGATCTGAATCAATGGGCAACTTCCTTGGCACACAATATTCAGACTCCAATACTGAGAACTCATTTTTCCCTAGAGCAGTGAATGCCTTTCATCCCTTGTTGAGTTCAAAAATCTATTTCTTTTAAACTTCTATTTCCATAACAGAAGTTGAACCACATTTTGAGGGACTTCTTTTTACTTTCATGTAACATTTTGCCTATACACAAGCATTTGCTGTAGCCATAATTTATATATATTTAGGTCTATAATTTAGATTTTCAGAGGGCATGGTGGGAGCCAAGGCAGGAAGATAAACAGACTTTAGTTATGTGCTCCAATATAGAATTTTCATGGGCTTCCCTGCAATGTGGAAGACTTGGGTTCGACCCCTGAGTTGGGAAGATGCCCTGGAGAAGGAACTGGCAACACACTCAAGTATTCCTGCTGGGAAATCCCACAGACAGAGGAACCTGGTGGGCTAGAGCCCATGGGGTCTCAAAAAGTCAGACATGACTGAGGGACTAACACACATAAAATTTTCTTAAGTTCTTCGCCAACATGTGGAGCTGTTGACAGTAGTTTTTGATTTTCATCCTGCTACTGTCTCTTATGTACTGCTCCATCAACCACCTCACGGCACATAACCAGCTTATTTCAGAGTTGAGATGAGAGAATCCCTGTCTCTCAGTCATTGGTTCAGTACTCTTTCTTACAGAATAATCCCAAGACTCATAGTTCAAACAGCTCAGCCTCAACTAAACCATGTTCTCTATCAACATAGTCCATCTTCTGCTGGCAGTTCATCAAATAACTGAATGAACAAATCAATGATTCTGGCTTATTTAAAACCATATGTCACATAGAGGTGACTATAATTGTTTTTATGTTAACTTTTTAAAAAAGATTTAAGCATTATAATTCTATGGAATAGTATAGAGAATAAGAATCAAAACAGTCACCATACAATTTTATAAATTTGTTTCAGATTATTAAGACATACTAAATTACAGATATATTTGAAGCTCTCTGTATGTCGTTCTTCAATCTATTGATATTTTCCCTTCTCCATCCCTAATTTTTTTGTTTATCATTTTCTATGGACTGGATTGGTGATGAGTTTTACAATGAGCTTTATTTTTCTTTATGAGGCAAATACTGTAAAATAATATTTTATTTTACTGAGTAGGTGCTACACAGTAGTTTATCCTAAAATTTCCATTTATGCACAAGTTTTGCTTCTAGGTTCTCTTTCCATGTCATCATCACTTTGTCTATTTTTGTATCAATTCCACAACATCTTAATTAATACAGTTTGGGCATCTGGCAAGGCAATCTTCCCATACTTTTCAAAACCACTTTGACTTATTTTGGTTCTGTGTTCTTTTTCATTAATTTTAGTATATGCTTTTCATGCCTCATGAAAAACTCTGCTGAAATATCACAGTGGCTTTAGATTTTAAATTGGGAGATAAATGCCATCTCTATGAGACTGAGCTGGGACATTTTGAATATGGTCTATTGCTTCATTTAATCACAACATTAGTATCTTTCAAAAATGTTTTGCAGTTTTTTTCACAAAGGTCTTACATATCTTTTAATAGATTTACACCTAGGTAATTTATATGCTTATTGCTATTGTGAAGGAAGAATCTCATATTATATGTGAGATATATGTCTATAATACAAAGTTACATGTATGATATATGTATATATATATAACATGTACCATATATATAGGAGATTACTATTGTGTTTTTTATATCAATCTGATACCTAGCAACATTTCTAAACTCCCTAATAGTTTGTAGCTTCTTTTGGATATTCTATGGATATAACATTATAGATCACATGTAATGTCAGTTTGTATCTTCCTTTACAATCATTATGCCCCTTATTTCTTCTTATCTTATTGCATTGGTCAGGACCCTAGTATATTTGAATACAAGCAGTGATATATATTTGCTTTATGTTTCATATAGATAATTTTTATCAGTTAAAAGATTTTGTCTTCCAAACATACCTTGTTAATGGTTTATTTGTTAATCTTATGAGTGTGGAATTTTGTCAAATGCATCATAACCACCTACTGGGATAATTATATGTTTTTCTCCTTTACCCTGTTGACATTAATAGTTTTCCACATGTTGAAACACTCTTGTATTTTTGTGATAACAACTGGCTAATTTTTATAACCCTATAAATTCTGATATTATCAGCTAAAAATTTTTAAAGTAGAAAACACAAAGTAAGAGTCTTGTCATTAGGGATCCAGTGGTCCATCTTTATGTGTGTGTGCATGCATATACATATATAAATATGCACATAAATTTACATAAAGCATATATCTACTCACATAAACAAACATGTACATACATATTTACACATACACATTTAAGGCAGGATATAGATAAAGGTACTTATACTTGTCCATTTTATTCAGGACAATCACTAAAATTTTCATTGTTACTAACACTATTCTAATAATCATTTATAAAAACCATATATTATTATCAATGTAGTCATGAGAAAAACAATAAAGTGAGGCTCCACATCACTTTGGATTGCCATTTCCTTCTCCAGGGGGTCTTCCCGACCCAGGAATTGAACCCTGGTCTTCCGCATTGCAGGCAGACACTTTACCGTCTGAGCCACCAGGGAAGCCAAGGAAGATATATAAGTCTAAGCAACTTTATGAGCAACATTCATTTGGCTAAACACCGTAGTGTCCTCTTAGTAACACTGTTTAAAATCTCTAGAGCTCATTTTCTCTTATAATCAAGAGTTTAGAGTGAAGAGGCAATGGAGGGGTGAAAAATCTTACTATAAATGGTATTCGAAAGTTCCTTATGTGGCTCCACATAGTGCTGCTAGGGAACATAGATTCTTCGTATTTGAAAACCTAGAAAACCAAGGTTCTTATTGTTTTTGGCCATGATCTAGGTCAAGAATCTGATTTAAGATAGTCTAGAGATGAGTTAGCTTCAAAATATTTGAATATTTCTGTTTTATGATCTATCTTCCCTAAAGAAATAATTACAGGTGTTCTCCTCATGTTTTGAAATGGGAGACTATATCATCTATTATTTATCATTTTTCAGAAGCCACATAACTTTGAAATATCAGAATAGTAGATAAGGGTATTGTGATTGTTAATATGTGTCAGCTTGATGGGACCACAGGTGGTCAAATATGTTTGGTTGAACTTTCCTCTGGGTGTGTCTGTGAGGGTATTTTTGGATGAGTAAATTGGCAGATTGAGTAAAGCAGATTGCCCTCTCTAATGTGTGTGTGCTTCATCCAATCAACTGAAAGCCTAAATAGCAAAAAAAGACTGACCCTCCTTTAGGTAGGGAGAATTTCGCCAGCCTAAATACCTTCAGACTGGGATATCAGCTCTTTTCCTGCCTTCAGAATTTAAATAAAACATCACCTCTTTCTGGTTCTCAAGCCTGCCTCCTTTTCTATGGAAATTATGCTTATCATCTCTCCTAGTTCTCAGATCTTCAAACTTAGACTAGAACTAAGCCATCCATTCTCCAAGTCTACAAGTCTCTAGCTTGCCCACTCACTCTGCAGATCTTGGTACTTGTCCACCTCCACAATCACATGGGCCAATTACTTATAATAAATCATTTTTTATGTCTTTCTCTATCTCTATATCCTAGTAGTTCTGTTTTTCTGGTGAAACTGACTAATAAAAGCATAAACTCTGTAGCCAGATTACCTCAGCTTGAATCACAGCTCTGTCACTTACTGCTTATATGATTCTCAGCAAGTTATTAAAATCTCAGCATCTTGTTTTCCCCATATTTAAAAAAAGAAAAGTAATATCACTTACCTAAATGGGGCTTTGTGAGAATTAAGCAAGTAATTACATTGAAGACACTTAGAAGAACGCCTGACCTATAACAAGTGTTCATTAAACAGTATCTATTAATCATGATGTAGTTATGGTGGCGGTTGTCACTTTCTTTATTATAGAATGTATTGTCACACAGCAGTATTATTATGCTTTTATTACTTCTTAAGCAAACATAACTTACTCTTGCCAATGTTAATCTATAGCTAGATAGCCCAGTGAAGAATTTACACGCTCCTACTCAATGGGAGTTTCTAGAAGTCCAGGGCTTCCCAGGTTGTGCGAGTGGTAAAGAATCCACCTGCCAGTGCAGGAGATACAAGAGATGCGGGTTCGATCTCTGGGTCAGGGTGAGGAGCCTCTGGAGTAGGAAATGGCAACCCATTCTAGTATTCCTGCCTGGAAACTCCCATGGACAGAGGAGCCTGGCAGGCTACGATCCAGGCGGCTGCAGAGAGTTGTACACGACTGAGTGTCTGAGCACACATAGAAAACATTTCCAGGAAGACTAGAAGCAAATGTAGACTCTGCAGGTAAGTGAGGGCCTCCAAGGAGTTATAGAGAAGGGAAAGCAATCTAAATGAGGCTACTGGATATACCTGATAAATGTGTTTTATAAAAAAGGGGGCAAATATATGAAGGTATAAAGTATATTTTCCTCAATTTCATAAAAATTGATGAGTGCAGAAGGAGATTGTTGTTACATCCAGGTATCAGTATAGAAGTAAACGCCACCAGAATTTAGAACTGGAAGTGAAGAGAATTCTGTATGCAAATTGAAATCACCAGGGGGAACCTAGGTAGATGGAACATAATTACTCAAACTGTAAAGTGCTCAGGGTGTTGTATTAATAATCTGCCCATATTTTTTAAAAGTGCAAGGCATTTTTGAATGGTCAATATGGTCACAAGCCTTTCATTAAATTTAATCATTGAAAGTATTTTTTAAAGTACATACAAAGTATAAGTCATAACCATACCAAAAATAAGTGCAAGCTGAGAAGGAAAGAGGAATCTAGTACTTCCTATTATTATATTTTTTCATCTTTTTATAGTGTTGAAGAGGCTTATACTCAAGTAGAATGACAGAAATGAGTGGTTCCCTCTTAATGGGTACAGATTTTGGAGCATTATTTTTTCCTCAAAGCAAACTACACTATTCCATTCCACATCATAAGAAAAAATGAAGATATGATAATGAGTTTTACTAGAGAGCATGCTTGAAGCATTTGGTGGAATTTTAGGAATGGATCTTGAAAATGACATCAAAATAAATCTTAGGAGTGATTTCTATAGTTTTTTAAGCTGAAGGCTATTTGGGTTAAATGAGTCATTTCTTGAAGCATTAGGACTGCCTTTCTGTTATGGAGGCACCCTTTTGCATCAAAGGCTATCTGTTAGGGCCCGCAACTAGGAGTCTTGATTTGAAATGATGTCAGAAATGTAGGCAAATCAACAAAATACACTGGATACATCTAGGGACTTTTATAGGCAGTGGACAACATTGTTCCTTCCATTTAACAATATGAGAGTGCCCATTCTTACTACCTGCTGTCCGTGAATGGTGAATAGAAAACAAAAAGCCCTATATGGCACCTAAATAGAAAGTGATGAAATAAATCTTTGCTTGTTTCAAACTGTCACTTTCGAGATCAATCTTTTCTGAGTAATAGTTTCATGACTTTTCATGAAGTGCTATTCCAAAATGACTGTTGCTGCTGCTAAGTCGCTTCAGTCGTGTCCGACTCTGTGCGACCCCATAGACGGCAGCCCACCAGGCCCCGCCGTCACTGGGATTCTCCAGGCAAGAACACTGGAGTGGGTTGCCATTTCCTTCTCCAATGCATGAAAGTGAAAAGTGAAAATGAAGTCGCTCAGTCATGTCTGACTCTTTGCGACCCCATGGACTGCAGCCTATCAGGCTCCTCCACCCATGGGATTTTCCAGGCAAGAGTACTGGAGTGAGGTGCCATTGCCTGCTCCGCCAAAATGACTACATAGATCATATTTATATGCTTTTAACTTTCACCTTTTTCCAGTGGTCATGTATGGATGTGAGAGTTGGACTATAAAGAAAGCTGAGCGCAGAAGAATTGGTGCTTTTGAACTGTGGTGTTGGAAAAGACTTTTGAAATTCCCTTGGGCTGCAAGGAGATCCAACCAGTCCATCTTAAAGATCAGTCTTGGTGTTCATTAGAAGTACTGATGTTGAAGCTGAAACTCCAATACTTTGGCAACCTGATGTGAAGAGCTGACTCATTTGAAAAGACCCTGATGCTGGGAAAGATTGAAGGCAGGAGGAGAAGGGGAATGACAGAGGATGAGATGGTTGGATGGCATCACCGACTCAATGGACATGAGTTTGGGTGGACTCCGGGAGTTGGTGATGGACAGGGAAGCCTGGCGCGCTGCGGTTCATGGGGTCTCAAAGGGTCGGACACGACTGAGTGACTGAAATGAACTGAACTGAACTTTCACCTGCAAGTGGACATTCTCTAGTTACAGAGAGTGGGGACTACTCTCTAGCTGTGGTGTGTGGCGTCTCACTGCGGTGGTCTCTCTTGCTGCGGAGCACAGGCTTTAGGCACACCAGCTCAGTAGTTGCAGCCTGTGGAATCTAGTGCGCAGGCTCAGTATTTGTGGCACATGGGCTCAGGTGCTCTGTAGCATGTGGGACTCTCCTGGACCAGGGATTGAACCTGTGTCCCCTGCATTGTCAGGCAGACTCCTACCCTTTGTACCACCCAGGAAGTCTGGCCTTCCCACCTTTTATTAACAGTGAGTGAACTAATTCATTACACAATAGGCAGATAAATACAGATTAACCTAATGAATGAATGGAGAGGTAAACATTTTTATCACAGATGAGTCAAGGGAAAATGCATTTATGAGCCTCCATAAGACTGTTGTCAGCATTCATTTAGTTGGACAGCCCTATAACACTCATTTTGGATCTCAACCTACCCATAAGAAATAAACTGTGAAGTTTTTGCAAGGTATTCTCATCTACTTTTATCTCGTCATGTCTTGCTATTTCCTGTTGTGAGTATCCTAGGATTCGGGCATATCAAATAATTCACAGAGCCCTGAAAGTACCCAACCTTCACTGTGTTTACATTGGCCTTCCCTTCTGCTTGGGTTGCTCTTCCTTTATCTGTCTTTAAGATTATACTTAACCTGTGAGATTCAACTCAGGTGTCAGATCACCTACATAGCCTCTATTAATTTCTGGACAGAGTTAATCAACTCCTTGACCCTTACCTATTTCTGTGATAGCAAGTATCACTGTACTGTGATTATTTTATTTTATTTTTTTTTACCTCTGCTAGGCAGGAGCTTAAATGAGAAACACATACCCCAATAAGTAATCAATTTTTATGTTACATTCATGTAGCCATATTCCTTCAACTGCCAAGGGTTTTGATTTCTTGCAACTCTACTCCTTTAACTATCATAGATTCCTGACATTATGTCTTCCTAATTCCAACATGGGCTCAAATCCAGCACTGAACTGAATGTTTCTCATGTGTGAGGTGTGTTGAGTAGAGCCATTTCTTGTTCTCATGTTTTGTATAAACATGCAATGTATTTTATTGTTAACCTTTAATGAATGACACTCACCTTATTTGTCACACTTGGTCTAAATAAGTTATTTCATTATGTCTGTCAGAGCTAACACTTAAGGCTAGTTATTAAAACTGGGGAAGTAAATTTTCGTTATAACATGAGTGACCTGAAATGAGGAGAAAGGGAACTCTGAAGAAAGTGAACTACTGACTGTATCTAGAAAAGTAGAAGTCAAAGTATAGGTAAGAAGTGGGAATGAAGGCTTAAAAGATACATTGCAAAAAGAGTGAAATTTCAAGTGATTTAGATCCTTATCTTGCCTCTCACTTCTTGAATAGATGCTTTATTTTCCATCTGTGGGCTTCATTTTCCTCATTTGTTAAGTTAGGGAACTGTACTTAAGTATACTACCAGTATGACTTTTGCAATGTGCAGGCACAAGGATATTAGTATTTGATTAATTAAAAATTAAATTAGTGCTTTTAACTTTATATCACCACTACAAAAGATCTTAAGCAATAATATTAATATAATCACAGATCTAATGAGCTGTATTGGAGAAGGCAATGGCACCCCACTCTAGTACTCTTGCCTGGAAAATCCCATGGATGGAGGAGACTGGTGGGCTGCAGTCCATGGGGTTGTGACGAGTCGGAACAACTGAGTGACTTCAATTTCACTTTTCATGCACTGGAGAAAGAAATGGCAACCCACTCCAGTGTTCTTGCCTGGAGAATCCCAGGGACAGGGGAGTCTGGTGGGCTGCCGTCCATGGGGTCACACCGAGTTGGACACAACTGAAGCGATTTAGCAGCAGCAGCAACAATGAGCTGTATATTTTTGCATGCACATTAAATGCATGACCAATAATGTTTTTTTAAAAAAATCCATCCATATACATCTAGAATAAAAATAGCTAATATTTATTTAAGGCTTATTGTGTGCCCAGATATTCTAGCTCTATATTTGCATTAACTCATATAATCCTAACAATATACATTTTAATTTTGATTTTACAGATGGGAAGTTGTGGCACAGAGAGGTTAATAACTTGCCCAAAGTCATACAGCTTGAAACTGGCAGAATCAGGATTCAAACCCAGGCAGTCTGTAGCCACATTTGGGGAACAATGGACAGGAAAATGTCTACAGTCCATTCTAGCACTATGCCTCTCTGACTTTACTTTTCTCTGGAGCACACTCTTCTGAGTTCCTAAGAATGTACTTAACAAATCTACTTAGTTTAATAAGTTCCTCTCAAAGAGTCTAAGTTAGACTGTATGTGATTTTTAGCCTTTTCACTTTCATCTCCTCACAGTTACATGAAATTGCTCATTTAGTCAGTTATCCACAAATGCTAATGTTTAATTTTATTGCATTTTCAGAAAATGCTTTATCTGACATTTCCACAAGAAATACTCATTTGTTACTATGAAGAGGCTGTATAAAGTTACCTCTTTCCAAAGGAATCAGTATGTCTTTGAAATTTAATAATTTACTGAGTACCATATGCTGTTTTGTTTAGTTGTTAAGTCATGTCTGGCTCTTTTGCAACCCCATGAACTGTAGCCCATCAGATTCCTCTGTCCATGGGATTTCCCAAGCAAGAATACTGGACTGGATTGCCTGTTTCCTTCTCCAGGGGATCTTCCTGACCAAGACATCAAACCGACATCTCCTGCATAGAAGGTGTATTCTTTACCACTGAGCCACTTGGGAGCCCAAGTACCATTTAGGTATTCTCAGAAGAAATAGCATGCATAGAAATTCAGAGATGGCAGGAGCTTAGATATTATCCTGTCCTAATACCAAGCAGTGACTTCTTCCTTTTCTGCTTCCTTGAACACTGGACTTTCAGCTTTTGGTTTCTGGTCTCCTATATGGAGAACCTACTATCTTCACCACTGGTTCTTTTGTTCATTGGTAAGTACACCTCATCCCCTTTATGAAATCAGATGTGTGTGTGTGTGTGTGCACGCTACTCATACGTATATGCTACTCATTGATTATTCTGTGGTTTTTCAAGCAAAATAGAAGTTTGTTTTCTTTTTGGAAAAGTTATATATACTTATAGAATATATAACATTCATTTTTAGTAAAGTTAATATATTTTCATACTAGAAGATAATTTAGAAAAATCTGAAAGCAGATATAAATCAGATATAATCCCAGGAACCAGCCCTTTTGCTAATATTTTGATATTCTTTTCTTTTAATATGAGTATTATGCATGTGCTAGTATTTTGCATGTATCTGTTTTAAACTAATTTGGGATTATTTATATTCTCATATTTTTTCATGTATAGTAAGGCTCCTCCTCTACCACATACACTTAAATCAGTTTTCAATACTGTTTTTGAGAAACAGACATAAAAACAGTAAGGGCTTCCATGTCTAGACAAGAGACCAAATTTGACCTTCTGCCTGAAATAAGAAAACAAAGACAGAATATAAGAAATGATGGTTTGTAAGGCACTGGACATGAGGAGTTGAGAGACAGAAATTTTGAGAGACAGCAAACAAACAGAGAGTCCTGTGACTGCCCAGATTATAGCCATGAGGGAGTTTCCAAGCTGTGTTCCAGGAACAGGGAACTCAGAGTGGTGGACTCCCAGTGCTGGTGACAGTATGGAAAGATCGAGGTGACTAGAGTTGTCAGTTGACAGAGCATATAAAGGAGAGAGGTATATAGAGATAAAACTTCAAAAAAGGACTCCCCCAAATAATCAGTATGATCAGATCAGGCAAATGAAGAAATGACTCAACCTTGGCAAAAGAACCACTTGAAAGAATTATTGGTACAAGTGCCCAGTGCCAATTCAGGCCCAGCAATTGTGCCTGTTACCATCAGCCAGATAAGAATTAAGTAGAGCACACAGAAGAATCTTGCTTAGAGGAAACCAGAATTGAAAGAGACACGTGTACCCCAATGTTCATCGCAGCACTGTTTATAATAGCCAGGACATGGAAGCAACCTACATGTCCATCAGCAGATGAATGGATAAGAAAGCTGTGGTACATATACACAATGGAGTATTACTCAGCCATTAAAAAGAATACATTTGAATCAGTTCTAATGAGGTGGATGAAACTGGAGTCTATTATACAGAGTGATGTAAGCCAGAAAGAAAAACACCAATACAGTATACTAATGCATATATATGGAATTTAGAAAGATGGTAACAATAACCCTGTATACGAGACAGCAAAAGAGACACTGATGTATAGAACAGTCTTTTGGACTCTGTGGGAGAGGGAGAGGGTGGGTTGATTTGGGAGAATGGCATTGAAATATGCGTAATATCATATATGAAACGAGTCGCCAGTCTAGGTTCGATGCACGATACTGGATGCTTGGGGCTGGTGCACTGGGATGACCCAGAGGGATGGTATGGGGAGGGAGGAGGGAGGAGGGCTCAAGATGGGGAACACATATATACCTGTGGCAGATTCACTTTGATATATGGCAAAACCAATACACTATTGTAAAGTTAAAATAAAATTAAAAAAAAAAGAATTTATTCCCAAATCTAAACTTAATGCATTAAATATACTATGTACTCAACCTATAATTGATAGGTAACCTATAATTGATAGGTAACCTGTAACTGAGGTAAGACAGCTTCAAAGGAGTCATGTTTTCTTGAGGGGACTATATGTATGTAGAAATTCTAGAGCTAATGGTTTAGTCTCCAGAATATATAAATAACTACTGCAACTTAACAACAAAAAAGACAAACGATGCAATTTAAAAATGGGCAGAGAAATTTAACAGATATTTCTCCAAATAAATCATACAAATAGCCAATAAACACATGAAAATATGCTCAACATCCTTAGTCACTGGGGAAATGAAGATCAAAACCACAGTGATATATCACTTTATTCCTGCTAGGATGACTGTAATAACTACTTTCAAAACTCTGGAAATTAAGAATATTGGCAAGTATGTGGAGAAATTGGAAACTTCCTACATGGATGGTGGGAAAATAAAATGCTATACTTGCTGTGGAAAACAGCTTGGCCATATCTCTAAAAACAGAATTATCATATGACCCAGAAGTTCCAGTCTTAACTTTACACCAAAAAAAATTGTAAAAACATGCAAATCATAAACTAGCCCAAATTCAGAAACAACCCAAGTGCCTACCAACTGATAACTGAATAAATTAAAATGATATACCCATTTGATGGAATATTACATAACTATAAAAAGGAAGTACTGATACATGCTACAGTGTGGATGAACTTTGAAAACATTACGCTAAATGAAAGAAGCTAGACCCAAAGGGCCACATATTGGATAATCCCATTTTAATGAAATGTCCAGAATAGGAAAATTTGTGAATACTGAACACAGATTAGTAATTGCCAGAGACTGGGGGAAGGAGGAAATGAGACGTGACTGCTTAATGAGCATGTGATTGCCTTTTTGGCACAATGAAAATATTCTTAAATTATAAAGTGATGATGTTTGTATAGCATTTCAAGTGTACTAAATGCCAATAAATCACAAACTTTAAAAAAAAAAAAGAATCTTGCTTAGTAGTAAGAAATAATTAACCTAAGATTAGTACTGCTGTGTTCTTGCCTAACACAATAAAAAAGTAAGACCCCCAAAGGATCAAACAGCTCTGAAGTAATTTAATTGCATTCCAAAAAAAACCCCTGAAGAATATTTATAGGAATAGAAAAATACCCAGCATCAAATAAAGTAAAATTCATAATATCTGGCATCTGAACCAAAATTGCCAGGTGTGTAAACAAGAAGGAAACACGACCCAATAAGGAGGTAAATTAATCAAACTGATTCAGAACTGATATATGTTATAATTAGCACACACGGAGATAAAAACATTACAACATACATTAAAATTATATTCTACATGTTTAAAACAGTGAAGTAGAGGCTGGGAAAACAGAGAAAAGACATAATTCAAATTTCTAGAGATAAAGTCTGAGATAAAAAAATACATTGGACAGGATAATGGGAAAATTAGACATTATAGAAGAAAATATCAGTAAACTTGAAGATATAGCAACTGAAATTACTCAAAATAAAACAGAACAGAAAAAAAATTTGACGAAAAAGTGGTTGAAAACTTTTCCAAATTTGGTGAAAGCTATTCTTTTTTTTTTTTCATTTAATATTTTGCTGCCAAAATTTGTCTTGGTTCCTATATATCATGTGAAAATGTGGTTCAAGAGGCTATAAAATAGTATTTTCTCCTGGAATATTAAAGAAGTATTAAAATACCATCAGTATTTTATGATTATTTAGTTCTTTAATTATGCTTGAGAATTTTTATTTCAATTTTTTTCTCACAAAGAATGCTGTAATTAACCTTTCCTCCACAAGTACTTGGAGAAGGCAATGGCACCCCACTCCAGTACTCTTGCCTGGAAAATCCCATGGTCGGAGGAGCCTGGTGGGCAGCAGTCCATGGGGTCGCGAAGAGTTGGACACGAGTGAAGTGACTTGGCAGCAGCAGCAGCCACAAATACTGATTTGTATCTGATCCTTGAGATTTATTTCCTGAAGTGGATTTACTAGGTAAATAATTTGCATATATTTTAGGTTTTTAGTATATAATTTTGAGGTATTTTTCAGAAAGATTATGTAGTGTATATATATATATATAATATGGACATGGCTTCCCTGATGGCTCAGTGGATAAAGAATCTGCCTGCCAATGCCAGATATGTGGGTTTAATTCTTGGGCTGGGAAGAGCCCCTGGAGAAGGAAATGGCAACCTACTCCAGTATTCTTGCCTGGGAAATCCCAAGGAAGGAGGACCCTGGCAAGCTACAGACCACTGGGTCATGAAAGAGTCCACACGACTTAGGGACTAAACAACAACAAAGCATAGATATAGAATATTTTACCACATTCTATTCAGTGGGTTAGTCACTAAGGTATGTCTGACTCTTGGACCCCATGGACTGTAACCTGCCAGTTTCCTCTGTCCATGGAATTCTCCAGGCAAGAATCGAACAGAAATCAAATTCCAAAATAGGAATTGAACCTGGGTCTCCTACATTGCAGGCAGATTCTTTACCAACCGAGCTACAAGTAGACGTCATTATAAAAGAAAAAATGGATTATTGAAAAAAAGGGAGAGAAATTAGTTACTTTTATAGGTGAAAAAAAGCAGCCATTTAAAATCTGCATTTGTTGCTTAAATATTTTTCACATTCATTGTAAATGCTAGTTCATATCTTCAGGCCTCTTTTCTATTAGGTGTAAGTATTTTTCTTAGGTAAATTTATATCAAATTATATGTTGATATAATTTCAAGAGAGTATCCTCTTTAAAATACATTTACATTTATCACTGTCCATAAGTCTTAAACCTGCTTGCTGCTGCTGCTGCTGAGTCACTTCAGTCATGGCCCACTCTGCACAACCCCATAGACGGCAGTCCACCAGGATCCCCTGTCCCTGGGATTCTCCAGGCAAGAACACTGGAGTGGGTTGCTATTTCCTTCTCCAATGCATGAAAGTGAAAAGTGAAAGTGAAGTCGCTCAGTTGTGTCCAACACAGCGACCCCATAGACAGCAGTCCACCAGGCTCCCCTGTCCCTGGGATTTTCCAGGCAAAAGTACTGGAGTGGGTCGCCATTGCCTTCTCCTAAACCTGCTTATTTCTCCCTTAAACTGGTTTTGGCTTTTCGGTTATATAATACAAACAGTTAAGAATCAACGTACTTAGTCCTTTCATTTACAAGAGAATTCTATATCTATAATACCTTTCCCCTCAGCTTACTTTAATCTAACAAATCTCTCTTATACCTCATAAGTCTATGTAGGTCAGGAAGCAACAGTTAGAACTGGACATGGAACAACAGACTGGTTCCAAATAGGAAAAGGAGTACGTCAAGGCTGTATATTGTCACCCTGCTTATTTAATTTATATGCAGAGTACATCATGAGAAACCCTGGACTGGAAGAAGCACAAGCTGGAATCATGATTGCCAGGAGAAATATCAATAACCTCAGATATGCAGATGACACCACCCTTATGGCAGAAAGTGAAGAGGAACTAAAAAGCCTCTTGATGAAAGTGAAGAGGAGAGTGAAAAAGTTGGCTTAAAACTCAACATTCAGAAAACTAAGATCATGGCATCTGGTCCTACCACTTCATGGCAAATAGATGGGGAAACAGTGTCAGACTTTATTTTTGGGGGCTCCAAAATCACTGCAGATGGTGATTGCAGCCATGAAATTAAAAGACGCTTACTCCTTGGAAGGAAAGTTATGACCAATCTAGATAGCATATTCAAAAGCAGAGACATTACTTTGCCAACAAATGTCCATCTAGTCAAGGCTATGGTTTTTCCTGTGGTCATGTATGGATGTGAGAGTTGGACTGTGAAGAAAGCTGAGCACTGAAGAATTGATGCTTTTGAACTGTGGTGTTGGAGAAGACTCTTGAGAGTCCCTTGGACTGCAAGGAGATCCAACCAGTCCATTCTGAAGGAGATCAGTCCTGGGTGTTCATTGGAAGGACTGATGTTGAAGCTGAAACTCTAATACTTTGGCCACTTCATGCGAAGAGTTGACTCACTGGAAAAGACTCTGATGCTGGGAGGGATTGGGGGCAGGAGGAGAAGGGGATGACAGAGGATGAGATGGCTGGATGGCATCACCGACTCGATGGACATGAGTTTGGGTGAACTCTGGGAGTTGGTGATGGACAGGGAGGCCTGGCGTGCTTCGATTCATGGGGTCGCAAAGAGTCTGACAGGACTGAGGGACTGAACTGAACTGAAGATTCAATCCAATGGCTAATGACAAGGGGAAAACCCACTGTATGACATAATGGAAGAAAATTTTCCTTCACCAGAAGTGGTGTCAGTTACACTTGAACCTATTTTAGGAAGAGTTAATGCTTTATTTAAAAATACATGAATTGGAGATCTAATTAAATGCTGCCAAGTTTACTCAATATGCATATCCAGCAAATAATGGTTATGGAGAGATTCCTGGCCTGAGTGCCCTCCTCTGCAGAACTCTATTTCTTTCCAAACTATAATAATGAGAATCAAACTCATCAGGATTCATTCTAGCTCTGAAATTCTATAATTTGGGGTTGTTTTCTAAATCAAAGTTAGCATTTTCTTCCAAAGAATCATTTTCTGAGGTTGTCTGTATCTGTTTTAGAAAGCGTGAGGGAGGGGTTAATTTTTAATGGCTGCAGACCTTCTACAGATGTTAAAGGTACACTGCCTGTACTGCTAGCTGGGCTTAAAATCTTGAGCAAATAAATGCACATGTAGAAGCTTCCAAAATTTATGTAGTGAATCTATTTGGTCTTTCATGCTTCAAGAAACTAATAGAATGTGATGTCTCCTTTGAAGTCAGTGGCAGCTCTGAACTCAGTTAAAGAATGTGCCAGCTTACTACTAATAGAAAAATTGGGTCAATTTTTATCCCCTCAGTGAAAAATTAAGCAAACAAGCCTATTTTTAAACAGCAGGTAAACCATTTAATAGTTAGGGTTTAGATTATGTGCATAGTTTGGGAGAAATGCTAAAATGTATGACATCAGATTTCAAATACATTATTTTAATACATTTGAATGTGGTTATTTAAACAATGTATTGATGGACCTATTGTATATTGCTAGGGGAAAAGAAGTTTGTAATCACATAACTTTATTCCAAATAATAAAATTGTCATTTTACTTGTATAAGTTTTATAATTATAATTAAATTATAAATATGTATATGCTTATCTTTGTGTGTGTTTGTGATAATAATGGCTTATGTTTTAAGATGTGAAATGGTTTTATAACATGTTCATGGTTTCCTGGTTTGACTCTGAAACCTCTGGATTCACTTAACTTCCTGAAGAAAGAGACAGCACTATAATATGAAAATAGATATTACTGGAAAAAGTCAACTAGTAGCAGTAAATGTCAAAATTCACCTTAAAATGGCATCTCTAATTATAAATTGACACTAGCAAAGCATTGGCAGTTTCCATGATATTATATGAATTCACAAGCTCTTGCAGCTGCCAGCCAAATCTCCAGTTTCTCTCCTACATTTGCTTTCCTTTATGACATTTGATCAGTCAACAGTAAGAACGCTGGTGTTCTTCTAAGCCACCCTACAGTTTAAAATCCTGACTACTTCATGTTTTCCTGAAAGTGGGGCGGGGAGAGCAGCAATTCTTTCAGAATGAGATCTGTACTTATCAATCACAGCAGCAGCAGCTGGAAACTGGTCTTTGCAGAGGTGAAGCTGGTGCATTTGCTGGAAAGGGAAAAGCTGTTTCTGATTAAAATGGAGGCAAAATAATTCAGGCAGCTGGTGAGGCTTCTGAAAATGGGGAAGATTGGATTTCCAGGGTTTAAGCAATAAAGCAGAGAGAATTTAAGTTTATGAAAAGCAGAGAGGAGAACAGCTTCAGGTGAGTTTTAAAATGGAAACTGGGGAGCTCTTATACTGAGAAAAATCATACAGGCTGAGTCATAGTTGCAGAGTGAAGGGGTAAAAAGCCTGACTCTGATAGCCACGTTGATAGAGAAAGGTGATAAAGATAAAACCTCAGCCCCCAGCACAGCCTCAAAAGCCTACCTGGATGAGTAATACCTCTGGTACCACTAGGTAGATCCCTCTTCTGTTGACTTCCTTGGGCTACTTGTACCTTCTCTGAACCTCTCATGTGAAATCCCTCAACTTAGAGTCCTCTACAATTATGTCACTCAAAGTGCAGTTTGAGGACCAACAGCATATACTAACTCAGAACTACTGAAGCAGAATGCCATTTTCCCCAGGATCTGCAGGTGATTTATGTACTTGGTAAAGTTTGAGAAGAACCACTCTACAACATATAGTGTGCTATCTGAAAGAGGTGCCTTGACTACTGCACATAAAGATGGCATGAAGATTATATTAATAAGTATCCACCATTGATTCATTCTCTCAGTAGACGGTCATTAAGCACCACAAGGATTCCCCAGGCCCTATTCTTAAGGAGTTAGCACTTCATCACCATTTATTGAACAATATTCTGTGCTCTACATTGTGTGCAGTGCTAGGATTACAAAGATAAATAAGACATTGTCCCTGACCTCGATGAGGTTTTAGACATAATTGGAAATGGTTAATGCAAAATAAGTGTTATTTAATGATAAAAATAGATACCTGGCACTGGAGTTATAGCAAGAACAGTGGGTGTGTGTGAGGAAGATGGCAATTAAGTTTTATGCAAATGGAAAGGCTTTTGTAAAAAAGATGAGCTTGAGCTGAATCTTGGAAAAAATAAGATTTTTTTTCTTTTTTCCATGTGGAACCCAGGGCATTGAAGGCATGAAGATGAAGGAAAGGGTATACAAGATAGAGGGAAAAAACATTAACCAAGGTTTAAGGGAAAGAAATGGGTGGGCTTCCCAGGTGGCGCCAGTGGTAAAGAATCCACCTGCCAACGTGGGAGACATAAGAAATGAGGGTTCAATCTCTGGGTTGGAAAGATCTCCTGGAGGAGGGCATGGCACCCACTCCAGTATTCTTGCATGGAGAATCCCATGGACAGAGGAGCCTGGTGGGCTATGGTCCATACGGTTGCAATGAGTCAGATATGACTGAAGCTACTTAGCATGCATGCATACAAGTAGCTCCACATGGCTTCATTATAGGTTTCGAGGAGAGTGAGTTGACGACCAGATTGGAGAACCTGACAGAGAATTTAGAGAATTTAGAGAATCACATAGACCAATAACTTTAGGATTAATTTTACAAAGCAACAATATAGGAAGTCACAGAAGTCTTTAAGTTAGGCAAAAGCAAGATCATATTTGTGTTTTAGAAATATTCTGGAGGATGTTTGTGGAATGGTGATTAGCCAACTTGTAGCATAAAGTACATGGAGAAAAGTAATGGCAGATAAGACTGGAAATGTAACTTTGGCTCCAGATCATAGAAAATACTACCATGTTTGTTCTTAGTAGCCAGTGGAGATCCACTGAAAATTTCTAAGCAGGAGAATGCTTTGGACAGGGAAGAGACTAAAGGCAGAAGACCATTAGAAAGTTATTGCAATATTTTAAGTAAGAGGTAGTAAGAACACTGATGACTCCAAGAATAGAAATCAAAGGATGGATTCAAGAAGCAGGTGTGTAATTAGAAGCAGAGTTTCATTATTCATTTTAGGATGGCACAATTTTATACACAAATCAGATCTTTATAAGTGTCTCCATTTTCACATCCGAATATAGCCTTTACTTATGCACCAATCACTGGGTGAAATGCTTTTTGAAGTTCTTCAGGTCACCAAGCAAAAAAGCTCTTACTGATTTAGCTCATCCATAGCTTTGTTCTAAATGAAACCCTCCCAAACTATAGGAATCTTGTTACAGAATTGTTTTTCATGTTCTTTTTGTTGTTTCCCCGACCTGGATATGTTTCTAGAGAGGCAAATTGGTTACCCCTTGCTCACATTCAAGAAAATGGCCTTCCCTTTTCACATTTCCAGCTGTTTTCCCACTCGCATGTGTTTTATTCAGACATCAGAATCACTAATTTCATTAGGTGGTGCATGCTATGTCTCCTGCATTGGCAGGGGGATTCTTTACCACTAGTACCACCTGGGATTTCATTAGATGGTAGGGAGGTCAAAGTCACACTTCCAGTTCTCAGTTTCTTCAAAACAAAGCATGTGAGTTATAGGATAGGTGCAGCTTATTCACACTTCATATACTTCAACCACTGCCAGAATCAATTTTCATATGATCTGAGGCTGTGGCGCTTTATGGCTTATGTTATATTATTCTGAATTTCATCTGAAAGTACTTCCAAGTGCTTCAGTTTCACAACATAGACTATTTATAATCTAGGTCAAACATCATGCTTGGTCTGACTTGCCAAACAGAGAATTCCAAATGACCATTTTCTCCTCTAAAAATATATATGTATGTTTTTTAAAAGATAGGAAAAAGCATTTCTGTCTCAATTTCCCCCATGTAGTGATTTGCCTTCTGGCCTGAATGGCTCTATTCTTTCTAATTCAAGATGCAATAGGCTTAGAGAAAGATTAGAAACATTCATGCTATAATATTAACACTTACAAAATCTCACTGTTCTTATCTGAGCTTTTCATTTTTGTTAAGATGCTTAACCAGAATGGAAGCTGCCCACACAATTCTTGTATGAAAATTATACTTGCTCAATAATATTCATATCTCCACCTACTTTTGAGTGAAACAGAACAAGCACTAAGTTATGCCTGTACACATTTGCATAAGAATATACCATACAAAAATTCAGGTTTGCATGCCTAATTTCAGACATACCATCCTAGAAATGCACATTATAAAAAACATAAACTTTCCACGTGCAGACGTTTTCCTCTCCAGGTGTTGAATTTGTTTTCCCTAAAAGGGAAAGATAACGATAGCCTTAATTTATATAGTACCTTTTCCCATTCTCCTTTCCCTATAAGATATAGGAGCAGCTATTTCATGGGCACTTGAAAAGGCACAAATCCTTTCTTCCTTAATGTATAGATCCTAGTCAGGGTATCCCAGAAGACTGGCTCTTTAGGCAAATTCTAGAATAAAGTGAAATTTGTCAGTATAGTTTCTCTTTGATGATTGTCTTTCTTCTCTTAAAGTTAACCCAGTTCTTTGCCAGCCCCATAGCTAGAGATCTCTACACAGACATCTGTCAGGCTATTTCCTCTATTCCTTGTTCCATAGTATGAAATGTTTCAACTCACAAAAACGGGCTTGCACTATCCTGTTTAGTCTTCATAGTGGTCTCACAGTTTAGTAAGCTAATAGGGCAGATATTGTTCTTGATCACTAGTTTTCATTTCCAACAGTTCTAATTCCTTTCTTTTTTTTTTCTTTTTACTATTTACCTCTCATAGTTTTATATCTTCCTATTTTGATTAACAATTTATTGATTTTTCTATATAAAATTTATCTCTTCAAGCTTTTAAACATACCTATTAGAATGGTTCAAGAAATTAATTTATCTGAAATGATAAACTGATCGTTGATTTTGTTGGCTGTACTTATTAGTTTTAAATTTCTTCATGTATTTTCTTAATTTTGGATTTTAGGTATTCATCCTTCTGACCCTTGCTTTGCCCTTGACCCTGGCTTTTACCTTTGGATCCTACTTTCAGTTTTGCACAAAACACTTTTAGTCCCTCTGCCATACAGAAACTGAGCTACTGGATCAGAATCTAACAGTCCCCAGCCCTCAAACCTGTGTACTATCTGGGGTTCTGTTGCATTTCTGGTCCACTGAAATTTTATCTGGTTTTTGAACTGGACTTCTCTTTCAGATTTTTAGCCAAAAAAAAAAAAAAAAAAAATTCTCATTGCTATGTGTTGTGAACTTATGGGACCATCTTGATCAGAAGTTTGTGGTATACAATGTAACAGCTAGAAATGAACTGAAAAAGACATTAGCTTGCCCCAAATAGAAGACCAAATCAATGTTACAGTCTAGGATCTAATTCAAATCCTTCATTTGGCCCTGATAATACAAATTTATTTCATTTTACAGAGAACTACCCTTAATGAACTCTTGATCAACTGTGGTGAAGTAAGAAAGCATATAACCTAGAACTGCATTCAAGTTCTGTCTCTGCCAACTACTAGTCTCTCCTGGTTTCAGTTTGCATGTTATATGATGGTGATATTACTAGATCCCTTACAGGGTTGTTGTCAAAGTAGTGCATATGAGAACTTCTTCAAAAAATAAAAGTGAAAGCCGCTCAGGCATGTGCAACTCTTTTGCAACCCCATGGACTGTAGCCTGCCAGGTTCCTCTGTCCATGGAATTCTTCAGGTAAGAATACTGGAGTGGGTAGCCATTCCCTTCTCCAGAGGATCTTTCCAACTCAGGATAAACTTGTGTTTTCCCTCATTGCAGGCAGATTCTTTACCGTCTGAGCCACCAGGAAGCCCCCCAAAATGAAAGGACAATACAAATGTGGAGAGATTCATAGCTAAAGAGCTTGTCTTTCTAAAGATAAAAAAAATAATATGCATTTATTTATGAAGAAATATGAAGATAGATAGGACAAAAAAATAATGTAATATAATTAAGTATATTCTTCTAGCCAAATTTCTCTCTCTAAATATATATATATATTTTTAGTAGCATATACATACATTTTTAATAGCAACTTAACTGAGCACTTGTCAAAACTTTAATAGTACCCATATGTACATGTACTCAATCAAGAATCTGACATCTCAAGGAACTTTGAGGAACAGCATTGATAGAAAATTAGAGAAAGTAATAATAAGTTTTTGGCAAATGTAGTATTGGTTTGCGGAGAAGGCAATGGCACCCCACTCCAGTATTCTCACTGGAAAATCCCATGGACGGAGGTGCCTGGTAGGCTGCAGTCCATGGGGTCGCTGAGGGTCGGGCACGACTGAGCAACTTCACTTTCACTTTTCACTTTCACGCATTGGAGAAGGAAATGGCAACTCACTCCAGTGTTCTTGCCTGGAGAATCCCAGGGACGGGGGGAGCCTGGTGGGCCACTGTCTATGGGGTCGCACAGAGTCGGACACAACTGAAGCGACTTAGCAGCAGCAGCAGAAGTATTGGTTTGATTTGCTGCAGTCTTTGCATTCTAATCTCAAGGATAAAGCTTCCACTTAGATTTAACCCTTTCAACAAACTGTTAGTAAATCTTCCAGATTTCACTGTTGCAGACTATGGAACCCTCTTTAGCTGTCTGAAGCAGACATGGGTTTATTCTAGGTACTATGTAGCTCACACAATCTTTGGGAGGGCTACAGATCCAAGCTTGGAGTTTCACAATCAGAAACAAGGCATCTAGAGTTAATGCCAATAGAATTAATGCATACTACTTACACTCTCTGACCATTCTAGAAGAACTACTCACCCTTGAGGATCAGTGCCTAAGCCTAGATTTAAGACATTTGACTGGAACTGTCTAAAAGGAACCAGATATTTCTATCACTGTACTTATTACATGTAGCTGCTATTTTGCAACTCCCTTCTGCCTCTAAGTTTGCTCAGTGGAACCAAATCTCAAGAGGAACCTTAGCTTGAAGGTTACAAATGAAGTTTGATTTTTTTCAGGCTCTGTGGTAGAATGGTGAGATATAATGGAACTGAAGTGAGTAGTGAGTGAAGCAATGTGCACTTTCTGCCTTAGGTTGGTAATAAAATTTCACTCATTTTACAGAGAAGGAAACAGAGACTTGGGTAGATCATGTTCTTTGCTCAATGATAAAAAGTTAGTATGGGAAGAAGCCAGGATTTCCATCCAACATTTGCCTTCTTAGCCACTAATGTAATTACATGTTTACATGACTTCTGCCCCAATACAGTATGAGTTTCTTAGGAACAAGGATTCTTTACAATTCAGTAAGTATTTTTCAGTATAAAATGCTGGGTAACATTATTCTTTATTTATTCAAAACCTTTTATTGAATATCTACTATGTTCCAGGCATTCATCTAGGACCTAGGAATATAGGAATGAGTAAAACAGGTATAGTTCCGGATCTCATGGAGATTAGCATTTAGTGGCACAGTCATTAGATAAACTACAAATTAATTAAATTTAACTTTTATTATATGTGATATGACAAAATGATAAATGAAAATAAAGAGAACATTTAAAAGGGGGATTTAAGCTAATTTTCAACATTCAGAAAATGAAGATCATGGCATCTGGTCCCATCACTTCATGGGAAATAGATGGGGAAACAGTGTCAGACTTTATTTTTTTGGGCTCCAAAATCACTGGAGATGATGATTGCAGCCATGAAATTAAAAGATGCTTACTCCTTGGAAGAAAAGTTATGACCAACCTAGAGAGCATATTGAAAAGCAGAGACATTACTTTGCCAACAAAGGTCCGTCTAGTCAAGGCTATGGTTTTTCCAGTGGTCATGTATGGATGTGAGAGTTGGACTGTGAAAAAAGCTGAGTGCCGAAGAATTGATGCTTTTGAACTGTGGTGTTGGAGAAGACTCTTGAGAGTCCCTGGGACTGCATGGAGATCCAACTAGTCCACTCTGAAGGAGATGAGCCCTGGGATTTCTTTGGAAGGAATGGTGCTAAAGCTGAAACTCCAGTACTTTGGCCACCTCATGCGAAGAGTTGACTCAGTGGAAAAGACTCTGATGCTGGGAGGGATTGGGGACAAGAGGAGAAGGGGACGACAGAGGATGAGATGGCTGGATGGCATCACTGACTCGATGGATGTGAGTCTGAGTGAACTCTGGGAGTTGGTGATGGACAGGGAGGCCTGGCGTGCTGTGATTCATGGGGTCGCAAAGAGTCGGACACGACTGAGCGACTGAACTGAACTGAAGCTAATTTTGGAGGTCAGCCAAGAAAATATTTCTTTAGAGCAGTGACCTGAATTATTGTTGTTCAGTCACTAAGCTGTGTCTTACTCTTTGTGATCCCACGGCCTGCAGCACATCAGGCTTCCTCGTCCTTCACTATTTCCCAAAGTTTTCTCAAACACATCTCCATTGAGTCGGTGATGCTATTCAATCATCTCATCCTCTTTCCCCCTTCTCCTGCTCTCAATCTTTTCCAGCATCAGGGTCTTTTCCAGTGAGTTGGCTCTTTGCATCAGGTGGTCAAAATATTGTAGCTACAGCTTCAGCATCAGTCCTTCCAATGAATATTCAGGATTGATTTCCTTGAGGATTTATTGGTTTGATCTCCTTGCTGTCCAAGGGACTCTCAAGAGTCTTCTCCATAACCACAATTCAAAAGCATCAATTCTTTGGTGCTCAGCCTTCTTTATGGTCCAGTTCTCACATCTGTTCATGACTACTGGAAAACCTATAACCGACTATATGGACCTTTGTTGGCAAAGTGATATTTCTGCTTTTTAATACACTGTTTAGGTTTGTCATAATTTTCCTTTAAGGAGCAAGTGCTTTTAATTTTGTGACTGTAGTCACCATCCACAGTGATTTTGGAGGCTAAGAAAAGAAAATATGTCACTGTTTCTACTTTTTCCTCTCCTATTTGCCATGAAGTGATGGGACTGGATGCCATGATCTTATTTATTGAATACTGAGTTTTAAACCAGCTTTTTCCACTCTCCTCATTCACCCTTATCAAGAGGCTCTTTAGTTCCTCTTTGCTTTCTGCCATTAGAGTGGTATCATCTGCATATCTGAGGTTGTTGATATTTCTCCCGGTAATCTTGAGTCCAGCTTGTGATTCATACATCCTGGAATTTCACGTGATGTGCTCTATAAATAAGTTAAATAAGCAGGGTGACAATATACAGCATGTGAAATGAGTACAAATGTAGGATAGTTTGTATACCCTTTCTCATTGCCCTTCTTTAGGACTGGAATGAAAATTGACCTTCTTTTTTTTTTTTTTTTTTTTCTCATTAAACTTCTTTTAATGGGTCTCAAATTCTGTGACAGATTTTTGGTCAAGTTGTTTTCATTAAAAAGTACTGATTTTAAAAACTAATAACTTAAACTGCCACACACAAAACATATGGTCCACAAAAACATTCTCCTTTCCTTCTGAAGGTTTTATGATGCATTGTTATCATTAACCAGTCTTTTACTATTAAACTTAAATGGCCAATTGAGACAAACAGTTCTGAGACCGTTCTTCCACCACTGATTAAGACTGGGGTGGCAGGTATTGGAGATAATATTCATTTAGCCTTCTGAGCTTTCTGGGCAGACTTGGTGACCTTGCCAGCTCCAGCTGCCTTCTTGTCCACTGCTTTGATGACACCCACAGCAACTGTCTCATGTCACGCACAGCAAAACGGGCCCAGGGGAGGATAATCAGAGAAGCTCTCGACACACATGGGCTTGCCAGGAACCATATCAACGATGGCAGCGTCACCAGATTTCAAGAATTTAGGGTCATCTTCCAGCTTTTTCCCAGAACGACGATCAATCTTCTCCTTCAGCTCAGCAAGCTTGCAAGCAATGTGAGCTGTGTGACAATCCAGCACAGGTGCATATCCAGCACTGATTTGGCCTGGATGGTTCAAAACAATCACCTGAGCTGTGAAGCCAGCAGCTTCCACGGGTGGATCATTTTTGCTGTCACCAGCCACATTGCCACGACGGACATCTTTGACAGACACGTTCTTGACATTGAAGCCCACATTGTCCCCAGGAAGGGCTTCACTCAATGCTTCATGGTGCATTTCTACAGACTTCACTTCAGTTGTTACATTGGCTGGAGCAAAGGTGACTACCATGCCAGGTTTGAGAACACCAGTCTCCACACGACCCACAGGGACAGTACCAATACCACCAATTTTATAGACATCCTGGAGAGGCAAACGCAAGGATTTGTCAGTTGGGCGAGTTGGTGGCAGGATGCAATCCAGAGCTTCAAGCAGGGTGGTTCTACTGGCATTGCCGTCCTTACTGGTGACTTTCCATCCCTTGAACCATGGCATGTTAGCACTTGGCTCCAGCATGTTATCACCATTCCAGCCAGAAATTGGCACAAATGTTACTGTGTCAGGGTTGTAGCCAATTTTCTTAATGTAGGTGCTGACTTCCTTAACAATTTCTTCGTATCTCTTCTGGCTATAGGGGTGGCTCAGTGGAATCCATTTTGTTAACGCCAACAATTAGTTGTTTCACACCCAGGGTGTAATCCAGAAGGGCATGCTCACAGGTCTGCCCGTTCTTGGAGATACCGGCTTCAAATTCACCAACACCAGCAGCAACAATTAGGACAGCACAGTCAGCCTGGGATGTGCCTGTAATCATGTTTTTGATGAAGTCTCTGTGTCCTGGGGCATCAATGATGGTAACATAGTACTTGCTGGTCTCAAATTTCCACAGGGAGATATCAATGGTGATACCACGCTCATGTTCAGCTTTAAGTTTGTCCAAGACCCAGGCATATTTGAAGGAGCCCTTTCCCATCTCGGCAGCCTCCTTCTTGAACTTTTCAATTGTTCTCTTGTTGATCCCGCCACATTTGTAGATCAGATGGCCAGTCGTGGTAGACTTTCCTGAATCTACGTGCCCAATGACAACGATGTTAATGTGGGTCTTCTCCTTTCCCATTTTGGCTTAGGTTTAACGGTGGTTTTCATGACACCTGTGTCCTGGCAGCAAACCTGTTGCAAAAAAAAGCAAAAATTGACCTTTTCCAGTCCCATGGCCACTGATGCATTTTCCAAACTCGCTGACATATTGAGTGCAGCACTTTAACAACATCATCATTTAGGATTTTAACTTGCTCAGCTGGAATTCCATTGCATCCACTATCTTTGTCCGTAGTGATATATTCTAAGGCCCATTTGACTTCACACTCCAGGTTGTCTGGTTCTAGGTGAATGACCACACCATTGTAATTATCTGGGTCATTAAGATCTTTTTTGTATAGTTCTTCTGTGGATTCTTGCCACTTCTTAATCTCTTCTGCTTTTGTTAAGTCCTTCCCATTTCTGTTCTTTATTGTGCTCATCTTTTCATGAAATGTTCCCTTAGTATCTCCTATTTTCTTGAAATTGTTTTCCTCTATTACTTTGCATTGTTCACTTAATGAGGCTTTCTTATCTCTCCTTGCTATTCTCTGGAACTCCTTATTCAGTTAAGTATATCTTTCCCTTTCTCCCTTGCCTTTCACTTTTCTTCTTTTCTCAGCTATTTGTAAAGCCTCTTCAGAAAACCACTTTGCCTTCTTACATTTCTTTTTCTTGGGGATGGTTTTGGTCACTGCCTCCTGTACAATGTTTCAAACCTCCATCCATAGTTCTTTAGGCACTCTGTCTACCAGATCTAATTCCTTGAATCTATTTGTGACTTCCACTGTATAATCATAGGGGATTTGATTTATGTCATACTTGAATGGTCTAGTGATTTTCCCTACTTTATTCAGTTTAAGCCTGGATTTTTCAATTAAGGGCTCATGATCTGAGCCACAGTTAGCTCCAGGTCTTTCTTGTTTTTTGCTGACTGTGTAGAGCTTCTCCATCTTCAGCTGCTGATTTTGGTATTGATCATCTGGTGATGTCCAGGTGTAGAGTCGTCTCTTGTGTTGTTGGAAAAGGGTGTTTGCTATGAACAGTGTGCTCTCTTGACAAAACTCTGTTAGCCTTTACCCTACTTCATTTTGTACTCCAAGGCCAAACTTGCCAGTTACTTCAAGTATTTCTTGACTTGCTACTTTTGCATTCCAATCCCTCATGATGATAAAGACATCTTTTTTTTTTTTTGGTGTTAGTTCTAGAAGGTCATGTAGGTCTTCATAGAACTGTTCAGCTTTGGCTTCTTTGGCATTATAGATTGGGACACAGATGTGGATCACTGTGATGTTGAGTGATTTGTCTTGAACACCAAGCAAGATCATTCTGTCATTTTTGAGTGTGCACCCAAGTACTGTGTTTTGGACTCTTAGGTTGACTATGAGAGCTACCCCATTTCTTCTAAGGGATACTTGCCCACAGTTGTAGATATAGTGGTCATCTGTTAAATTTTCCTATTCCCATCCATTTTAGTTCACTGATTCCCAAGATGTTGATGTTCACTCTTGACATCTCCTGCTTCAGTTCAGTTCAGTCCCTCAGTCGTGTCCAACTCTTTGCGACCCCATGAATCGCAGCACGCCAGGCCTCCCTGTCCATCACCAACTCCCAGAGTTCACCAAACTCATGTCCATCAAGTTGGTGATGCCATCCAGCCATCTCATCCTCTGTCGTCCCCTTCTTCTCCTGGCCCCAATCCCTCCCAGCATCAGAGTCTTTTCCATTGAGTCAACTCTTCGCATGAGGTGGCCAAAGTACTGGAGTTTCAGCTTTAGCACCATTCCTTCCAAAGAAATCCCAGGGCTGATCTCCTTCAGAATGGACTGTTTGGATCCCCTTGCAGTCCAAGGGACTCTCAAGAGTCTTCTCCAACACCACAGTTCAAAAGCATCAATTCTTCGGCACTCAGCTTTTTTCACAGTCCAACTCTCACATCCATACATGACCACTGGAAAAACCATAGCCTTGACTAGATGGACCTATGTTGGCAAAGTAATGTCTCTGCTTTTGAATATGCTATCTAGATTGGTCATAACTTTCCTTCCAAAGAGTAAAAGTCTTTTAATTTCATGGCTGTAGTCACCATCTGCAGTGATTTTGAAGCCCCAAAAAATAAAGTCTGACACCGTTTCCACTGTTTCCCCATCTATTTCCCATGAAGTGATGGGACCAGATGACATGATCTTAGTTTTCTGAATGTTGAACTTTAAGCCAACTTTTTCACTCTCCTCTTTCACTTTCATCAAGAGGCTTTTTAGTTCCTCTTCACTTTCTGCCATAAGGGTGGTGTCATCTGCATATCTGAGGTGATTGATATTTCTCCTGACAATCTTGAATCCAGCTCGTGCTTTTTCCAGCCCAGCATTTCTCATGAAGTACTCTGCATATAAGTTAAATAAGCAGGCTGACAATATACAGCCTTGACATACTCCTTTTGCTATTGGATCCAGTCTGTTGTTCCATGTCCAGTTCTAACTGTTGCTTCCTTTGCCTTGATTCAAGGGCCTAACATTCCAGGTTCCTATGCAATATTGTTCTTTTATATCTTTTACTGATATAAAAGCATCAGACTTTAATATCACCACCAGACACATCCACAACTGAGCATCTTTCTCCTTTGGCCCAGCCTCTTCATTCTTTTTGGAGCTATTTCTTTTCTCTTCCCTAGTACCATATTAGATCCCTTCCCACCTTCAGGGCTCATCTCCTGGTGTAATATATTTTTGCCTTTTCATACTGTTCATGGGGTTCTCAAGGCAAGAATACTGGAGTGGTTTGCCATTCCCTCCTCCAGTGAACCATGTTTTGTCAGTGGACCTGAATTATAGAGACTTCTAAGAAGAGCAGGTATCAGCCAGACCAAGGGACAGATCAAGGCAGAGAGTATTGTAGGCACACAGAATAAAATGTGAGATGTCCTTGAGATTGAAAGGAGCTTTGGAAATTGAAGAAGGCTAGTGTTGCTGGAATATAGACAGCAAGGATGAGATGGATACGCGATAAGCATATAGGGGTAGTGAAATGAAAGTCACTCGGTTGTGTCTGACTCTTTGCAACCCTGTGGACTATACAGTCCATGGAATTCTCCAGGCCAGAATACTGGAGTGGGTAGCCTTTCTCTTCTCCAGGGGATCTTCCCAACCCAGGGATTGAACCCAAGTCTTCTACATTGTAGGCAGATTCTTTGCCAACTGAGCTATCAGGGAAGCCCTAGTATCTTATCAAACATTCACAAATGAATGAAATTGTGCATGCGTTAGTGTGTGGTAGCTGTGAAGCTATCTAACCTTCCTTTTTACACTGAGATTTTATGATTCCAAAAAAGCCAGTAAATTTCTGCCTTTTAGAAAAGGAAAAGTGAAGCCAGAGTGGTAAACTCCTCTAAGCTCATTAGAATACATTGACAGTCTACCTAACACTTTAGAATTAACCACACTTGTGGTTGCTGTGGATTCTACAAGGAGAAAAGCAGAATGGACCCAATTATCTAACGTCTAAAAGTAAAATGGCAAATCTAACAGATAATTTAGTGTAATTAAAATCAAGCAAATGGTTCCTCTCATCTTTTTATATGGCCTTTGAGATAACATTTTGTCTTGATGTATAAACAAAAATGTTTTAGAACTTTGCCCTAATCTTCTTCAAAACAACAGAAAAATGCACAAAATGCTTACATTAAGAATGTTATGATTTGTTCTTTAATATATTTTAAATCAAATACAAAAAATTAAATTGCCCTATTTCTGTGAAAAGAAAAATGGAATTACATTCCATTTCTTTACGTACAAAGAAACTAAAAAATTACTCTACCACTATCTAATATACATTGTCAAACTTTTCAAAGATTTACATTATTAAAAATTCCAAAGTAATGGTTAAAATCATATATTAATTTAATATATGTGTATCTCTTAAGTTTATAAGTGAAATGTCTGGCTGTTCAAACACATTCAGTGAGCAGGAGCCATATTCAATGAAGAAAATTAAGTAGCCTTCCAAACCTTTCATGAATAGGTTGAGTATCTCATATCTTATGATTCATAATTGTTTTAAAGTAGATGGTTTATTTCTTAATTACTTGAAGAGTTATCATAGACATATGCTTGGACCTCAAACACTGTCCTTGACATTCATGAAAGGGTCTTAAAATTGCTTTGCCTTTTCTGCTTCTCTCCAAGGTCAATGGACAGAACATAAGGCCTCCAGTGTAAGGCTAAACCCTTTTATCTGTCCTCTGAATATCATGGCCTTTTGCCTACTCTGGGGCTTCTCTTAACCAATGATTACTTTGTTCTCAGCAAATGCAACCTTTTCCTCTAAACAAACTAATGGTTCTTTTACCTCAATGTATAATTATGCTCAATTCTCTCTCATGGTAAAAGTAGACCAAAAAAAAAAAAAAAAACACAAAAAAACAAAAAAAAAAACAACAACAAAAACAAACCCTCAAATAAGCCTCCCTTGATCTATAATCTTCATTTTCATTTTTTCTTCATATCAAGATTTGTATGGAGTTGGTGTTTACTGGCTCCTATTTCTCACCTCTCTTTACCCTTCAACTACTTTGTTGCTTCTGCTAAAATGCTCCATTGAAACAGCCACTGAAATCATCACCAGTGACCTCTTAATTGCCATACTTAGTGGGTACTTTTCAGATCTTCTTAGACTGACCTCTCGGGAGCACTTGATACTATTAACCAGATACTTCTTTTGTTTAAATGGTCAAAAGTACAACATTTTATTGTGCCTCAAACCACAGAAAACTCAAAGATTAAAAACTATGATTCATTACTGACTCTGTAAATGAAATCAATCTATGAGAACTGCCTCACAGCTACTTCAGTATGATTGGAGCTGGTGGTCATTTACAGCTCTTTTCCCTTGTCTAGTATTGGACGTTAAGATATGAGATTGCCCTGATCACAATGCAGAGCACAGCCTTCCTGTAAGAAGGGCAGTGCACCAGATACTTCTTGAAGCTGATGGCACCATGAGGAAGAATAAGCCAGGTCCCTAGAATTATTACATGTAAGGGTGCCCACCAGACACTCAATTGAACTATTTTATGTGTGCAAGAGATAAACTTATATTTCTTAAGCCACTGGGATTTATGAATTATCCTAGCATCTAGTATTATTTACCCTGACAAACACATGAATCGTACTAGGTCATTCCTTATCTGGTCTGCTGCTGGCATTCTCTCTATGAACAAACTATATGCCCAGCTACACAAAATACTTTGCATGTATGTATGTATGGTGTGTGTGTGTGTTCTTTTGCCCATGCTATTCTTAATCCCTTTCTCTCTATTATCTGGCTTAGACAGTAAAGAGTTTGTCTGCAATGTGGGAGGCCTGGGTTCATTAACTGGGTCAGGAAGATCCCCTGGAGAAGGATCTTCACTCCAACGCCAGTATTCTTGCCTGGAAAATCACTTTAACAGAGGAGCCTTGTGGGCTCTTACTCTCATTGCATCTCATATAGTCCATGCTATCAACTGCATGTTTGTGTCTCCCCATAATTTTTATATTCAAACCTATTCCCCTGGTATGATGGTATTTGGAGGTAGGATCTTTGGGAGGTGATTAGGTCATGAGGATGGAATCCTCTTGAGTGGAATAGTACCCTTATAACAGAGACCACAGGGTGCTTCCTCACCTTTTCTGCTATGTGAGGACACAGTAAAGAGAGGGTAGTTTATGAGCTATAAACAGGCCCTTGCCAGACACCAAATCTGTGGCACCTAGTTCTTAGACTTAGCTGTGATAAATAAATTTGTCTATAAGCCCCCACATTTATGGTACATTTTAAAATAACAACCTGACATAAGACATCCTTTCACTGTAACACTCATAATATTGTATCATAATTGTTTTCTGTTACCAACTAAACATTTTGAAGGCAGACACCATGTACTTGCAGTGGCATTTCTGCTGCTAGCATTATCTCTGCTACTTAATAAGATGCTCCTAGATTTGTGGAATATATGAATTATAAGAATTGCAGGCACTTTGTTAAATGAGGTTCAAATGATAAATAACCTTTATTTTTTTTTTAATTTTATTTTATTTTTAAACTTTACATAACTGTATTAGTTTTGCCAAATATCAAAATGAATCCGCCACAGGTATACATGTGTTCCCCATCCTGTAGATAAATAACCTTTAAATGAAATTTTATCAGAACGTTAGAGTCTGGCAAAGATGAACAAATTCTTGTTTTATATTTTTCTTTCCTTTAGTTAAACTCTTGCTATTAAAGATTTATAACTTTATAAAAAATAAATTCTTACCTACCACTGGTTTTAGAGATTAGGTTGGACAACAACTACATGAACTAGACCTATCCTTTGTATCTAATTTTCTTAGATGTGATTTTCTATGAATAATAAATTTATCTTTTGCAAATAATATTTGCATATGATCAGTCACATTTTTTTGTATTCCAAATGTATTAATATTTTAATTAGCTGTAAGCAGTAGGAAAGAGATTTATCCAGTCTGCTGTGGAAGTGCTAATATGATTTTAAAAAACAACTAAGAACACTAATTTTGTTGTCAATTTCATATTCTTATAATTACCCTTTAAATAGGCACCACTTTTCTCATGGTAATCACTGCTGTTTTCAAATGGCCTAAAAAGAAGAAAAACATTTAGGCTAATTCTTAGAACAGATGAAACTATTTATTTTGACATTCATTGGCTGTGGACCATGTCCTTTCCAATTCTGAAAAAGACAATGTGGAAATGTCTGTGTTTAGAACAAATAATTTTAATAACCTTATTAGGGTGATTAAAAGTGCAAACATTTTTAGGTGTCAAATAAGATGACTCTAATTCATCTTATCTCAAAGGTCCTGGCCAGTGACATTGGTGGGGGTACCGTCAAATTGTTACTGTGCAAATTGCTCAATAAAGCAATATGAGGAATCAGATGGGCAAGATCTACGGACTTGAGGAATAACTCTTGTCTTTCTCTCCAGTCCTAAGTTGAGCACTTGATAACAGGAGGAAATGTAGGGTGCTTCTTTTAGGCAAGGTCATAATAATTGGAAGGAAGACAAAGTTCATGAAGTGAGTTGTGATGTAGAAGGATAGTTTAGAGGAACAATGGAAAACAGTGTTAGTATAGTTTATGAGGTAGAGATTCATGGTGCTAAATATATATAAAGAGAACAGAAGAATATAAAGATTCTAAACTGTGTCAGAAGAAATGGAACTTGAAGCATATAAAGGACTTTAGAGAAACATCATTTTAGTTCAACCCTTTCATTTTAAAGAGAAGGAAACTGACCTTTAAAAAGGTTAAATCACTTGACCCAGGTTGCACAGAGAGTTAGTGAAAATAGTGTCTCTGGGTTCCTATGGTGGGGATGGGGAAGAACATATAAGTGAAGAAAGGAAGTGGGTCTCTTTTCATTCTGATCCAGAAAGGCAAATCCTTTTAAAAGGATATGCAGACCTTTTTAAAACATATTTGGTATTACCTGCTGAGCTGAACCAAATGCTGTGGTTGGTACCCAGGCTGGGTCAGAAACAAGTGCTTTGTAGAATTTCTTTTTGTGTGTGGATAACCTTCATAAAATTAGTTCATGCTTGTTTTTAAGTTAATTCATACATGGCTGGAGATGGTGTAAGAGTTGCATTGGGTTTGTAAAATTGGGCTGCTGGCATTGTTTTGGGGATCATTCTGCAAATGTTTTGGTGAACATTTTTCTGCCAGTGACTAGATACCTCACGCTATATAATTTAATGTTAATGAATATTTATGTTCTTACAATGTTACTGAGAAGTAATGCTTAAAACAAAAACATAAATAAGAATGATGTAAATATTAAACATTCTGGTCAATATCTGGAAAAGAATCTGTTCTGTGAGAGCAGCTTACTCAGGTAGAGAAACACTGAAAGACTTAAGAAAAATACACAGAATTGAATCTTGCCACAGATACTTTCTTGAAGCCACCAAAAATTTCTGCTTTGTATTTAGTGACTGTGATGAAATTATACTATAACCTGCTTTCTTATTTCCATTATCTTTTGTAATATGTGTTGCATATAAGATAAAGAAATAGATTATAAAGATCAAAATACCTATTTTAAGGGGCCACTTCTGTCAAGCAAAAGACCACCTAAAGATAAAAATTGCACCATTCATAAAAACCTTAGAGAGATCTGACCAATCCATTAATTATTCACTCGAAAGTTTAAACATCCAGGGGTTTTTGAGTTCTTTAACCCTCATTTGATGGGGGTTTTCTTGGTATTCAGTTCAGTTCAGTCACTCAGTCATGTCAGACTCTTTGTGACCCCATGAACTGCAGCACGCCAGGCCTCCCTGTCCATCACCAACTCCCTGAGTCCACCCAAACCTATGACCATTGAGTTGGTGATGCCATCCAGCCATCTCATCCTCTGTTGCCCCCTCCTCCCCCTGAGCTCAATCTTTCCCAGCATCAGGGTCCTTTCAAATGAGTCAGCTCTTCGCATCAGGTGGCTAAAGTATTGGACTTTCAGCTTCAACATCAGTCCTACCAATGAACACACAGGACTGATCTCCTTTAGGATGGACTGGTTGGATCTCCTTGCAGTCCAAGGGACTCTCAAGAGTCTTCTCCAACACCACAGTTCAAAACCATCAATTCTTTGGTGCCCAGCTTTCCTCACAGTCTAACTCTCACATCCATACATGACCACTGGAGAAACCATAGCCTTGAATAGATGGACCTTTGTTGGCAAAGTGATGTCTCTGCTTTTTAATATGCTGTCTAGGTTGGTCAAAACTTTCCTTTCAAGGAGTAAGCATCTTTTAATTTCATGGCTGCAATCACCATCTGCAGTGATTTTGGAGCCCAGAAAAACAAAATCTGACACTGTTTCCACTGTTTTCCCATTTATTTCCCATGAAGTGATGGGACCAGATGCCATGATCTTAGTTTTCTGAATGTTGAGTTTTAAGCCAACTTTTTCACTCTCCTCTTTCACTTTCATCAAGAGGCTCTTTAGTTCTTCACTTTCTGTGATAAGGGTGGTGTCTGCATATCTGAGGTTGTTGATATTTCTCCCAGCAATCTTGATTCCAGCCTGTGCTTCATCTGGCCCAGCGTTTCTCATGATGTACTCTGCATATAAGTTAAATAAACAGGGTGACAATATACGGCCTTGACGTACTCGTTTTCCTATTTGGAACCAGTCTGTTGTTCCATGTCCAGTTCTAACTGACCTGAATACAGATTTCTCAAGGGACAGGTCAGGTGGTCTGGTATTCCCATCTCTTTCAGAATTTTCCACAGTTTATTGTGATCCACACAGTCAAAGGCTTTGGCATAGTCAATAAAGCAGAAATAGATGTTTTCCTGGAACTCTCTTGCTTTTCCGATGATCCAGCGGATGTTGGCAATTTGATCTCTGGTTCCTCTGCCTTTTGGTCCCCTAAATATCTCTTGATGCATATGAAAGCTTATTTCTCTTAAGAATCTAGTTTTTTTCTAAACAATTTATTTATAGAGTCTGTTATATCTATAGCTAAAGATTCTCAATAATTCTTAAAAACTTAATGATAAACTCATATGAGATTTGATCTTATAATTTGCTTCACATTGTAATTCAAATTGTAAACTTAATATCAATCCCAAACAGAGATCTTATCCCTTCAAATACAGTGTATATAAAACAGAACCACACAACCCAAGCCCAGGCTCCTTTTCTCCCAAATGGAATTTTTGCTTCCTTTGGTTATAAATCTTACAAGGATACCAGTCCAATCTCAAGTGAGGCAGAATAGAATGCTATAGTCTTTAGAGTCAGATGTAAATGGTTTAAGTGCTGGTTTCACCCCATTTTGTTGTGAACTGTTGGGTGAACCTCTTATTTCCCTTATGTCTCAGTTTCCTGATCTGCAAAACTACAATAATACCAATCTCATAAATTTATATAGGAAAGTAAATCTATCTATTCCTTTTAAAAATCCTGGCATACAGTAGGCACATAATAAGTGGTAGTGAATTTAATTATCATCACCTTCTAATACAGTGCTTTCTCATGTCATCTCATACTCAGAAATTTAAGTATGATCTGCTGCTGCTGCTAAGTCGCTTCAGTCGTGTCTGACTCTGTGAGACCCCAGAGATGGCAGCCCACCAGGCTCCCCCGTCCCTGGGATTCTCCAGGCAGTAACACTGGAGTGGGTTGCCATTTCCTTCTCCAGTGCATGAAAGTGAAAAGTGAAAGTGAAGTCGCTCAGTCATGTCCGACTTTTAGCGATCCCATGGACTGCAGCCCACCAGGCTCCTCCGTCCATGGGATTTTCCAGGCAAGAGTACTGGAGTGGGTTGCTATTGCCCTCTCCATGAGTCCCTCTAGTCATATGAAATTAAATTCAATCTTTTCCTCCATTGTGCTTTTAATGCTTTCTTTTGTCATTGTTGTTCAGTTGTTAAGTCGTGTCCAACTCTTTGCAACCTCATGGACTGCAGAATGCTAGGCTTCACTGTCCTTCACTATCTCCTGGAGTTTGCTCAGATTCATGTCCATTGAGTCAGTGATACTATCTAATGCTTTCTATATTCTAGCCCAATTTAATCTCCTTTCCCAGGATTCTAGAACATAAACCGTAACTCTGATCAGTCTAGTTTCCTTGTGGTCTCTTTAACTCAGCACATCAATTCATTCATGTTGTCATTGTTCTTCTCCTTCCCTTTGCTTATTGTATCATCCTTACCCCAGGACCTACCCATTTTGTGAACTTTGTTGTTCTCTAGCTTGTATTGCCAGCTCTCAGAGAAGCTTGGAAAAGGATGAAATTTTTCTGTAATATACTCTCATTTTCCCTATTATAGCCTATTCTTCTTTGTATATAATACTACTACTTTGGACATCTATTTTACATTGTAACAAAATAATTTTCTCTTCCATTGAAGCTAGTAGGATTATAATCCAAATAAAGGATGAATTTACGTTTAGGCAGGTTATCTTGATTTTCAGCTAAGCTTCTTATTAGCACATGGGGTTCTCTTCTGTTTCATGCATGATAAAAGAAGTATCAAAAAACTCCTATGAACCAAATAGTAATTATGCTTTAAATAATACCACAATGTGATGGACTATATCCAGAGAGTATTAATAAATGGATCTATACAACCAGGGAGGAGATCTACAGCAATATATCAGAGAGGTCTGACAGGAATCATAGACCTTTCCTATTCATGAAGTACAGCATGGAATAGTGTAGCAATTCTCAAATAGAGATTCCACTCCAGACTTAAATCAATCAGACATTCTTGGATAAAGCCTTGGAAGTATAATTATTTTTCATGTGATTTCTAATGTACTAGGAACCACAAGCAAAGGTGAAAGCTTGTGCTTCAAAAATCAAAGATATAGATTCAAAGTTTGTCTCTTTTTCTTCCTTTAAATGTGATGTTGAACTTCTCTGAGCCTCAGTGTTTCTTTATGGTCATCATTAAATGAAGTGATGTACGAATAGTTTCAGGCTTATAATAGATATCAATTAAATAGGAACAATGCATCTCAATTTAAATGAATACCCAAAAGAAATACTTATCAAATCCATGGTTATCACAGCATTGAGAAAGAGAGCTAATATAACAAATGCCAAAATGATATTAAGTCCTGGACCATTGGGCCAAATATCCACAATATTAACATGAGTAAATTAAATGGTTGATTTAGGTTGCAAAATCAATCGCATAAGTAAAGGATAGGGGATCTGTGAGTTAACAACTGTTGACAAAAAAAAAGAAAAAAAACCTCAGAAGCTTTTGTTGACTTCAAGTAGAGTAAAAAATAAGTGATTCAAACAATAAAAACAAAAAAATACAGTAAAAAACAAAAAAATACAGTAAAAAATAATACGATTCAAACAATTTTGGAGATAGGATATTAAGAAGTTGGGAAGGTACTAGCATATCCAATAATCTTTATTTCTTCTACCACTCCTGCTAAGTCGTTTCAGTCATGTCCGACTCTGTGCAACCACACAGACGGCAGCCCACCAGGCTCCCCCATCCCTGGGATTCTCCAGGCAAGAACACTGGAGTGGGTTGCCATTTCCTTCTCCAATGCATGAAAGTGAAAAGTGAAAGTGAAGTCGCTCAGTCGTGTCTGACTCTTCACAACCCTATGGACTGCAGCCCACCAGGCTCCTCCGTCCATGGGATTTTCCAGGCAAGAGTACTGGAGTGGGGTGCCATTGCCTTCTCCGACCACTCCTAGTATAATAGTTCACTGAAAAAAACTCAAGGGCATTTTGAACAAACAATAAAGTGTGATGCCAAAAAAATATAAATATGATCTTTGGCTGTATTATTTATTAATAACTAACAATATGATATTTAATATTATTGTGTACTTGTTATATGTAATATGTTAAATTTTTTACAAGTTTATTTCCTTTAATTGATAAACTTATCCCTGAATGTTTATGAATAATCATCTCTTTGAATCTCCATTTTAAGCCCACTCCTTCCCAGGCCTAAGCCTATGGAATTTCTACATCATCACAATGACTCCCACAAAATAAGGTAAATGTGCCTCAGGTTTCATAGTTAGTAACCACAGATTAGGATAGTGTTAGAATTATTTCCTTAGTTTTAATGCAATTTTATCTGTATTCCTTTTAATAATTACTTCAGCTTTGCATTTGCAATTTTACTTACTTACTTTTCCTGTGGCAAACCTATACCTTAAAAGTTTGAGTTCATTCTGCTGTTTTTAAGTTGTCCTTTGAATAAAAGGTGTGTAATACTAATTTATGAGAATCATATTATTCAGAATTAGACAAGCACCACTGTTCTGCAAAAAAGGAGCTCACTTCTATTTGCTTGTCTTTCTGATTTGGTGCCCTCTATATGGGGATTTTTATTTTATTTCTTATTTGCATATATTATTTTGTCTTCTGATAGTTCTCCCACTATAATACCTTTTTTTACTAATAACTCTGCTTTCCCCCCACCCCACTATAATACCTTTTTTACTAATAACTCTGCTTTCATGATGTTTATCATTACAGAGGGAATATTTTTCTTTAATATTAATACCTTACATCTCCTCCTTCCCTGCTTGAGAGATATTTACCCAGCTGATATCACGTACTTGTTTATTTGGAATTTCATATGCTTTGAGGAGATTGTCTTTATGTCACATTTTCCATATTTAAATAATTATTATACTTGACTTCTATAATAAATGTACTCCTTGAAGCATTTCACTTATATCCTTTACTGTTATTTAGTGGGGAGAAGAGGAGGAAAATTGAAATAAAATTATTGAAATTCACAAAATCCAGGTGTACCAGTCAGAAACTGGGAGCCAGAAACTACTATAAAATAATCTGAATGGAAAAATATTAATATGTGAAGAACTATTCTCTGTTACAGAGGATTGGCATATTGAAGGATTGGCTAGTGAGGACTAAAGGGAGCTCTAAAGAATATGGGAACAGCAGATATAAGGAGCAGCCACTACCTTAGGGTTAAGGCAGAGTAGTTGAAGATGTCCTCTACCCCTGAGATTGATCCAGACCCATCAGAGAGGGCACAGCCATGTCTCACTGGATAGCAAGGCAGTGATTAGGGTGCCATGACAGAGTAGGTGGCTGAAGATCAGCCTGCCAGCACTTGCTGGAAATCTGCTCTCTAGAATACCAAGGAAAACTGTTCATTGGGAAAGGCCTTGGTGGAGTCACTCTGCTCTGAACCTGTTCAAGGTGGGCAGCGGGGATAAACTGTAGGCTGCTGGGTACTGCTCACCACCACACACTGTAGGGACCTGATGCTGGAGAAGTTGCTCACACTGTAGGAGTCTGCTAAACAAGCACACCAGAGCCTGGCAGGAGAACACCCTTCCCCCTGTTAGGGTGTCTCCAGTGCCCTTAACTGACAAGAGCTTAACACTGTGCATTGTGCATGCTGGCAAAATGAAAATATTTAAAGGGCTCATCTCTATTTTTGAAGAGCAGACAATGGGGTAAAAATCTGTAGCTGACAGACAATAAATTGATACCTGGTATACCAAGTAGCCTGGTTCTAACAAGAATCTCAAGGGATCATCTGGCTCTATTTCCTGTCTTCCAACAGATTAATGCCTAAGCCATCTAACACAGATGGTTGTTAATTCTGTTTAAGCACTGCTTCCCTTTAGAACCTACTTTGCTCTAAAAGCCTAAGTCAAGTTAAATTTATATATGTTCACTAGAGAGAATTTTGGAAATACCTAAAGAGTATAACAAAGAAAACTAAAGTAACTCACAATTCCAGAATTTAGAGAAAACTACTAGCATTTTAAGGTGGATATTACTCTAGACTTATTTTTTCCATTCATTTATTCATTCAATTAAAACTTAGTATTAATTATGTCTGGGAGTAGTAATTGTTAGGTTTATAGGGATAAACCAATCGAGCATCCTGTCAGCAGCACAGAATCTAGTGAGGGAAGCAAATGCTAAATGAATATGTATATAAAAATGTGAATTATATAAAAAATTTTTGAATACATAAATATGTATAGTACACATATATATATGTATAACACTTTGTAATAGTAAAATTGGATTAATTTTATCTATGTTGATTTAGCTAAAATTATAAATATTTACCAATGTCACTAAAAGCTCTTTTTAGAAGTCATTTTTATCATGGTTGAATAAAACTATTATTTAAATATAGCTTTATTTCTCCAACTCTTTCCCTATTTTTGAACAACTTTTTAGCACTGTAAACAATGTCCTCGGCATTATAGCCATCCTCACACAGTGGTTAATGGTGTGGATGTAACCACACTCCTGGGTTTAAATCCCACCTCAATCATGGACTGAGTGACCTTGAGAAAAATCACTTGACCTCTCTGTCTTCAGAAATACTTATAATAACACCTACCTAATCAGGCCTCTTGAGAAATTTGTATGCAGGTCAGGAAGCAACAGTTAGAACTGGACATGGAACAACAGACTGGTTCCAAATAGGAAAAGGAGTATGTCAAGGCTGTATATTGTCACCCTGCTTATTTAACTTCTATGCAGAGTACATCATGAGAAACGCTGGGCTGGATGAAGCACAAGCTGGAATCAAGATTGCCAGGAGAAATATTAATCACCTCAGATATGCGGATGACACCACCCTTATGGCAGAAAGTGAGGAGAAACTAAAAAGCCTCTTGATGAAAATGAAAGTGGAGAGTGAAAAAGTTGGCTTAAAGCTCAACATTCAGAAAACTAAGATCATGGCATCCGGTCCCATCACTTCATAGGAAATAGATGGGGAAACAGTGGAAACAGTGTCAGATTTTATTTTTCTGGGCTCCAAGATAGCTGCAGATGGTGACTGCAGCCATAAAATTAAAAGACGCTTACTCCTCGGAAGGAAAGTTATGACCAACCTAGATGGCATATTGAAAAGCAGAGACATTACTTTGCCAACAAAGGTTCGTCTAGTCAAGGCTATGGTTTTTCCTGTGGTCATGTATGGATGTGAGAGTTGGACTGTGAAGAAGGCTGACCGCCAAAGAACTGATGCTTTTGAACTGTGGTGTTGGAGAAGACTCTTGAGAGTCCCTTGGACTGCAAGGAGATCCAACCAGTCCATTCTGAAGGAGATGAGCCCTGGGATTTCTTTGGAAGGAATGATGCTAAAGCTGAAACTCCACTACTTTGGCCACCTCATAAGAAGAGTTGACTCATTGGAAAAGACTCTGATGCTGGGAGGGATTGGGGGCAAGAGGAGAAGGGGACGACAGAGGATGAGATGGCTGGATGGCATCACTGACTCGATGAACGTGAGTTTGAGTGAACTCCGGGAGTTGGTGATGGACAGGGAGGCCTGGCATACTGTGATTCATGGGGTCGCAAAGAGTTGGACACGACTGAGCGACTGATCTGATCTGAATCAGGCTTTGGAAGGATACAGTAGTTATATATGGAAAGCCCTTAGAACAGTGCCTGGCAACTTAAGCTATTTAAATACTAGCTGTTACATTTATCATTTGTTTACATGTTTGTACATTCTCCTGAGATGCATGTGCCTTATTTTGTTTACCATTATATACCTAAAATCTAATATGGTATCTTATTCATAGTTTGAATTTAATGAATTACATGATAAAAACCTTCCATTTATAAACAAAATCTTTGGTTATGATAGGATGAATTCCTAAAGGTGGAATTGCTAGTGCAAAGATTATTAACATTTTTAAGATTTTGATACTTGTTAAATTAGATTCCAGAAAAGTTTCAATTCACTTTCTGACCACAGTCCAGGAGAATGCATTTCTTAGTCTACTCTTGTCAGCATTAATTAGTAGAATTTGAAATTTTTTATTCTAATTTTTAATATACAGTCATCCCTCAGTATCCATGGGTTTGGTTCCAGGACCCTCGCAGGGACCAAAATCCATGGATGCTCTGGTGTCCTATAGAGGGAGAGGGTGGGAAGATTTGGGAGAATGGCATTGAAACATGTAAAATATCATGTATGAAACGAGTCGCCAGTCCAGGTTCGATGCACGATACTGGATGCTTGGGGCTGGTGCACTGGGACGACCCAGAGGGATGGTATGGGGAGGGAGGAGGGAGGAGGGTTTAGGATGGAGAACACATGTATACCTGTGGCAGATTCATTTTGATATTTGGCAAAACTAATACAATTATGTAAAGTTTAAAAATAAAATAAAATTAAAATAAATAAATAAATAAAATGGCCTATATAAAATTTGCACATACCATAGGCACATCCTCCCATTTACTTTAAAAATGCCTCAGCATGCCAGGCTTCCCTGTCTATCACCAACTCTCAGAGCTTGCTCAAACTCATGTCCATCAAGTCAGTGATGCCATCCAACCATCTCATCCTCTGTCATTGCCTTCTCCTCCCACCTTCAATCTTTCCAATGAGTTAGTTCTTCACATCAGGTGGTCAGAAAGTATTAGGGCTTCAGTTCAGTTCAGTTCAGTTCAGTCGCTCAGTCATGTCTGACTCTTTGTGACCCCATGAATCGCAGCACACCAGGTCTCCCTGTCCATCACCAACTCCCAGAGTTCACTCAAACTGACGTCCATCAAGTCAGTGATGCCATCCAGCCATCTCATCCTCTGTCGTCCCCTTCTCCTCCTGCCCCCAATCCCTCCCAGCATCAGAGTCTTTTCCAATGAGTCAACTCTTCTTATGAGGTGGCCAAAGTAGTGGAGTTTCAGCTTTAGCCTCATTCCTTCCAAAGAAATCCCAGGGCTCATCTCCTTCAGAATGGACTGGTTGGATCTCCTTGCAGTCCAAGGGACTCTCAAGAGTCTTCTCCAACACCACAGTTCAAAAGCATCAATTCTTCAGCACTCAGCTTTCAGTACAATGTAAATAATATGTATAGAGTTGCTAGCATGTGGCAAATTCAATTTCTGCTTTTTTCAACTTTCTTGAATTTTTTTCATAGTTTCCACCTGCAATTGGTTGAATCTGTGGGTGTAGGACCCGTAGATACTGAGGGATGACTGTATTATATTATACTGCTGCTTTTATTTGAGCTTCTTTAATTACTAGTGAGGTAGAATGTTTGTCCAATTGAATATATTCTTTTAAAAAATAATAAAGAATAAAATAAAGAATTCAGTTGAATAAAATTGAATATACCCAATTTTATACTGACATAGAGATTATTTTTTCCTTTAATATATTTATTTTATTGTATATTTAACTTTACAATATTGTATTAGTTTTGCCATACATCAACATGAATCTGCCACAGGTATACACGTGTTCCCCATCTTGAGCCCTCCTCCCTCCTACCTCCCCGTACCATCCCTCTGGGTTGTCCCAGTGCACCAGCCCCAAGCATCCAGTATCGTGCATCAAACCTGTTTTTCTTACTGATTTTTAAGAATTTTTTTATTATTAAGACAGCAAACATTGGTTTTTTGGGTATGACATTTTCCTCTTAACTTTAGTATACTTATTAATTTTTATGTAGTCTAACACATTGATCATTTTATTTGTGATTAAGTACTAGAAATTTTTCATGTGAAAGTAACAAACATCATCCATACTTTATTTGATGTTGTTTTCAACAGAAGTCTTAGATCAAATGGAATCTATTTTAACCCCCTAAAGAGTGAATATTCTCAATATTATTTGTACAGTAATTCATCCTTCCCAAGGCATGCTGATACTTTATAAAATAATATGTTTTTATATTTAGTAACATCTTTGAATTCTATCTATTAACTTCAATGGATTTCTACATTCTACAAGTTTTAAGTGGTAAGAGTAATTTATTATGTTTTTATACTTAGTAAGCCTTTGAATTCTATTAAGTTCCATAGATTTTGCTGCTGCTGCTGCTAAGTCGCTTCAGTCATGTCGGACTCTGTGAGACCCCATGGACTGCAGCCTACCAGGCTTCTCCATCCATGGGATTCTCCAGGCAAGAACACTGGAGTGGGTTGACATTTCCTTCTCCAATGCATGAAAGTGGAAAGTGAAAGTGAAGTTGCTCAGTCGTGTCTGACTCTTAGCGACCCCATGCACTGCAGCCTACCAGGCTCCTCCATCCATGGGATTTTCCAGGCAAGAGTACTGGAGTGGGGTGCTATTGCCTTCTCCCCATAGATTTTAGACTCTGTTAATACCACACGTTTTTAATGTGGTAAGTTTGAGTCATTCTGATACCTTGAAGGGAAAGTTTCTGCCTCCAACCATGCACATGAACATGGGCACACGTCACACTTCCTTCATTCAGGAAATACTGGGTTGGCCAAAAAGTTCTTTTGGGTTTTCCATATGATATTTCTTTGAGTTACTGTGTATGTAGCCAGGAATTGCGTCAGATACCACAAACACAGCAGCTAATCGAATTGACATGGTCCCTCCTCTATGAACTAAAAGGGTATACTGGATGGAACAAGATAAGCAAGCAGAAATTATATTATAGATAGACTGTCATGGGGAAAATACAGGGTGCTATGAGCAGCTACTCAGAGAAGGCAATGGCACCCCACTCCAGTACTCTTGGCCTGGAAAAATCCCATGGACGGAGGAGCCTGGAAGGCTGCAGTCCATGGGAACGTGAAGAGTCGGACATGACTGAGCGACTTCATTTTCACTTTTCCCTTTCGTGCACTGGAGAAGGAAATGGCAACCCACTCCAGTGTTCTTGCCTGGAGAATCCCAGGGACGGGGCAGCCTGTTGGGCTGCCGTCTATGGGGTCGCACAGAGTTGGACATGACTGAAGCGACTTAGCAGCAGCAGCATGAGCAGCTACTTGTACAAACTTGGGGAAGAAAGAAAAGTTTGCCAAAGAAAATGAAACGAAAATTAAAATCTAAAAGTTGTGAGGTGTGAAGAAGAATTAGGCAGGTGAGTTGATCTCTATTCTTTTTAAAAGTTTTCTTAAATATATTTCATTTTTTATTCATTCAAGATGTTTTGGTGATCCAGTTTCTTATTTTGTTTTGAGTCTAAGGGTAAAATGTCTCTCTGTTATCCAATTTTATGCATTTCCTCTACAATTCAGGGGCTTGAACTAATTTACTTTTATGCCTGATACTACTACTACTACTAAGTCGCTTCAGTCGTGTCCGACTCTGTGCAACCCCATGGACTACAGCCCACCAGGCTTCTCCGTCCATGGGATTCTCCAGGCAAGAACACTGGAGTGGGTTGCCATTTCCTTCTCCAATGCATGAAAGTGGAAAGTGAAAGTGAAGTCACTCAGTCGTGTCCGACTCTTAGAAACCCCATGGACTGCAGCCCACCAGGCTCTTTATGTCTGATATCTACCCTTAATATACATGCTCACTTCCCTTTTCACATGTTTCTTTTCTTAGTATATTTATGTAACTTAGAATGCAACAGATAGACAATCTAGCACTCCTCACTATCCCCCAGGATCTATGACTTGATTCATATGTGACTTTCATAAAATCACAATTGCTTTTCAACAGATGGAAAAAATATTTGTGGTGAAGTGTGCCAGGAGTATAAAAACTAAGCTTATCAAAATGACACAATTTCTATTTATATAGAAATCCTAAAGTTTATAAAAACATTTTCTTACTATTAAAAGAGATACAAAATAACAGTTTTTAAATAGATGATTTCCTTATATGTAATCAATTTTATATTATCTTGGAAAACTGCTTTCACAAAGGCACTATTCACTTTATGTGATGGAGAATGCACAACATGATGTCCTTAACCACTTTGACCAAATATCCCCCCCACCATCAAATTAATTCTTCAAGAATCAGTCAATATCTAATAGATTTTTTGGTTTTTAAATTTTGATTCTTTGATTTTTATGTACAGTCACACCACAGAGATTGAGGACTTGCTTCCAGACCACAGCAATAAAGTAAGTCATACAAATTTTTTGGTTTGCCAGTTTATATAAAACATAAAAGTTATGTTTACACTATACCACAATCTAGCAAGTGTGCAATAGCATTATGTCTAAAAACCATTCATACTTTAATTAAAATATACCTTATTGCTAAAAAAAATGCTAACCATCATCTAAGTAGAAGCTTCAGAGATCACTGATCACAGTAATCACACCATAAGAAATATAATAATAACAAAAAGTTAAAAATATTGTAAGAATTACCAAAATGTGACAGAGACATGAAATGAGCAAATGCTGTTGGAAAAATGGTGCCAAAATATTTGCTCAATGCAAACTTTCAATTTGTAAAAAAAAAAAACAAAAACAAAAAAACAAAACAGTATTTGCAAAGCTCAAAGCAAAGTGCAATAAAACAAGGTATGCCTGCATTTATTTCAGGTAATAAATAGTCCCTTCATTATCCACAGTTCCTATTTCCATGGTTTCAGTTACCTGTGATCAACCTCAATCCTACAATATTAAATGGGAAATTCCAGAAACATATAATTCATAAATTTTAAATTGTGTACAGGTCAGAGTAGCATGATGAAATCTTGCGCCATTCTGCTCCATTGTACTTGGGACGTGGATCATTGTCCAACATTCCCCCTATTAGTCACTTAGTAGGCAACTCAGTTATCAGATCCACTGTCTCAGTATTGCTCGTGTTCAAGTTTCTCTTACTTAATACTTAATAGTGGCCCCCAAATCCCGGAGTAGTGATGCTGGCAATTTGGAGGTGGTCAAGAGAAGCAGCAAAGTACCTCTTTTAGGGAAAAAGATGATTCCAGACTTAAAAATGAAAGAAAAAAATATTATATGCTGACATTGCTAAGATCTATGGTAAGAACAAATCTTCCAATCAGGAAGTTCTGAAGAAAGGAAAAGAAATCCATGCTACTTTTGCTGTGGCATCTCAAAATGGAAAAATTATGGCCACAGTGTGTAATCAGTACTTAGTTAGATGGAAAAGTCTATATTTATACAAGATGGTTTTAGAGAGACAGACCACATTCATACAATCTTTGCTAGAGTATATTGTTATAATGGTTTTATTATTTATTATTGTTGTTAATCTCTTACTGTGCCTAATTTATAAATTAAACCTCATCATATTTGTATATTAATATGTATAGGAAAAAAATCACAGTAAGTATAGGGTTTGGTACTATCCAAGGCATCCACTGGGGGTCGTGGAACAAATCCCCTGTGGAAAGGGGAACTACTGTATATTAGTTAATCTTAGAGTAAACCACATTTAATTATTTTATGTTTAATTTATTATCTTGATAGTCATATAAGTATTAATTGTACTTTATCCTGTCTTATCCTTCTATTCTCTCAGTGATTTTGGTTAAGTGTGAATGTTTCATATTTTTGACTTGTAGGCCTTTGTGTAAAATCCAGTTTACTGTAAGTCAATTAATTCTAGCAGAACTAAAATTGAACTATTACATTTTTCTAGGCTGAGGAGATAGTTATGGTAAACTCTTAATTTTTCAACACTGAATTAGAATTTCTACTCTTTTTCACTTCTCAGAAGAGTACCTAGTCTAGGCTAAATAATTAAGCAGTTAGTGACACAATGCATTATTCGTGAAGAAAGGTAATCTGGGTTTCATATCCATCTTTGCCACTAACATAATCTAATCAGAGGCAACAGTCATCTAACATCTCTAAGTCACAGTATTTTATCTGTCAAATGAAGTAACAGGATTACAGATTCTTCAAGGTCCCTTCATCTCGAAAATGCTAAAATTCTATGACTATCTTACATATAAAAACATCTAATGATTTGAGTGTGAATTTAGGGGTGAATTTAATATAAGTAGTATAGAAGACCAGGCTTCCTGGTAGCTCAGATGGTAAAGAATCTGCCTGTAATGCAGGAGACCGGAGTACAATCCCTGAGTTAGGAAGGTCCCCTGAAGAGGGAATGGTTACCCGAAGCAGTATTATTTCCTGAAAAATTCCATGGAGGGAGGAGCCTGGTTGGCTACAGTCCATGAGGTCACAAAGAGTTGGACATAACTGAGTGACTAACAACTTTTTGGGGCTTCCCCCTTGGCCAGAATTCCAGAGAATACCAAGGCCACTCACCTAGAGCCAGGCATCCTGGAGTGTGAAGTCAAGTGAGCCTTAGGAAGTATTACCATGAACTACGCTAGTGGAGGTGATGAAATTCCAGCTGAGCTATTTCAAATCATAAAAGATGATTCTGTTAAAGTGCTGCACTTAATATGTCAGCAACTTTGGAAAACTCAGCAATGGCCACAGGACTGGAAAAGGTCAGTTTTCATTTCAATCCCAAAGAAAGAAAATGCCAAAGCATGTTTACACTACTGTACAATTGTGCTCATCTCACACGCTAGCAAAGTAATGCTTAAAATCCTTCAAGCTAGGCTTTAGCAGTATGTGAACCAAAGAGTTGGACTATAAAGAAAGCTGAGTGCTGAAGAATTGATTCTTTTGAACTGTGGTGTTGGAGAAGACTATAGAGAGTCCCTTGGACTGCAAGGAGATCCAACCAGTCCATCCTAAAGGAGATCAGTCCTGGTGTTCATTGGAAGGACTAATGTTGAAGCTTAAACTCCAATACTTTGGCCACCTGATGTGAAGAGCTGACTCATTTGAAAAGACCCTGATGCTGGGAAAGATTGAGGGCAGGAGGAGAAGGGGACGACAGAGGATGAGATGGTTGGATGGCATCACCAACTCAATGGACATGGGTTTGGGTGGACTCTGGGAGTTGGTGATAGACAGGGAGGCCTGGTGTGCTGCAGTTCATGGGTTCACAAAGAGTTGGACACGACTGAGCAACTGAACTGAACTGAAAACTTCCAGATGTACAAGATGGATTTAGAAAAGGAAAAGGAACCAGAGATCAAATTGCCAACATATGCTGGATCATAGAAAAAGCAAGGGAATTCCAGAAAAACATCTACTTCTGTTTCATTGACTACACTAAAGCCTTTGACTGTGTGGATCACAACAAACTGTGGAAAATTTGTCAAGGGTTGGAAATACCAGACTACCTTACCTGAGAAACCTATATACAGGTCAAGAAGCTACAGATAGAACTGGACATGGAACAACAGACTGGTTCAAGATTGGGAAAGGAGTATGTCAAGGCTGCATATTGTCCTCCTGATTATCTAAATTATACGCAGAGTACCTCATGCAAAATACTGGGCTGGATGAATCACAAGCTGGAATCAAGACTGCTGGGAGAAATATCAACAACCTCAGATATGCAGATGATACCAAACTTATGGCAGAAATCAAAGAGGAACTAAAGAGCCTCTTGATGAGTGTGAAAGAGGTGAGTGAAAAAGCTGGCCTAAAACTCAATATTCAAAAAACTGGTTCCATCAATTCATGGCAAATAGAAGGGGAAACAATGGAAACAGTGAGAGACTTTATTTTCTTAGGCTTTAAAATCACTGCAGATGGTGACTGCAGCCATGAAATTAAAAGACGCTTGCTCCTTGGAAGAAAAGCTATGACCAACCTAGATAGCATATTAAAAAGCATAGACCTTTGCTGACAAAGGTCTGTCTAGTCAAAGCTATAGTTTTTCCAGTAGCATGTACAGATATGACAGTTGGACTATAAAGAAGGCTGAGTGCTAAAGAATTGATTCTTATTCTAAACTGCGGTGCTGGAGAAGACTCTAGAGAGTCCCTTGCAGAGCAAGATGAAACCAGTCAGTCCTCAAGGAAATCAACCATGAATATTCATTGGAAGGACTGATGCTGAAGCTGAAGCTGAAACTCCCAAAACTCTAGCCACCTAATGGGAAGAACGAACTCATTGGAAAACACCCTGATGCTGGGAAAGCTTGAGGGTAGGAGGAGAAAGAGGCAACAGAGGATGAGATTGTTGGTTGGCATCACTGACTCAATGGACATGAGTTTGAGCAAACTCCTGGAGATAGTGAAGGACAGGGAAGCCTGGTGTGCTGTAGTCCATGGGGTAGCAAAGAGTCAGACACAACTTAGTGATTGAATATGATAGGGTAAGAAGTCCACCTACAATGCAGGAGACATAGGAGATGCGAGTTCAATCCCTGGGTCAGGAAGAGACTCTGGAGGAAGAAATGGCAACCCACTACATTATTCTCACCTGCAAAGTCCCATGAACAGAGATGGCTGGTGGGCTACTGTCCACAGGTTTGCAGAGTCAGGCAGGACTAAGCACATAGTGCATATATATATATAAAATATATATATAATACACATTTATAAAAGATTGCATTATCTGTTCACAGTTATTCACGTCTTCCTTCAGCATAGCTTCCCCGTGGACTGTCTTTGCCCTATTGACTTTGGGCTCGGCCATGTGACATGCTTTGACCTATAGAATGTGGTGGAAAGAGCACTGTGGTGACCCAAACAAAGGCTTCAAGAGGCACTGTGTGCTTCTCCTCACTCTCTTAAGATTACGCTCTCAGCTATAAGTAAGCATGCCCCCAATAGTGGTACTTCTTAAGTCTGGGTCCCTGAGTGCAAAGACACATAGAGTAGTGCAACGGAACCAAACCCAGCTGAATCCCACCCGCATCCTGTCCAGTTCAGCCAACTTGCAAACCTGTGAGCAAGAAATGTTTTCATTGGTGTAAGCCATTACAGTTTTGTGGCTTGTTGTCACAGCAAAAGCTGACTAATCAAGTACTCAGTGTACTTTTTTTATTAAACTCATAAAAAGAAACTATTTTTGAAAGTTTAGTTCCAAATGCTTTATTAAGCAACTCCTTATTATCAGGGCTTTTGTTCCCTCCTTGATGCCTGGTATTGTACTGTATCAGCCAAAGTAAGACTTAGGAAAGAAAGGTATGTTTGTAGGAAAGTGAACAGATATATCTGAAGCTATTTCTCAGAATTATGTGTTTAAAAATGTAAGTGTTAATGGTACAAACAGATGGAAATTGTGGGGTCAGTCATCTGGCACTATTGTCATGATATGGTCAACATTCTTTGGCTGATGAGTTAGCTTTAGTGTGACTCAGTGAATTCCATCTATCTGAATGGTCAAATTTGAATACCTATATAGTGTTTTCTAATTAACTGGCTGAAATTTATTATTAAAAATCTCTAAAATTACATAATCATTGGAATGATTGGTGATTTGTTTATACTTTATAACAGCATTGGGAGTAGGAGAGACGCTAGCCATCTGACTATATTTAATTTCAAAAGAAAAATTACTTTTAAGTTATGAGTTCTATATTTTACCTTTGTCTTTCCTTTATATTTGCATATCTAGTCAAGAAGATGACTAAGTACCTATATCTATACAAGACATCATCTATGTAATTCCTAATGCCAGGAAAGAAAGGAAGCAAAACATATATTATGTAGGGAAGTTAATACTCAGGTATTTTCTGAGAATATTATAAATATAGCATAATTATGAAGAAAATCTGAAGAATCAACAACACTATAGACATATTCTAAAGCATCACAAGGATACTAATTGAACTGTTCAGTGAAATGAAATGGCATATTGCTAAAACTGATTGGCACATTCAAAAGTTGAGGGCATTTCATGGCAGCTATAGCCTTAGAGATTTTATCTATGCCCAGAAATGACTTGACACAATTGTTATAGATTGTGTCAAGCTATAATCCAATTATAGCTGCCAACATTAGTTGAACTTTAATTACCTGGAGTCTTTCTGTTAAACATGTTAGATATATTTCCTCATCTAATCTGCACACACAAGCCCTATGAGGTAGGAATTTCCTTTACAGTAAAGCAACTGAACAGAGAAGGCAATGGCACCCCACTCCAGTATTCTTGCTTGGAAAATTCCATGGACGGAGGAGCCTGGTAGGCTGCAGTCCATGGGGTCGCCAAGAGTCAGACATGACTGAGTGACTTCACTTTCACTTTTCACTTTCCTGCATTGGAGAAGGAAATGGCAACCCACTCCAGTGTTCTTGCCTGGAGAATCCCAGGGACGGGGGAGCCTGGTGGGCTGCCGTCTCTGGGGTCGCACAGAGTTGGACATGACTGAAGCGACTTAGCAGCAGCAGCAGCAAAGCAACTGAGGCTGAAAGTAACAAAATATTTTGCCCAAGGTAGATGTCTAAAGTAAAAAAAATGTATCCATGACTCATAATTCACTCCGTGTTAAACCTAATGAACAGAAGAAATGAAAAAATCCTTTAGGCTCATAAGTTTAATATCTATAGATACTGATACTAAGCATCATATTCAAAGTTTCATAGTTAGAAGCAGAAATTAAACAATAAACTGAGGTTTTTGTTTTTTTTTAACCATGGTCTTCTAATATATTACATCACATATTTATGAAACTATCTCCTATGATGTTTTTGGAATTTTATTTCCAAATACATATTTTGTCTACCAAGCTTCAGTATAATTTTTATAGTCACATACTTTAATATAATCAATCAATTTATCTACTAATTTCTATGTTTTGTTTCCCCTGAAGAGTTCAATAACCTCTAAAAAATACATTTTATCGCAGTGGGGCCCCAGGATATGAAAATAATGAACTCCTAAGGAATCTTGTTATTTTATTCATATTTGATTACTAAATTAAGAGAATTGTAAGATGCATACCCGATGTAGGTTAGTCTTAGACTAAATAATCATCCATTTCACTAGCATCAAATTGTAAATCTCAGCGATGTCTGAGAATTTTTAGAACCTAGAAGATTGTTACAAATCTGCCTAAGAAAGTAAGTATTTTACAAAAATTAAGTGGATCTTTCCTCACCTCATTACAGCCGTTGCAGATAAAGGACACATTCCTTGACCTAGCTTATAAATAAATCTTTAGCAGACTTTCCAATTATCACTTTTAGTAAGAAGATAACTATGACAGGGTATGAAGGGTGACTGCAAAGGAAAGATAGAAACTGGGTAGGAAAGGAAGGATGGAATTATCTCCCTTGGCAACAAATATTTCGATAAAATGTTTTTAGTGTAACCTTTAACTGACTTATTCATTATTTTACAGTGACAAATTAAATCATACATGAAATACTAATTTACAAATGACATGAAGTCAAGAAGAATAAATAACAGACTGTATAACAGATAGAAGTTCTCAAGAAGAAGAAATTTAACACAGTAAAATGTAGAAGAAATAGACAACATTTTGCACTGAGAATTTCTTTAAAGAAAGGTTATTCCAGCAAAGGCAAATTTACCAAAAAGCGCATGGTGCTTAAGCTTTTAGGACCCTTGATCGACATCAAAACTTTCCAAACAGCTATACCTAATTATTGATATAGCATTCTTCTTAAAGGGGGCCTCCAAATTTATATAAGCTCCAGGACCCATAAAATCTGAATTTACTTTGAATTTATCTCATGAGATAATATAAGCTGCCTAATGGAATCCCTCCAAAATTATTTAGCAAGCCTTTCAGATCAAACCAAGTACAGCAAATAAAATCACCATAACTCAGCCCACAGCATAATTTGGACACCAGAATAGATTTACATATAAGTGGGAAAAATAATAATCTGAAACCGAAAAAACTGACTCCTCAGCCCTCAGCCTAGTGAGGAGAAAAGGAAAATTGCACACTGAAGAGAACAGTGAAGTAGGTTTCCCAAAGTGGTAACATACAAGGTACCAATAAGCATTCCTCCGAAAGAAGAAGGTCTAACCAGGACCATCCTGGGTATGAGATACTGGGCAAATAGTTTATTTTGTGGGACTGTTGTCTATAAAGATTTTGATTTAAGTGTATCACACAATTCACACACCTAGTGAAATACAGTGATTTATCAATGAAGATTTAGAACAATGGGTAGAGAAAAGGCACTTACATATTTTTTATTGTACAACTTGCTCTCATTGCCTCTTCCTGTTCAGATCCAGGAACTATATCTTCATGTTCTTTATTGTCATACATGCCATTCTGAGCAAATTTTATACTACCACTGTAAAGAATCTCCCTGTAATGCAAGAGACTCCAGTTTTATTCCTGGGTCGGGAAGATCTCATGGAGAAGGGATAGGCTACCCACTCCAACATTCTTGGGCTTCCCTAGTAGCTCAGACAGTAAAGAATTCACCTGCAATGCAGGAGACCTGGGTTTGATATCTGGATTGGGAAGATCTCCTGGAGGAGGGCATGACAACTCACTCCAGGATTCTTGCCTGGAGAATCCTCATGGACAGAGAAGCCTGGAGGCCTACGTCCATGGGGTCACAAAGAGTCGTACATGACTGAGTGACTAAGAACAGCACAGACTTGACCCTGGGGAGCACAGTACCACTGCATCAGCTGAACAAAATGAATCAGAAGGGCCCACTGACAATGGTAAGCAAGAGTCTTGAGTGGTCTCAGAAGAGAGCAGCATAGTCAGCTGTGGAGGATTACCTGACATGTGGCATAGACCTTGCTGAGGAGTGGGGTGAGCATTCTGGGTGCCAGTGGCTGGGAGTGCACAGCATTAAGATGCCTCTTGCAGTCCCTGCAGGCCCTAAGTGCTAGAGACTGCAGTCATCACAAAGGTCAAGCATGAGTCAGTGAGAAATGATTATGCACAGGTCCACAGCTCAAGCTCAAGGGTCAATGACTGATGGTTGATAGCCCACATCCCTGAGGTCCTCCTGTGTCTGACACAAGTGAGAATTACCCAAATCAGCATGTTAGGAGCCAGTTTCATGCAATCCCAAAAGAAACACTGTGGTAGCCAGCAGGAATGATCCACTCACCAGGCTACCCAGTTAGAACTGGGACAGGCCAGAAGGCCCTGGGGTAACCCAGAAGTATAACTGCCAGAGCACGTGGGGGGCATTGGATGATTCTGTGTGCAGAGAGTTACTGGGGGCCTCAGAGGCAAGCAGTGGGGACAATGGGCCATGCAGATCCTGGTCTGGATTCAGGGAACCAGGCCCAGACAGGATTGTCAGGCACTGTCAGACAAGAGAAGGACCTTAGAAAAAAATTTGAAGCAGGTACCTTAAATCTTGGGGCCCCTTAAGGCACAGAGTCTGAGGCGAGAGACACTCTTGCCTAGGTCTAAGGGTTGAACTTGATCCAATTCAAAGTGAGAAAACATTCAGAACAGCCTAAGATCTGGTGAAGCAGAATGCTAAATACTGGAGATCTGGAAGAAAGGACTTAGTGGGTAAGACTGGAGGTGGTGGTCTCTATCAGATACCTCTCCTGTCAGAGAGGGTGGCACTCTAGGTAGTTTAGGTGTTCATTGGAGGTTTGGATACAAAGGGGGAAAGAGAAATTATTTAAAATCAGTCATATCAAAGCAAAAAATGTATTAAAAAGGAACAAAAGGCCACAACAAAAATCGAAAAAAACAAACCCCAAACAATTTAAAAAGTTCTTTGCATATCAACAGAGTGGCCCCTGAAAAATACAGCCAGTATTGCTGGACCAGGACCCATCTGCCCTCAGATTCCACCCTTGTTCTTCTGCTCCTCTTTGTATCTCATGGCTGACTTCTGTAGGCTGTGTTTCCCCAGGATTCTAAATCAGCTGGTTTCAGTGTGGGCTTGTACAGCCAATGAGAAGCTCTTGTGTGTGACTGGAAAGTGTTAAGTAGGGAGAAGACATGGGTATTTTTCTCTTTTTCTGCCTTGGAAAGCATCTCATTGGTGACTGCTTCTTTTCCATGTTTCATGATATTTATGGTTTTGCTGGCCCTTGAGCTCCAATAACATCACCATCTCCTTTTGTTCCTTAGACAAGGGCTTCCTGTTTTTGCTAGTCTCTAAGTCACCTCACTGCCCCCATTTTGCCTCTCTAATAGCCCATCATCCGTATAACTAATCCTCCACTTCATATTCCCTCTGTTGTAAAGCCTCTATAAATAAAATAGTGTGGTATTGGTTCATGAATAGATAGGACAATGAAACAAATAGAAAAACCATAAATAGACTCAGATATATATGGAAACTGAGAATATGATAAAGTTGGCATTTCAAACCACTTGGGAAAAAGATGACCTTTAGCATAGATAATATTGGTTCAGCTTGAGAGGCATTTAGGTAAAGCAAAAAAATGAATCTTAGCTCACACTTACCTCAAGATTAATTCCAAGATCAATTTTATATAAATGTAAAATACAAAACTACATAAGTTCTAGAAAAAAATTAGTGAATTATACTTTAATCTGAGAGCTGGAGAGCCTTTCTAACTATGATTTTAAATCAGAAGAATGCGAGTAAGTAGTGAGAAATGGAGGCCTTCCCTAGTGGCTCAGTGGTAAAGAATCCACCTGCCAATGCAGGAGACATGGGTTTGATCCCTGGTTCAGGAAGAGCCCCTGGAGAAGAAAATGGCAACTCACTCTATTATTCTTGCCTGGGAAATCCCATGGACAGAGGAGCTGCCAGGCTGCAGTCCATGGGGTCACAAAGAATCGGACACAATTTAGCAACAACAAAAACAGTGAGAAATGGAACTACTTAAAAAAGAAAAGAAAATGACATAAGCAAAATCAAAGGACAAATCAGGAGAAAATGGTTACAACCTAAATCACAAAGGTCTTATTCAATGTTTCTCTACCTCAGCATCTTTGACATTTGGGGCTAGATAATTCTTTACTGTGGGGCCTGCTCCATGCATTGTAGAATATTTAGCAGCATCTTTGGCCTTTCCAGCTAGATGCCAGTAGAAACCCTTTCTAGGTATGACATTCAAAAATTCTTCTAGACATTGCCAATTGTCTTAGGGAAGGAAGCCAGGCAAGAGGCAAAATCATTCCCAACTGAGAACCACTACTCTGTTCTAATAAAAAGGATCCTAAAACAGTGAAAGAAAGATCTTGAAACAGTGAAGTTCAAATCCCCAATAGAACGTGGGGTGAAAGACATGGACAGTTGATATAAAGAGAAACAAATGCTACTGAACACATGGAAAGATCCTTAACCTCACCAATAATAAGAAAAATGCATATTAAAACTATACTGAGATATTTCTGAATTATCAAATTGGCACATATCCATATTTGAAACAACTTGGTGAGGCAGACATTACTAATAGGAGCAAAATGGAAAAACCCTTCTGAATGGGAATTTGACAATAACTTTAAGAAATTAACCTCACATTTTCCTTTGACCTAAGAACCTCACTTCCAGAGACCTTCCAAAAGAGACATAACTTCACAAGTACAAAACAACATATGCACAAGGTTATTTAAGGGTTTTTTTTGTTGTTGTTGTTTTTTTGAATCAGCAGAAGGTTAAAAGTAATTCAGATGTCCACCAACAGGGATGGTGGAATAAACTATGACACCTACACCCAATAAAGACTTCTGCAGGCCTTGAAGGAAATGAAGACTACCTCTATGTGTTGATTTGAAATAATGTTCAGGATGTATCGGGCTTCCCAGGCGGTGTTAGTGGTAAAGAAATTGCCTGCAGATGCAGGAGACTTAAAAGAGATGTGATTCGAACAGGATGTATTAAGTGGAAAAAGCAAGATGCAGAACAGTGTGTGTGTGCATTGCAAAAAGAAAACTCTTAAAAATGGTAAAATAGCAGATGAATGGGAAGAGTGAAGTAGGAGGTAGATGGAAGCAAAAATATTCTGAGTATATCTTTCTTTTTTATGTAATTTTGACTTTTGAACTATGCAAATATCTAACATATTAAAGGATTTTAAAAATAGGAACAGTTAACCTTAACATTGAAAAGAAACCGAAAGAAACCAAACTCTACTTTAAGTTAGTAATACAACTCAAAGAGAAAATAATTTCAAGTGACTTTTGATACAAGTATTCTTATTATATTTTAAACACTATCTTAGAATATATCCCAAGAATGAAAGCATTTCAAATAAACCTTAAATTTCTGTCAATAGTTTTATTGTTACATAATTGGTATTAAAATTTAGAACCTATTTTATATGATAGGATAAATCAGTAAATATCTTAGAAACCAAAATTTTCATTATAAAAGAGATACAAATATAAAAAAAATTTTAATTAGAAACACCCATACCCACTATCATTGATTGAAAACACTAAATATATAAAAATTCAAAATTCCACAGTAGTTCTTTGAGAAAGAAAAAAATGAGAGGGGTACTTATTTGCCATTACTAGAGGTAATTAATATTACCATTAATTAATAATTAATATTAATTACCAATTTTTACTTTATTATAAACTTTTTACTTTAAAAGTTGATAGTTAAAAATAATTAAGAATTTCTTTGCCTTTGGGGGAGAAGCTGTTGCCCATACCCACTTTATTATAGAAAGCTCTTTATAGAAGATTAACAACCAATAAATGTACAAGAAATAATATTATAAAAGAATCACAATTTTGCAACCCCAATGAAATGATTACTCCCTTAAAGGATTATCAAAGAATGATAAACTCTTATGTGAAAGGCCATTGGGAAATTCATGATGTTATTCCCCATGTTCACTCACACCACAATTCACTCACTAACTGCAAAGGGAAAAAATAAGCTTTAACAGTGGCAAGATCTGGTGGTGACCCCCCAAAAGAGGTTGAATTTCTGTGACCAACAGAGGGGAAATCCAATATTGTATGCCTTCTGATGTGATGTGTTATAAGGTGCTCAGAATCACCTATAAAACATTCCTGTAAAAAATACATAACCTGAATATAACCAAGAGTTCAGATCTAACTTCCAGGTTATAAGGAATACTGAGTGTAAAGCAACAAGTTAAAAACCCAATAAGAAAGAAATCAGACACAATACAGAATGTGGGCTATTTTATTTAATCTCATAAAGCAGTCAATATCATGGGGAAGAAAGTGATGTTGGAAGACTTCTCTAGGCCAAAAGAAATTAAAGTCATATAACAATCAAATGAAATATATAAATTTTGATTAAACCCTGGCTCAAAAAAAGCAGCTGCATGGGCATTTTGGGGGAAAATGGGTAAATTAGATAGATTGATAGGTTAGATAAATGGATTAAATATCAATAAGATATTATCATTAATTCTCCTAGGTGTGAAATAATGTTGTGCTTCTGTAGCAGAATGTCCTTTTTCTATATGTATAGTGAAATATTTAGGAGTAACATACCTAAAATTCATTTGCAAATGATTCAGCAAAATAGGTAGGAAGATGAATGGATGATAGATAGCTGACAAATAAAGCAAATATGGCAAATGGCAAACTGTTGATTATAGGTTGTTGGGTAGTGGGCACCTGTTCAATTGCATATTTTTTCTACTTTTCTGTTTGAAACTTTTTGTAATAAAAATGTAGTTAAGATACAGTGTGAATATAGGATAGGATATGGCTGAACACAAAGAACATGTGTGTGTAGGGATTAATCTGTCCTTAGACTACAGAAGCACAAAAAACTACTTAGTCTGAGGCAGCTGAGACAGAGATGTGAGGGTGGCATTGGATTTACCTTCTAGAGCCAAAAAGGCTCTGGGGAGCTGTTTCAGATTTTGGTGCTGACAATGCAGCCAAGTAGACTGAGATCTATGGATCTAGAGCATTTGGTCATGACTTAAGAGAAATAGGTAGTGCAAGTGGTAATGTTGGCAGGGGAGAGTCTACCTCAGCTATTTCTGTTATGGTTTATGGTACATGTGATGGGGACAACCAGGAAATCAGAGGGGGAGCAATTGTCACTGAGGAGTACATTCACAAGAAGGATTTAGGCTGAGAGTCAAGTAAAGGATATAAAAAAAAAAACTAGACAGAAACCTAGGAAGGCCAATAGATCCAAATGAGTCCTGAGAATCTCTTTAAAAGACAAGCAGCAGATAGTCAACAAATTCTTTTAAAATTACCTAGTTACAGATCACTTTCTCAGTTCCAGAAAGTTTTTGCCCTCTGAGAGGAACTTCATGGTTTGTTAATAAGTATCTGGCCCCATCACACACTAGTTTCAGGGTGAAAAGGAAATATTACTTTAATTGACTAGTTGAAAATTTCACAGATCTGGAATTTAATTACCTGTTAAAACTATCGGTAAGATATCACAGACTCATAAAATTTTAGTGCCTTTTAAAAATAACTGTAATCTATCAGTATCTTGGAGGGGATATACATTGAAATAACTTAAGTATTGGAATATAACTAAGTCTAAGGTTGAAGAAGAGACTTAAAAGTACTTAGATGCACGCTACTGAAGTTAAAGTGAAAAAGAAGATTCTAAGTGATAAGGACAAACTGTGCATCAAAATCCTCTATCATCTCCACACTTTGGAATTCCTGTTTTGGATTCCAGGGAAAACCAGAAGGTGGATGAAGTTATTCTTTGTGAAAGTACAGCTCGTTTTCAGAGTCAGTTCACTCTGTTTGGCATTTAGAGCCTTTATATTCTAATCTACTTCTTAGTTATATGGGACTTTGGCTTGTTTTCCAGCTTTTAATTCTATTTGTCCTTCTCTAGGCAACATATGTGCACAAGGTAACATTTTGTACTGTGTATTGTCTCTCTATCTAGTACAAGAATTGGACTCATAGGAAGTCCTGGACACTTGACTTACTAGCCCATTTATTAGGTAAGTAAATTTACACTTCTGGTATACTCCCTCATCTGCAATGACCCTCCAAAATCTTCAGTTTTATAATTTCTTACACAGAGAACAGATCTTTGCTGCTAAATTGGTGCCTGAAAATAGCCCTAGCAGGGGATGAGATGGTTAGACAGCATCACTGACTCAATGGACATGAATTTGAGCAAACTCTGGGAGGTAGTGAAGGATGGGGAAGTCTGGTGTGCTGCAGTCCCTGGGGTCACAGAGTCAGACATGACTTTGGGACTGAAGAACAAAAACACTTTAAGAGAACAAAATTTTCTCTGAAAAATATTTTCCATTTCCACTGATAATGCAAAAGTAAATTCCACCAGTATATAATAATCATAAATTCTTAATAAGTGGCATCTCAATTAATAATGCTTTACTAATGCTTAAAATATTCTGCAGTGCTAAAAACATTTAGCTACATTAGCAAATGACCCAAATTAACGCCAGTATTATTTCTTTACAATTGATGACCCACGTGTGAATAAAACCTGAATTACATAGGACTTGATGATTTAAAATCAACTTGCACCATACTGATCCCACTTAGGGTTGTTATCATGCTGTGTTTCTTATGATTCAGTTGTAATTAGTTGGAATATTCCGCAGCTGTTTGTGATTTCAGTGAAGAATAAGATGTTTATATAGAGAAAATGTTTCATTACTATCTCTACTTTTTAAAATTCCTTTCTTTGTAAATGGTATTTTGTGATATGTTTTCCCATCATTTCAAATCCTAAACAAGGCTGTTAAACAGAGTTTTACCATCCATGGAAAAATTGCTACATGTTACTTTCCTTCTCTACTTCATCCCTACATGCATACATACATTCACATTATTTTTATATGTGACCATTTTTGCTCTGGATAAGACATTACTGCAAAAGCACACTGTGTCAGGCTTTCTCGGGTTTTTACCTCTCTCTGCTGGTACCATGGCTGGAGTTTCAGATGTACCATCATTTCCTTTAGTTGTTGTTTTCCATTTTAGTGGTTATTTTGAAATAAGAATCATGCTTCATCAGAATATTTGAATGTCTGCATTCCTTCATGATGTGAGCCTTCTATGGTTATGCAGGGCTGCCCTCTTTCCTGCTTTAATTCCCTAATTTCCAGGTAATATTGAAATCAGTCAAGGATATAACTTTAAGGGCCTGTATTGAAAGCCAATACAATCCTTATAGATACAGCGTTGAATTCTGAAGTACCGTGAAACATGGTGTGAAAACCACCTTCTCAATATATCTTGGAGGACAATTAGTAAACTTCAGGTATAGCCTCATCCTCATTTTGCAGGTTTTACATATGTCCAATTCATATCCTTGGATTTCCAAGAGGAGGTGGTAGTGTGCTTTCCTACTAGTGTGGAAAGGAAGTACGGGGTTACTTAAGGGGAGGGCAGGATAGGCCATTATATGCATGTGATAGTAAGGAATTAGTACAGGCATCAAGAGGTACAGTATGGAAATTGGAAGATACATAAATATATTTCTCAGCATTTCAAGATAATTGGGAGAGGAAAATAATAAGTAGGAATATAGGGGATACCTACTATTATATTTTTGCTATATTATATATAGCAAATTGTACTATATTATATATAGAATCCATCTTCATCTGGTAACAACATCATGACTTTTCTCTGAGAAACTATCCCTTCCCTACTGTATGAGTGAGACTCAACCACAGTGCTATGTCCTCCCCTGGCCAACCCAGACAAATCAGATACTCCATGGAAAGATTCACAAATCTTTAATTGAGGGACACATAGATTAAAACATTTTCAAATTGATTGATCTCTACAATAGTGTTTTGAAGAGACCTTGTCATCAGCTACCGTGGATATCAGCACCCTGTCTCTGCTCCCTAGATAGCCCTATTTGCTCTTTTTGAAACTTTGCTTTTTGATCCTCCTGATGTCTTTTGCTTACAGTGTTACAACTCTGATACATCTAGACTAAGGACCTAAGTCTCTTTAGTGACCCAGAGAACTTAGAAGGAAAACTGTAGCTTTGATAAAGGGTAGATGGACTGGATTAAAGAATGGAGACTTTCTACAACCTAGTGGAGAAAGAAGGAGTTGGTCCAGAAATTGTCTAGGCCTCTGGTCCTCTTTGAGGTAAGAAAACTAAGCCGGAATGTGAATGAATCCACTATTTCCTTCACTGCGAAAGTCCGATGATACAAAACGCCAGTGACACGAACCAGTGGGCTTGGTGAGGGCTTCGGGTGTACATAATGCTGCCAGTTCTTTACATCCTTTCTGTGCTAGTAATTCTGACTTGGACTGGGTTGTTTTAGTTCAAAGAAAATGTTGATTGAGACTTTTTGTTGGAATATCTAGAACTTATCATATGATTTACACAAGTATAAGGGTCCTTGGAAATACATAAATCAATGGGGAAAAAGTGCTTTTCTAGCTTAACAAATTATAGCAATGGAAGCTTTTCTTAACTCCATCTTAAAAGATATAAATTCACACACCTTCTTTGTCTTTCTGATATGTTACATTTTGTTATTTATGGGCTCTAAATGTAAATTAAACACAACTTGGCTTCTTGTCTTTGATTAAATTGCAGCTCAAATATTTGTAAACTTTTGTAAGTATATTTTCTGTTGTCAGACAATAAGGACAGCCACTTCACAATATTTTCCAGAGTCAATAAATTCAAGTTCACCTGGAGTCTATAAATTTGGATAGGCTCTATCTTGAAGACTGCATGGTAAACAAAGTTAGATTCAGGATAATCCATTAGCTGATATAGAAAATGTTTGGGTCAATCAGGGTTTGTCAGTCTTTACACTATCGACATTTTGAGCTGGATAATTCTTTGCTGTGGATGGTTGTCTTGTGCATTGTAGGATGTTTTTCAGCATCCCTGATCTGTATCTACTAGATACTATTAGCAATATGTTCTATTGCCAAATGTCCCTGCTGGGGAGGGCAAGATCACCCCCAGGTGAGAACCACTGGTGTATTTTGTTGTGTTTAAGGGCACTGGTTTGGAACCTGACAAATCTAAGCTCAACAATCAGATCTGCCACTTCTTACCATTGACCTGGGAAAGTTTCCTGAACTGTGAAATGTTGATCTAAAAAAAAAAAAAAAACAACTTGTGTTGGGGTATAATTGATTTACAGTGTTGTGCTAAACTCAGGCCTACAGCATGAAATGTTGATTTTGGTATGGTCTACCTCCTAGGATTCTTGGAAAGGTGAGAGAACACAATGCACTTAACTTGGTGATTCATCCACAATAAAAACTCAGTAAAAGAGATTATTGTTATTAATAGTAAGTAATAGTAAGTATGCCATAATTCCTAAATCCTAAATGACAATTTCCCAAAATAGTGAATAATCACATTTACAATTACTTTGTTTTACAAAGGTCAAATGAACTAAAACTCAAAGGTAAATAAACTAAGCTTTAAATATGATAGCTCCTAAATGGGACCAAGATGAACTTTGTGGTTAACTCTTTGAACTTTGGAATTATTTTCAGTAAAATGGCTAGAAAATGCTGTTTTTCATATGTGACTGCTGAGGAGAGGTATAGTTAGGAGACATAAAACTGAATAAATGCTATGGCATAAGAAGAGAAACTTGATTTCATTCTCTTCCTCTAAATCCTTAGGTGTTAGCAGTAAAAGATACCAAGAAAATGAAGAACTAGAATATGGAATACTGTCACATGGAACTAATATAAGAAATACAACTAAAGACAAACTTAAATGAAGAAATTTTGTATGCTGTCAACCACAGAATTAGAGAAATGACAGATGAATACCCTGATTGTCAAACCACTTTCCGTACAAAAATAAACTTCTGAACTTTGGTATTTTACTTAATAGAAAATTTTTCTTTTTTGAAAAAGTTTTTAGTATGTATTAAGATCTGATGAATGACCTCAGCCATTCATCAGATCTTAATGCATATGAAAAAAAAAACAAGCTCATCCCAAACTTTGAGACTCTGAAAAAATAATTGCATAAGTAGAATGACATTTAAAATGCTGATTTAAATCTCTTAGCATAAAATTCAACAATCTGGGAATTTTATGTGCTTTCCTCCTGGATTCTGGTGCACTCTCAAGTGAGTATAGCTTTTAACCACAAATAAATGGTTGTTCTGAAGGGGAGTTGTATAGTCTTTTTAATTCCAAGTTCACTTTGGGGATTTTCAGGCAGTGATTTTATTTGGGGGTCTGTGGAAAGAGTAAGAGATAAAAAACTCAAAATATTTTGTTAGGGAAATCTACTGAGAAGAGGAATTCTGATTATTGCTTTGTACTTGCAAGTGTATTAGTAACAGGACCTCTCAGAAGTAAGTCACCTGAGAGTTCAGCTCCAGTGTATAATCTTAGAAATACTCTCCACAAAAGTAAATTGCATGGTCCAAGTGCTACTCTTCTACAATGAGTCATGCCAGGATTAAAAATTGCTTCAATACTTAACTGAACAAGGGTGCCTTGTAAATAGAAGATATACAACAAATATTTCTTGATGACAAAAATTAACTTTTCATAAAATTAAAATGAAGTTGTAAAGGCTTTAAGGAAGTCACACACTAGCTCATTGCAGTTTGTCCAGGAAACATACTCCTGAAATCCAGTCCAGCTTTGTGTTAGGTGATCAAATCATGGAGACTGTTTTGATGAAAGAAATTTACATGTTCCTTTAGTCTAAGACATCCTTCACCTCATACACACCACCCACACATATATCTGTATTTAACTTTGACTTAATTGAAATGGTGAATGATTGAGACACTTCGTCATTGTTCTTTAGGATATCACTCTAAAAGTATATTTTCAATTATACTCTGGCTTTGGCATGGCTGGTAGTTTTCAAAGAAACACTTGAGGAAAATAGACTGTCCTGTTCCCTGGGATCCAAAGAGAGCATCAGTAAAATTTCCAGAGTCTGGAAACTTAAATAGTTCAAATATAATTAAGACATCATAAACACGTTCTTTGTCAACAAATAGTTATAGTAGTATACAGTATACAGCCATAATAAATCTTTTCAATATTTTCTAAAGCAACTCCAATGGTTAAGTTAAAAATTATTTACACAAAGGCAAACTTTTAGGAAAAAGCAAGTATCTTCCCAAGGTAATTACTTTTATTTGCATGTTTAAGTACTAGTAACTTTGTTTTAAAATGTTTCATCATATTACAGTGATGTTTTGAGATAGACTGTATTTTCCAAAAATGGTTACAATGATATTCCCCAATTCATATGTTCTTCTAGGATCTTGCAATGCTCCCATTAAGAAGTACAATCTATTTTTAGTCCCCTTAAATTGGGACAAGTTTGTGACTGGCTTACAGTGATAGAATAAGACTTCCCTAGCTAGGTTAGAAAAAGCAGTGTAACTTCCGTTTATACAATGGAACATGGAGAGGCCATTCCCAGTCTCTCGGATAGCAAACAATTCTCTCATTACGCTAGTCCAGGTTCAATGCAGGATACAGGAAGCTTGGGGCTGGTGCACTGGGATGACCCAGAAGGATAGTATGCGGAGGGAGATGGGAGGGGGGTTCAGGATGAGGAACACGTGTACACCCGTGGCGGATGCATGTTGATGTATGGCAAAACCAATACAATAAAGTAAAAATAATAATAATAAAAAAAGAAAGAAAGAGCCTCAAGCCAAAGATCAAATCCAGTATGGGACTGTGAGATCATTTGAGAAGACTTCAGAAAGATCCAAGGCTATACCTCATCAGATCAGATCAGATCAGATCAGTCGCTCAGTTGTGTCTGACTCTTTGCGACCCCATGAATTGCAGCATGCCAGGCCTCCCTGTCCCTCACCAACGCCCGGAGTTCACTCAGACTAACGTCCATCGAGTCAGTGATGCCAAACATACAAAGGCTCTCTAAGGATCCTAAAGGCTTGCCTTGCAGGTCCTCTTTGTTGGACAATATAGGGCTTCTAAGTATCTTAAGAGTGGTTGCCCTCAGCAGACTCACAGGTAATCCAAAGTAGAAAATGGATAATATTGAACAGATCTGTAACTGTAGGTTTGTCTGGCAGAATGAAACTCAATGAGATTCATAGAAAATCCACAAAGTTTTAAAGAATTGTATTGGTGGAAACACTGGGACAAAAATAGAACAGAATGAAAGGAAATCTTTCATTGTTCTACTGTCATACTGTTGACAGAAATCAGACTGATATTATCTAGCTTTATATCTGAGTCACTTATTATAAAAAGGAAGGATGACTCAGAGAGGATAAAACCCCAGAGGGAAGAGCCAAGCCATGGAGAACAACTTTCAGAGTTAGAACTGGGCCCTACTCACAGATCCAGCAACATGGACCTGGCTGGAATTCAGAATATCTGTGGACTGATAGCTGCTCTGTGCCTATACTTTGCCATCTTTATCTTAAATCGAAGTGTCTATTATGGTTAGCTGATACTTGTGCAATCATTTTAGTATGAATTTGTGGGTAGTGGATAATCTGTCTCATTAATTCACAGGATTCCAAACCAAGAGGAGTAGAGGAGTAGTACTCAAATGCTTTGCTTAAGGCACCTTACTAAGGAGAATAAACTACCTGGACTTAACTAATTAATTAATTATTTTTCCCACATTTATGAAAAATTTAATATGGTATTCACAATTTGTGCAGAAATGTTAGCAACAAATTTAATTACATAAAAGCCTAAGAAGAAATCATAATTTATTCCTGCAAACTTAGTAGTGAAATTTTGCTGAGTAGCTCAGTCTTTTTTATTGGAGTAGAGCTGATTTACAATGTTGTGTTGGTTTCAGGTAATAGCAAAGTGATTCAGTTATAATCATACATATATATATGTGTGTATATATATATATATATATATACACACACACATACATATATATATATTCTTTTTCATATTTTTTTTCCTAAATAGGTTATTACAAAATATTGAGTATAGTCCCCTGTCCTATGCAGTAGGTCCTTGTTGGTTATCTGTTTTATACATAGTAGTATATATATATGAATCCCAAACACCCAATTTATCCCTCTCCTGGCTTTCCCCTTTGGTAACCATAAGTTTGTTTTCTATGTCTGTGGGTCTATTTGTCTATTTGTGTTTTGAATATAAGTTCATTTGTATCATTTTTATTTTTAGATTCCACGTATAAGTGTTATTATATGATATTTGCACCTGAACTAAATTTAGATGGTAAACTTCAAGCCTGAAACCAATGCTGAATGAAATGAAACTTCTGAGGGATCTTAAGAAGAGGTCAGCATATTTTGCCTATGGGAGGGATGTGAATTACTAGGCTGGAGGAGGAACTGTAGAAGGCTGTTTTATAGAGATAGCCATAACCACATCTCAATCCATATGTTCATCCAGAATCTCATCACTCCCCCATTATGAAGTAGAGTCCAATTTCCTTTCCATTGATCTGGGTTTGTGTCACTCTCTTGTAACAAATACAGTGTGGTGAAAGTGATACTCTTTGACTTCTGTGGCTAAGTCAGAAAAGCAATGCTACATACACCTTGCAACTGGAACACAAGAAATGGAGCCCTGTATCACCAAAACAAGTAGTTCAAATGCTCTAAGACCAAAAAGCTTTGAGGAATCTTCAAGATAGCTCATACAGGGAGACCTAATGAAGAAGCCCAGGGGCTCCCTAAAATAAAGAAATGTTCTACATATCTACACTGTTTGAACTCTAGCCACCATCTGACTACAACTGCATAAAGGATCTTGACACGATGCCAACCTGCAAAGACTGTCCTGAATCCCTGAGCCATGGAAATTGTAAGATAATGTAATAATTCCTGTGGTCTTAATCTAAGTTTTAGAGTGACTTGTTGCACAGTAATAGTAACTGAAACACATCTTCTAAGTTCAAAAGACATTTTAGGTGTAATTCCATTTTTAAAAAATAGGAGAACACAGTTGTAGATTATGAACCCTCATTACTCAACTGTATTTGGGCCTGTGCATAAAGTACACCCACACACACACACAAATTAGCTAGTTGCCACTGGGAGCTCTAAATTTGAGGTCAAAATAGGTTTGAATTCTTTTCTAGAATTATTATTTTATTCTATAAGCCATGGAAAGTTACTTAATTCTTTTGTTCTCCCTTATGTTAACTGGTGACAATACTATAAGACAGAATTAGTATATGGATTAAACTGAATGAGCTAGTACATGGGAAAGACCCTTGCATGATGTTTGACACATAACTGCCTGTCTTAGTTCTAGGATCTACTTGGTGACAATCCACAGGGATATCTTTAAGAAAAAAATCATGTGTCAGCAGGATGGTATATGCAATAGAGGGACATGGATAGAAGTGATGGCATTTCATCAGAGAGCTAGAATAGTATCTTATCTCTTTAAACTACCAGACATGTCTTCCCTTCAGTCTGTCAGCAACCAGCTAAAGACACTGTTTTATCTCTCCTTTAAGGAAAACTTCTTGGACTTCTAATTCCTTTTAGGTAAGGGCTGAGACTTTTATGTCTGTACACCAGTCCCTAACAGTGATTGAAGCATAAGAAGTGTCCCTTAAATGTGGGTTAAATAAAGGAAAAAGTAGTTCTGTAAAGGAGCTACTTCCTACTCTGATACTGCCAGCATTTGGCAGACTCAGAGAAAGAAAAGGTGTGTTTCCCTAGATCCATTTATACTATTTAGAATTTTGATATAAGGGATGTAAATTAGTAAGTATGTGAATTAATAATAATTGTGATAAACAAAAATCACATGTACTTTCTAAAGTATATTACAAATAAGATATAACAAGATTTCTGAGAGGCAGGATAGTAAGCTAAGAGCATAGGCCCTGAGTCAGAATATATGTAAGCAAATTCCAGCTCAACTCTCTTCTAGCCATATGAATGTGGGTAAGTCAGTTAAAGGTTCTGTGCTTTAGTTCTCCATCTGTAAATCACAGGTGTCGATAGTGCCTACTATTGTCATGAGGATTAAATGAGTTAATAAATGCAAAAGATGTAAAGCATTTCTTAATAATAGAGATGATATATCTAAAAAATCTAATTGAAAATGACAAATTTTATCACTAAAATGAAGGAAACTGTTTTATCTACTCTAAAATTACTCAGGATTCAAAAATGAATCTTGCTGAGTAAAGATAAGGGCTACATAAGCCTTTAGAAGTCATTATATAAGTACCTAGAGGCCCCCACACAATACAGAAAGGCTAGAACTTTCTGCCTTGAGTTTGTAAAAATGAACTAAAAATAAATGAAGAATAATAAATACTAAGCTGTGAATACTAGTGTCTACTTAGGGTAATTTAATGACAATAAATCTCAAGACTCACTGTGTTGTATCAAGACACTTTCCTTACTGTATCTAATTTGGTAGACTTTTCTGTTTAATTAGTGAATATTATAATTATGTGTTATGAAAGTTATGTGAACTTAATACCATCAAGCAGCACTAATACAAGGTAGATCAAAATACCAAGACAGAATTTCTTTTGAGGATTTGCCTTCTTGTAAAGAACAGTACTCCCTAAAGTAATCTTTATTTTCCTACATAATGAATGCTGTGGGAAAGTGAGGCACTTTTACATCTCTTCTCATCAACATCTATATGACCTAGTCTGATTTAGTTCGACCTAGGGCATTTTCAATAATTACAAGCACAAAGGTCTACCACAGATCCTCCCATGGGATAAAATTTATTAATGCCAGCAAAATAGATACAAACTTGCATGTCTGATCCTTTTTAATTTCTTGGTTTCCTAAATAGTCAATCAGAACTTTCACCAGCTATATATGTACAGAGACCTAAATGTTTTGCAAAAGTAAGCAGATATAAATTACAAATGGTACTTTCATTCTTTCAGGCTGACATCTAGAGATATTTTATTAGCATATACATTTTTCCTTTCTTTCTTTTTTTGTAATTAGAATGCTTAGTAATTGCTTAACCTTGTCCTATTTGGAGATATGTTCAAGAAATATTTAGGAAGCAAGGGACAATGGACTGGTTCAATGTTGGGAAAGGAGTATGGCAAGGCTGTATAATGCCACCCTGCTTATTTAACTTCCATTCAAAGTACAGCATGTGAAATGCCAGGATGGATGAAGCACAAGCTGGAATCAAGATTGCTGGAAGAAATACCAATAACCTCACCAATGCAGATGATACCATCCTTAGGGCTAAAAGTGAAGAGGAACTAAAGAATCTCTTGATGAAGGTGAAAGAGGAGAGTGGAAAAGCTGGCTTAAAACTCAACATTCAAAAAACTAAGATCATGGCATCCAGTCCCATCACTTCATGGCAAATAGCTGGGGAAATAATGGAAACAGTGACAGACTTTATTTTCTTGGACTCCAAAATCATTATGGACGGTAACTGCAGCCATGAAACTAAAAGACACTTGCTCCTTGGAAGGAAAGCTATGACAAAACTAGTTCAGTTCAGTTCAGTTCAGTCGCTCAGTCGTGTTCGACTCTTTGCAACCCCATGAATTGCAGCACGCCAGGCCTCCCTGTCTATCACCAACTCCCGCAGTTCACTCAGACTCACGTCCATCGAGTCAGTGATGCCATCCAGCCATCTCATCCTCTGTCGTCGCCTTCTCCTCCTGCCCCCAATCCCTCCCAGCATCAGAGTCTTTTCCAATGAGTCAACTCTTCACATGAGGTGGCCAAAGTATTGGAGTTTAGGCTTTAGCATCAGTCCTTCCAAAGAAATCCGAGGGGTGATCTCCTTCAGAATGGACTGGTTGGATCTCCTTGCAGTCCAAGGGACGCTCAAGAGTCTTCTCCAACACCACAGTTCAAAAGCATCAATTCTTCAGTGCTCAGCTTTCTTCACAGTCCAACTCTCACATCCATACATGACTACTGGAAAAACCATAGCCTTGACTAGACAGACCTTTGTTGGCAAAGTAATGTCTCTGCTTTTCAATATGCTGTCTAGGTTGGTCATAACTTTTCTCCCAAGGAGTAAGCGTCTTTTAATTTAATGGCTGTAGTCACTATCTGCAGTGATTTTGGAGCCCCCCCCCCAAAAAAAGTCTGACACTGTTTCCACTGTTTCCCCATCTATTTCCCATGAAGTGATGGGACCAGATGCCACGATCTTCGTTTTCTGAATGCAGCGATCAATGCAAAAAAAAATAGAGGAAAACAACAGAATGGGAAAGACTAGAGATCTCTTCAAGAAAATTAGATACCAAAGGAACATTTCATGCAAAGATGGGCTCGATAAAGGACAGAAATGGTATGGACCTAACAGAAGCAGAAGATATTAAGAAGAGGTGGTAGGAATACACAGAAGAACTGTACAAAAAAGATCTTCATGATCAAGATAATCATGATGGTGTATTTACTGACCTAGAGCCAGAAATCCTGGAATGTGAAGTCAAGTGGGCCTTACAAAGCATCACTACGAACAAAGCTAGTGGAGGTGATGGAATTCCAGTGGAGCTATTTCAAATCCTGAAAGATGATGCTGTTAAAGTGCTGCACTCAATATGCCAGCAAATTTGGAAAACTCAGCAGTGGCCACAGGACTGGAAAAGGTCAGTTTTCATTCCAATCCCAAAGAAAGGCAATGCCAAAGAATGCTCAAACTACCACACAATTGTACTCATCTCACACGCTAGTAAAGTAATGCTCAAAATTCTCCAAGCCAGGCTTCAGCAGTACGTGAACCGTGAACTTCCAGATGTTCAAGCTGGTTTTAGAAAAGGCAGAGGAACCAGAGATCAAATTGCCAACATCCACTGGATCATCGAAAAAGCAAGAGAGTTCCAGAAAAACATCTATTTCTGCTTTATTGACTATGCCAAAGCCTTTGACTGTGTGGGTCACAATAAACTGTGGAAAATTCTGAAAGAGATGGGAATACCAGACCACCTGACCTGCCTCTTGAGAAACCTATATGCAGGTCAGGAAGCAACAGTTAGAACTGGACATGGAGCAACAGACTGGTTCCAAATAGGACAAGTTGTACGTCAAGGTTGTATATTGTCACCCTCATTATTTAGCTTATAAGCAGAGTACATCATGAGAAACACTGGGCTGGAAGAACACAAGCTGAAACCAAGATTGCCAGGAGAAATATCAATAACCTCAGATATGCAGATGACACCACCCTTATGGCAGAACGTGAAGAGGAACTAAAAAGCGTCTTGATGAAAGTGAAAGAGGAGAGTGAAAAAGTTGGCTTAAAAGCTCAACATTCAGAAAACAAAGATGACAAACCTAGACAATGTATTAAAAAGCAGAGACATTACTTTACTGACAAAGATCTGTCTAGTCAAAGCTATGGTGTTTCCAGTAATCATGTACAGATGTGAGAGTTAGACAATAAAGAAGGCTGAGCACCAAAGAATTGGTGATTTTGAACTGTGGTGTTGAAGACTTTTGGACTGCAAGGAGATCAAACCAGTCATTCCTAAAGGAAATCAAACCTGAGTACTCATTGGAAGGACTGATACTGAAGCTGAAGCTCCAATACTTTGGCCACCTAATGTGAAGAGCCGACTCACTGGAAAAGACCCTGATGGTGGGGAAGATTAAAAGGCAGGAGGAGAAGGGGACAACAGAGGATGAGATGGTTTGATGGCATCACCAACTCAATGGACATGAGTTTGAGCAAACTCTGGGAGATGATGAAGGACAGGGAAGTCTGGCGTACTGCCGTTGATGGGGCTGGCAAAGAGTCAGATATGACTGAATGACTGAACAACAACAATGACATCCTATAGTATCAACAAAAGCAGGAACATTTTCATTAATAAAGAAGGGCTGGAATGAACCCCAGTATAAAATAAACAATGAGAAATACAAGTGTATTTTCCAGCACCTATGAGAACCATGGAGTTTTGCAGGACTATAGAAGAAGGTTTTACATGAGCTTAAAATGTAAGGTTTGATTGATTCTCATTTTGTTAATATATTGATTAGAAAAAATTACATTTGACCACATTTTTAAAATTCACAACTAAATTTACTTTAGCTTGCTTATCATTTTTCAAATTAGTTCTTGCTGATTAATTCATTTATTAGGCAACAATTCATTTACAGACATTGTACTAAGTGCCAAGGATTACAGTAGAAAGCCATAATCTCTATCATCATGGACCCAGGTTCAATTCTTGGGTTGGGAATTCCCCTGGAGAAGGAATAGGCAACCCACGCCAGTATTCTTGCCTGAAGAATCCTATGGACAGAGAAGCCTGGCAGGCTACAGTCCATGGGGTCGCAAGAGTCGGACACGACTTACTGACTAAACCACCACCACCATGAACCTATGATACAGTAAAAACAAAACTCCAGGCCAGAATACTGGAGTGGGTAGCATTTCTCTTCTCCAGGGGATCTTCCCAACCCAGGGATCGAACCCAGGTCTTTTGCATTGCAGGTGGATTCTTTACCAACTGAGCTATCAGGGAAGCCTGTAAAAACAAAACAAATAAAGGCAATGAGTATGGACCTCCAATCCAATGACTGGTGTGCTTGTAGGAAGAAGAAAGGACATAGAAATGGAGAAGAAAGCCATGAGAAGTTGAGGACAGAGATTGTGGTCATGCTGCCTTAAGCCAGGGAACTCCTGGAAGCTGATGTGGCTAAGGAATCTTCCCAAGAGCCTTCAAGAGTAGAGTGGACCACTGACACCTTGATTTCAAATTTCTAGCAGATGGAACTATAAGAGAATAAAATTCTACTGTTTTATGCTACCCAGTTTCTGGTACCTTTTGTGGAAGCCCTGGGTAATTACAGGTCAACAGATATATTGATCTTTAAAGTACCCAGGGGACATCTAAGTGGAGAGGTTAAGGAGAAAGATGAATTTAGAGGTTTGGAACTCCACTGTGGCCTAGAGATAAAACTTTGAGGAACATCAGCTCACGTTTAAGCAATAGAGCCATATAAAGTGGCTGAGATGATCCAGAGGCAATCCTTAGAGTAAGAGGATAAAAGAACCTAGTTTAGAACCTTGAAGAATAGTGGCCTTCTAGGAGTAGGTCTCCCAAAGGGAGACCAAGATAGACATGAGAGAGGTAGAAGGAAGACCAGGAGAGTGTGGTGTCACAGAGCCCCATGCAAAGAGTGCTTCTTAGATTAAGTGTAGCAGATCGATCAAATGAGATCTTAATCTTGATCAACACTTTATCCACTCTCTTTAGGAAGAAATAGTCTTGGAGACTAACTGAGGAGATTTCAGTGTAATATTAGAGTAGTTTTGGGGAAGTGATAAAGAGATGAGAAAATGAATCCAGGAGGTATAGACAACTCTTTCTAGGAGGTTGAATGTTAAAGGGAGGAAACCTACTATAACTACAGACAGACAAAGAATCAAGAGAGAGCTTTTCATGTGACTTAATCACCAGTGCTTGAATTTACTTACAGATGATTGTGTTTTTTATCTGATGTGGCACCTTGATGTTTAGACAATGGTGATAAAACAAATAAAACAGTACCTTATTGTTGGCCATAAAACTGTTCACTAAATTATAGCACAACCAGAACATGTTTTACAGATACAAATCTAAAAAGTCAGTAAATGAGAATCTGTTGTTGGTAGAAGTTTCCTGCATAATTTATAAAGAGGGAAATTGTAGGCAGGATAATGTTTTGAAATGCAAAACATCTGACTCATGGTAGAGATGAAGAGCTGTGTATGACCCATGAGAGAAACTTATCTTATTGTTCACACACAGGGCAGAGAAAATTCAAAACCGATAAGGCATCAGGCATCTCGAAGCAAAACTACTTTAATGAGGGTGAGTCATGGTGCCACCCAGGGAAATGAATCAGGTGCCCACATGCCAAATCTTCTTCATAATTACAGTGTTTTTTTCCCTTTTAAATTAAAACTAAAGTCAGGTAACAACTAATGTCCCTGTAGAACAAATTTAGCCAAATGGAAATGTACAACAGCCTATGAAGTAAAATGAAAATATGAAAGGGATACAGCTTTTCCAGCAAGGAAAGAAGAAAGAATTATCATTACCTTAAGTGTAATGTCATGCCTGCAGGCCCCAAAGGACTTTTAAAGGCTTTTATTGTGTCCTCTATTCCAGTTGATTTTGACATCTTCCCACCATGTAATGACTCCAGTAGCTTTCTCTCAACATTAAAGTCTTAGATATTGTACCCAAGACTCCTACTGTTTCCTGCTCAAGCCAGGAGAGTGAAGAGTATCCTTGTCACCTCCCATACCCTTCTCTTCTAACTACTATAGCCAATCACAAACCCTTTAATGTATAGATCTTAAGCATCTCACTTTTTTTCACCTCCACAGATACAAGCCCTAATCTAAGCCACCACCGACTCACTCATGCCCATTTTGAATTATTGTGTCACCCAGTTTCTAAGAGTAGCTATAGCACAGCTAGAATGAACAGGGAAAGATGCAAATCAGCTATCACTCTACTGTTTAAAACTTCAGGTGGTTTTCCCACTAGGACCTCAGCAAGCCTATACAAGCATTTGTAAGAAATTTGGAAAAAAATGTAGTAACCCTCCTCTTTCTGGGATGAACACAGAATGAGTCAGTTTTCAGACCCTATTTCCCTACTGGCCAGACTTTTTATGTAGTGTAGAAACTGCAATACCTTTTGTCCCTCGAGTAAAATCCAGATTCTTTTAAGATGGCTTGTATAGACCCTTACTACCTAATCTCTGCCAAACTCTAGAGAGTCACCCCTGGCCATTCTTTCACTCAGGCTCTCTGATCCTGCATTCTGGGTCAGTTTCAGTCCCTTGAACATAACCATGTTCTCACTTACATCTTTGCCAAACCTCCCAGTGTTTGGAAAAATGTTCTCTCCTCTCTGTACAGATAACTCCTGCTTACTCCCTAGGTCTTAACAAAAATATTACTTCCTCACAGAGCACTTCCCAGACCTCCTAGATTAGAATAAGTCTTCCTGCCACACATTCCAGAGCACCTAAATGTCCCAGTGCATGACACTCATTTATTTATTGAAGTTGTTGGTATGAAGTCAGCTTCTCTGATGGACTCAGCTGAATAAAGGAAATATTATTTGTTCTTCACTGTATTATCTGTGCACAGTAACATGTCTGATACTGAGTAGAAGTTCAAGAAATGTTTATCAAAATTAAATGCATAGGTAGTGCATTGCACACATGAAAGGAAGCATTAACTAAACAAATCTTTCAGTTTCTAATGATTAGCATTTTTACAAGCTAGAATCCTTGTTCCAGCATAGTGGAAAAAGTTTTGTCAGGAGACCTAGGTTCTAGGCCTTACTCTGCCACTAACTTTCTAGTTGTGGGACCTAAAGCAAGTTTCCTTATGAACCATGAACCTACTTTCCTCAGCTTTTAAATGATAATAATACCATCAGTTCTATCTATACGGTTGTTATGAGGCTCAAAGTTGGTGAGAGGGGATAATACTTATTGAGTGCCCACCATGTGCAAAGTCTTAGGTATGGCCATCTGCATTATCTCAAAAGAAATGAAAAGAGTCTCTGAAAGGTTATTGTTTACCTAAAGATCACAGTAAGTGGCAAAACAAGGACTTAATCCAAATTTCTCTAGTTTCAAAGTCTCTGCTTTCTGTGTTCCTTTTTCCTCACTATATTTCTTCAATATCCATTTGATAAATTCTTCAAGTCATAGGACAAGCATTACCTCACTGTCCCAAGCAGATTTATATGCTCTCAACTCTAGATTCATATTGTAATGATGTAATAGTGTTAGACTGCAGTCTTTTGCTTAGCACAATGTTTTGAGATGGGGTAATGTCTTTCCATTATTGTTCACTCAGTATTTTGCCTAGGTATTAGTACTTCATAAGTACTAAATGTTTTTGTTGTTCAGTTGGCCATTCGTGTGTGACTCTTTGCAACCCCATGGATGCAATACACCAGGCCTCCCTGTCCCTCACCATCTCCTGGAGTTTGTCCAAGTACTAAATGAGTATTTGCTAAATGAATGAAGAAATATTCTCTATCTAGTATTATTAATAAATTTAATAATATAAATAATTTTTGTTTGGTGTTTATATATAAATTTATATATATAACCAACCAATAACAAAGGCCTGAATCACAATAGCTCATATGTGTTAGGTTTCTTAGATAGTATACATATGACACCAGATTTTATAAAATACTAAGTATCTAGTTTTAGATAAATATATTAAAGAATATTAGGAATAGCTAATAATTGCCTGAAAGGGAATATATCAAATATAAGGTATGTGAAAATGGTTCAGGCTAACTTTGAATGTGATTTTCTAGTTTTAATTTTCTACATGGCAGGCAACCTCAGGGAGTAACTGTACTGTTTGTAAATAACAAACTACTTAGTTTAGAGGACTTGACATATTATTTGTTGTAATGTTACCCTGTTCCAGAGGATTATAATTAATAGTAGAAACAAAATCCAGTTGCAGATGTATAGCCTACAGCATATCAATGGCCTAGGAAATGTGCTAAGGGAACTAAAATGGAGCTGAAGGTTTCCTTTACATTTACTTAGTAGTCAAATCAAGAAGAAACGTAAAAACTACTTTGAAGTTATGCAATATATGATCTAAGTCCTTCATCTAAGACAACAGCTTGTCAAAATGCTAATTGTTAGGAACTGGGAGATTTGTTTAGTTAATAATGCTTCCTTTCATGTGTGCTATGTGTTTTCCAGAAGGAAATCTACAATCTATTATTAGCTTCACATAGTCACTCTTGATTATCTGAGTTAATAAATAGAACACAGACATACAATAGACATGTTTCAGTTCTAAAATGGAGGCCAGTGCAAACATTACATCTTTGTGGAATAAATCTTGCTTCTCTGCAGCAAAGTTGTCTTCCTTCTTACTCTACTAGTTTTTCTAAGTAAAAAGAACTATGCCAGGGAAAATTCACACACACATATAAATGCGAGTTCACTCTAGATTCTGTGAACTGTTTGCTAGAGCTTAGAATTCTGTCAGTGGTGGTCATTTTGCATATTGGATTCTGAACATGTTGACAGTTCTCATCTTCTTCAAGGCTCCAGGTCCTAATACAATATTCTCAACCTCACATATGGCTAATGCAGAGACTAGGAAAAGCAGGGTAAAGAAAAAGTCAGTTTAAGGAAAGAAAAAATAACCCATACTATATATTACTTTGACTTTGTGAAAAAAGAGGGCTCACTAAAGTTTTTGCTGTTATTTTAAAAATGAAGCTTTAGAAATTGGTCTATTAAAATAAAAAAGGGAAGGGAAATTAGAAATTAGCACACATTGTCAGACTGCATTCTAGAGTGATAATAATTATTCTGGCAATGACCGGTCAGCTACTTTCTAAGGAAAATTAATAGTCTCCAAATGTAAATAACTGCCATCTTTTCATCTGTGAAATCAGATATATTATGGAATAAAAATGTACAATAAAAATGGCATTTCTCTCTGAGGCATTTTAATGAAATAACCAATGAAATGAAAAGTGGGCTCCATGGCTCAGACGAAAGAAATGTAGTTAAGAGAAAAGCTGGTCTGACCCTATTGTATAGGTAGAAATAGACACATATTAGGTGGTAGAATTCCAAAAAAGAAAATATTTATCCAGTTATTCAATTATTTATCATTTAGTGAGCATCTATTGTAAGTCACTACGAGAAGCACTGGGGATACACCTTATCTGACACATGGTCCTTGCATTTAAGGAACTAACAGGCATGAACACAAGTACTTTTATATAAAATATGCAGTAGTAGAGGTGTGTGAAGCAAGCTAAGGGGGCACATAGATGAAAGACCTGTTGAAATTAGAGAAGGCTTCACAAAGGTGGCTACCCTTAGCCAAATACCACACAAGTTTACCAGGTGGATTAGATGAGAAGGCATTCCAAGCTGACTGAAGAGTACACTATGAATCAAGAATCAGGAACTCTAAGAACAGTATTCTTACAAGTACCCAGTATATTGCATGCATGTGTGTGTGTGCTAAATAGTTTCAGTCATGTCTGACTCTGCATGACCCGATGGACTATAGCCCACCAGGCTCCTCTGTCCATGGGATTCTCTAGGCAAGAATACTGGAGTAGGTTCCCATGCCTTCCTCCAGGGGATCTTCTTGACCCAGGGATCAAATCCACATCTCCTGCAGTCCAGATGAATTCTTTACCACTAAGCCACCTGGGAAGCCCATCCACTATATTAGGTTAGAAGTAAATAGAAAGTTACAGCCAAATTATCAAGGACCTCATTGGGCAAAGTAAACCTTTTGGATGTTGTGATATGGATGGTGACAAGAGATAAGAGGTTCTTAAACAGTGGAGTGGCATAATCAGATAAATGTTGAGAAAATTAACTCTGCCAACTTTGAGAATAAGCCAAATCCTGGAGAAGGTGGCTGGTTGAGAAGCATCAATAATAGGGGGATTTCATGATCCCTAAGAGTCTCCTACTCTCTGGCTTTTGTCTTAACATTTCACTATTAGAATTTTAAGTTTACAACTTAGTGCCTGTTAAAATAAAAAGTATAATTTTGGGGAAAAATGATATGATGGATAATGTCTACATGCATTAATTGAGCTGGGCTTCAGGATAGACTTTAATAAAGGATTCAGTTTTCAAATTCTTCACTTTTAGTCATGTCTCTAATCATACTGAGAGCAAGGGCTGGGGGAGGCGGGGGGGGGGGGGGGGCGGGTTTCTTGAGACCAAGCAGATGGAGAGAGTCTCTCTTGCTCCCAAATCAAGGGAACACTGGAAATTGTATTCATTTTCCCTCTCTGCATAATGAATCACAGCAAACAATGGCTTACAACAATATACATCTATTATCTCACAGTTTACGGGAATTAGGAGTCTGGGCAGAGCTTAGCTGGATCCTCTGCACAGGGCCTCCCCAGGCTACAATCCAGGTGTTGGCCAGAGCTGTGATCTTATCTGAGGCTCAAGGTGCAGTTGCAGTGCTCATGGTGACTGACTTCTCTAAAGCCAGTAGCGGACAGAAAAGATGCTCCTTCAAGTTGCTAACCTCTAGTCTCCTTCAGGTGGAAGGAGTCTGCCACTGCAGGAGATGCAGGAGACATGGGTTTGATCCCTGGGTTGGGAAGATCTCCTGGCAAAGGAAATAGCAACCCACTCTAGTATTCCTGCCTGGAAATTCCCTTGGACAGAGGAGCCTGGAGGGCTACAGTCCTTGGGATTGGACACAACTGAAGCGACTTAGCACATAGCATGGACTCCTTCTTAAAGGAATCACCTGATTAGTTCAAGCCCACCAAAGATATATCCCTTTTGAGTAACTTAAAATGATCAGGACCTGAATGTCATCTTTCAAATCCCTTCACCTTTGCCATAAAACATATTATGCCTCTGAAAGTGATACTTCATCATCTTTGCCACCGGTGAGTATAATAGCAAGTTACAGGTCCCACACACACTCAAAGGAGGGGCATCACAAAAGTGTACGATACAGAAGCATGGAGGTGAGAACCATGGGGCCATCATAGAATTCTGCTTATCACAGATGCCAAGAGTCAATTAGAAGAGTTCAAATCATGAGAGCCTAGAGCTAGGTAGGCAAGAAACAACTGGTCAGTTAAGTAGGTAGTAAGTTACGCAGGAGGATGTCTGGAACAAGTTCTGCTATGGGCTGGCTCACTACGCCATATGCATGAGAGAAGTCTGTGTTAAAAAGGCTGGGGTCCACATGGATACACAAAGCACCAGCCAACATAGACAGGTGCAGAGCAAAAAGGGGGAAATGCTGTCCCAAAAGTAGACTGTAGAGATCAAGATGGGAATAGAGAAAAAGGTTCAGTAGTTTGGAAACTGTTTTTAACAGGGGTAGAGAGGAGATTTCTCCATAGCACAGATCTGGAAATTCCCCTTTATTAAAAAAGCTACTGCCTGCTTTTCTCCTACTGTTTTACTTTTAGATACAATAATCACACATAAATCACACAAATATAACTGATAGCAGGAAATTTTTCAAAAAATATAAACAGTCTGGTAAAGAAAATCAGGAGAAAAAAACTATCAAGCCAACTAAAGTAGACAAGATAATTAGAGAGAAGATATATGCAGCACCGAATTTGAATCACAAAGAAAACTCTAGCTAACAAAGCAGTTAGGTTTTCACATGAATTAGCAGAAGGTAATGCAAAAGAAGACTAAGCTAATAAAATTAAATTGTTAAAAAAAAGATTTTCAACACAAAACTCTCTGAAACACTTGCTTTCTTACCTCTGCTGTAATGCTGGATGAATTAGCACTTGTAGAAGTTTAGGTATCCCCAGTAGTGGCACAACTTGCAGCTATCCCTGCCCTTCCACCCCAGGACACATAAAACTGAGGCACAGAATCAACAAAAATTCTAACTCTGCTCATCAGCATGTTGACCTGCTTGTTCCAAGCAACTCTGTGGATTTACGATTCTGGTTGCCTGGCTGGACTCCTAGCACTTGGCTGCTCTGTGTCTGTACTGAATTCTTAGTCTAGGTTCTACTTACTGCCTAGACTGTAATAACAGCAATATAATGTCCACATTTATTAAGTATTTCTGAAGCTACATTAATTAAGCATGATCATCGTGGTCCAGTGGCAAAGAATCTGCCTGCCAATCCAGGAGACACAGGTTCGATCTCTGGGTCAGGAAGATCCCCTGGAGAAGGAAATGGCAATCCACTCCAGAATTCTTGCCTGGAGAATCCTATGGACAGGGGAGCCTAGGCGACTACAGTTCACGGGGTCACAAAAGAATCAGACACGACTTAGCGACTAAACAACAGCAACAACGATGTTCATGTACTTTTCATTTAGTTGTGCTGGGTAAGGTATTAGGGATAGTATTTCTCAAAGAAGGTATTAATATATTTCCATTCTTATACTGTATTCCATTGGAAACCTCTCTGCTCCCACACCTAATACTGGAGACTTATGCCTTCAGGTAGGGGGAGGTGATTTAGGAAGGCAAGAGACTTAAAAGTCAGACTCCCACTTTAGAATAATCAGAGGTAGGTCAATCAGAGTTAGGTCTGAAGAACTATTATAATAATATAAGCAAACAGGAAGCCTTCTTCAGAAGAGGAAGGGCTGTTGAGACAGGGAGATAAGAAAATATCTCTACCTGTGTATCCTATAGTTCCCTTTCTGGGCTTGGCCTGTAGAGGCTGCAGTGTAATAAATAGGTATTACAAGGAAAGAGGGACCAGTACTCCAAATCTCATCTGGATTCTGGGTGTGGCCACATCTGACAGAACTTAGTAGTTCCACATGCACAGGATGGACTGGCGAGTTCCTGAGGATAAATTTTTCTGAGTCCTCATTATTTTCCTAAGTTACAAATGAGACCCAAATTTCCTGTGGTCTCAGAAGCAGCTGGGCTGAGAGCCAAGCGGGTTGCCATAGGGCCAGCTTGGCAAATGGAGAATTGCCCCAGAACCTTGGGTGGACAGATGGCAGACACACAGACTTAGAGGGTCCACCTTACCAGCGAGAGATGAACTCAGCTGAGCCAGCCAATAAGAGCTAGCCCTGGCCAGAATGATCTTGGCTTAAATTCATCACTTGAAGGCCACAGGTATACCAGAAAGGATGCTCAAGCCTACTAGCCTACTATCTCTCCTCCAGTGCGGCCCACAGGCCACTTATGCTACCCTTTTGTAAAGAATTTGAGCAAAAGCTAACTCAAACATTTCCTTGTTTAATTTTTGCCTTCATTGGTTATTCTCCAAGGATGACCTTGCTTCAGGTTCACAAAAAAAACAGGAGCAACATAGATAGTAAGATGCAAATTGGATCACTTCTCTCCACCAACACCTTCTCATTGCTCTTAGGTCTCTTATGCTCTTAGGTTAAAAATAAAAATCCAGAAAATAGCCTACAAGGAAGGCCCTGAACCATGGGCCTTCTACTCCCTCTAAAGGCTCAGCTCCTGCCACATCTCCCCTTTCTCTGGGACCTGTAGTTTCATGTTAATTTTTTTTTATTTTAAATACATTTATTTATTTAATTGAAGGATTATGGCTCTATAGAATTATGTTGGTTTCTGTTTTTTACCACAGAGTTATTTTTTAAAATATGCTATTCCTTCTTTGAAGAGCAATCTTCCCTCATCATCTTGGCCTAGTTAGGCCTGTTTGCCTCTCAGAGCCCAACTCTCCCATGGCAAAGCTTTGCAGACCCCCAGATGAGACCATTCGCCTTCTTAGGTACCCTCCCAGCGCCTGAACTTTCTCAGGATGCAGTGTACCTAGTGAATGTATTCATTTATGCTGCCCAAATACACTGATAGTCTCATTTCAACTATTTTCACCTAGAATAACAAATTCCCACCTGATTGTGTGCACTAAACCACTTTATTCCAACAGCTAACTATATATTTTCATATTTTTTAATACTGTAAAAGTCAATATTTTATTTCTTTGTCAAGCATCTGCTAACCTACCTCTGCCTTCTGTGTGATGTGCAATGTGCACAGAAAGGCACTGGAGAAAAGTCATGTGATATTAGATGGGAAACAGGAAAATGAAAGTGTAGGAGATGCACTTCATGAATTATCAAGAACTAAGGATATAAATATTTAATAATAATATTTATTATTATATTTTATTAAATTAATAAGCAAATTTATTAATAATAAATTATAATAAAGAATATAAATTAATACAGTAATATAAATATAACAATAAATCAATATATTAAATTAATAAATAATGTTTATTATTATATTTATTATGATATTAAATATTTAATAATAATGTTTATTATTAAACATATATGACATTTGATATAAAAATGTTTTTTCTTTTGGCTACCTAAAATCCTGGTCTACTTAAAGCACTGAATTTAACAAGCAATAATTCAGATAATTTGTATAATGCACATTCTAAGGCAATAAGCCTCAAAGATGTAATTGCCCATTATTCTCACTAACCCTTAATCCTTCCTCCATATCAGCCCATCCTGAACCTCAGCTTGGACTCAAAGACCATCTCAGCAGCCCACGTTTGGCCTTCATGCTGGCTGGAGTCCAGACATTTCCTCAGCTGCTTGTGTCCAATGGCTGCTGGAGTAAGATTAACTCAGTTTCAGGAGTTCTATTTCCAGTCAGTGTAAGCTAATTAAAAGGAAGGGTTTGCCTCTCTGGCAATCCCTGAACAGCACGAAAGGTCCACACCACCTTCTTCATTCTAATTTTAGTTCTCCTCAAACGTTTCTTCTCCCTTGCAGAAAAGCATCCTATGCTGCGGTGTACTTAAAAGGTTTTATTTTTGTTATTTCTCCCATTTGGAAAGGAACACTTTTCCACTTTACTCTTTTTAGATTTTTTCCATCAATTTTATCCAGTAAGAGGTGATAGTTTGAAACTACTAACAGAACTAGAGATAATTAGTTACCCAGGGTAGGTAACGTCTTTAGCAGGGACTTAAAGGCGCCAGCTCACAGAAAATTTTCATATATGCAGCGCTTTCTGGAAATAACTTTTCATAAAAAGGAAGAATGTTTTATTTACTGGTGAGTGTCAGTTTCTTTTCCCCCAATAATATACAACACACCTGTCCCTGACAATTTCACTGAGGAACTCGGCACTCATAGGTCATTCACTATGGGCTAAGACACTGTCAACATTTTTTGACCAATACTCTTTACTTTCAGTAAACGTAAAATTATCTCATAGCTTACTCCCTCTGTGTCCTACCCTACTGAAAAAGCAGTCTTAACTATGTACTCAACTTACCTACTTGGATATCCAATAGCGTTTCTTATCCATAACTAAGCTTTCGTCATAAGAATACCAACTCCATCCTTCCAAAGGTCAAGAGAGCCAAACATCCTTGAGTCACACCTTTGGTTTCATTTTCTCCAACACTCACCAGATTTCCTCCTACCTTGTCCCTCCTCAGACTCCTTAGCTGTTGTTGCCTTTTATCATCTCTTTCATCAAGCTCAGGTTTTGATCTTCTATGTACATTCACTCCATATCATGTATACAATGATGATGTTCACATTCTTTGTCTTCAAAGACAAAGAACATTCAGCTGGCTACATGACACATCTATTCATATATCTAACAGGTAGATATTACTTAAAATGAACTCCTGGTAGAAAAGGGAACCTCCTACACTGTTGGTGGGAATGCAGCTTGTATGGACACTATGGAGAACACTATGGAGGTTTCTCAGAAAGCTAAAAATAGAGCTACCATATGATCTAGCAATCCCACTCCTGGGCATATATCCAGAGAAAACTCTAATTTTAAAAGATACATGCAAACCTATGTTCATAGAACACTATTCACAATAGTCAAAACATGGAAACCACTTAAATGTCCATCAACAGACGAACACATAAAGAAGATGTGGTACATACATACAACAGAATACTGCTGCTAAGTCACTTCAGTCGTGTCCGACTCTGTGCGACCCCATAGACAGCAGCCCACCAGGCTCCCCTGTCCCTGGGATTCTCCAGGCAAGAATACTGGAGTTGGTTGTCATTTCCTTCTCCAATGCATGAAGGTGAAAAGTGAAGGTGAAGTCACTCAGTCCTGTCCAATTCTGAGCGACCCCATGGACTGCAGCCTACAGGGCTCCTCCATCCATGGGATTTTCCAGGCAAGAGTACTGGAGTGAGGTGTCATCGCCTTCTCTGAACAGAATACTATTTAGCCATAAAAATAATGAAATAATGACATTTGCAGCAACATGGATGCAACTAGAGATTATATATGAAGTGAAGTAAATAAGAAAGAAAATTATCAGATGATAAAATTTATATGTGGAATCTAAAATATGACACAAATGAACCTATCTACTGAAACAGAGACAGAGTCATGGATTTAGAGAACAGTCTTGTGTTTGCCAAGGGGGAAAGATTTGGGGAAAGGATGGAGTAAGAGGTTAAGGTTAGTAGACATACACTCTCATATATAGAATAGATAAACAACAAGGTCCTACAGTATACATAGAGAACTATATTCAATAGCCTATGACAAATCATAAGAGAACAAATATATTTTTTAAATGTGCATACATGTATAACTGAATCACTTTGCTATATAGCAGAAATTAACACAACACTGTAAATCAACTATACTTCAAATTAAAAAAAGTGAACTCTTGATATTTTTACGTGTTCACCAAATCTCTTCTTCCCAGGACCTCTCTCATGTCAGATGACATTAAAAATCATGCTTACAATTGTTTAGGACAAAAACATTGCAGTTTTCCTTAATTCTTCTCTTTTTTTCATATACTACATCTACTCTATCATAAAATCCTACAGGCTTTACCTTAAAAAAATATGTCCAACATCCATCAGTTTCTCTCCACCTCCACTGCTTCACCTTTGACCTGGGCTGACTTCCTCTCTCATCTTACTGGAATGCTACAATAGCCCCCTACTGGCCTTGCTTCCACACTTATCCTCCTTCTTCAGTCCATTCACAACACAAGAGTTGATGCAATTCTTATAAAATAGAAGTTACATCATGTCACTCTTCTGAAAGAGCCTGAACTGACTCCCAATTTCACTCTGAGTGAAATCCAAAGTCCTTAAAATGATATATACTAGGTCCTACATGACCCATCCCTCTCTTCCGTCTTACCTAAAAAATTCCATATTTCAAAGAATGGCAGTCAGATTTGACTAATCTGCTTAAGCAAGAAATTTTAGGGCTTTTACTGAACTTTTCTTCCTCACCATCACACCTCTAATCAGTTGCCATGACCTGTTGATTACTCTTTCCTTGTGTTTCTCAAATCCATTTATATTTTCCATTGCTGATGGCACTGTTGCTTCCTACCTCCAATCTCACCTCATCTTGAGTCTATTTGCTACATATAAATATTTTGGTGATCTTTCTACATATTAATACTATGGTGAGATGGTTGGATGGCATCACCGACTCAATGGACATGGGTTTGAGCAAGCTCCCGGTGTTGATGATGGACATGGAAGCCTGGCGTGCTGCAGTCCATGGGGTCACAAAGAGTAAGACATGACTGAGCCACAGAACTGAACTGATCTTTCTAGTTAAATGCCAACCCACTCATATCATCTAAGTCTGTCTACCTCCAAAGGTAGACCCTCTTTACCACCTTTTCCTGATGATTCTCAAATTGATACTTAGATTACATAATATACTGCCTAGCAAGTAGGAAGTTTTAACTATAGCTCAGGCTACTTTTGAAATGGTTCTCTTTTATATAATAATAAATTCATTGGTCCACTTATTAAAAGTGCTTTGCAGCAGGCAATTTGTTTGTGAGGTTGTTATGTATTAGTCTTTGTTCTATTAACACTTGACATTTTTATAATGATTAATATTTTTGTGCATGCAATCATTTATAAAATAAACAGTAGATTTATCCATTAATTTAGATCATGCTTTTAATTCAAGAAAAGGTCAGCCATTTCGGCATGAGTATAGATGTATAGCTGGCTCTTCTTTTCTTAAAATGACCATAGATTTCATACAATAATAGTATTTAAGAATAAAAAATAATATTAAACAATAATGACAGTACTAAATAAAAATATTGTTCCATAGTTTCCAAAATGCTTCACATAAATCAGCTCATTTATTACTAAAACTACCCAAAGAGTAGATATTATCTCCCCTTTCCAGAGGAGCAAATCAAAGATCAGAGAAGTTAAGTAATTTGACGGAAAGTATCTAGCAAATCAGTGACAGAACTGACTCAGAAAGTTGTTCTACTTCATTATACACCATGTGCTAATGCCTTTATATGCAGATTCTTAAATATAACATATAACAAAACCACCTATGAGTAGGATAACGAAATGCTATTTTTCAAAGTAGATATATTTGTGAAATTTATCTTAAACATTTTACTTTGTGAAATTCAAAGTTTTACCTTTCAATATAAAACAAATCAGCATTGTCCTTCCACATTATTACTAAATATCAGTCTATTCTAAAATTTTTGATGTGACATGTAGGTGACATAATACATTTGGAAACCATAACAACATGCTATTCAAAACCATTTCTAGTTTTAAAAGGTTAGATTTTGGTTCTGTTTAAAGGTCAGACCTGGAAATATGCTGATGATTACATTATTCCACACATTTTGGATGGTGCCTTTAAAGTCTTGGCATGAAGTCATGAACAATAAACACAATGAGATTTGTATGAAGATTCCTCTTAATTCCTCTAACTCATAAAGGCTTTGGTTTTAAAAACTCAAAAATACAGCTGCATAAAATGAACAGCTTTACCTGTATCGCCAGTTTCCTTGTTCTTGACTTCTGTGGTTGCTGCAGAAGAGGTGAGTGGACTAACTGGAGGGTTGGAAGTAAAGCTTGTACACCCTGTAGATGTGTTGATTTCAAAATATTCTTGGTTGTGATTCATTCGATGAAAATCCAGAGAAGACACAATAGATGTTCGTTGTTTAGGCTAAAATAAATGAGCATGATAAAAGTATTAATATGATCATGCTCATCTTCAGCCCAATTCCCCATCAGTTTAATCTAAGTGTATTTTTTCCGTTACACTGTCTGTTTTTTACACATAAAATATAGTTGTGTTTTACAGAGAGACATTAAAAATTCCCTTAATTCAATAATAAAAATGTTTAATGAAAAAATGTCATGGCATAGTTGATAAAATAATTTAGACTTTTTTGTTAGATTTCTCCAGAAGACTGCAAAAATACAGTGCTCAGAATTTCTCTTAATGATCAATTCAGAAAGTTGCAATTTTGAGTCACCTTTCATTCAGCTAACATTTATAAAGGATCCTGCATTTGGCAGACCCTGAGAATATAGAGTCTAATAAAGAAATAAAAGGATCCTTACAATATGGAAGCATAATTAAGGCAGTTCCATTTTTAATTTTCTATATAGTCCAAGGAACTGGGAACATTTGATATTGTCCCCAAGTATCATATGCTCCAATTTCATCATTAAAATGAAGTAAATTTGTATAGAACATTTTCTAGGATCTAAGAATCTACTTGTATTTATAGTGAACTTTGATTTCTTTTTAAGGATTTAAATTAATCCGCAAATAGCAAAAAGAAAAAGTCAATTTAAACATAAATGGTAAAATCATGGAGTAACAGCAGATATAATCTTTTGTCAGTAATGGATTGTTCCCTATAGCAGTTTTCTGGGTTTTTTTCCCACAATTTTAATTATATTCACTTTTTTTTCTCACCTAGCAGAGGTTCTAACATCACCCTTCAGAAAAACTGCAATTGTTTTGGCTCTCAGGATTGTGCACATTTCCTAATTTAAGTTTTCTTATGTTTTATTCTTATTATCAATGTTAATGAAATATTAACAATCTCACAATAATAAGAGATTAAATACAATCTCTTTAAAATAAAGTTTATTGTACTTAACTTTCTGCAAAGTACAAAAAGTGCAATAAACTTTTGGCTTAGTAACACTTTCACTGCCCTCAAATACTTGCTAATTTTATCACTGAACTCCACAATTATTTTCCTGCAAAATATTCATGTTACCATTTCTCTTCCAGCTCATCATGTTTTTTGAAAAGCAGACATTACTTAGTCTATAATCTAAAATAGCTGATGCTATCGAAAATGTGTTTTACAGAGTTTTTTTTTTACTTAAGGTGTTCAAATTATAGCATGCTTTGCACTTTCACCCTTGCAATATTTTTATAGGAATGGTTAAGAGGCATAAATATTGTTATATGAGTGTAAGTTATTTATTATTATGACACATGAACTCAGTGATGCAATTCAAATTAATACCCACATAGGACTCAGTTGCTTTTGAAGTATGAAAGACTGGTATTCAATGTCAGGCTTGATTTCTCATGAAATGTCTGTCCTTGGGGCTACTAAATCTCAATTCACTTTCAATGTTCTTCCTACTAGACTATATAACTGCAATTAAAAACATGGATATGACCCTGGCCCCAATAGAAACACAGGTATGTCATGATCATGGTTTTGTCCCATTGTGTTGTATTTTATTTTTATTTCACTTTGTATAAAGGCAGCAAACCAAATTTATATGATGCACCCTCTCATAAACATATAAGGATAAAGCCAACTGATGTGTATGACTCCTTTACTTATAAATGTTTCTGAAATACATGTTTCTGAACCTTGACCACCCAAAGTTTTAAATCCACTAGAAGTACAATTTGTTATACAATCAAGCAAGAAAATAAACTATTTTTCTGCATTAATTTATTCTACTGCTGCTGCTGCTAAGTCGTTTCAGTCATGTCCGACTCTGTGCGACCCCATAGACGGCAGCCCACCAGGCTCCCCCATCCCTGGGATTCTCCAGGCAAGAACACTGGAGTGGGTTGCCATTTCCTTCTCCAATGCATGAAAGTGAGAAGTGAAAGTGAAGTCGCTCAGTTGTGTCCGACTCTCAGCGACCCCATGGACTGCAACCCACCAGGCTCCTCTGTCCATGGGATTTTCCAGGCAAGAGTACTGAAGTGGGGTGCTAATGCCTTCTCTAATTTATTCTACAAATATTTGCTAAGTGTATACTAAATTGTGGACACCTTGGTAAGCAGTATGATATGAATAAGATGAAGCCATTGTCCCCCTTCTCTGGGTGATTACAGACTTGAAGTGGGAAGAGGGATGGTGCATGAGGGAATAAATCAGCAATCCAAGGATTGTGTGTCAGTACAGCATAGTACAGTGATAAGCATCATGAGAAGTGGACACAAGATGTAAAAGGTGAACCTCTACTTTAGAGACACAATTAGGATACAATTAGGAAAAGCTTCTACAAGCAGGTAATTGATGGCTGAGTTGAATCTTGTTGAAAGTGAATGAAAGTGAAAGTTGCTTAGTCGTGTCCGACTCTTTGCAACCCCATGGACTACACAGTCCATGGAATTCTCAGGCCAGAATACTGGAGTGGGTATCCTTTCCCTTCTCCAGGGGATCTTCCTAACCCAGGGATCAAACCCAGGTCTCCCAAAGTGCGGGCAGATTCTTTACTAGCTGAGCCACCAGGGAAAGTAGAGGTGGTAGGAAAACAAATGAGGATGGGAAGAGGAAAAGTGCAAACTGCAAAAGGTTCAGTATGGCTGTAGAGCAGAGTATCTGACGATAGCAAGTGGGTTCAAGCTGTGAGATATTGGATGTTTCAGGGGACAAATCATGAAGGGCTCTAATGCCATATTAAGGAGTTTGGCCTTTCATCTGACTATTCTAAGAAACCACTGGATGATTTCTAAGCAAGAGAGTTTCATAGTTGGGTTTGAATTTCAATAAAATCATTTTAGCAGTTTAAAGAAGGAACAGGTAAGGGGAGAATCTGAGGAAGAGAGACTACAAGATATTGAATTGAGCCAAGACATAATGGGGTCCTGAAATAAAGCAGTTGCAGTAGTGTTGGAGATCACAGATGTTTTTAGGAGATACTAAGGAGGTTAGTTCTTTAGATCTTGGCATCTGATTGGATGTGAAAGCTGATTTTCAGGGAGGAGTCTAGGGTGACTCATATATTTTTTGACTGGGTAGATGCCAAAAGATAAGGTTTTTGTGGGCAATATAAATGCATACACTCCTGTAGCAGAATTACACAAGATGTACTCAGCAGTGGCCACAGGACTGGAAAAGGTCAGTTTTCATTCCAATTCCAAAGAAAGGCAACGCCAAGCAATGTTCAGACTACTGCACAATTGTACTCATCTCATACATTAACAAGTAATGCTCAAAATTCTCCAAGCCAGGCTTCAACAGTACTTGAACCGTGAACTTCCAGATGTTCAAGGTGGATTTAGAAAAAGCAGAGGAACTAGAGATCAAATTGCCAACATCTGCTGGATCATCAAAAAAGCAAGAGAGTTCCAGAAAAACATCTAATTTTCCTTATTGACTATGCCAAAGCCTTTGACTGTGTGGATCACAATAAACTGTGGAAAATTCTTCAAGAGATAGGAATACCAGACCACCTTACCTGTCTCCTGAGAAATCTGTATGCAGGTCAAGAAGCAACAGTTAGAAGTGGACATGGAACAACAGACTGGTTCCAAATAGGAAAAGGAGTATGTCAAGGCTGTATATTGTCACCCTGCTTATTTAACTTTTATGAAGAGTACATCATGAGAAACACCAAGCTGGATGAAGCACAGTTGGAATCAAGATTGCCAGGAGAAACGTCAATAACCTCAGATATGCAGATGGCACCACTCTATGGCAGAAAGTGAAAAAGAACTAAAGAGCCTCTTGATGAAAGTGAAAGAGGAGAGTGAAAAAGTTGGCTTAAAGCTCAACATTCAGAAAACTGAGATCATGGCATCTGGCCCCAGCACTTCATGGCAAATAGATGGGGAAAGAATGGAAACAGTGAGAGACTTTTGTCTTAGGCTCCAAAATCACAGCAGATGGTGACTGCAGCCATGAAATTAAAAGACGCTTGCTCCTTGGAAGAAAAGCTATGATTAACCTAGACAACAAATAAAAAAGCAGAGACATTAGTTTACCAACAAAGATCCATCTAATCAAAACTATGCTTTTTCCAGTAGTCATGTATGGATGTGAGAGTTGAACTATAAAGAAAGATGAGTGCCGAAGAACTGATGCTTTTGAATTGTGTTGGAGAAGACTCTTGAGAGTCCCTTGGACTGCAAAGAGATCCAACCAGTCCATCCGAAAGGAAATCAGTCCTGAATATTCATTGGAAGGACTGATGCTGAAGATAAAACTCCAATACTTTGGCCACCTGATTCAAAGAACCGACTCATTGGAAAAGACCCTAATGCTGGGAAAGATTGAAGGCAGGAGGAGAAGGGGATGACAAAGGATGAGATGGTTGGATGGCATCACCAACACAATGGACATAAGTTTGAGTAGGCTCCTGGTGTTGGTGATAGACAGGGAAGCCTGGCATGCTACAGTCCATGGAGTTGCAGAGAGTTGGACACGAGCGACTGAACTGAACTGCACTGATGCCTGCCTGTATGCTCTCAGGACTCAGTATAGACTTCTTAATCTATATGATTATGCAAATCTACATGATATTTCCCTTTCTTTCTTTCTTTGAGCAGAGTACTGTGATTTCACTGTAGCGTAGCTTCAATCTTCAAATAACATATCAAGAAGAAAGGAGAGAGGCTAATGGAAATTCCAAAGGGAAGAAATCAGTGGTCATATGATCTCATTCTTATTTGGTTATTCAGAACTATCTATAGTTATCATGAGTCAGCTTAAAGAACACTGAGGCAGTGAGGAACCATTGCCCAAAGTTCCCTGAGTATCTGAGGTGATGGAAAATGAGAATCGTTATGTTAGTCATGCTCTAAGAAGGGGATCAGCAAACTATGGCCTGTGGCCCAAATCTGGCCTGTCTCCTGATGATGAAAATATAGTTTTATTGGAATACAACTATGTTCATCCATTCACTATTGTCTACAACTTCTCTCAACACTGCAATGATAGATTTGAGTGGTTTTAACAGAGGCCATATTATCCACAACACCAAAAATATTTACTATCTGTTTCTTTAGAGAAATTGTTAGCCAATCCCTGTTTTAAGGGATCATTTTACACATCATTTTAGTGCTCAACAAAACCATAAGTGTAGATTCTCTTTTACTCCTCAGCCTTATATGCATTTAGGTTGAGGCCATGTAACTGATTAATTGACTTGTTAGTAGAAGTAAGCCTTCTCCATCCCTCTCTTACTCACCAGATGATGCAGTTTTAAGACGAAGGGAGGTCAGTCAACCCACATCGGGCTTTATGAGAAGCTGAAGTAAACATCCTCTATGTGAAACTACTGAAACCCTGTGTTTGTCTGTGGTGGTCCTAGAACTACTTACTCTAACTAGCACAGAATGCAGTGGCTCAGGGAGGTTAAATGATCTACTCAAGATTACACAAGCAGTGGGATTTTCCTGGTGGTCCAGTGGTTAAGAATTCTCCTTCCAAGCATGGGAGTCAGGCTGGATACCTGGTCAGGGAACTGGGATGCCACATGCCACAGGGCAACTGAGCCCACAAGCCACAGCTACAGAGCCTGAGCATGCCACAACAAAAGATCCTGCATGGCACAACTGAGACCCAACACAGCCAAATACATAAATAAAAATAAGTAAATAAACATTAAAAAATGAAATAATAGAAATAGTTTAAATTTTTATTTATTTATTTTAAATGGAGGACAATTGCTTTACAATATTGTGATGGTCTTTGCTATACATCAGCATGAATTAGCCACATTCATATGTGTCTCCTCTCTTCTGAACTTGCCTTCCATCTCCCTCTGCACCTCATCCCTCCAGATTACATAAGTAGTTAGCAGGAAGGATTTAGATTAGAAAGAATGTTCATGTATTCAGACCTAGAGACAAACAGATGGTGCCTCATAAACACAAAGGACAGAGGCAGAATTAAAAAGAGATATCTATGGGGGGAAATAATAGCAATGGGAGAAAAAAATAAAGAGATGGTAGAGATATTAAAAATGGAGATAAAAGAGGATGAGTCTGGAATATTTGCTTAAACTTTTAATAGATTATCTTTTTTAAAAAAACTATTCTGATGGAATCCTGCTAAGCCATTCAGTATAAGAAAAAAATATTTTTACAAATTCACTGAAATGACAAATGGAATTTGTCAAATTTCAATGTCTAAAATAAGTGGGGCCTCTAAATATCTCCCCCGCCTTGTGGTCAGCATTCATATAGCCCTGGCTTCCAAAGGACTTGCTTCCACACATATTCACTTAACTAGAGACAGCAAACTATAGATCATGTGCCAAACCCAGGCTTCTGACTATTTGTGTAAAGCCTGTGAGCTAAGAATATTTTTACATCTTTTAATGGCTGAAAAAAAATAGGAAAATATTAGTGACAGGTGAAAATTATATAAACCCAAATTGCAATGTTTTTAAATAAAGTTGTATCAGAACATAGTCCATGCTCATTCACTTATAAGTACTTAATTATACACAGGGACTTCCCTGGTGGTCTGGTGGTTGGGAGTCTGCCTGCCAATGGAGGGGACACAGGTTTGATCCCTGGTCCAGGAACTAGGATTTCACCTGATGCAAGGCAACTGCACACTTGCACCACGACTACTGAAGCCCAAATGCCTAGAAACTGTGCTCTGCAAAGGGAGAATCTACTGCAAGGAGAAGTCTGCACATGTCAACTAGAGAGTAGCCCCCACTCACCGAAACTAGAAAAAGCTGATGGGCAGCAATAAAGAAGCAGCATAACCAAAAATAAATAATATATATATATATATATTTTAAAGTATATATTGTCTATGGCAGTCTTCATGATATGGTTCAGTTCAGTTCAGTTCAGTTGCTCAGTCATGTCCGAGTCTTTGAGACCCCATGAATTGCAGCACACCAGGCCTCCCTGTCCATCACCAACTCCCGGAGTTTACCCAAACTCAAGTCCATCGAGTTGGTGATGCCATCTAGCCATCTCATCCTCTGTTGTCCCTTTCTCTTCCTGCCCCCAATCCCTCCCAGCATCAGAGTCTTTTCCAATGAGTCAACTCTTCGCATGAGGTGGCCAAAGTATTGGAGTTTCAGCTTTAGCATCAGTCCTTCCAATGAACACCCAGGACTGATCTCCTTTAGAATGGACTGGTTGGATCTCCTTGCAGTCCAAGGGACTCTCAAGAGTCTTCTCCAACACCATAGTTCAAAATCATCAATTCTTCAGCGCTCAGCTTTCTTCACAGTCCAACTCTCACATCCATACATAACTATGGGAAAAACTATAGTTTTGACTAGACAGACCTTTGTTGGCAAAGTAATGTCTCTGCTTTTGAATATGCTATCTAGGTTGGTCATAACTATCCTTCCAAGGAGTAAGCGTCTTTTAATTTCATGGCTGCAATCACCACCTGCAGTGATTTTGGAGCCCCCCAAAATCAAGTCTGACGCTGTTCCCACTGTTTCCCCATCTATTTCTCATGAAGTGATGGGACCAGATGCCATGATCTTAGTTTTCTGAATGTTGAGCTTTAAGCCAACTTTTTCACTCTGCTCTTTCACCTTCATCAAGAGGCTTTTTAGTTCCTCTTCACTTTCTGCCATAAGGGTGATGTCATCTGCATATCTGAGGTTATTGATCTCCCGGCAATCTTGATTCCAGCTTGTGCTTCTTCCAGCCCAGCGTTTCTCATGATGTACTCTGCATATAAGCTAAATAAGCAGGGTGACAATATACAGCCTTGACGTACTCCTTTTCCTATTTGGAACCAGTCTGTTGTTCCATGTCCAGTTCTAACTGTTGCTTCCTGACCTGCATATAGGTTTCTCAAGAGGCAGGTCAGGTGGTCTGGTATGCCCATCTTTTTCAGAATTTTCCACAGTTTATCGTGATCCACACAGTCAATGGCTTTGGCATAGTCAATAAAGCAGAAATAGATGTTTTTCTGGAACTCCTTTTCTTTTTCCATGATCCAGCGGATGTTGGCAATTTGATCTCTGGTTCCTCTGCCTTTTCTAAAACCAGCTTGAACATCTGGAAGTTCATGGTTCGCATATTGCTGAAGCCTGGCTTGGAGAATTTTGAGCATTACTTTACTAGTGTGTGAGATGAGTGCAATTGTGTGGTAGTTTGAGCATTCTTTGGCATAGCCTTTCTTTGGGATTGGAATGAAAACTGACCTTTTCCAGTCCTGTGGCCACTGCTGAGTTTTCCAAATTTGCTGGCATATTGAGTGCAGCACTTTCACAGCATCATCTTTCAGGATTTGAAATAGCTCCACTGGAATTCCATCACCTCCACTAGCTTTGTTCGTAGTGATGCTTTGTAAGGCCCACTTGACTTCACATTCCAGGATGTCTGGCTCTGGGTGAGTGATCACACCATCGTGATTATCTTGGTCATGAAGATCCTTTTTGTACTGTTCTTCTGTGTATTTTTGGCACCTATTCTTTTTTTTAGGCCCATACATTTCTGTCCTTTATTGAGCCCATCTTTGCATGAAATGTTCCCTTGGTATCTCTAATTTTCTTGAAGAGATCTCTAGTCTTTCCCATTCTGTTGTTTTCCTCTATTTCTTTGCATTGATCGCTGAGGAAAGCTTTCTTATCTCTCCTTGCTATTCTTTGGAACTCTGCATTCAGATACTTATATCTTTCCTTTTCTCCTTTGCTTTTTGCTTCTCTTCGTTTCACAGCTATTTGTTAGGCTTCCCCAGACAGCCATTTTGCTTTTTTGCATTTCTTTTCCATGGGGATGGTCTTGATCCCTGTCTGCTGTACAATGTCATGAACCTCTGTCTACAGTTCATCAGGCGCTCTATCAGATCTAGTCCCTTAAATCTATTTCTCACTTCCACTGTATAATCATAAGGGATTTGATTTAGGTCATACCTGACTGGCCTAGTGGTTTTCCCTACTTTCTTCAATTTCAGTCTGAATTTGACAATAAGGAGTTCATGATCTGAGCCACAGTCAGCTCCTGGTCTTGTTTTTGCTGACTGTATAGAGCTTCTCCATCTTTGGCTGCAAAGAATATAATCAATTTGATTTCGGTGTTGACCATCTGGTGATGTCCATGTGTAGAATCCTTTCTTGTGTTGTTGGAAGAGGGTGTTTTCTATGACCAGTGCATTCTCTTGGCAAAACTCTATGAGCCTTTGCCCTGCTTCATTCCGTATTCCAAGGTCAAATTTGCCTGTTACTCCAGATGTTTCTTGACTTCCTACTTTTGCATTCCAGTCCCCTATAATGAAAAGGACATCTTTTTGGGGTGTTAATTCTAAAAGGTCTTGTAGGTCTTCATAAAACCGTTCAACTTTAGCTTCTTCAGTGTTACTGGTTGGGGCATAGACTTGGATTACTGTGAATTTGAATGGTTTGCCTTGGAAACAAACAGAGATCATTCTGTCGTTTTGTGATTGCATCCAAGTTACTGCATTTTGGACTCTTTTGTTGACAATGCAGGCTACTCCATTTCTTCTAAGGGATTCCTGCCCACAGTAGTAGATATAATGGTCATCTGAGTTAAATTCACCCACTTCAGTCCATTTTAGTTTGCTGCTTCCTAGAATGTTGACGTTCACTCTTGCCATCTCCTGATATGGTAGCAGAGTTAAATAGTTGCAACAGAGACCATATGACTCACAAAGCCTAAACTATTTTACTCTCTGATCCTACACAAGAGAATAAGTTGGTGATCCCTGCTATGCACTGATTAGGGAATATTTCTGAGGACCTGAAACTAAGTAGACTCATGAATGATTGTGAGTCAAGGCCAGTTACATGGAGTTGCTGGACCCAGTCCAAAATGGAAATGTGGGGCTCTTTGTTCCAAAAGCAGGGGAAAAGTTTTCCCTTTATTCCATAGTCTTTCTCTAAATCTGTCATGGTAGCTTTATTTGCCATATACTGTCACATTCCCTTGGACACAGGGACACTTACAGGATGAGAGCAGACCTTCACAGGCATCCAGGGGTTTTTCCCTGCAACTCAGTACATATACTCAAACTTGACCATCCCCACACTCAGGGTCTCAGTGCTGTGTCAGCAATTGGTGGGCTGGCTGTGAGGACTGGGGTTGGGGGATCAGGTGTTACTTAATAATGTGGGGAGATGGAGGCTGGTGGGACCACAGATGAGCCAAGGCTCCAAGCCCCAGCATATACTCCATTATCCCACTGACTTCGCTTATAAAATACAAATACAGAGATAAGAATTGAGAATTTTAGACAGCTATGCAAGAGTATTAAAATCCAAACATGGGGTTTTCTTCGCATGAAGCCTATTGACACTGCATTGGTCCCACATCAGTGAAGCCAGTGGCATCTTAATTATTACTACAAATGGACTAATGTGTGAATTTACTGGTGTCACATACAGGATAGCATGCATCCCCTACCCTTATTTTGGATTCTCTTCATCAATCAGAACCAAGTTTGTAAGAATATGTCTATGCTGTACAGAGATATAAATGAAATGCAACATTCTGATGCAATGCATGCTAAGTTGCTTCAGTCATGTCCAACTCTTTGCAACCCCATGGGCTGTAGCCCACCAGGCTCCCCTGTCAATGAGATTCTCCAGGAAAAGATAGTGGAGTGGGTTGCCATTTCCTCCTCCAGGGAATCTTTCCAATCCAGGGAATTTAATGGCATTACTGTAAATCAGATAGATATGATTCACATATGAATAAAATGAGAGCCCCAAATTCCTAACTAGGATGAGATTTAGGTAATGTTTACATTTTAAATTTTCTCTAGATTGGAATCTAAGTTTCAAATATCCACTTCTGTTTCCTCCTCTGTTATTTTCAAATTATTTAACCTAATGGACAGTTATAAAAAAATCCACTTACACTTGAATTTAAGTGGACTTTAAATCATTTTAATTCACTTAATTTAATTATAAAATGACCTCATCAACCTCCTAATAAAATGTCAAATAGGACTAAATGGATATATTGGTGTTAGCAAAAAGAAAAAGTGGTGCTAACAAAAGTCAATAATGACATTAAAGTATCCAAGCAAAACTGAGGTTCAAAATGAGTTCCCAGAGAAGATGGATGAATGTCAGAAAAATAATAAGTGGCATTAGCAGAAATGGGCTTCCCTGGTGGCTCACGTGGCAAAAAATCCACCTGCAGTGCAGGAGACGTGGGTTTGATCCTTGGGTTGGTAAGATCTCCTGGAGAAAGGAGTGGCTACCCACTCCAATATTCTTACCTGGATAATTCCATGGATAGAGGAGCCTGTGGACTATATATAGTCCATAGGGTGGCAAAGAGTTGGACACGACTGAGTGACTAACATTTTCACTTTCATCAGCAGAAATACCTGGAGATGATAGACTTCCTAGACACTGGCCCATTGATAACTTATATCAACACAAAGCAATATACTGTCAATCAGTGGCAAAAAAATTAGATTCTTTCTTATACTTTTTAAAATGGGTATGAAGTGGGGTGGTAAAAATGGGAAGCTAGACCAGTGGTATTTTCTTTTAGGATTTTAATCAACCTGAAATATTTTGTGTATATGGTATATGGTGGGAATTTTAATTCTAAGTAGGTTTTTCACCAATGATAGCCTACTGTCCCAATACCATTTTTTTCTTTACTGATTTAAAATGCCACCTTTATCATGTATTACATTTCTAAATATAGACTAGGTTTACATTTTTGTTCTCTACTGTATTCCTATTGATCTATTCCTGTGCTAATACTACCCTTTCTTAATTACTGTTGTGGCTTCTCCTCCTACTTCTAGAGTTCATAATAAATGGATACTGAATCTCTATAATCTTTCTTGTTTTATATTCTGAAATATTCTACTATTTGATAGTAGATAATTTATTCAAAAAATTCTACCATCAGCCATGTGTCAGGCACTGTTCTAGGCTTTCAAGAATACATCAGTGAACAAGTAAGGCATGAAACATTTACACATGTTAAAACTTCAGAGGTGATGATCCTATATTTAATTTTCAATAATTTTTTTGTTTTCTAAGTTAAAAAAAAAATGATTTCCCTTAAAAAAATAGCCTGTTCTTTTCTGAATTCAATAACCCCCCAAATCATTCTGAGGAAACCAATTCCAATCTTTCTCTGCAATTAATTTTTGTTTTCTGAAAGGTCATTTACTCTATTCATTGATCTTGGTTCCTTTCTTTTTGGTTGCTAATTTTCCTCAAACGTTTGGCATTCTTGGTAAACCATTTTTGATTATGTAGGATACTGCTTCATTTCTCTTTCCTGCTCCAATTCTCACAGTAGGGGCTTTAGCTGACTTCACCTTACTGAGACAGTTATTACCATGTGGCAGGAAAATAAAGTCAACTGCTTCATGTTGAGGTCATGCTGCTGAGGTGTTTTATTTCTCCAGACTAATCCCTAGCTAAATCCAACACCATTTGTTTTTATCTTCCAAAAGTTCCCAAATGCCTCTAATAGCATCACTCCCTACTTTTCATCACTGCTGTGCTGTGCTCAATCGTGTCCAACTCTTTGCGACTCCATGGGCTGTAGCCGCCAGGCTCCTCTGTCCATGGGATTCTCCAGGCAAGAATGCTGCCTGGAAGATGGAGATGAGACTAAGACTAAGAACCTTAGTCTCTTGGGTCTCCTGCATTGACAGATGGATTCTTTACCACTGTGCTATGGATTTATTTTTATTTTTATATTTATTTTACCATTTTAATTGCTGTAAGGAAGGAGAAGATGCAAATACTTGGGCAAATATTTGCTGCTGCTGCTGCTGCTAAGTTGCTTCAGTTGTGTCTGACTCTGTGTGACCCCATAGACGGCAGCCCACCAGGCTTCCCCATCCCTGGGATTCTCCAGACAAGAACACTGGAGTGGGTTGCCATTTCCCTCTCCAATACATGAAAGTGAAGAGTGAAAGTGAAGTTGCTCAGTCGTGTCCAACTTGTAGCGACCCCATGGACTGTAGCCCACCAGGCTCCTCTGTCCATGGGATTTTCCAGGCAAGAGTACAGGAGTGGGGTGCCATTGCCTTTTCTGTCAGTTATGTATATTGAGTTAGAATTCTCATATTTCTGTCCATCACTTTTAAAACAGTATAAAGAAGGGATATGAGAGAGTGTAGACAGCACTACAGTATAGAGTAGATATTATTAAACTTATTATTACATGTCATGCAAATTGGAAGCAGTTTATATTTTCTTTCTTTGTAGTAAAAGGAAAAAACTTTAAAATGTCCAATTTTTATCATGAATACAATAGTTAATAATGATTAAGACCTTTTTCTAAAGATACAGATCTTATCTTCAGGCAAGCAAAATACTATTCCTCTCCTCTACAGAGAGATTATGGCTGAAGAGGGAAAAAAAGGTGCCACCATGAGGAGGTAGTTGAAGTCGGTGTGAATAAATATTGAGTGCCTAAGAAGCTTCGATATTCTCCCAGGAGCTTGAGATTTTTATCTTATTTAAACATAAAAGGTTAGTATTAAAAGTAACTATTACTCTTTCCATTTTACAATGAACTTGAGATTTAAAGATAGCCTCACAGTTTAAAAGTAGGAGAGCTAAAACTAAAACATAGATCTATGGAATTTCAAATTGATTGCATTTATCCCCCAGGACATCACACTAAAGGTTAAAAAAAAAAAGTAAGCATAAAGTTACAAGCAGAGACAAGAGCCTCATAGTTCTTGAGTTCCTCACTTCACATCAATGAGCGATTTTCCTACTCTTCAGTCTAATGACAGCATTGATTTTTTTAAAAAACCATTTTTTAAAAGGTGTTGACAAAAGCACAAGTGTGTGGGAAAAGGAACAAACAGAATCTAAATCAGTTATGTATTAAACTCTTAGAGGCACAAGGTGTTTTATTGAAGGGCAGAATTTTTAAAAATATTCATATTTCCTGCTTTTATGTCTGCAATTAATTTAATTTTTGTGTGGAGATATTTGGCTATGGATAACATATATATTCATCTTCCAATAAAAGAGAAAATGGTAAAACTGTTAGTATATTCCTAATATTTATCATATATAATCATGAGTGTAAAGCTTTATATATTTCTTCATATGAGTTAATTTCCTCATACAAGGTATTCAAACTTTAATTGGAAAGACTCCGCAGCCATGAAAAGGTAATAAAACTGTGATTTTAATTCTAATTTTCTTTTATAAAAGTGTTAAGTGGCTCTGGGCTCAGTGCAGACAGTGAAGAACTTTAGAGCCTTTAACCTCTAAACCAAGAGGTTTATTTTTATAGAAGATTCTCCCAGCATTAAAATAGTTATGACAATTTTGCAAAAAATATTTTTAGAATTAGGCACACCAAATATCTATGCATTAATATTTCAAAGATGCTGAAATCAAATTCAAATGTGTCCAAGATTAAAAATAAAGCCAGCTTTATTTCCCAATTTAGTTTCTTTAAAAAAAAATCATTTTAAATGACTTGTTTCAGTCCAAGAACAGCAGGAAGTTTAATTACGCAATGGATTATAAATGATGTGTCCTGAGCAGCCAAAACGGGAAGCTCATAACACTGTATGAGCAAAAGAAAAATTTTTTACAAATAAAGATGCATGTTGTTTTTATTTTTACAGCTCAATTTTTTCAACTAATTGTTTGGAGAAAATTGTAGAGTCACATGCAGTTGTAAGAAATAATACAGAGAAACTGCTTGTGACCTTTTCCTGGTTTTCCCCAAATATATCTAACATCTTGCAAAACTATAGTGTGTGTGTTGCTCAGTCGTGTCTGACTCTTGTGACCCCATGGGCCACAGCCGGTCAGGCTCCTCTACCCATGGTATTTCTCAGACAAGAAAATTGGAGTGGGTTGCCATTTCCTTCTCCAGTTGTGATTGATATACAGCACTTTAAAAGTTTAATGTATACAGCATAATGATTTAACTTATATACATCATAAAAGGATCACCACAGTAAGTTTAGTGAACATCCATCATCCCCTAGAGATACAAAATAAAAGAAAGCAATGTTTTTCCTTGTGATGAAAACTAAGGATTTACTCTCTTAACAACCTTCATATATAACATACACCATGTGAATTATATTTATCATGTTGCACTTTCACCCTTCATACTTAAATGTCATAAGTGGATGTTTGTACCTGTTGACTATTTTCATCCAACTCCCTCTTCCCTGACCCCTTGCTTCTAGTAACACAAATCTGATCTCTTTTTCTATGAGTTTGCTTGTTCTTCAAGTATAATTGACATAAAACACTCTGTAACTCCTGGTGCACAGCATAGTGATTTGATATTTATCTACATTTCAAAATGATTACCATGCTAAGTCCAGTTACTGTTCATTAAGAAGAGGTGGAAAGAATGCACAGAACAATAGTACAAAAAAGATCTTCATGACTCAGATAATTATGATGGTGTGATCACTCACCTAGAGCCAGACATCCTGGAATGTGAAGTCAAGTGGGCCTTAGAAAGCATCACTACGAACAAAGCTAGTGGAGGTGATGGAATTCCAGTGGAGCTATTTCAAATCCTGAAAGATGATGCTGTGAGAGTGCTGCACTCAATATGCCAGCAAATTTGGAAAACTCAGCAGTAGCCACAGGACTGGAAAAGGTCAGTTTTCATTCCAATCCCAAAGAAAGGCAATGCCAAAGAATGATAAAACCACCACACAATTGCACTCATCTCACACAGTAGTATGGAGAAGGCAATGGCAACCCACTCCAGCACTCTTGCTTAGAAAATTGCATGGACAGAGGAGCCTGGTAGGCTGCAGTCCATGGGGTTGCTAAGAGTCAGACATGACTGAGCAACTTCACTTTCAGTTTTCATTTTCATGCATTGAAGAAGGAAATGGCAACCCACTCCAGTGTTCTTGCCTGGAGAATCCCAGGGACGTGGGAGCCTGATGGGCTGCTGTCTATGGGGTCGCACAGAGTCAAACATGACTAAAGTGACGTATCAGCTTAGCAGCACACGCTAGTAAAGTAATGGTCAAAATTCCCCAAGACAGGCTTCAGCAATACGTGAACCGTGAACTTCCAGATGTTCAAGCTGGTTTTGGAAAAGGCAAAGGAACCAGAGATCAAATTGCCAACATCCGCTGGATAATGGAAAAAGCAAGAGAGTTCCAGAAAAACATCTATTTCTGCTTTATTGACTATGCCAAAGCCTTTGACTGTGTGGGTCACAATAAACTGTGGAAAATTCTGAAAGAGATGGGAATACCAGACCACCTGACCTGCCTCTTGAGAAACCTATATGCAGGTCAGGAAGCAACAGTTAGAACTGGACATGGAACAACAGACTGGTTCCAAATAGGAAAAGGAGTACATCAAGGCTGTATATTGTCACCCTGCTTATTTAGCTTATATGCAGAGTACATCATGAGAAACGCTGGGCTGGAGGAAGCACAAGCTGGAATCAAGATTGCCGGGAGAAGTATCAATAACCTCAGATATGCAGATGACACCACCCTTATGGCAGAAAGTGAAGAGGAACTAAAAAGCCTCTTGATGAAAGTGAAAGAGGAGAGTGAAAAAGTTGGCTTAAAGCTCAACATTCAGACATCTAAGATCATGGCATCTGGTCCCATCACTTCACGGGAAATAGATGGGGAAACAGTGGAAACAGTGTCAGACTTTATTTTTCTGGGCTCTAAAATCACTGCAGATGGTGACTGCAGCCATGAAATTAAAAGACGCTTACTCCTTGGAAGGATAGTTATGACCAACCTAGACAGCGCATTCAAAAGCAGAGACATTACTTTGCCAACAAAGGTATGTCTAGTCAAGGCTAAGGTTTTTCCAGTGGTCACGTATGGATGTGAGAGTTGGACTGTGAAGAAAGCTGAGTGCCGAAGAATTGATGCTTTTGAACTGTGGTGTTGGAGAAGACTCTTAAGAGTCCCTTGGACTGCAAGGAGACCCAACCAGTCCATCCTAAAGGAGATCAGTCCTGAGTGTTCACTGGAAGGACTGATGCTGAAGCTGAAACTCCAATACTTTGGCCACCTCATGCGAAAAGTTGACTCATTGGAAAAGACCCTGATGCTGGGAGGGATTGGGGGCAGGAGGTAAGGGGATGACAGAGGATGAGATGGCTGGATGGCATCACCGACTCGATGGACTTGAGTTTGGGTAAACTCCGAGAGTTGATGATGGACAGGGAGGCCTGGCGTGCTGCAATTCATGGGGTCGCAAAGAGTCGGACATGACTGAGCGACTGAACTGAACTGAACTGAACCATACAAACATGTTATGTTATTAATGTGTATATTCCCCACACCATACATTTCATATCCAGCAGTGCCTTTATTTTGTAGCTGGAAGCTTGAACCTTTTAATCCACCTCACCTACTCCTCTTAACCTCCCCATCCCCTACCCTCTGGCAACCACGAGTTTGTTTCCTGTATCTATGACTCTGATTCTGTTTTGTTATGTTTGTTCATTTGTTTTGTTTTTCAGATTCCACATATAAATGAAATTATACAGTATTTGTCTTTCTCTGTCTGACTTACTTCATTAGCGTAAACGCTCTTTGAGTCCATCCATGTTGCCACAAATGGCAAGATTTCATATTTTTTATGATTAATATTCCATTGTATGGGTGTAGTGTCTTATCTTCTTATCCTTTTATCTATTGATGAGTACTTAAGTTGTTTCTATAGCTTGGCTACTGCAAATAATGCTGCAATAACATAGGAGTGCATACATCATTTTTAAATTAGTATTTCCATTTTCTTTGGATACACAGGCGTGATATTGCTATGTTATATGGTACTCCTATTTTCAATTTTTGGAGGAAACTTCACACTGTTTTCCATAGTGGTTGCATGAATTTACACTTCCAATAACAATGTACAAGGGTTCCCTTTTCTACACATCCTTGCTAAAACTTATTATTTGTTTTCTTGATAATGGCCATTTTGACAGAAGTCAGGTGATACATTATCCTGGTTTTAATTTTCAATGTTTATTTTGTATCCTCTGACTTTATTGTAGATTTTTTTGTAGATTCTTTGGGATTTCCTGCATAGAAAATTTTATCCTCTGCAAATAAGAAAAGTTGTATTTCTTGCTTTCCCATCTGTATGTCTTTTATGTCTTCCCCTTTCTTTCCCCCTCTTTATTGTACAGGCTAGAACTTCTAGAACTATGTTGAATAACAGTGGTGAAATAAGAAGACACACTTACCTTGTTTTTGATCTTAGAAGGAAAACATTTAAATTTTCACTATTAAATATTATGTCAGCTGATGGGTTTTAGTAGATGTTCTTTATCAAGTTGAGGAAGTTCTCCTCTATTTCTCTCTTTTGATATTTTCTTTTTCTTAATCATGAAAATAACTGTTGAAAGCCTTTTCTGCTTCAATTGACATGATCATGTTTTTTCTTCTTTAGATTTTCAAACACTGATCCAATCTTGTATACCTGGAATAAACTCCATCAGTCATAGTATATAATTCTTTGCATATATTGTTGAGCTCCTATTTAAGAAATTTTGTGTCTATATTCATGAAGGATAATGCTCTATAATTTTTACTCTTTTGTTGGGGTTTTATCTGTTTTTCCTTTAAATGTACTGCCTGGTTTGGTATCAAAGGATAGTTTACACTTAGAATTAATCCTTTAAATGTTTGTTATAATTCTCCAGCAAAATCATGTGAGCTTGGAGATTTATTTTTTGAAATACTAAAAAATCATGAATTCAATTTCTTCAGTAGCTATAGAACCAGTCACATTATCTTTTTAATATTGGGTGAATTGCAATCGTTTGTGTTTTAAGAAAAATTGGTTCATTTAACCTTAGTTGTCAAATTTATTTGGGTAGAGTGGCTTGTAATATTCCTTTACTAGACTTGATGTCTATAGAATTTGCGGTGATATTCCCTGTTTATTCCCTGATACAGGTAATTTGTGCCTTTCTTTTTTCAGTTTCAGTTTAAAAACAGCAGGAAGTAATTACATAAGAATTCACAGAAGTATTTAAAATAGCTGCCCTGGAAACTATAAGGAGCACCTAAAGAAGCAAGCTGTCAGGAGAGTCTGATGGGAAGTAAGGGGCAGAGACCCTGGTAGAACATCCCTAAAAAGCCACCCATCCCTGATTTGGAGGAATGAAGACTCAAGGCCATGATGGATCATGGACCTGGGGAGAAAGCACACTCCAAATAATTTCTACTACTCAATTATGGATAAGCAGTTTTAGAAAGCATGATATTTATTAGGAGGTCCAAGAAACACAGAGGTGACTTTATCAAGCAGAAAGTTAAGAGGTTGTTAGTAGTTTGAATAGCATGCAACAGATAGCAACTTTGGAGAAGGAAACTGTTCATTAAATACATTTTAAGCCCAAATGAAAGATAAAGTTGGGGATCAGTGTTCTTTCATGCAGTGGCTCACTAAACAAAAGAGAAAAATCAGCAGAAAACAATTTTTCTTCTGGGACTGCTCAAGGTTGACTTTGCCATCTTCTCCATTTACCAGGTTAAAGAATATTATTAACAATATTAACTAAAAGATAGACATAGTGCTTTCCCTTATGTAACTCATATTCTAGTGAACAAGATAGACAAGGAGTGGAAAAGTGAAAAGTGCTGGGAAGAAGTTAGAGAATGCTAGGAAGACACAGATGAAGGATCTAATCTAACTTGGGGTGTAAGGAACAATTTCTTTAAGGAAATATCAGTTCAGTTGCCATTTGAAGGAGGTGAATTTATTCCAGTGAAATATTATAAGCAGGAAAACAGGGTTTGTGATTTCTATATGTTTATTATGGATTATGTACTTCGTCGATATAAAAATTCTGCTTGCTCCTAGTGCATTTTATCTAGAATTCTACTTTGTCTGTTTTAAATATTCTTGAAAGCTGCATTTTATTTTGCACATAATAAGTGCTCTTTCTACTTTAAGTTTTTGGCATTTTTTCTTTATTTTCAAAATTACGTGTCACTTTCAAACATCATAATTTAGAGTTTGCATTTTGATGCAACAATCTTTTCTCAAAATGGAACTCTTTAACTCATTTACATTCACTAAATGTAAGGGCCCTGTTTAATCTCACTCTGTCATCTTATTTTATAGCATTTATTTTCATTTTGCCTTTTTCTATTTATTTTTTTATTCCTCCTCCTTCTCCTTCCCCTCTCCTTCCTCCTTTCTTTCTTCTCCTCGTTTCCTCCTTTCTTCCTTAAGTGACTTGGATATTCTAATTGTTGTACAAGCAGTAGTAGCTTTAAAATCCCCCATGTCATCAAACACTGGCCTATCTTAAGGATTATCTGGAAAATACATTAGAAATTACATAACTATAATGTGCCATGGATATTGTCCCCTCTTGTGACCTTTCACAGACTACATCTTCTTCACTTTATGAGATGGCTGGATGGCATCACTGACTCGATGGACGTGAGTCTCAGTGAACTCCGGGAGTTGGTGATGGACAGGGATGCCTGGCGTGCTGCGATTCATGCGGTCGCAAAGAGTCGGACACGACTGAGCGACTGATCTGATCTGATCTGATGCAAGTAGAAGGGCAAGATCAAGGCTGAGAATCAAAACTGTGTGGTAAAAAGGAAGACCATCTCCATCTTCCAGAAGCAAACCCCAGCAACAGCAAAAAGGATAATGCTTGTGCTAAGTATGTGGTGGTTTTCACTGGTATCTTCACACCCTAGAGAAGACTAAGGCACACTTAAAGAATAGAGCCAAGGGGTCATCATCTCTGCCACTCTATCACTGTCCCTGTATTTGTGGTTATAATGAACCATGAGAATTGTGATAACGCCCTTCAGGTTGTTAACAGTGCTTTCTGTATCACTATCTGCTTTGCTTGCTTCCCCTGCCAAGGTCATTTATGACAACTTTGGCATTGCAGAGGGACCCGTGACCACAGTCCACACCATCACTGCCCATATAAGAGCACGGGTGGCAAACTTGTATGATGGCCATATTGTTGCCCAATATATTGTCAGTGCCTCCACTGACCACTGACACTGCCAAGACTGTGGATAAGCTGATCCATGTTCGATGGCATGACCTTGCAAGTCCCCAACAGTATGTTTATCAAGGATCTGATCTGGATAATATATTAGTTATCAGGTGTCAGAGGGACCCCTGAAAGGAAGGGCATTCTGGACTATACTAAAGACTGAGTTGTCTGTCTCCTATGACTTTAATCCTCTCTTTTGCCTCAGATGCTAAGGGCTGGCGTTGTCCTTAAAGACCACTTTTAAAGCCATTTCCTGGCATGATAGTGAAGTTGGCCTCAGAAATGGTGTGACTTCTGGACCACCAACCTCAGTAAAAGTACCAGAGGAAAAGAGACCTCATCTGCAGTGGAGACTGTCTCCATTTTAATTTCCCAACTCTCTGAAAATTTCCCATCCTTAACATAGTTTCCATCCAAGTCTCCCTGAAGAAAGGGATTTAGAATATATCTATCACCAGTTCTTGGAGAAGGCAATGGCAATCCACTCCAGTACCCTTGCCTGGAAAATCCCATGGACGGAGGAGCCTGGTAGGCTGCAGTCCATGGGTCGCTAAGAGTTGGATATGACCGAGTGACTTCACTTTCACTTTTCACTTTCATGCATTGGAGAGGGAAATGGCAACCCACTCCAGTGTTCTTGCCTGGAGAATCCCAGGGACGGGAAGCCTGGTGGGCTGCCATCTATGGGGTCGCACAGAGTTGGACACGACTGAAGTGACTTAGCATTAGCATCACCAGTTCTACGCTATTTCCTTGGTACTTATCTACCAAGGAAACAAATGAAACAATATTTTTTTTTCCCTGACATGAGATGAAAACATTTTGGTGAGTTAATCAATCATGGGAACATAAGCAAGCATTAAAAATTATGATCTATCAAATCATGAAAGAACAGGAGAATATATCCTTTAGATTGAAAAACAAGTTGCAGAGCAATATACACACTATCACATAATTTTTAAAATATATGCATATAGAAAAAGTCTAATATTAATGGTTATTAAAACTGAGGGATGATTTTTTTCTTTATGCATTTCTTAGTATAAGTATTCTTTCTGTCACATCACACTGCATATTTTTAGTTACAAGCTCTTTATCAGACAACGCTAATTTTCATGGGCTATTTCTCTAGTTAAGATTAGATTTGCACAAAAATTTTCTTCTGTAAGTTGATGACTATTGCTTGATTTTGGTGGCACTGTCTGATCAAAAGAGTTTTTAAAATGTGGAGTCAGTATGGAAATTAGAGTCACTAGATGACCTGGCATTCAATACATATATATTCCAAATAAATTAAAGTTGAAAGCAAGCAAAATAGATTAGATGAATTAAAAAATTACAATTTTTGAAGACACCAAACCCTCAAATTCAGTGACAGGTATAACTGCTTATGGTTTTTAGGGTGGGAGTGGGAGAATTACCTATTCTTAAAAATTCATAAAGTATCATGAGAAATTTTCCAGTACACAGGAGAGGTTGATCTTGACCCAGGAAAAAAAATTGTAGTGACAGGAGAGAGTACAGGCACATGAGTTAAATAAAAATTTAAACCCTTTAGAGAAAACTTTATCATTACAATTAGAATTTTTGCATTTATCCACTTCCTTAAACTTTTTCTTAAAGACTAAATGTCTTAGGCTTACAAAAATTATTTCTGACAAATTCTTTAGTCATTCTTTCAACAAAAAAGTGTGGAGTACTTTTCAAATGTAGGAGTAAGGAGATGACAGTGAGCAATGTATTCATTGTTTGGGCAAGGGGGGGGTGGAATGTCAGAGAGGGCATCCTTGAGAAAGTGATGTCTAAGTGGAGTCGTGAAGAATGAGTAAAAGGTAAAAATCCAGACTAAGAAGTAAGAAATAAAGAATAGATGAGTTTGGAGGAGAAACATTGGCGTATGTTTGGAAAGACCATGGTGCTTTGGAGGAAGTCAAATGAGCCTAGAGCTGGAATGGGTGTGTGGGTGTATAAAGAAGACGAGAGAGGCTCAAGATGTTGTGCTAGAAATAGACAGGAGCCTAGTCATAAACGCCTAGTGAGCTTGGTGGCTTTCCATATGATCAATAGTGATTAAACTAGCTTTATGGGTTTTTAAGCTAGGGAGTGAATGAACAGGCTTAAGAAAAATGATACAACAGTTGGAGAAGCAATCTGAGTTTAACATTTCTTATTTGAGTTTAATGACTTTTTTTCTCCTGTATAGATAGCAGAAGCAGATTTGAACAACTCTTGTGGACACACACATGCACACACATACGTACACACACAGAATAAAGAAAAATTAAATCATCCATTTTATGCACATACTTATATGTACATATACTTATTACAAATTTGCAAGTAATCAACACATGCAGGTGCTAATTTATTAGTTAACAAATTCACATTTTAAAAGTTACCATGGGGTTACTTTTTCACAAGATTAATTAGTTTTCAAAAATAATTCAATCTTTTAATATTCTGTCTTACATTTAAATAGAAAAAGCCTCATTACAATTTTTTGCTCTAAAATAGTGCTGCAATATATATGTTTTACAGATTTTTCCCCTCTTTCTGGGCATTTAATTGGCATGGATGAGAAATTACTAGATTAAAAACAGTACAAATATTTTCATGGCTAGATTCACACTACCAAGAAGATTCACAGAAATATCGCCACCATTAGTCTATGAGATGCCTATACCATGTGCTTTTGCCTCACACTCACTGTGTGTGTGTGTGTGTGTGTGTGTGTGTTGCTCAGCTGTGTCTGATTCTTTGTGACCCAATGGACTGTAGCCCGCCAGGCTCCTCTGTCCATAGAATTCTCCAGGCAAGAATACTGGAGTGGGTTGCCATTCCCTTCTCCATACACTCACTATAGGATTTTCATTTTTAAAAAGTTTAACAATTTCATAATCTAAAATGCTATAACTTAATTTTGAATTTCTTTGATATGCAGGGCTGTTAAACATTTGAGTATTTATTAGATAATCTTCCATTTCTTTATTGATGATCTATTCATATTCCCGGAGTTTGAGCAAGCTCTGGGAGTTAGTGATGGATGGGGAGGCCTGGCATGCTGCAGTCCACGGGGTTGCAAAGAGCCGGACATGACTGAGGAACTGAACTGAACTGAACTGACTCATATTCTTTGTTTTTCCCCAGAGACATATTAGTCTTCTTTATGGTCTTAATAAAAGCATTTTGCCTATTAGAGTATTAAAAGTTTGTTTATATTTATTATAAATATCTCTAGTTCATTTGCTGCTTGCTTTCTATTTTGATTGGGATTTTTTGATTCAGTGTAACTTTTAATTTTTATGTAGTCAAGGCTATTTACCTTTTCTGTCAGGAATACTTTCTTAAGCTTTTATGTTAAGTAAATGCTAGTGTCTCTAAGATTGTTTGAAATATTGACAGCCAGTGTCTCTACAGTTTCAAACATTTTGTTAGTTAATAGAGAAATGACTGCTAAGCTAATCATTTGTAACTGTTCTGACATAAAGGAAAATGAGGAAGTGTAAGGATGAGAAGATAAGAAAACATCTTTTTTAAAGTTGCTATTAATCACTGTCACTATTTTGTTAGAGTACATTGCCTAATGTTTATGCAATTTAACTTTTTCAAAGCAGTCTTTTCTCTCATATTTTCACTAACCTAATGATCCTCTTAATTTATCATTTCACATATAACTGCAATTATTATGTAGATATCTCTTTGTGTGGATATCTTTGTTGCATTTTTTATGGAATCCAGTGGAAGATGTAAGACAGTTTTAATGTGTCTTTCTGATTTTAAGAAACATTTGAGAGAAATAATCATGAGTGAAATTGCAATATGGTTTGGTACCTGTTTCATATAACTTTTCTAAGAAGTCATGTTAAATTATACCTGTTATCCCTGAGTCCACTCAATAAATATCAAGCTCTTTCCTAAACACCAAAAATCAAAGAAGAAAAATCTCACAGGCTGGTGGGGGATCATTTCTGCTTTTATAAATAGTAATGTAACTAATAGGTTTTCTATAAAATCATCTTGTATAAAATCTCTTTTGCTGTATAAATATACTCTTATAATACCCATATAAAAATAATATATGGGTATATACAATAATATATGGGTACATACATAATGCTTGAGGAACACAGTGGAAGGGCTAGAAAACCGTACATTTATCTCCTTGACTTCTAGAAAGTATCTCAAATTTTATGTAGGAAAATTTGTCTTTGACCCTTGCTCCCCACCCGCAGCAATACCAAAACAAAAAACACACAAAAATCCCTAGATTTCACCTGCTGCTGCTGCTGCTAAGTCACTTCAGTCATGTCCGACTCTGTGTGACCCCATAGACGGCAGCCCACCAGGCTCCCCTGTCCCTGGGATTCTCCAGGCAAGAACACTGGAGTGGGTTGCCATTTCCTTCTCCAGTGCATGAAGGTGAAAAGTGAAAGTGAAGTCGCTCAGTCATGTCCGACTCGTAGCGACCCCATGGACTGCAGCCCACCAGGCTCCTCCGTCCATGGGATTTTCCAGGCAAAAGTACTGGGGTGGGGTGCCACCTAGACATCACCATTTCAGTAAATAGCACTATGATTCTCACAGCGGTTCAAGCCATAAACCTAGGAATGCTTGATTCACACCCTATATGCCCTGAATTTAACAGAACCACAAATATTTGGGTTCTACTTTGAAAATGTGTCTCAAAAGCATTCACTATTTTATATACCTTCACCACACCACCCTGATCCAAGAACAGAACTCTCTCAATTCAATGACCACAATACCTCTGAATTACTTCTCTTGCTTCTGCTTTTCCTTTATTTCATTTAAAAATGTAAAGGAAATCATGTCACATCCTTGCTTAAGCCCTTCAATGGCCTCTAATTGCACTTGGATCAAAATCTACAATTTTTACAAAGACCTACATGGTTCCCCATCTTCTGCCGCTTAATCTCCAAGCACTTTCCCCTAATACACCTACATGCCATTTGTCTGTTCCTCTACCACAAGTTCATCTCATCATCAGGGTCTTTGTGTCGCTATGTCCTTTCCCTGGAACATTGTCCCTCTGACTCTGCACGGCTGGCTGTTTCTCTTCATTCATGTTCTAACTCAAATATCAGCTTCAGAGAGGTTTTCTCTGCTGTAAAGTACTGACTACTCCTCCAACTTTTGTTTTACTCTGTTTAGTTAGTTCATGGCATTTATCACGATTTGAAATTATCATCTTTATTTATTGTTTACTTGATTATTGTAAATCAACTTCCTCATTGTAAAGCTCCTTGAGGGCAGGGACTTCCTTTTGTCTTATTAATATATTTCCTGTACCTAGCATGAAGCCTGGAATACAGGACACTCTCAGCAAATATGAGTGAAATGGATGAATGCATAAGGGCATCTTATCGGAGATGGCGTGAGAAAGGGTTTTATGTTATGTGATCCTATCCTGTATCAAAAAGGGTAAGAGAACAGATTTCCTTTGAGGAGTTGCAAGAGTTTAGTATGATTGTATGTTGGGGATGGTGGTCATAAACAGGAGTTCAGTGTCAGGAGATAAACAGGTTAACACCTTACTGAGGAGTTTGGGTGTTACTATGAGGCAATAAGGAGCTCAGGAATATTTTACAAAGGTGAATAACATGATCCAGTTGATAGTATAAAAAGATCACTTGCCACCCAGAGGGAGACTCTGGCACTGGAGGACAAAGCCCACACAAGGTGAGGAGAGTATCCCCACAGAGGATGGTTGTCACACATCTCACAGTGCTTGGAGGGCGTCTATCTGTGGACGGCAGCTGGGGTGGAGACTCAAACCAATGCCCAGATGAGGAGGGCAGTCACCAACGCTCAGTCCAGTGGCGAGTCAGAGCACCCTGAAGATAAGGAGGAAGGTGAACTGTACGGTGTGTGACATGCCTGAGCAGAGTGAAGATGGTATCTATGTGGGGGTGGACTGACATGGGAAGGCAGAGCCCAAATGGGGTGAGACTGGCATCCACATATGAGGATGGCCCTAAATGGGTGTCAGGACCAGATCAAATAACTAAATACATTAAGGATAATAGAAGTCATGTTTCTGATTATTAGAAAATGAATTACAAATACTAAAATGAATTCAGTTGTGTAAACACTGAAATTACACTATCACTACGAACTCGTGATTTTCGATAAAGATGGTTGTGGAAATATAGATGTGTGTACATAAATATACCTGTATATACACGTTCATACCCACATACATATACATATTGTGCATACATGTAAATATCCTGTAGCTCTGCCCACTTGGAAGGGCCTTGGAGTGGTGATGTCCTAATAGAAATAAATATACCTAGTACATAAAACTTGGCATCTAAAGATCATTTTCTACTAAAAAGAAATAGTAGAGCCTCTTGGAGAAATGGCTGATTCCATATATGGGACTGGAAAAGTATATATGAGATAAGTTTAGAATATCTTTTTGTTCCCAAAAGCAAGGAAGCACTCCAAGAATGATGGGGACACGTGGAAAGGATGCAGGAGGGCTCCCTTTTGCAGAAACAGGAATCATTAAAGTTTCAAAATAAATAATGATAGTAAAGTTGTAAAACTCATTGACTAAAATAGGAAAATATGAGTCTAAACAAATGCATATAAATAAATTTTAAAATTGAATCTTTGATAGGAAGTGGGATATTAATATAGTTTCAAAGTACTCCCCCACAAATGCTTTTAAGTTACAGAAAATAAAGAATAAGTTTATTTAAAAAAAAGAATAATTTTACAGTGAATAAGCCTGGGAGACAATGTTAATTAAATGATCAAGGTGAACAACATCAGAAATAAGGCAATCATGTACCACTTGACAGGATGCAATAAACAACAACAAAACAGTGCAGAGTCATTTCTGGATCTTTCTAACAAAGGTGAATATCCTGAATCTAATTATGAGGAAGTATCAGATAGACCCAAATTGAAGGAAATGCTATAAAATAACTGATCTGTTATCTTCAAATGTGCCATGTTTTTACAAGTCCAGAGAATATGGAGGAATCATTCCAGGTTGAAAGAGATTAAAGAGAAATGACAATAGACACAATATATGATTCTAGACTGTATATTTTACCACAAGATATTATTAGGACAACTGATGAAATCTGAATTGGGTTTTAGGATAAATTGGTAGTAATGTATTAAAGTTAATGATCTTTGATTTTTTCCGGTTATGGATAAATATTCTTTTTTGCAAGAAATGGCACACTAAGGCATTTGGGGTTGATGGCATTCGGCCAGTATCTTACAAAGAGGTCTATGAAAAGGATCTTTGTATTGTGTTTCTAATTCTTCTTTAATGTAATTCTTTCATTGTTTCAAAATATAAAATAATAAAAACATGAAGATCACTCTGTGAGAAATGTAGAAGATAAATTAGAAGCAGATGAGACAAACAAGGAAGACATTGTGGGAGTTATTCCAAAAATCAAGTCAAGAGAAGATGAATCAAGACAATTGCAGTGGGAGCAAAGTAAAGAAAAAGGCTTTGGGAGATATTTGGGAAACAGAGTTGACCTGGTTTGGTGGCTAATTAAACCGAGGGAGAGAAGGAACGGGAGACATCCAGTGCAACCTAAATTTCTGGTTCAGAAACTGAGTGGATGGTGTTGCCATAAATTGATATTAGGAAGGAAGGGCAGATTTTTAGAGTGAAATGATAGGAAAAGGAGTATGTCAAGGCTGTATATTGTCACCCTGCTTATTTAACTTATATGCAGAGTACATCATGAGAAACGCTGGGCTGGAGGAAGCACAAGCTGGAATCAAGATTGCCGGGAGAAATATCAATAACCTCAGATATGCAGATGACACCACCCTTATGGCAGAAAGTGAAGAGGAACTAAAAAGCCTCTTGATGAACATGAAAGAGGAGAGTGAGAAAGTTGGCTTAAAGCTCAACATTCAGAAAACTAAGATCATGGCATCTGGTCCCATCACTTCATGGGAAATAGATGGGGAAACAGTGGAAACAGTGTCCGACTTTCTTTTTTTGGGCTCCAAAATCACTGCAGATGGTGATTGCAGCCATGAAATTAAAAGACGCTTACTCCTTGGAAGGAAAGTTATGACCAACTTGGATAGCATATTCAAAAGCAGAGACATTACTTTGCCAACAAAGGTCCGTCTAGTCAAGGCTATGGTTTTTCCTGTGGTCATGTATGGATTTGAGAGTTGGACTCTAAAGAAGGCTGAGCGCCAAAGAATTGATGCTTTTGAACTGTGGTGTTGGAGAAAACTCTTGAGAGTCCCTTGGACTGCAAGGAGATCCAACCAGTCCATTCTAAAGGAGATCAGTCCTGGGTGTTCATTGGAAGGACTGATGCTAAAGCTGAAACTCTAATACTTTGGCCATCTCATGTGAAGAGTTGACTCATTGGAAAAGACTCTGATGCTGGAAGGGATTGGGGGCAGGAGGAGAAGGGGACGACAGAGGATGAGATGGCTAGATGGCATCACCAACTCGATGGACATGAATTTGGGTGAACTCCAGGAGTTGATGATGGAAGGGAGGCCTGGAGTGCTGTGATTCATGGGGTCGCAAAGAGTCGGACACAACTGAGCGACTGAACTGTACTGAACTGATGTCTGGCAAGTAAGTACAGCGAGTCTTATTATCTAACACTGTAGGCTACTGGAGCAAATGAAGTATATCTTATCTTTTTATTAAGCTGAACTTGTACTGTCTGGACTCATATTTCCATGAGAAAGAGAATTCCATTAGAGTAACATTCTTGGCCTATTCTCCTACCCTCCACTCATTTCTCCCCAAAGGAGTTAAGAGTTATATAGCTATAAAATTACTTTGGGGGGAAAACTAAGCAGGCTCAACTCTACCCCTTCTGGGCTTTTCCTCTTCAGAACCAACACATCAGCATAATGTATACATTTTCTGTTCTTCTGTGGCAAAAGTACCTTGTCGATTGTCTAGCTATACCAGTGACAGGTTTGGATGTATGTCTAACTCAGTGGAAAGCACGTCTGGCCACATATCTAGAACCACATTGTCCAATTATCCTATCAGTAACTTAAAAATATGATGTTTAATTAACTCCTTCATTCCATCTCTCAATTGGTTCTGAATCTGGGAGAAAAAGAAAACAATCTAGTTAATTTGTTGCCTAAACTCCCAAGAACTATGTAAATGTTTTTTATTCCTCATAGTGCCCAATATAATGTGTGAAGAAATTTATTGAGTAGAATTCAATCAGTGTAAAATAGAATGATGCAAAAATAATATTGTATTATAGTAAAAAAAATACAGATCCTTCTAACTATTTGTTTTTGGGTTTTAGGATTTTAACATTATTAATTTAAAACTTGTTTTCAACATGATATAATATAGAGTATATTCATTTTATGTCTCCTCATATATAAAATAGGAATCATAATGAGTCTGTTATTTTACATGATTGCTCACAGGATTAAGTGGATTTAAGTCTAGATACCACACTGCTGCTGTTACTGCTGCTAAGTTGCTTCAGTCATGTCCGACTCTGTGCGACCCCATAGACGGCAGCCCACCAGGCTCCCCCGTCCCTGGGATTCTCCGGGCAAGAATACTGGAGTGGGTTGCCATTTCCTTCTCCAATGCATGAAAGTGAAAAGTGAAAATGAAAGTAAAGTCCTGTCCGACTCCTAGCGACCCCATGGACTGCAGCCTACCAGGCTCCTCCATCCATGGGATTTTCCAGGCAAGAGTACTGGAGTGGGGTGCCATTGCCCTCTCCCAGATACCACACTATAGCATACTAAAAGGAGCACACTATTTATTGCTGAGTCAGCATACTCCCTTTCTCAACAGTATGAATTCATACAGGATGAATGAAAAAAATCAAACCACAATGGAATTGCTAGGGTCAGCTACAAAGAAGTATATCAAATGACCTGGATCATGCTTCCCAAATTGTGTTTTGTGGATCACTAGTTGTGAAAAATATTAATGAGTTTCCCAGGGGTGGCAGTGGAGAAAGGCTATGAAAAATTCTTCAGTAAAGAAAAGTGTTTAACCCTCTATTTCCCCCATATATCTGACCATGAAAACAATTTTGTCCCTTAGGAATAATACTCAGAATGAGTGCTCCATAGAGATTAGGACATTCTGATTGAGGGGAAAGGGTAGGATACCTGCCTGGGACTTCTTGACTCAGTAGACTATTCAATGTGGATTTGGCAGAACATTAAGTAAAAAACTTTAAATGCTCTGCTCATCCTATGCTGCTCCCCGGACTATGTATTTACCACCTCACCTAGCTAATTCCTATTCAAATATAAAGTTTAATTTGAGTACTCCCTTCCCAGAACCATCTTCACTGTCTTTTACCAAACCACACTCAGTTTATTAATTCAAATAATATATTTATTGAGCACCAGTTATGTACCAGGTGCTGTTCGAGGTGCTGTGACTGAGCAGTTAATAATAATAATAATATAAAACAGTTATCATTCTCATGCAACATTCATTCAAGTGATGAAGAAAAACACAGAACAAATTAACACATAAATGCTAATCCAGAAGTGAAAAATGTTATAAGGAAAAAATAGCATAAAGGAGATAGAAAGTCAAATGGTGGCTGCTTAATACTCAGTGGTCAGAGAAGGGCTCTCTCATAAGGTGGCATATGAATAATGACCTGAAAGGAGAAAGATAATGAGCCATGCAGATCTCTGAGAGAAGGACATTCTGGCAAATCAAGGATGAGAACAAAAAGACTAAGGTAGAAGCAGTTTGGCTTATCTGAGGTAATGCAGTGAAGGTGGCCCTATATAACTTGACTCTTTAGCTCTTGCTGCTGCTACTGCTAAGTCGCTTCAGTCATGTCTGACTCTGTGGGACCCCATGGACTGCAGCCTACCAGGCTTCTCCGTCCATGGGATTCTCCAGGCAAGAACACTGGAGTGGGTTGCCATTTCCTTCTCCTTAGCTCTTAATCTTTCTCAAATAATTTCCCATTTTCCTGGTGGACAAATTCAGCCAGGATCTCATCAAAAGAAGAGAAATGAGGGTAATTAATATTATGCTGGAATGTGATTGACATGACCTCTGTACAGAATGATGGTGATTTTAGTCATTGGTGGAAGATGCAGTTCATAGTGGATGCCTCCTGGATGCTGACTTTCCCTTCCCCTGACTGGGTCAGCCTGACACAACTCCACGCCGTTTGTCATCTTTGGATTCTCTTACATCCCAGATTTCAGGAGTTTATATTTCCTGTGGCTGTCATATGGAGACATCTCTAAGGAATGAAATGCTGGAGGCTGGGATCCTCCATATTGGCTTCTTCCTCAATTTTTTTTTTCTTTCTGAATTGTTCTTTGTTTCACCTAAAATGATCCATATTTAGCCAGGATCATCCTAAGTAGATTCAAGTCACTTAGGGAACTTAAAAAGGCTCCCAAATATGTTACATAAAAACCAGGGTTGCTATCATCAGAGCCAACTGTGGATGAGACCGTGCGAGTGAGAGGATAGTCTCTCCAAGGTCATATTTCAAATGTGGCCAAATGTGATTTAATTGCCCCTCTAATAACAAACCGGATCGCTATTGAGCTTTATAACTTATAGCACCATGGTACATTTTATCTGATTTGAGCTTTCCTATGTCCCTGAGAAGCAGGCAAGGTAAATACCATCCATATTTTGCTGACAAATTGAGGGTTACATAGAAAGGTTACATAGAGGATATGTGACAGAGCATGAATAGAAATTTATTCCCAAAAAAAATGGTAAGTACCTACAAGCAAAATGTTGCACACAGTTCCATAAAGTCTTGCCTTTAAAGATATCAATTTAATCGGTCTGGAGGGTAGGGCCAAGGCATTGCTAAAAAAAACCTTTCCAGGATATATATCTGAAAGAACACCAAAACTAATTCAAAGAGCCACACGAACCCCTAGTTTTTAAAGCAGCATTATTTAAAATAGCCAAGACATGGAAGCAATCTAAACATTCACCAACAGCTGAATAAATAAAGAAGATGGATATATACACACAATGGAATATTACTCTGCCATAAAAAATGAAATTCTGCCATTTGCAAACCATGTGGATGGATCTGGAGAGCATCAGGCTTAGTGAAATGAGACAGAAAAAGACAAATACTTGATGTTATCACTTATATGTGGAATCTAAAAAATGAAACAAATGTATGGAACAGAATGGAAACAGATTCACAGATTGAGAACAAGCCCTAAAATGACCCCACTTTTTTTATAGTGCCAATTAAATAACCTTTGCCCACATTTGAAATATAACCTTCCAAAGACAATCCTTCTCACTCTTGTTGTCTCATCCATAATTGGCTCTGTTGATAGCAACTCTGGCTTTTAGGTAATGCATTCAGGGAGCCTTTTTAAGCTCCCTCAATGATTTGAATCCCCTTAGCATGATATTGGCTAAATATGAGGTTATCCCCACTTCCCTACCAATGGGGAGAAAAAATTGGGGGGCAAGATGAGAGTAGGGAATTAAGAAGTACAGACTACTATGTACAAAATAAAATAAACAATAAGAATTGTTTTGTAATAACTGTAAATAGAATATAATCTTTAAAAATATTTAGTCTCTATGGTGTACGCCTGACACTAATATAAAGTCAACTATACTTCAATAAAAATAAAAAGCTTCCAGGACATTCCAATTTGTCCAGGACTACTAGTTGATTTTTGGGGTCATTGACTTCTTCCTCAATTTTTTTTTTCTTTCTGAATTGTTCTTTGTTTCGCCTAAGATTATTTTCTATTGGTTTACTACTTTTCTGTTTTCAGCCTTCTCCTCTCACTTAGCTTTGGGTGTGTGCATGCTCAGTCGCCCAGTTGTGTCTAACTGTTTGCAACCCCATGCACTGTAGCCCACCAGGCTCTGTCCATGGGATTTCCCAGGCAAAAACACTGATGTGGGTTGCCATTTCCTCTCCAGGGGAATCTTCCTGACTCAGGAATCAAACCTGTATCTGCTGTGTCTCCTGCATTGCAGGCAGGTTATTGCCACTGAGTCACCAAGGAAACTGGTTGTAGGACTCCAAATGATAGTTATGCAGTCTTCTTTGGTTCCCATCTTTAGGCTCATCTTCTGTTTTCTAATCTATTATTTTCCTCTCAAACTTCATCATCTCTCTGGAATATCATAGTCCCTCTTGATTATTTTCTCCCTATTGAGCTAACTGTGCTTCCCTGGTGGCTCAGTGGTAAAGAAATCTGACTGCCAATGCAGGAGATGTGGGTTCAATCCCTGGGTCAGGAGGATCCCCTGGAGAAGGAAACGACAACCCACTCCAGTATTCTTGCCTGGAAAATCCCATGGACAGAGAAGCCAGACAGGCTACAGTCCATGGGGTCGCAAACAAGTCCGACACGACTTAGTGACTAAACAACAACAACAATAGGGTAATTAACGTTAACAGACTATTGGAGTTAGACCAGAGTTCTTCTAGTCAGTGACTGTGTAACACTGGGGAAATTATTCAATCTAACCCTCATACCCAATCAGTAAAATAAAGGAAAAACCTTGTAGGGTTTTTATAAGAAATAAATGAAACACAGGCACAATAATAGAACTAAATGGTTCAGTACTCAATAATAAAGATACTTTTAAAAGATTATCTCTTTGAAAGACTTATTATTCTTTATCTATTTTTACTGCAACCCAATACAATATGCTATACTTATTCTGAGTTATATGCCTTTGCTTTTTACATACCCACTCTCATTTCTAATTCTAAATTTTAGCATATGTATTCTCTAACCTTCCAGTGCCCAGTAAAATGTGATTCTAGATTTGGCAAGAATTTTATGCACCCCCAGTTCTAAACCCTTAATGAAGGGAGAGATAATGTGGTTTATTATTAAACTACTTTATTATTAGTTCATTAAGCACAAAGAAAGTCCAGGAGAATGCCCAAATTATTTATTTCCTCCAGGTTGAGTTGTCACCTGATTGAAACAGAGGCCATCATAGGTAGGAGTTCAGGAATAGCTCATCTTTTTGCAAACCATCTCCCTTAGACTCTTGAGAAAACTGTTTCCTCGAGTATTCTCTTTTCTTTACCCTTATGCCCTCTTTGCTTGTTTTTCATAGGGTCCTTCCTCTTCTGCAAAAGTATAGCCTGAAATCACTTCATTCTGCTGAACACTATTCAGGATAGGATTTAAAATGCATGGTGGAATCGGGACAGTAGCAGTAGTACCTTAAAATACTCATAACTTTCAAATTTTCCAGGTTGGCTTTCTGTTAGCATCCAACTATGTTCATTAAGGTATTATAATGTTCAATATTAAGCACCTGTTTGTCTTCTCTGTGACATTGTGCTAAAATAGTCTCTTCTGCCTCTACTTTGGGTCATTTCTCAAACATCCTTTATTACTATAGATTTGATTCATGCTATGAAATAAGAGAAAAGAGTAGAAAATCAACCCAATTAAAACAACCACTGAGGCATAGCTCAAGAAAGCAGTACTTTAGCAACTAGTGCTTTATCTAAAGTGTCTTTTGCATCCAGAGATGCCAGAATGTTTGAACTTTGAAGTTGATTAGATTTAGTTTCTCCTCCTATTATACAATTTAACATTACAGTCTCCATCATGCATGTCTCTTTTAGTCTCCTCATTCCTGTTCTTTACAACCAGGTTTAATTTCCGATATCCTAAAATAAAAGAAAACTGTTTCCTTAACCATGCCCATCTTTCAACACACTGCCACATGCTTTCTTTCCTTTTACCACCACCATTTTGTTCCTTTTAAAACCAACTATTCAAAAAAGTAATCTACAATTAGTGCATTGTTTTTCTCCAACTCTTCAACTCTTTGCATTTTTTCCGTTTGAGAGAAATTGCATTCTTGAAGGTCTTTGCCCTCATAATCACCACATAAAGTGACATTTTAATCTTCCTTTTCCTCCACCTCCCGAAAAGTCTTGACAGTATTGTCTAATCTCCTCTTCAGTTTTCTTTTCTCTCTTTATATTCATGACAACGTGCTGTCTTCCTTCTTTCAGTCAGTTCAGTCCCTCAGTCATGTCTGATTCTTTGCGACCCCATGGAATGCAGCATGCCAGGCTTCCCTGTCCATCACCAACTCCCAGAGCTTACTCAAACACATGTCCATCGAGTTGGGGATGCCATCCAATTATCTCATCCTCTGTTGTCCCTTTCTCCTCCCACCTTCAATCTTTCCCAGCAACAGGGTCTTTTCCAATGTCAGTTCTTCATGTCAGGTGGCCAAGTATTGGAGTTTCAGCTTCAGCATCAGTCCTTCCAATGAATATTCAGGACTGATTTCCTTTAGGATGGACAGGTTGGATCTCCTTGCAGTCCAAGGGACTCTCAAGAGTCTTCTCCAACACCACAGTTCAAAAGCATCAATTCTTCGGCACTCAGCTTTCTTCATACTCCAACTCTTACATCCATACATGACTACTAGAAAAACCATAGCTTTGACTAGGCGGACCTTTTGTTGATAAAATGCTGTCGAGGTTGGTCATAGCTTTTCTTCCCAGGAGCAAGTGTCTTTTAATTCCATGGCTGCAGTCACCATCTGCAGTGATTTTGCAGCCTAAGAAAATAAAGTCTCTCACTGTTTCCATTGTTCTTTTTTTTTTTTCTTTCTTTTTTTTAAATTTTATTTTATTTTTAAACTTTACATAATTGTATTAGTTTTGCCAAATATCAAAATGAATCCGCCACAGGTATACATGTGTTCCCCATCCTGAACCCTCCTCCCTCCTCCCTCCCCATTCCATCCCTCTGGGTCGTCCCAGTGCACCAGCCCCAAGCATCCAGTATCGTGCATCGAACCTGGACTGGCAACTCGTTTCATACATGATATTTTACATGTTTCAATGCCATTCTCCCAAATCTTCCCACCCTCTCCCTCTCCCACAGAGTCCATAAGACTGTTCTATACATCAGTGTCTCTTTTGCTGTCTCGTACACAGGGTTATTGTTACCATCTTTCTAAATTCCATATATATGCATTAGTATACTGTATTGGTGTTTTTCTTTCTGGCTTACTTCACTCTGTATAATAGGCTCCAGTTTCATCCACCTCATTAGAACTGATTCAAATGTATTCTTTTTAATGGCTGAGTAATACTCCATTGTGTATATGTACCACTGCTTTCTTATCCATTCATCTGCTGATGGACATCTAGGTTGCTTCCATGTCCTGGCTATTATAAACAGTGCTGCGATGAACATTGGGGTACACGTGTCTCGTTCAGTTCTGGTTTCCTCAGTGTGTATGCCCAGCAGTGGGATTGCTGGATCATAAAGCAGTTCTATTTCCAGTTTTTTTAAGGAATCTCCACACTGTTCTCCATAGTGGCTGTACTAGTTTGCATTCCCACCAACAGTGTAAGAGGGTTCCCACTGTTTCCATTGTTTCCTCATCTATTTGCCATGAAATGATGGGACCAGATGCCATGATGTTAGTTTTCTGAATGTTGAGTTTTAAGCCAACTTTTCACTCTCCTCTTTCACCTCCATCAAGAGGCTCTTTAGTTCCTCTTTGCTTTCTGCCATAAAGGTGGTGTCATCTGCATATCTAAGGTTATTGATATTTCTCCCGGCCACCTTGATTCCAGGTTGTGCTACTTCCAGCCCAGAATTTTGCATGATATACTCTGCATATAAGTTAAATAAGCAGCATGACAATATACAGCCTTGATGTACTCCTTTCCCTACTTGGAACCAGCCTGTTGTTCCATGTCCAGTTCTAACTGTTGTTTCTTGACCTGCATACAGATTTCTCAGGAGGCAGGTCAGGAAATACCAGGTGGTCTGGTATTTCCACCTCTTTCAGAATTTTCCACAGTTTATTGTGATCCACACAGTCAAAGACTTTGGCATAGTCAATAAAGTAGAAGTAGATGTTTTTCTGGAACTCTCTTGCTTTTTTGATGATCCAGCAGATGTTGCCAAGTTGATCTCGGGTTCCTCTGCCTTTTCTAAATCCAACTTGAACATCTGGAAGTTCACAGTTCACGTATGCTGAAGCCTGGCTTGGAGAATTTTGAGCATTACTTTGCTAGTGTGTGAGATGAGTGCAATTGTGCAGTAGTTTGAACATTCGTTGACATTGCCTTTCTTTGTAACTGGAATGAAAACTGACCTTTTACAGTCCTGTGGCCACTGCTGAGTTTTCCAAATTTGCTGACATATTGAGAGCAGCACTTACATAGCATCAACTTTTAAGATTTGAAATAGCTCAACTGGAATTCCATCCCTCCACTAGCTTTGTTCATAGTGATGCTCCTAAGGCCCATTTGACTTCACATTCCAGGATGTCTGGCTCTTCCTCCTTTATCATTTCTCAATGCTTCTGTCTTTCTTTTACTAAGGCCCTGTTTCTCAAGTAAATGTTAAGACATTACTTAAACATCTTTGTTTTCAATTTCTTCATCTATAAAATTACAATAATAATATCCATTCCCTCCAAAATTATGAAAATTAAATTATATTAGGTGCTTCACAAATATTAACTATATTCCTAAGTGTAAGCATTTGCGAGCATACCACCTTTGGTACTATTTTTCTTTACCATCAAATTCTATAAATGACTGTAAAATCTTTACCTTAAGCTCCTAACCTCTCTCACCACAATTCTATACTAATATTTCAGTTTGTATACCATGCCTTACTCTCAATGAGTTTACAAAACCAAATTTGTCATATCACCCTCCCCCTCATCAAAATGAACTTCTGCTTAAGTTTTTCCTATATCTATTACTATCATTCAAAAATTCCAGTCAACCAGTCATCTTTGACTCCCTTAGGTCTAATCCACGTTTCCATACATGTTTTATCCAAAGTGTCTCTTGCATCAGGTGCTATACAAAAAGGATAAAACATCATAACCAAGTTCAAAGTTGGATTAACATTCAAAATTAAAGGAATGCATTTATCACTTTAATAGAACAAAAATAAAAAAAGTAATATGATCACCCAAATATATATTAAAAAACAATAAAATGGGAAAAAACACTTTAATGTTAAAAAAACTTTCAGCAGGTGTACCTATGGCTGATTCTTGTTGATGTATGAGAGAAACCACAAAATTCTGCAAAGCAATTATCATTCAATTTAAAAAATAAAAAAGAGAAAAGAAAAAAAAAAGCTCTCTGTAAACTAGCAGCAGAAGGGTACATATAAGAAACTTAAAGCTTATAGTTAATGTTGAAATCCTGAGTGTGTTCCCTCAAAATAGCAAATAAGGAAAGGATTTCTGGCTTTACTACTTCCATGCACCATAAAGATAAGAAAAAGAAATAAAAGACATAAAAATCAGAAAGGATAAAGTAAGACCATTATTATTTTCAGATGACAAGGAAGGAAAAAATCCTAAGGAAATTATTTTTTAAAGGAACTACTGTGAGTTTTAAATGAAATAATCCAGGTGGAAGTTACAAGGATGATATAAAACTCAATTGTATTTCTATATATCAACAGTAAACAAAATTGGAAAGTTAAAATAGTAAACAGTACTAAAGCATTAAGTCAACTCAGTGAGAAAGGGAAGTCTTTTGCCATATAGGAAAAAAAATGAAACTTGACTCCCACCTCACACCATACAAAAATGATTTGTGATAGTTTGCAGAACTAAATGCAAAAGCCAGAACCAGAAAGCTTATGGGGGAAAAAAAATGGGTGCATATACTTATCACCTGGGAAAAGACACAAAATGCACTAACCATGAAAAATAATTTAAAAATCAGATCTCACTAAAATTAAAATATTCTATTCATCAAAAGGTACCATTAAAAAATATTAAGGTCGGTTTTCCCCTGGTGGTCCAGTAGTTAAGGACCTGCTTTGTAATACAGGAGACACGGGTTTGATCCCCAGCCGGGGAAGATCCCTCATGCCATGGGGAAACAGCCCGTGCGCCACAGCTACTGAAGCAGCACTCCAGAGTCCATGCTCTGCAACAAGAGAAGCCACCACAGTGAGAAGCCCATGCGCCGCTACTGGACAGTGACCCCTACTCAGCACAGCTGGAGAAGCCCACTTGCAGCAGCTAAGACCCAGCACAACCATAAATAAAGAAAAAGCTTTTTAAAAATGAAGGCAAATCACAGACTGGGAAAAATATTTGCAGTGCATAAACCAGACAAATAACTAAAATCTTTTGGAATTAGGGGAGAATTTAGTAATAAATGTAGTAATAAAAATACTGTAGTAGTAATAAATGTCATATGAATGTAGCAATAAAAAATTACTACAAATTGACAATTAGGAAATTGAACAATCCCATAAAAAAGACGTGAACAGGCACTTCTCAAAAGATATAATAATGAGCAATAGCCACAGGAAAAAGTGCTCAAAGCCATAATGAGAAATGCTTTCATACCCATAAGGATGGTTAAAATGAAAAAAATTGAAAGTGTAAATGTTGGTGAGACTGTGGAGAAATAAAAAATCTCAGATATTTCTATGTGGGATTAAATTATGGAACTACTACTTCAGAAAACTCTTGGCAAGTTTCTTATAATATTAGCTATTCATCTACCCTACAACCTGACAATTCTACTTTTTGGTATCTATATGAACATATAGTGCACATTCATTCATAACACCAAATAACATGAAACAACTATGTTAATCCAACTCCTCAGCAAAAAAGAAAAAAAAAAAAAAAGGCATAACATGAGTGAATTACATTGAGTGAAAGAATCCAGACCTGGGCATACATAAAACATACACACACAGTAGGATTCTATTTACATAAACTCCAAGAATAGGCAATTCTAAATTATGATGATAAAAATCAGAAAGAAGTGGCACCAGTGGTAAAGAGTCTGCCTGCCAGTTCAGGAGATGCAAGAGATGTGGGTTCGATCCCTGGGTTGGGAAGATTCCCTGGAGTAGGAAATGGCAACCCACTGCATTACTCTTGCCTGGAAAATCCCATGGACAGAAGACCCTGATGGGCTACAGTCCATGGGGTTGCAAAGAGTCAGACATGACTGAGCAACTGAGCAAGCATGCATGCACACACAGGCAGGAATAAGGGCCACGGGTTGGAAACAGGCATGAGGCAACTTTCTGAGGGTAACACCAATGTTCTATATCCTGCCTTGGATGGTGGTTACACCTACATACACAGTTGTCAAAATCCATCAAACTGTATTCTTCTATTAAGTGTAAAAAGATGCTTCACCAGCAAAACATTAAAAAGAAAAAAAGGCATTACAAAGAAAAAGCAAAAAGAAAACTGGTATGTCAATGCTGTGCTATGCTTAGTCGCTCAGTTGTGTCCAACTCTTTGCGACCCCATGGACTGTCCACCAGGCTCCACTGTCCATGGGGATTCTCTAGGCAAGAATACTGGAGGAATGCCCTCCTCCAGGGGATTTTCCCAACCCAGGGATCAAAACCAGGTCTCCTGCAATAGACCTACCTAAATTTTTTAACATGTAAATATTTTTCAAGTATTTCAAGTATCTTTTCAAGTTTAGAAACAGTTCTACTTTCAAGTATGAGTAAGTGAGCTTAGCCTTGCAAATTCATCTAAATAGAGAGCCTCAGGCTTGTGGATCAATATACTGAAAAGAAACAAAGAGAAGCCAGTAGCACATCAGTATTTCAGACTCTGTGAATCAAAAATAGAAAGTTTCACAATCTGAGGAATTTTAGGACATGTAAGAGTCCAAAGAAGCAAAGGTAAAAAGATCAAATATAGTATGCAGAATTAACGGTTGTGACTTACTGAGTTAATAAATATGCCAAATAGTCAAACTCAATAAAGCACTGCAAAATCTGTCACAATTAATACACCAGTCAGAAACACATGCAATGTATAATCAGCTCTACCTCATATTGAAAGCAAGAACTCATTGGTTATAATGGATATCTGCCATTTATAGATAGAGTTAGGAAAGTAGACTAGATAAAGGTATGCATGAGGCGAAGGAGAAATAACCCAACTTGCTCTATCTGATCAGTATCTATTTGTAGTGAGTGAATACGATGGACAGTTCAGTTTTTATCTCTCATCTGTTTTGTATCAGTCTTCTCACAATAAGACTAAACACATGTACTAATGTCCAGGCAAATAAATGTAAATTAATGATTAAGAGTTGTACTTGTACTTCCATTTTAAAGGCTCATCACTGATTTTAAGAGTGAAATGATCATTCCAATTATGTTATTAATTTCTAATTAATAAATGAAAACAGTATCTGAATACCCATAAGTCAATCAAATCACATTCATGCATTTCCAGACAGAAAAGCCAGGAGAATTATCAAACACCTAGAGGGTTAATAAGCCTATGATCAAAATATAGACTCTTATATAAGCTAACCAATAATTATCTTTCCTTTGGAACAGTAGCTGTTGTCAATGGTCCATTCCTGACACACCTGTGCCTTGTCAGAGCACACCAGGGAGTCCTCTATTTTATCCATCTAGCTGTCTGCTGTTCACACCCTCTAGTCTCCAAACCATTTCTTGAAATCATGTGTTCTACTCCAATACTCCTTCATAATTACTTTCACTTGAATTTTCTATTCCCTGCTCTCTATAATAAATGAAGAACCCCAGGAGATCAGGACTCAAAAGGAGAAATAACTACTGCACCAATGTCTCTGAGGTAAAAGAAAGAGTGGCCCATGTGAGGTTATATTCTTTCTTAATTATATGCCTTAGCTGTTATTGTTCTACAACATACATACATACAGGCTGCCTTGGTTCTAACTGAAATACCATCATCCTTAGTTTCACAATTTTTTCCCTTCATTTTTTCTTCCCTAAATCATCATTATAACATCTAATAAAGGAAAATAGAGTCAGTTACCTTCATATACATTTAAAAATGGACAGAACCAAGGAGTGGAGTCAAGTGGAATTTCTGGCTTTAACACTACTCCTAGATTTCTTCAAAGTTTACTAAAATAAGATAGAATATGTAAAGGAGGATTTATGGAGTAAGATCCATTAGAGTTCATTAGATTACACAGAAAAGAATCTTTTTCATTCACTGAATGACCAAATGCATTTACATTAGAGAATTTACACTGATATAAAATTAACGGTTTAGCCATAAATTTTATTAATATATATAAGACAATCTCCTACATAAATAGTTTAAAATGTTGGAAATGCAATAGCTGCCCAACAGCACCAGAAACACCTTAACCTAGTGAGAAAACCAATGATAATAAATGTGACATTTGGCAACTAAATCTAAGTTTAGTGGGGCTGATTTCCTGAAACAAATGAACTAGGTCAAATTTCCCTTAAAACGAAGAGGAATTATTGAAGACATTTTCCTGCTCCACATACCAGGACATTGTGTGAAATATTACCTATGCCTAAATGAACCTATAAGTTTTATCCTCATAAAGAGGTAGCAAATTATATATCCTAATGAGGAGTTTTCTATCCTCTGAACAGGATTGTAGGAGACAATTATTACACCAAGGAAAGTACAAGAAACTTCAAATCAGTTGCACAACTTAGCCCCTTTGGAGTGCCAATATCCTTATCCATAACACTAAAATATACATTCCCTTGGAACTGATAAAGGTTAAACAAAATAATTTGTAGGAAAGTGTTCTACAAGCTGTAGCAGATATGCAAAGCTTAAATGTCATTTTACTGATGAGGATGATACATATAATAAAAAAATCCAAAATAAGTTGTGTTAAAGAAGGTAAGATGTTAAACAAATTATTGCTCATTTAGGTCAAAACAATATTAAAAGACATATTTGTTCTGCAAATTGGCCCAAACTATTTGTTCATACTATATATCTAAGGAGATAGTGAATGGCATTGATTGGATCCAAAGTTCCTCTCTCTTGAATTTTATGAGGCCCATTCAGAATGAGCTAGGTTGAGAACACCACCAATTCCATGTTCTGAGTCCATCTGTTGGCAAAAATATAATGCAAACAGCTTTATAAGTGCTATTTTCAATGAAATATCACAGAACAGCTTGTCCCAATGATATTTCTAAAGCTTGCCTGCAAACCGCCTACTGGGAAATCCAACTGAAAGAAAAGGGGTAAGAGAAAGAAACCCATACAGAAAAGTGACAGAAATAGAAAAAAAAGAACAAAAGGTAAAGAGACTAGCTAGAGGAAATTGAGCACTGGAGAAAAATAAGGAGCAATGAGAGCTGCAATATCAGATACAGACAAAATTAGTTTGAAGCCATAAAAGATAAAGATTTGGAAAAAACATGTATATATAGACAACTGGGGTTGGAGGATAAAGGACTTATCACAAACAATGTGGCATGTCCAAAGAAATGAAGACAAAAGAAAAAGGAAACACCAGAAAACATGTAACAGCTCAATAGTTCGAGCATAATTATTAAAATGTTGAGAAAAATGATGTGAAATAGCCATTTTTCTAAGCTTGTTTTTTCATGTAATATACAAATTCAATTTTCCAAAAGCTAACAGATTTCAATGTGTATCATCATCTCGAAGGGAAGGAAACATTCTCTTCCAAGTCCATTCTTTTAACCTGGAAGTCCATTTACTTATAAAATAGTCCCGGTATTGCAATATAGATGGTGTGCATGCACTGATTCAAAAACAAAATATATTAAACTGCACATGATGTCATGATGAGCACTTACCTGGGGTCGAATGACTTTTACAATATTTTTGAGGGCAGTGTCAGGGGATGGAGGTGAGCAGTCAGGTGTTGGGCCTGTAGAGCTGTTTCTATGGTTACTAGTTCCTGGAGCAGTAATTGCTACCTCAGAGGCATTATCTGGGAATAAAAATAGAACAACCATGAACCTAATCACTCAGTTTACCTTCTAAGACTTAAAATTACTTTAATGAAAATGAATTGATATTTAAACTTAAAACTGGTATTAATTACAAGATCATAATGTGGAGTACACTCAGCAGTTTATTTTAAAGATAATTTGATGCATATATATGGAATTTAGAAAGATGGTAACAATAACCCTGTGTACAAGACAGCAAAAGAGACACTGATGTATAGAACAGTCTTATGGACTCTGTGGGAGAGGGAGAGGGTGGGAAGATTTGGGAGAATGGCATTGAAACATGTAAAATATCATGTAGGAAACGAGTTGCCAGTCCAGGTTCGATGCACGATACTGGATGCTTGGGGCTGGTGCACTGGGACGAGCCAGAGGGATGGTATGGGGAGGGAGGAGGGAGGAGGGTTCAGGATGGGGAACACATGTATACCTGTGGCAGATTCATTTTGATATTTGGCAAAACTAATACAATTATGTAAAATTTAAAAATAAAATAAAATTTAAAAAAAAGATAATTTGTTTATTGAATGTTTTATTTTCTTTTAGAATGTTAAATATTCCCCTGTAGTATTGTTCCAAGGAGGAAGAGTATTATTACTTAATTTATAATGATAGATCATCCAGTATAAATGCTTAGATTGCCATTATACAGATGACTAAAACATCACCTTAACTTAAAAGAATGCTCTTTTTATATGACTGGCCTAAGTTTTCTCTATAATATTCATGCCTTCCCAAAGCACTTTTCCCAGAAATCCCTCAAATTGTAAAAAAAAAAAAAAAAAAAAAAATTGCATCCCAGTAAATTAACCTGGATAAAAAACTGACATTTGTGCAAAATAGTTTTATAATGTAGATAAAAACAAAATTATCACTCTCAGATACATGTATCTTCCTAGATGGTCAAAGCTAAGTGAATGAAATTTCAAAAATCCAAAGTAATCTTCCCTTATGTTCAGTATTGTGGGAGCAGAAATAAGAAACTGATGACTTGAAAATCAGCAATATGTATAGCATTTTCCTCTTAAATTTATATCAAAACAAAATAACATCAAAGATGCAGTTTTAGAATGCTTAAAATACTGGGGAAAGGATGGAGAAGGTTCTGTAAATAACTCCTGCTAGCACATAGAAGTTATATTATTTTAACGACAGTTTGGCAAATCCTCTAGAGTTTTTTATGGAAACTGTTGCAAGCTCAAATCTTCAAAACATTTACTTCCTTGTTATATTTTTAATTAGTCCCCAATAATTTTCTGTACTCGACATCTGAATTGGTCCAAAAGTGACTAAGACTGAATTCTTTAGAGACCAGCAAGTTTCTCTGTTCCATGGCCATTGTCAACAATCCCAGGTGAAAAGCAATAATTTGTTAAGGCACTTCTTGCTCACAGAAAGCAAGAGGATGAAACTCTACCCATTACTTTAAAATATAATTTATTTTCACTGGGGAATCCAGACATAGGCTCATGAAATAAAAAATGCAAGTGTGACACACACCAAATTAAATAGATAATTCATAAAATGTCTTAGATGTGTCCAGAGCTCACTCTTGATTTAGTATAATACATAAGGTGGGGTTTGAATGAGCATCTCAAGAATAAGCCAGGTTCTGAAAGACAGTAGTCTGTGGGGGAAGTCTTCTGAATAGGCTAAGGTAGTATGAGTGAACACTGAAATGGAGACAAAACATCAGTTAGCAAGAATGACAAGATGCATTCATTCTCTCTAATTTGTCCCCTCCTTCTTTCATTCATTCACTCATACATCTAAAACATTTATTTGGGAGCAATTATGTATTTGCCATTATGTTTTATGGATAAATTGAAAAGAATCTCTGGTCAGGGATTAGGATGAATAGGTGGAACATAGACTCTCAGGGCAGTGAAACTATTCCGCACAATACTGTAGCTGTGGGTATATGTCTCTGTACATTTGTCCAAACCCACAGAATGTACAGCACCAAGAGGGAACCCTCACGTGAACTATGGACTTTGTGTGATAATGATGTGTCAGTGTCAAGGTTCACTGACTGAAAATGAATGTACCACTCTGGAGGGGGATACTGACAGTGTGGGAGGCTGCACCTGTGTGGCAGCAGGGAGTACAAAAGGAATCTCTATACTTTCCACTTGATTTTTCTGTAAACTTAAAACTGCTGTAAAAAATAAAGTCTAGTAAATTTTTTTTTAAATCTCTGCCCTTGAGAGGTATACAATCAAATGTGCCATGAGACATGCAAGCAATTTATAATGCAATATAACTTGAGAGTTGATAACAGGTAAATGAAGCATGATGAAAAAGCAGGGGGAGAAGAAATCCAACTGTGGCTGGGAAGGAAGATGGTTGTGAAAAGCTGCGGTTTTCAGGTAAGAAAGGTAGGACTAGAACATAAAACAGAAGGGCTTGGAGAGTGAAAGAGTATATATAAAGCTAATATTTTATGTTAGGAAGATGTTGGAGCTAAGTTTAGGTAACTAAAAGTAGGTTTTATTATTTTGTTTGTGCTTAATTCTGTAGGCAATGGGAAGTACTGAAGATATTTAAGCAGAGACCAGCCTAGTAATGACAATAATTGCTAATGGTTATTGAGCATTTATTATGTGCAGGGAACATGTTAAATTCTTTTACTTTCTGAATCTCGTTGAATCCTCCAAATAATTCTTTGAAATAGCTTCTATTACTACCACTCCCATTTTACAGAAAAGACAATCACAAAGTTAAATTTCCAGTAAATGGATGACAAGAAATTCTAGATTGATGGCACATTGCCTTTCTGTTGGTTAGCATGCCCGAGGTACGCAAATATGAACAGAGGAGGCACAGCCTGAAGACTATTATCATAGTCAAGTTACGGGCAATCTCTATTTCTAAATAGAGTCAACCAACTCCACAAAAACAAAGTAGAATGTGGAAACAGTAAAGACAGAAATAATAAAAACAGAAAATATCAACCATAAACACATCTTAGAGTACACTTGTGTGTACTATATGTATAATACCTGGAAGCAGGGAGATGAGTTAACAACAGTGACTCAGGATAAATCAGGGTATTAGCATTTGAGTTGGTGATAAGGTTGGATTCTGGATATATTTTGAAGATAGACTAATAGAATTTCTTGATATGTTGGATACAGGGGAGGAGAGGAATAGAGAAGGCAAGCATGACTAAGGTTTTTGGCCTGAGGAACTGAAAAAGATGGATTTTGAGCAGCAGAAATAGGAAAGACTATTGGAAAAGCACACATTCCCTACTATATCACTTCAAATCTTGCCTCTATCCCATTTTCTCTCTTCTCTCCTTTTGGATTTCAGTGAAATAATGTTAGACTTATTAATTTATTATAATTTATTATCTCTTTTGTACCCTCATTGTTTTCTCTCTGTATTGCATTCTGAATAGTTTTATACATATATAAATATTCATTTTCCAGCTTACTGGTTCTTTCTTCAGCTATCAAACCATTTACTTACTTTCAATTATGCTTTTCAGTTCTAAAATTTCTATCTGGTTCTTTTTCAAATACACTACATTATCATTTAGCATTTTCAATACCCCAGCATTTGCTTACTCTTATTTATTCAAATTGGAAGTTGTTTTGCTTTTTAATCTGTCTGATAATTCCAATGCTTGAAGTCTTCATGAATCTGTTTTTATGCCTCTATTTCTCATTCATAGTATTTTGTTCTGTCTGTCTGTCACATCTTCAATTCTGTGCTACTTTTTACTTATTAGAATGAATTAAACATTAATTATGACTCTTTTAGTAAATATTAATTAAAAAAAAAATACAAACTCATATTCTAATACCAGATGCTGGGGTTTGGGGAAAACCTATCTATTCAATGTTAGATAATTTATTTAATTACTCTGGATTTTAGTCTTTCTTTAAAACATGAGGATGATTAATAACTATATTCTGGGGCTATGTGTGAGAGAATTCAAATGAAAAATAACTAGCACATAATCAGATACATAGTATGCAGTTACAAATTTGAGTTTCCTTTTTCCTTATCAAACCAAATATCATCAGAATTAAACTAAAATATGGAGGAAAGAAAATCTAGAGAGAAAAGCAAGGGTATAAATAGTAGTACTTTGTAGATAAAATATCTAGAGTAATAACTCTGAGTACTTGGGTAGAATTTGAGACCAGTATCTTTCAGCTACTAACACAAATTGGTAGGGACAGAATTTAATTCCAGAAATAAGAGATGATCCCTTGAGGAATGATTCACTGCAAGGTCTGGCCCTGTTAAGTGCTTTTGCCTCAAAGCCAGAAAAAACTGTTGGGTAGTCCATGCAGACTGTAAAGCAAAAGCTTCTTGAATGTTTCTTGTAAGTAATTTAATACATACTACAAGATAGTGAATAATCAAGAACTAAATTATTTTAAAAAGACTCTAAGTGTGTCCATCTTCTGAATCCATGATCTGTACCATTACACTGATAATTTGATTTTATACTACCTTGCATTGTTCATTATCTCTTCCAGACTAGGTTATATTTTCACAGTGACTTACATTTCCCTTATTCTCTCCACAGCTCTTAGCTCAATGCAATCTTCTAAGAATACTAAGTGAAGTAAAATGAATAAAATAAAACCTGTGTGTCAGGGGAAACCATCATAAATGCCCTTAATTATATGGAGAAAGGTGATCTGGTTTTTATAATTCCACGGTCCTTTTGGAGAAATCCAAATGAAAAGTGTATTCTAGAACATACATAAGAGTCTTAGGAAAGTGATTTATTCTTAAAATATCCTTTACTATATTATTTATAAAAATCCACCAATCATCCAGTGGACTTTGCAAAATGACAGCTTATATCCATGATGGTCTTACATGGTCAACCTGCACTTCACACCTGCAGCTAGAAAACATTTCTGATTAAAAGGAAATGAGGTGTGTAAAAATTGCTTAGAGAAAATTACTGAATATATTTGCAACTTCAGATTGAAATGAGACACCTTCTAGTCACATTACTTTCTATGCATTAGATTATGCATTATGACTGTCAGTTTCTCCTATAGTAACAAGCACAGGGAAAAACTTTTTAGTTTACAGGGGCTTTTACAAGAAAAGTATTCTATGAATATTATGTAATGTTATAGTGTACAATTTTAATGCCATTCACTAGCATGTACTGAACAGCTAAAGTATACCAGAGACTGGGCTAGTTGCTATGTGGCTGGCAAATAGGACTGATATTACTTTGGCTGGAGATTCAGGAAAGGTCTCATGGAAGAGGTGGAGTTCTGTCAGGAGTTCTCTGACGGAGTAGTAAAACTTAGAAATGAGTGTGAAAAACATTTCCAGAGTTGGAAGTAGGAGGAGTAAAAGGTATTGATAAAAAGATGGGAAAGAGGCACATGTAGAAAGAGTTAGTTTGAATAGAATAGAATATTCATGGAGGTAATGCTAAGAAATGGAGGAGATACATACAACAAATTTGGGCTCTAGAATCAAACAAATCTAATCTGAAATCCTGCCACAGTCAACCTCAGTTTCATCATCTATGAAAAAGTGCCTTTCTCATGGTGTTTTTGTAAGGATAAATAAAATATGTGTGTGTGTATGTGTGTATTTTTGCCTGGCACATAGTAAGTGTTAAAGTAATTATTGCTATTACTATCATATACATGCCAGATAATAATAACTATAAGTAGATAGGTGGCTTGAGGTATTATTGTGGAAAGTCTTGAATTACCAAGTAATTAAGTAACTAAGCAACTATCAAGTAAGCATTTAATAATTATTAGTGTAACATTTCATGAAATATAATTTTCAATTGTTGGCTTTAAGTCAGAAATTTGCAAAGCTTTTCTGTAAAGGTCCAGATTGTAAACATTTTAAGCTCTGAAGGCTAGGTCATCTCTTTTGCAGCTATTCAGCTCTGCCATTATAGCACAAAAGCAGTCATAGACACTATGTAAGCAAATGGGTGTGGCTGCATTACAAGAAAACTTTATTAACAAAAACAGGAATGGTCCAGATTTAGTTAATAGGCCATAGTTTGTAGGTCCTATCATAAATATTTCCCATGGAAATGTTCTCCCTCTGATGGAGACACCTAGAAGAATTATATATCATACACCTACTTTTCCATTTTCATGTTATATATGAACATTCTTCTCACTATGCAATTAAAAACTAAGGTTTCATTATGAAAAATTCATTTAACATTTGTAAAACATAACATTATATCTAATTCAAGGGCAATGCCTTGGGACAATAAGTGTTCAAAAGATGCTTATTGAATGGATGAATAAATAAATTAATAAGACAAATTGAACTTTTGAATTCTAAAGTGACTTTCAGTAATGCTACATGACAATCATTTCTGGGAAAGAGAGTATGAAAATCATAAGTGAAATAGCCCAGTTATCATCTGTTTGTTATTTTCAGTGAGAAAGTACTTACTCTGCATCATGTGAGGAAGTTAATATTTAACAATTACTTTAAAGAATTATTTAACATTTCAAATAGTTAATACATTATACTTTCTCCTACCAATGGTTTCTTAAGAATTAGAATGCAGAGATCCAAAGAATAGCAAGGAGAGATAAGAAAGCCTTCCTCAGTGATCAATGCAAAGAAATAGAGGAAAACAATAGAATAGTAAAGACTAGAGATCTCTTCAAGAAAATCAGAGATACTAGGGAAACATTTCATGCAAAGATGAGCACAATTAAGGACAGAAATGGAATGGACCTAACAGAAGCAGAAGATATTAAGAAGAGGTGGCAAGAATACACAGACGAACTATACAAAAAAGATCTTCATGACACAGATAACCACGATGGTGTGATCACTTGCCTAGAGCCAGACAATCTGGAATGCAAAGTCAAGTGGGCCTTAGGAAGCATCACTATGAACAAAGCTAGTGGAGGTGATAGAATTCCAGTTGAGTTATTTCAAATCCTAAAAGATGATGCTTTGAAAGTACTGCACTCAATATGTCAGCAAATTTGGAAACCTCAGCAGTGGCCATAGGACTGGAAAAGGTCAGTTTTCATTCCAATCCCAAAGAAAGGCAATGCCAAAGAACATTCAAACACTGCACAATTGCACTCATCTCAAAGGCTAGCAAGGTAATGCTCAAAATTCTCCAAGCCAGGCTTCAACAGCATGTGAACTGTGAACTTCCAGAAGTTAAAGCTGGATTTAGAAAAGGTAGAGGAACCAGAGATCTAATTGCCAACATCCGTTGGATCATTGAAAAAGCAAGATCATCCAGAAAAACATCTGTTTCTGCTTTATTGACTATTGCAAAGTTTTGACTGTGTGGATCACAATAAACTGTAGAAAATTCTTTAAGAGATGGGAATACCAGACCACCTGACCTGCCTCCTGAGAAATCTGTATGCAGGTCAAGAAGCACCAGTTAAAACTGGACATGGAACAGCAGACAGGTTCCAAATTGGGAAAGGAGTATGTCAAGGCTGTAGTATATTTTCACCTTGCTTATTTAACTTATATGCAGAGTACATCATGAGAAATGCTGGACTGGATGAAGCACAAACTGGGATCAAGATTGTCGGGAGAAATATCAATAACCTCAGATATGCAGATGACACCACCTTTATGGCAGAAGGCAAAGAAGAACTAAAGAGCCTCTTGATGAAAGTGAAAGACGAGAGGGAAAAAGTTGGCTTAAAACTCAACATTCAGAAAACTAAGATCATGGCATCTGGTCCCATCACTTCATGGCAAATAGATGGGGAAACAGTGGAAACAGTGTCAGACTTTTTATTTTTTGGGGCTCCAAAATCACTGCAGATGGTGACTGCAGCCATGAAATTAAAAGACGCTTACTCCTTGGAAGAAAAGTTATGACCAACCTAGATAGCATATTAAAAAGCAGAGACATTACTTTGCCAATAAAGGTCCATCTAGCCAAAGCTATGGTTTTTCTAGTAGTCATGTATGGATGTGAGAGTAGGAGTATAAAGGAAACTGAGCACCAAAGAACTGATGCTTTTGAACTGTATGCTTTTGAAGAGTTGAGAGGACTCTTGAGAGTCCCTTGGACTGCAAGGAGATCCAACCAGACCATCCTAAATGAAATCAGTCCTGAGTGTTTATTGAAAGGACTGTTGCTGAAGCTGAAACTCTAATACTTTGGCCACCTGATGAGAAGAACTGACTCATTTGAAAAGACCCTGATGCTGGGAAAGATTGAAGGCAGGAGCAAAAGGGTCTACAGAGGATGAAATGGTTAGATATTATCACTGACTCGATGGAAACGAGTTTGAGCAAGCTCCAGGGGTTGGTGATGGACAGGGAAGCCTTGCATGCTGCAGTCCATGGGGTCGCAAAGAGTTGGACACAACTGAGCGACTGAACTGAACTGAAGAATTAGAAATATTTTCTAATATACTGAAAACTGAAACACTTGAACATTCATTACTATTAACAACCATTTACATATTCAATAGTATTGATCAAGCATTTTACCAGATAAAATATGTGGTGGTTGTTGTTGTTTAGTCACTAAGTTATGTCCAACTCTGCAACCCATGGTAGGCAGATTTTAAGATCATCCTGTCTGATCCCTGCCTTAAGGTATTCATGTTTTTGTTACATTCTCACCCCTAGACTATAAACTGAACTTGTTGACCAGCTTCTAACAAATAAATATAGAACAACAGACCCTTGAACAGTGCTGAGGTTAGGGATGCTGACGTCTGTTAGTGTACTGTAGTGTAGTGTAGGGTAAAATCCTAGTATAACTTTCCAATTGGCCCTCATGGTCAGCAGTTCCTCTGTATCTGAGGTTCCGCCTCTATAGATTCAACCAACCCCCGATGGTGTAGTCATGTAGTATTTATTTATTGAAAAGAACCTGAGTATAAATGGACCCAGGCAGTTCAAACCCATGTTGTTCAAGGGTCAACTGTAATGAGATGTTGCTTCAGGATTAGGTTAGAAGAACGGCTTCAGGATTAGGTTAGAAAGAGAATGGCTTCTGTCTTACGTGGGCCCTCTCACAGTCTCTCAACTCTTCTGCACTGAGGAAAGCAAATAACTGTACTGTGAACAGCCTTTGGGGAGGCCCACAAGGCACTGTGAGGGACTAAAGCCCTCAGTTTAACAGCCTACTGGGAACTGAAGCTTGTCAATAACTGCATGAGTCAACTTGAAAGTGGATCCTTCAAACCCAGTCAAGCCTTGAAATGACTAGTTCTGGCTAACAGCTTGACTGTGACCTCAGAGAGACTCTGCTCCAGAGCCACCCAGCTAAGACCCTCCTGGATTCCTGGTCCACAAAAACTGTACATGTGTGCTTGCTCAGTCGTGTCTGACTCTTTGAAACCCCACAGATTGCAGCCTGCCAGGCTCCTCTGTCCATGGGATTTTTCAGGCAAGAATACTGGAGTGGGTTGTCGTTTCCTCCTCCAGGGGCTCTTCCTAACCCAGGGAGCAAACTGGCATCTCCTGTGTCTCCTGCATTGCAGGTGGATTCTTTACCACTGAGCCACCAAGGAAGCCCACAAAAACTGTGAGGTAATAAATATTTGTTGTTTTCAGCCACATGTTTTGGGGTAAATTGCTATATTGCAATAGATTTCTAATATGTTAGGTGCTTGGCTAACACCAATAACAAGGTCAACATGTTAAATGTTTGGGCTACAATAGTAAACAGATTCTCAAACTCATTTTGAAGTTGCTGCCCATTTAATGGAAAATACAGAAGGAAAAATGCAGAATTAAAAATCTTTGTAATTCATGCTAGTGTGGGAGCACAGAAGAGTGAGCCACTAACTGAATAAGGGGACCAGGGTGGGAAGTAAATTTATGGGTAAGGAGAGGAAGACAACAAGAAATATTTCATCATAGCCTTAAAGAAAGAGTGCCATCAAGCATTTAAGGAGGGAGAAGCATTTTAAACAAACAAAAAACACAATATGCAATGGGGCAGAAGTATGAAAGAGCATTATGACTTTGGGGAACTATAAAAAGCTAGCCTGGATGCAACACAGGACGTGTGTGGAAAAATGAATGGAGATGATGTTGGCAAAGTAAGGTATTAAGATGAAAGATGGCAAGGCATATGAAAAGATGAGAAAACAAAACTGACTTTGTGAAAGATTGAATTTTTCTATTAAAAAAATCAGCAACATTGCATTTCTAAAATTGTTTTCTTTGAAGCTATGGTCAAACACCACTTCCATCTATAAAAGGAACAGACTACAAAGCTACAGTCACTTTAAAATTCTCATCATAGAAGAGGCCACATTTGTGTGCTAAATGCATGCTGATGTTGATTGACCAGCAACTTCAAGCTGACATTTGGTGTTTTAAAGATCTTTGGTCTTATCTACATCAGAGAAGCTCTTCTAAGAACCCAACAGCTCCAAGGTTTCAAGGACATCAAAGAGTCCATAGTCTCAATTCAACCATGAAAAGTAGCCCCATGAATAGACTGTGGTAGGACAATATTCTCTGTCTCCTCACCCCCTCATTCTTGTTCCCATTCCTCAACCATGGCAGGGAGAGCATCTTTAGCATAATTATAATAATTATATAATCAGAATTATGCTGTAATTTGTGAGGACATTAGTAGAAGGAAGTGTTATTTGTCCTACAGATTCTCTACTCTGAAGACCTCAAGAATTTAGGAGGAGTTGGGGCAGGATGGTACCAAGAATGACAATTCCTTGACTTTTACCACCAGGATGAAATAGATTCCTGGGGTGATGCACGGTAAGCGAAATGAGAGGCAGAAGAGGCCAGAGGAGATGAGTCCCCTCCCAAGGCTGACTTTTATGGACTGGTTGTAAGCAAATGAAGAGGGGTAAAAAAATTTAAAGAAATAAAATATTTTCTTTCATGTTGGGCAATTCATGGATTCTTTAGTTTTGTGAATATATTTGTGCTTCAATTTTCACATAGATTTTTATTTTCCAGGCTCTATTGGCTTTGAGCACCATTTTGGGTTTTAATCTTTCCTTTTGGTCTTGATGACAAATGCTTTATTTTTTCTGATTTTACTCTCAGTGGTGGCTTGTATTCACCTCCTATATCCTTCTGCTCACTTAAAACTGGTGTTCACACCAAGCTGACCACGCCACACCCTAGCAATGTCCTGTCAGCCTGGAACCCCTCCTAAGCAGGCACTGAATCCTCATTAAGAGAAGTTAAAAATGAACTTTCCCTGCCTGACTTCAGGCTCTACTACAAAGCCACAGTCTTCAAGACAGTATGGTACTGGCACAAAGACAGAAATATCAATCAATGGAACAAAATAGAAAGCCCAGAGATAAATCCACACACCTATGGACACCTTATCTTTGACAAAGGAGGCAAGAATATACAATGGATTAAAGACAATCTTTTTAACAAGTGGTGCTGGGAAAACTGATCAACCACTTGTAAAATAATGAAACTAGAACACTTTCTAACACCATACACAAAAATAAACTCAAAATGGATTAAAGATCTAAACGTAAGACCAGAAACTATAAAACTCCTAGAGGAGAACATAGGCAAAACACTCTCCGACATACATCACAGCAGGATCCTCTATGACCCACCTCCCAGAATATTGGAAATAAAAGCAAAAATAAACAAATGGGACCTAGTTAAACTTAAAAGCTTCTGCACAACAAAGGAAACTATAAGCAAGGTAAAAAGACAGCCTTAAGAATAGGAGAAAATATAGCAAATGAAGCAACTGACAAACAACTAATCTCAAAAATATACAAGCAACTCCTAGAGCTCAATTCCAGAAAAATAAATGACCCAATCAAAAATGGGCCAAAAAACTAAATAGACATTTCTCCAAAGAAGACATACAGATGGCTAACAAACACATGAAAAGATGCTCAACATCACTCATTATCAGAGAAATGCAAATCAAAACCACAGTGAGGTACCATTTCACGCCAGTCAGAATGGCTGCGATCCAAGAGTCTACAAGCAATAAATGCTGGAGAGGGTGTGGAGAAAAGGGAACCCTCTTACACTGTTGGTAGGAATGCAAACTAGTACAGCCACTATGGAGAACAATGTGGAGATTCCTTAAAAAACTGGAAATAGAACTGCCTTATGAACCAGCAATCCCACTGCTGGGCATACACACTGAGGAAACCAGAAGGGAAAGAGACACATGTACCCCAATGTTCATCGCAGCACTGTTTATAATAGCCAGGACATGGAAGCAACCTAGATGTCCATCAGCAGATGAATGGATAAGAAAGCTGTGGTACATATACACAATGGAGTATTACTCAGCCATTAAAAAGAATACATTTGAATCAGTTCTAATGAGGTGGATGAAACTGGAGCCTATTATACAGAGTGAAGGAAGCCAGAAAGAAAAACACCAATACAGTATACTAATGCATATATATGGAATTTAGAAAGATGGTAACAATAACCCTGTGTACGAGACAGCACAAGAGACACTGATGTATAGAACAGTCTTATGGACTCTGTGGGAGAGGGAGAGGGTGGGAAGATTTGGGAGAATGGCATTGAAGCATGTACAATATCATGTATGAAACGAGTCGCCAGTCCAGGCTCGATGCACGATACTGGATGCATGGGGATGGTGCACTGGGACGACCCAGAGGGATGGTATGGGGAGGGAGGAGGGTTCAGGATGGGGAACACATGTATACCTGTGGCGGATTCATGTTGATATATGGCAAAACCAATACAATATTGTAAAGTTAAAAAAAAATCTAGGTCAAAATTAAATCATAAAAAAAATGAACTTGCTAAAACCCCAGATGAAGGCATGATGGTAGCTGGAGGTGAAAATGAGATTATTTCATTCATTATCACAGGGCCAAATTCCAGGATTCTTTCACATTCACGTGAAATGTGAATGACTCTACTAAATGTGAATGACTCTGCTAAATGTAAAATGTAAAAACGACTCTGCTATAGTCTGCACTGACTCATATCTATCATTTATTGAAATTCAGTTTACTCTCTTTTATGCCTCAAAGCCAAAGCACACGTTTCCCATTTCTTGCTTTCCACCCCAAAGCTGCCATTACTTTGGGACCTTCAGATTTCTTGTAGATGCTTAAGCAATCATCTAAGCCTAATAGTGTTCTGATTTCTACTCATGTGATTTCTTTTCTTTTTTTTTGATGTGGACCATTTTAAAGTATTAATCCATTTCAATATTACTTCTATTTTATGTTTTGCTTTGGCTTTGATCACGAGGCATATGTGATCTTAGCTCCCCTACCAGAGACCAAACTCATACTCACGCACTGGAAAGCAGCCTTAACCCCTGGACTGCCAGGAAATCCCATTCTCATGTGATCTGTGATTTAACTCCTTTCATATTCTTGTATCTGAGGCTAAACTAGGCACCTCATTTGAACAGCAGTGCTTCATTTGGGTATTGTAATCTCAAAGAACCCATTCCATAGACAGATAGCCCATCGTTTTCACTCTCTCATTTCCTTCACTCAAAATAAACCTATTGTTCAACCCCATTGCTATAAACTAATCCTTTTATCTATCTGATTTTATTCAATCTATCAACTCCTTTCTATCTTCACTTTTTACATATTCAGCTTAGACATAATGATTCATCATTTAATAACTCTCTTACCAATAACTACATCCATTCCTCTTGTCGTTTTACCACACACTCCAAGCAAAACTCTAATCCCGTCTGCAGTTAACACTTTAATATACCTTTCATATCTGAAAAATGTATTCCCCTAGCTATTTGAAGTGTTGCTTGCAGACAGTCTTCACCTGTCAGCCCTCTTTGGGAACTGTGTCAGCTGAGGAAACCTGCCTGTCCCAAGGTCACACCCCCTTCCAGGAGCAACCTGCTTCTGATGTCTGCTTACCAGAGGGCTATAAAGGCTGTCCTAGTCACCAACTTGGGAGGATTTTGAAGGACTATCCCAGTATTGCAGTTCCCTGGGGAGTCCACAGAGGCCTGTGTTGAGAATTCATCGCAGCCTGACTTCTCCTTCTGCCCTACTTTGCCTCCTTTCCACAGTCATCGCTTCTGAGAGCACTCTTAGTTTAGCTGCATGCCAAACTCCATCTCAAAGTCTACTTCCTGGAGAATTCGACCTAGATTGAACTCAGTCTAATTGTTCTCAGTGGTCTCTTTCACAGTTTTTTCCAACAATCAGGTACTAATCACTGCTAAAAACTGTATCAAACAATTTAATATGTTCTTAAAAGTCACACTATTGTGTCATTTCTTCCTTACTGAAGAATCTATCCAGATGACAGGCTGCTTTCTTAAACATTTTCTTTTACCTATACTTCTCAGATTCGGTAAATGCTCCTATGACTCCATAAAATCAGTGATGCTTTTACTACACATTATTGAAAATTTTTGTTTGAAACTTGAGGACATTTTTTTCTTATTAACAAAATAGTGCTTAAATACTAGATACAAAGTCATAATCTACTTATGAGTGCAAAAGTATATAATGACTGGAACTTTAAAAGCCCAAAGGGTCTTACTTTAAAAAAAAAAATTAGGTGACAAAATCTCAGAGCTTCTGATGTATCTGTTATTAATTGTATGTACATCTAAGGGGCCTCTTTCACAAGCAACCAAAAGTCCTCTAATTATCCATGCTTAACACCTATTTTCCAATTTGCAGAGTTATGATGAGAAATATTTCAAACACTGCTTGGCATCTCTGAACTGACCCATCAGTGTGTAGCATACACAGGTTAGTAACTAGTAGACATACAAAAACATAACAGACACACACACACACACATAACCTTTAAAGTGTTTACTCTTTGGTGTACTACTCGTGGGAAAGAAATATACTGTTACTCTTATAAATACACTTAAGATATGAAGATATAAGTTTTTCTATAATCTGAAATCCTTTCTTTCCCTCAAAAAAAAACAAAAACAAACAAAAAAAAACAACCTACCACTATAGCAAAGTAGAGACAAACACTATAGGAATGGACTAGCATGAAGTCCTTCTGCCTTCACTGTTCCCACAAGCCATTGTTAAGATATATGTGCTGTGCTCAGTCGCTCAATTGTACTCAATCATGTCCAACTTTTTCTGAGTCCATGGACTGTAGCTCGCCAGGCTCCTCTGTCCATGAGATATGGTGGTCTCCATAGTAAATGTCCTTAGAATTGATAGTGCAAAAACTTTTACATGGAATGAGAGTGCCATATGATAAATTTTAATCCCATTAATTTAACAGATTGTACAAACTAACCACCACAGTGAATTATAATCTGACTTTAAAGTAAATATTTCATGCATTGAAACAAATTTATATTTAACCTGAAATATCAAGAGCTTACTCTTAAAGAAATTTCTCCCTTCTTTCTTTATGAATCTTTCCAAGAATGCATAAATCAATATTTCCTGTAATTTTTCTAAAATAGATATTTGAAAACTGTATTTCTGGTCTTTTACTCAGCTAGCTTCCCAATGCCTCAGCATGATAGAAAAGGTTCATCATAATTTCTACTCAACCACTTCTTTCATCTTTTCCCACAGCCCCTTACTTATTTTCTACTCTAGAAAAAGACTCTACCTCTCAGAATGCATCTAATTTCCTCTGACATATAGGTCCTTTTCCCCTTAGTATGACAATTCACTAATTGTCCTACCAGGCCCAGCTCCAATGCTACCTTCTTAGTAAAGTCTTCTCTGGCTGTCAGTGAGTAACTCTCTAACAGTTCCTGCATCATTTCCTCATGTGTCTAAAATTAAGCTCATCACATTATAATTATTCATGTACAAGGGTCCCCATGCTGCTGCTGCTGCTGCTAAGTTGCTTCAGTCATGTCCGACTCTGTGCGACCCCATAGACAGCAGCCCACCAGGCTACGCCGTCCCTGGGATTCTCCAGGCAGGAACACTGGAGTGGGTTGCCATTTCTTTCTCCAGTGCATGAGAGTGAAAAGTGAAAGTGAAGTCGCTCAGTCGTGTACAACTCTTAGCGACCCCATGGACTACAGCCCACCAGGCTCCTCCATCCATGGGATTTTCCAGGCAAGAGTACTGGAGTGGGGTGCCATTGCCTTAAGGGTCCCCATAAAGACTATGATTTCCTTGAACACAAGAATGTTTTTACCTTCTTTATATCCCTCAAACTAAGTACTGTTAATTAGATCAATGAACAGGTACAAGATACTATATCAACTGATTAGATACTTCAAAATAGTAAAGGAGTAAAATAATTCTCGTCCCAGATTTTGAGGAAAAATAATTTTAAAAGCATTTTAGGATTTTGTTTAAAAAGATTTCTAGATGCTAATAAATCACTGAGAGTAGTAACAATGCTGTCATCATCCTGCTCCTCTACAACCAGCTTTCCTATAACATTCGTTAAAGTTTCTGTATCAACTATGGTTACCATAAGATATATATTTTATTTTAACCAAGTAAAATTGTGCATAAAAAGAAAATTTCTAGAAAGCAACACACCAAATGTCAATAACACTCATCTCCAGCTGGTAAGATTATGGTTTTTTATTTTACTTGTCCTTAGTTTTGGCCACACTGTGAATCTTATTTCCCTGACCAGGAGTCAAACCCATATCCCATGTAGTAGAAGGACAGTTTCTTAACCACTGGACTAGCAGAAATGTCCCATAATTGTTTTAGTTTTATTTTATAAATTTTTTTCTACTTCTCAAATATTCTTCTATGAGTATATGTTACTTTTATGTTTGTTTCAGACATTGGATATTCTAAAAAATGCATTATAGTTAAATATTAAAAAAATCCCACTTTTACACTGTCATAAATCTATTTCATTGCACACTCTCAGGAGTTAATTGCACCCTCTCAGGAGTTAATTGCACCATTGCAAGGTTAGTGTGCATTCTCCATCTGTGAGTTTATATTTTTATTACTTATGTATACACTCATTATCTATATATTCATTACATATTGGACATACTGTGTTTTGTATTTATGTAAATATATTATGTGTACAATTCTGAATCTTGCTTTTTTCACTTAACATTATTTTCAAGATATATACAAGTAAATGTTTGTAAACATGGTATTTTAATTTTAATTGAAGCATAATGTTCCATTTTACTAAAATTTTCACTGTGATTCTCTTCCTTATGGACATTTTTTCCCAATTTTTATTCTTACAAACAATGTTACAATGAATATCCTTCAGATTCTTAAAGTTCTGTTTTAAAGAACTATACCTAGAAGTGGAATTGCTATTTAAGAGAATAAGGCTTCTCAGGTGGTGTTAATGGTAAAGAATCTGCCTGCCAATTCAGGAGACACAAGAGACATGGGTTTGATCCCTGGGTCGAGAAGATCCCCTGGAGATGGTAATGGCAACCGACTCCAGTATTGTTGCCTGGAAAATTCCAAGGACAGAGGAGCCTGGCGCGCTACAGGCTCCATGGGGTCACAAAGAGTCAGACATGACTGAGTGAGCACGCAACAACTTGCATTTCAAACTTTTAAAAATATTACATTGTCCATGAAAATGGAGTACCAATTTATAATTCTATAGTTGTGTACAAGAGTTCCTGTTTTTCTACATCTTTACAATACTTCATATCGTTAGAACTTTTGTGTCATTCTGGTGATTGGATCTAAATTGGCATCTCATAGTGGTCTTAATTTAAATTTCTCTGTTACTGGAGTTAAATATGTTTACTGGCCTTTCAAAATTCATTTTCAGTTAATTGCCTTTGTCAGTGGTTTCACTGATTTTATTTGGGTTCTTTTTTTCTATTTCTTGTCTTATAGTACTAATCACTTCTCAGTGTTATACACTGCAAACATTTCTCCCAGTTTGTGGCCATTTAAACAAATTTGTGACATCTTATATTAAGCATGGATTTTATTTTTAGTTTTAATGTATCTGGTTTTATTAATTTTTTCTTAATAATGTATACTTTCCGTCTTAAGGAATCCTTCCTTATACTAAAATGATCATATGAATTATCTCCCTTAATTTGTTAAATTGAGAAAGTGTATTGAAAGATTTTCTGATGTCTGAAAGATCCTTGAGATAGTAAGATAAATCCTATGTAGTCATGATATACTTTTTAATAAATTGCTGGATTCACTGTGGTAATATTTTGTTGAATTTGTGCATCTATTTTCATACCAGAGATTATTTCATATATATTTTTCTTATATACTCCTTGTACAGTTTTGTTTCCAAGTCATGGAAAAAAAGTTGTCTGTTTACCTCTTGAATTCTCTTAAACAGCTGGTACAGCCTTGATATTATCTATTCATTAAGGTTTGGTATAACTGTCCTATCGAACCATTTGACCATATGTTTTTTGTATCGATTCTCTTCTGTTTATGTCTATCTGTATTAAGTTATAATTGGTAATTTCTATTTTTTCCACAAATTTGTACCTTTAATCTTGTCTTAAATTTTTTTTGTAATAAAATCATTCATAATGTCATTTTATGGTTTTTTAAAATCTCTCCTGAGTCTTTGATTGCAGCTTCTGTTTTTTTTCTAAATAATATTTATTTGTACCTTCTTTCTTTTTTTTGGATCAGTCTTGATGGGTATATTTATATTATTAGACTTTTCAAATATTGATTAATTTCCTTTATTATTTTGTTTTAATCCTTGAGTTACTTTGATATACATTCTTTTTAGTTTTCAAATTTACAGGTAAGGATTCTAGAAGGAGGGCAGCTTATATGTGTTTCCTTAACTTATTGCAACTCATCTAGCTAACCCAAGCCATGTAGCTCCTGGAGCCAACTGGCAGATTGTGTCCGGAGGGAAAAGCAAAAGAGCTGTTACAAGACTGTTACCCCTCTGGGATAGATGAGAGTCTTAGAACTAGTGTACTAATGCCCATGGGCAAGGGGCAGAATGTCATAATCCCAGGATTATCTGGCAGAGAATATGGTACCAATGTTGGCATTGGGCTGCATGGTATACATTCCCTTGTACCCCAAGGAACCAAGCAAGGAACACTTGTTCAAGTGTTCTAAGCTGAACAAGTGTTCTAAGTTAGGTGTCTTCACCTAAAATTCTGGAGAAGTTTACAGATAAACATTCTCCTGGTGCTTTGACAGGTTATCAGGTTATCAGTCTGCCTACTGCTATTACTGCTGACTCAGAGTCAGAGACTTTGAAATGTTCCAGTCTTCCAGAGACTGCCATTCTTTATGGCACCGAAACAACTAAATCTAAACCTGGAAGAGTAGACCAAGAAACAGACCAGTACCTAAGAGGGTCCAGCAGCCACAGAAAGAGCAGAAAACTAAAAATGAATTCCTAACAAAATAAACCTGATATTAGAGACAGATGATAATTTTTAACACAAATAATGATGAGAACTTAAAATATTGAAGTACAGCATATTGAAAAAAAAGACTTTGTGGGGGAAAACAGTAACTGATCAAAAAATTTCAGATGATGTGAAGGTAAGGATGGCTTATTGTTAAAAACCTAATTAGTGCCCTAGAATATGAAATGGAAGAAATACTTCAAAGTACAGAATAAATAAATAAATATATATATATATATATATATATATATATATATATAGAGAGAGAGAGAGAGAGAGAGAGAGAGAAATCCTAGAGACTTATTCTACAAATATACAAATAGTAGGAATTCTAGAAAAAATAGATGGACATATATCAATAATTTTAAAGTATAACTAAAAATCCCCTGGTGAATAAATTTTAGTCTGCTTGTTGATATTCTAGGCAAGATTAATCAAAAAGATTCACATATACAATTATACACTGGAAAAATCTCTGGGATGAAAGAATGATCATAAAAGCTCCCAGAGAGAAATAGCACTGTATAATGGACAATGGCACTAGCATTAAATTTTTCATCTGCCTCACTGAGAACTAGACGATAATGGACTATCAAGTGAAAAACATAAAAAACTCTGGACAGAATGGATACTTAAGTAATGTATAAAAGGAAAAAGTAGTGATGAAAAATAAAACTCTATCTATCCTTCTATCTAATAAACTCTGATAATGGTTAAATAATTAAAATAAAGTTTCTAAATGAAGAATCTTGAAATAATAGATGAGAAATGCTGCAGTGAATGTTGAATTAAAATTCCAGAAGTTGGGCGTCTAGAGAAGAGTAAGAGGTAAAAACATTCTACTTCTAAGAAGAGTTGAAAGTGAAGAATTAAAGCTATTGTGTTAGTCTCTCCGTCATGTCCGACTCTTCGTGCTCCCATGGACTGTAGCTCTCCAGGCAAGGATACTGGATTGGGTTGCCATTCTCTTTTCCAGGGGAACTTCCTGACCCAGGGATCAAATCCAGGTCTCTTGCATTGCAGGCAGGTTCTTTAAGTCTCATATTATAGAGGAATGTCAGAGGCTGCTATTTTCACCCAATTTCTTACTCTTCTCTTATTCTTCAATACTGAATCTTCAGTCCTCAGCTGGACACAAATCTACCTAGAATTCCTAGCTCCCTCTGCAAGAATGGCCATATGACAAAGTCCTGGCTTAGCAAAAAGGATGTAGGATGTCTGCATATTCCAGAGTGTGCCCTTAAAGGATCTGAATGTGTCTTTCCCATCCTCTAAATCCTTTTAGGATTAGCTGGAATGTGATGTGGTGAAAAAAAGTTGTGAATGGGGACAACCTAAGGCTGGCAGAGGAACAAAGTAGATACCTGGGTCCTTGAGATTATGAAGCCAACATGCCAGCCCTGGTCTGCATATGCCTAGAATACTACCCGAGAGAAAAATAATGTTCTATCTTGCTTAAGCCATATTCTGCTTTCTTGGCTATGCCAAAGCCTTTGACTGTGTGGATCACAACAAACTGTGGAAAATTCTGAAAGACATGGGAATACCAGACCACCTGACCTGCATCCTGAGAAATCTGTACACAGGTTAGGAAGCAACAGTTAGAACTGGACATGGAACAGCAGACTGGTTCCAAATAGGAAAAGGAGTAAGTCAAGGCTCTATATTGTCACCCTGCTTATTTAACTTATATGCAGAGTACACATCATGAGAAATGCTGGACTGGAAGAAACACAAGCTGAAATCAAGATTGCTGGGAGAAATAGCAATAACCTCAGATGTGCAGATCACATCACCCTTATGGCAGAAAGTGAAGAACTAAAGAACCTCTGGCTGAAAACGAAAGAGAGAGTGAAAAAGTTGGCTTAAATCACAATATTCAGAAAACTAAGATCATGGCATCTGGTCCCATCACTTCGTGGCAAATAGATGGGGAAACAGTGGAAACAGTGACAGACTTTATTTTGGGGGGCTCCAAAATCACTGCAAATGGAGACTACAGCCATGAAATTAAAAGACTTGCTCCTTGAAAGAAAAGTTATGACCAAACTAGACAGCATATTAAAAAGCAGAGGCATTACTTTGACAACAAAGGTCCATTTAGTCAAAGCTATGGTTTTTCCAGTAGTCATGTATGGATGTGAGAGTTGGACTATAAAGAAAGCTGAGCACCGAAGAATTGATGCTTTTGAACTGTGGTTTTGGAGAAGACTCTTGAGAGTCCTGTGGACTGCAAGGAGATCCAACCAATCCATACTAAAGGAAATCAGGCCTGAAAAAAATATTCATCGGAAGGACTGATGCTGAAGCTGAAACTCCAATACTTTGGCCTCCTGATGAGAAAAACTAACTCATTTGAAAATACCCTGATGCTGGGAAAGATTGAAGGTAGGAGGAAAAGGGGATGACAGCAGTAGATGAGATAGTCGGATGTTATCACCGATTCAATGGACATGAGTTTGAGTAAGCTCTGGAAGTTGGTGATAGACAGGGAGGCCTGGTGTGCTGCAGTCCAAGGGGTCGCAAAGAGTCGGACACGACTGAGCGACTGAACTGAACTGAACTAAGCCATATTTATTTTGGATATCTGTTACAGCAGTCCAGTTTGTATCCTAACTAGTACATGGGGCAAAACAGCTATCATTGTGGGAAGTTGAATGTTTTAGTAAACACTTGGCATCTTGTTTTCATCCGATGCTAAAAAAATAAATATTTGATCATGAGATTATGGAAGGGAAGAGAATCATTATTGTTGTAATAAAGAACAGTGAAAATCCTAAATGAACAAAGGGGAAAAATTACTAGCAACTCAATGACATCAGAAAAAATAATTTTTAAAAATGAATAAAAAAGAAAAATAAAATTAATAAGAAGCATAAAATGAAAGTAATAAAAGCAAATACGTCAGTTTTATATATATATATATATATATATATAACTATCCCTTAATTAAAAACAGAGATGGCTGCAATTAAGGCATCAGCGGGATCTGTGGTCTCACCTGAGGTTTGGCTGAGAGGAGTTGGCTTCACTTACATGATTGCTAGCAGCACTGGGCTCTCACAGAACTGTTGGACTGAGGGCTTTAGTTTCTCACTGGCTATTTAGTAGCGGCTTCTCTCAGTTCCTTGTCATGTGAGCTTCTCCACAGAGCAGCTCACAGTGTAGACAGGGGCTTCCATCAGAATGAGTAAGCCAGAGAGCAAGAGAGAGCTAGCAAGATGGAAGCCAGAGCTGCTCTGTACCTGATCTCAGAAATGACACCCATTATTCTTGTCATAGTCTATCCATTAGGAGCAAGTCACTAGGTCCAGTCCACACACAAGAGGAAGAGACTATGTGATGACATAAATACTAGAGGTGGGATAATCGTAAGTTATCTCCAAGTCTTAATATCACAGCTGTGCAAGAAAAAACTACTCTTCACTTTAAGTGAAGCACTTTTAGACTCCATTCCCCTGAAGGATTCAGTCTCCCTATATATCTTGCCTATTTCCAGGCCCAGTCACCAGCTGGTCTGCCATTTAGATTCCACTTTCTATTTTGTGTTTCTGATCTGATTAAGCATAGAGATATTTTCATATATATATATATATATATATATATATATATATATATACCACTCTTCATTCTCTATTACGGAAAAGCTGTGCAAAACAGCAAAAGAGGCTGCTGCTACTGCTAAGTCGCTTCAGTTGTGTCTGGCCCTGTGCAACCCCATAGACGGCAGCCCACTAGGCTCCTCTGTCTCTGGGATTCTCCAGGCAAGAATACTGGAGTGGGTTGCCATTTCCCTCTCCAATGCATGCTAAGTTGCTTCAGTCATGTCCAACTCTGGGCGACCCTATGGACAGCAGCCCACCAGGCTCCTCTGTCCACAGGATTCTCCTGGCAAGAATACTGGAGTGGGTTGCCATTTCCTTCTCAGAGAAAAGAGGAGAGGGGACTAAACTGAAATAACATTAGTTGCTTTGATAGGTATGATTCAGGGAAAATATTTTATTCTTTTTACTTTGCATATGTTGCACAAAATTACTAAAATAAATTAATTTATGATATGAACATAAACTTGTTTTTAAAAACTACTAGAAGAAAAATAAGCATTATATTAGTAGCTATGTTCAAATTTTTTTATAATACTATACTAAAAAGTAATGCCAATCCAATAGGCTTTCCTAAGGGAAACAATTAGTTAAAAGATATTTTAAATGAGCTTATCTGTTGAGAAGAACTTCTGTGTCACTATATCTCAGAATTCAGACAAATCACTTTTTTTCCACACTAGGTTACAGTAATCAAAGTATGCTTCACTTGATGTGATGATCCAGTGTCCTCATACTTGCCTGTGACTTAATGTCTACTTAGTACTTTTACATTTTTTGCAGAAAGGAATTCTAGCTGGTGCACTGCTCTTGTTTGTGGCACAGTTTTTGAATTTCATTATGCTCATTTCATTTCCTCTATTCAGAGGTGAGAGACACAGGAGATACTAGATGACTATTTGGTAATGAATTGAATGGTTCTATAGAAATTAAAAGCATAGAAAATCTATGTGATTAAATGGCACCTGCAGTTTCTTCTCTGAGCTCTGTGCATAAAGAAAGAATAGAGTCTCCCACAGAAAATGAATGTGGCTAAGTTTGGCAGTAACTCTGGATGCAATAATGGCCTATTTGAGTCCTTTTGACTCCAAGTATCTAGAATGCTTTGAGCTTTGACTTAGCAGTGTATTTTAGATAAGATCTCTTCTATTATTTCATGTCTTATACATTTACTTTTTCTTCATGTCTCACATACTTAAAGACCTGGAAAACTGTAAGTCCTCAATAAATACTTGTAGAATGAATGAACGAGAAAATGAACAGATCTTATGAAAAAAGACAGTTATAAACAGGCTTTGGAGCACTGGGGACAGAGCTGTGAATTCACTGACAATTACAGTGAATTCTCATCTTTCAACAAACTACTTATCTGTTTTGATGTAGTTTTCTCTACTGCGATAGGAAATATGATGATAAATGTGATGAAAATGTAGATCTGGACATTTTTGGTGCATTAATTCTTGGCTGAAATTAAATAAAATTACTTTTAATTTTCTGCTTTTTGTTAACTATTAAAAGCAAGTTGGTCAATACCCAAAAGTAATACATAACAATAAGTTATTTCTGTCTTTTACATTTTTATAAATTGCTTCTGAGAGACCAACAGAAAAACAAAACAATCTGTGACACAAATGTAATCTGTTAATACAAATGTAACATGTAATATGTTGAATAAAATCTAGCATAAAATATATTAATGCAAAATTGTTTCCTTTTAAATGTATAGTGTGACTGTAGTTGGGTGTCAATTAATTTTGCTAATGTTACTCAAGAGTGTAGGAGTACGTAAAGAGAGAACTAGTAGTCTTAGTGTAATATTACATTAATAATACAACCTCTATGGGAAAGAATACAAAATGAATTAGTGAGCTTGCCAGTAGATGAATCTGACATGTCTAGACAGTGTAGGGAGAATAAAAGATGTTAAATGTAAGATTATATAAAACATTATACAAAATTTCCCTCAGATTATTATTTCAGTATAATGTTATTTCCAATTTAAAGCTGTATGTTGCAGCTGCTAAACAGAATGAAACTAATAAGGGAGTTCATGAAATAACAGCTTAATCACTAGAATGGATTGAAATCGCACAGCTGTAAATTCCCATGAACTATACTAATACTTCCTCTTTTAGGAACATTGAAAATAACTCTTGTCAAGTGTTCAACCAGTCCACCAAACAAGATAATCTAAATAAACACACTAAAAATCCAGGGGATTTTTGCAGAAACTAATGCTTGTGGCTGATGATCTGTTATGTAAGTGAATATTGAAATGTCTCCAGTCAGTAACTTCAAGTCACAAAAGACATATTAATATATCTTTGGTCAATAAGTTGTCAAAACATTCTGAATATGAGCTAAGACATAAGTTAAAAACCTGAATCTTTAACAGATTAAAGAGTTGTTGCAGGGGAAGTTTCAGTATTTTGTAAACAGTATCAATTTTTATTAGCTTATTTAGTTTATTCAACTTTCTACAAAGACAGAAATCATCTATATATTTAACATTAACTAGATAGATGTGAATTGCTTTGACATGAGCTACTGTAAGTTTCTAGATGACTAAGTTAATTTTCATTTTCTAATCATTAAAAAATGTGTGTTAACTGCAGAAATTTGGACAATACAAAAAAGTATGAAAAAATTTAAATTACATGTAATTCTATTAATAGTATCTAGAGATAGTACTATGAATATGGTCTTTCTGGTCTCTTTCCCTCATGCACATATACATATTAGTTTGCAACCAAATTTGTATCATATGATACATTCATTCATTCGACAGATATTTATTGAGGGGTGACTATGTGCCATTATAAAAACCTGAGTAATTGGATATTTTAAAACATTATTTTTAATTATTACAGATGATTTTATCCTTGTATCATTATTAGTTAACCACTCACTTATTTTTACTTTGGGTTTGTCTCCAAATCATCCACTTATTTTTGACTGACTAGAACATTCCTAAGTATCACTTCATAGGTGGACACAATATAGATCTATCACAAACCAGTCAACTAATTTCCAAATCTATTTATTTGAAAGGAAAAATTCAAGATTTATCCTGAAAAATAAAAAAAAATCTCAAAATCACATTATTGGTTAATTGCATTAATTTATTCATTAATAAACTAATTAATTAATTCATGAACTATGATCTCTAGGGACTTCCCTGGTTGTCCACTGCTTCGTGCTCTCAGTGCAGGGATGAAGGAGACATGGGTTAGATCCCTGGTCAGGGAACTAAGATCCCATATGCTGTATGATTTGGCCAAAGAAAAAAATAATATGATCTCCAGAGTAAAATATCCTGTATGCAAATTCTAGCACTGACATTTTCTAAAAAGTTCAAAGCTTTTCCATGACTTGTTTCCCTTTCTACAAAATAGTAGTGACAAAACTACTTACTTCACAAATAGCTTAAGATTAAATAAGTTAATACGCATAAAGTAAGTAGTCAATAGCACTAGCTAGTATTACTTTTTCATTAATATTTGCTTAGTGTCTTTTATATGGCAGTGATTTTGCTGGAAGCTATGGTTGCACTTGGGGAACAGATAGGTAAGACTGTGAGCTCTATAAGACAGAAAACTAAAACATATTAAAATAAGTAATCTTCCAAAATCATATAATCCCAATCAAAAGTAAGGAGCCTAAAGGAAAATTAGAAGGTACTAAAATATTAGAAAACAGAGGCATCTATATACATACTTAGTCTGGAGCACAGGTGTGTGTGGATTCCCACAAAGGTGGTTTCACTGAATAATAAAAGTTATTTACTTGAGAGAAGAAGGAAAAGGGATGCAGAAATATACTTGCTTCAGGCATATTAAGGCCCATAAGTAGAAAGAACTAAAAGAAACAAAGAAACTAAACAGAGTCATTTGGAAAGGTAGAGACTATGAGACGTTAGGCTAAAGATGAAATGAAAAGGAAAATATGACATTATTCAGGCCCTTTAGAACCTTAATCGGAGAAGGCAATGGCACCCCACTGCAGTACTGGAAAATCCCATGGACGGAGGAGCCTGGTAGGCTGCAGTCCATGGGGTCGCTAGGAGTCGGACACGACTGAGCGACTTCACTTTCACTTTTCACTCTCATGCATTGGAGAAGGAAATGGCAACCCACTCCAGTGTTCTTGCCTGGAGAATCCTAGGGATGGGGGAGCCTCGTGGGCTGCCGCCTATGGGATTGAACAGAGTTGGACACAACTGAAGCGACTTAGCAGCAGCAGCAGCAGCAGAACCTTACTAGGGGTTTTGGGTCATCTTTCTAAGAGCAATGGCATGTCACTAAAAGAGGAGTGATGCACTCAGATTTGGTTGCAAATGATAAATTGAATTTATCCTGTGATAAATTCAAGGAAGACAAATAGGTAAATAATATTTTATTACTAAAATAATCCAGAAGAGTGATTGGTGATTGAAGGAGAGACATTTGATGAGTAGCTAGGGATCAATAGTAAGTACAGAATTACCTTTCCCTTACCACCTATTCCAGTTAAAAACCACAAGACCTAGTGATTGATTGAATATGGAAGTTAATGAAGATAGACATGGAAAGAATGACACACATGCTTCTGAAATCAGATGAATGGTGAAGTCATTTACTAAGAGAAGGAACACTTTGTGAATAGCATGTTTGGGGGGAAAGATACACATGTAATTTTGGATATTTTGGGGTCAAGGTATTTTTGAGACATATAAGTGGAGGTATTCAATAGATGGATGGATGGATGAGTGGATGAATGAGTCTAGAATTAAAAGAAGTGTTTTAGACCAGAGAAAAAATTGGGGGAGCCTTCAGCATATTGAAGGGCTTCCCTAGTGGCTCAGGAGGTAAATAATCTGCCTGCAGTGCAGGAGATCTGGGTTCGTTCCCTGGGTCAGGAAGATTCCCTGGAGAAGGGAATGGCAATCCACTCCAGTATTCTTGCCTGGAGAATTTCATGGACAGAGAAGCCTGGCAGGCTACAGTCCATGGGGTCACAAAGAGTCAGACACTAACACTTTCACTTTCTTTCAGCATGTTGATTATAACAGAAGCCATCCTATGGATGAGATCACTTAGGAAGACGGAAAAGTAAAAAAGAATAGGGAGGACTTTGTCCAAGCCTTGAGGAATTCCCAACTTTTAGAACCTTGCAGAAAAACATTGGCTGTCATAATAAGATGAAAATCTTTTTTGGACAGCAAAGGGAAGAAAAGATATCAAGATGGAGGTGTCACTAACCTGTGAAATGCTGCTGAGAGGTTCAATGAGGATCAAGACATGTCCTTTGGATTTTGTGACATCAAGGTCATTGGTACCTTTAGAAAGAAACTTTCATCAGCCCTAGGGGTACTAATGGATTAGGCACTGGCCTCCTAGAAAGCATCTTTCACCAGAGCAATGATGATTGGAAATCCGATGAGGTGGATTGAGAAGTGAAAGGTGAGGAAGAAAATAAACATACTAAAAATGTAAAGGGGATAGAGAGAAAAATAGCTAATGAGTCCAATGGGATCAGGCAACTTTTTACTTATTTGTTGCTTTCATTTTTAGTTGTTTTGTTTGTTATTGTTTTTCAAATGAAAAAGACAAACATTTAAATGTTACTTGACCCAGGGGGAAAATGAAACAATTAAAAATACAGGAGAGAGAAGGAATGAATGAAAGGGTCATACTTTTTGGAAGGCAGATGCAGGGGGCATAGAGGTTGGAACTAATCTTCTATGGGAGGAGAAAAATACCCTCTATTTTAAGAGGAACAGGCAAGAGAAGCGTGTGGGGCAGTTGTAGACTTGGCAGAGGACATAAAACTTTCACCTGATGACTCTGGTTTTCTTTTTTTAACCAGTTTTTTAAGTGTAGTTGATTTGCAATGTTGTGTTAGATTTAAGTGTACAGCAAAGTGATTCAGTTATTCATACATATATATACACACATATATTCTTTTCCATAATAGGCTACTACAAGATATTGAATGTAGTTCCCTGTGCTATTCAGTAGGTCCTTGTTGTCCCCATATTCTTTGTTAATTAAAATAGGAGGCCATCTGCTGACAGTACGTAGGATACTGGGCTACAGTTCATGGAGGTCGCAAAAAGTCAGACACGACTGAGTGACTAACACACCAAGAGTGCAATGCTGCAGTGTGGAGGGCCTGGTTGAATTTGGTGAGCATGAATTCATGAATTAATGAATGTTTAATTCATTATTATATAATTCTGACATTTTAGAGAATACCTATTCCACACGTCACCATGTATGATAACATAAAGAGCTTATATCTCCCATGCGTGCTCAGTCGCCTCAGTCTTGTCTGACTCTTTCTGACCCTATAGACTGTAGCCCTCCAGGCTCCTCAGTCCATGGGATTCTCCAGACAGGAATACTGGAGTGGGTTGATATGCCCTTTTCCAGGCCATCTTCCCAACCCAAGGATCGAACTGGATCTCCTTCATTACAAGCAGATTCTTTACCGACTGATCCACCAGGGTAGTCCCATATCCCCCATATAATCACTTTAAAGAGCGTTCATTGTATTGTTAGAGATCTTATAAGTCTATAGTTCATGTTATTCATATGTAGAACAAGTAAAATTGATTTGAGGAAAAAAGGGATAATTTTCCTTTTGTTTAGGTTGTTGTTTTCCAAGTATAACAAGTTTCCACCAATTTGATCCCATTCAAATTAGTAAACTGTCCTTATGGATGAAAGAGCTAATTTACCAGGATTTCATGGCAGGTACTGCTGCCCTAGTTCCCTCTCTTCACCCCTCTATAAACTAACACTGGATTACATATTTGCCATAGAGAGACCTGCCTTGATAAATGGCTAAGACATCACTGAGCACAGAGCAAATGCCAAATAAATAATTGCTGTTTGATAAAAGTGGTTCTTATCAGCAAAGCCAGTATTTGTACGTTAAAGAATTGCTTCCAAGGGGCTTAAAAACAGTTTGCTCTCCTAAATGAGTTAAACATACTCACGGAACTCATGTTTACACTACCTACTTGCTTAGCAGAGATAAACATTAATCTTGGTCCACTCTGAATTCCTTTAGTTTCAAAAATTTGGCATTAGAATTAAGAAAAGTTCAACATTTCAAAAAATATTGTGGTATAAATCACCCTCACACTACAACCCATTTCAGGATACTGAGGGAGGTGTAGTGAGGCGTGGAAGATTATTCGCCATGTGACATTTTCATTTCAGGTTGACCATACTCCAGTGAGCACATTAGCAAATTGAATAAAGATAACCGAGACCCGCACTATCCTGGCATGGGACTATTGATTGTGTCCTTTTTATCAGAGATCATCTATTCTCCTGCAACAGGATTGGAAACAGTTCTCACTGGTGTTGCTGTAAATGGCTCATTAATCAAAATGGATTTATTGAGCATCCATAGCAAGCAAATCCTATACTAAGTGATTCAAAATAACAGGTTGCCTAGTAACCAGAAAAATGGAAGAATTCCCCTGTGAAGGTTAAAATTAAATGAAAGGCAGATAAGAAAACATTATCTTTGATGGCATGTGACTATTTCATAAGGGATTTTCCTGCCATTATAGCCACTTTCTTTTAAGGATAATATTCATTCATTCATTCACTCATTTAATGATTCATTCCTTTATGTAACTGAGTCACCACTACGATTATGTAAGGTCCTTTGCTCTGTGCATTAAGGGAAATAAATAGATTCAATACTGGCTGAATAAACATGAGTCTTAGCAAATTTGTCAAGCAAGGACTGGACTTCTGTTAATCTTTATTTAATGAGCCTAGTACTAGAGCAATATTATTTATTCCATATAAATCTGTAGTCACTGAGGCATGAGTAAAATGCTTCTTGCAGAGAATCCTTCTTTTCTGGTTGAATTATATAATTTTGTTTAATGTAAGTTGATTTCATATTTAAATTAAACCAGTTGGTGCGATAAAAACATTTTTCCTATGGTCAGATGAGACCTGTTTTGTACTAGATCATCTAGTTAATAAATTTGTTAACAAGTGACCACAGAAAGGAAACTGACATCTATACTTAACTGATTTTCTGAGAAAATACATCTTCCATACCAATGAATGACATTGCCAGTTACAACCGAGACACTCAAGCTTTGTAGCCTCTGAGTTAAGCACGGCCAGGCACACGACTTGTCCTCATAGGCCTCGGCATCCTAATTCACCCCTCCCATCTAGGTCTTGAGTTTGTGTCCTCAGTTACAGTCCCTGTATTTGTTTACTTGGACTGCTACTAACAAAGTATTAAAAACAACAGAAATATGTTTTCTCACAATTCTAGAGGCTGGAAGTCCAAAATCAAGGTATTGGCAGGACTGGTTCCTGCTGAGGAGATCTGTTCCAGGCCTCTTTCCTTGGCTTCTAGATGACCATCTTCTCCCTGTGCCTCTTCACATTATCTTTCTTCTTTCCATATCTCTATGTCCCCCCCTTTTTAATGAGTCATGTTGGATTAGTGCCCACCTAAAGACTTCATTTTAACTTGATTATCTGTATAAAGACTCTGTCTCAGCTTCTCCAAATAAGGTCACATTCTGAATACTAGGAGTACTAAGGGTTCCAATACACCCTTGGGAGGGGGGAAAGAAAGGGGCACAAATCAACTAACAGTCCCTCTAAAGACCTGGTCATCCTTCCACTCTCTCTCTTCTCTCTCTAGTCCTTTCTCTTTCTTTCTCTCCAGGAAAAGCTTCAGAATGCATTTCCTGTGCATACAGAAATCCTAATTTTGTCTGTGAAACTGAGCCAAGTTATCCAGCACAGTTAACCAAAAACTGTAGAATACATTCCCTAAGATATAACTCCTCAGTTCCCTTGCCTACTCTTTTCCAAATGGCAGAATCCCAAGGGGATAAGGTATGAGCTTCACTCCTACAGACCCCTCAGCTTCCTTCCCCCTTCCCCTTCTTCATTAACGTTGCCTTTGTCCAGAAATAATTATTTTATGCTGAGACTGCGTGTTGACCTCCTAATTAGTCCTCCTGCTTCTAGTCACATATCTGCACAATCAATCTCCCCATATTGCTTCCAGAGAGATCATTCTAAAACACAAAAACTCACCATGCCTTGTCCCTCCTTAAAGTCTGTCAGTGGTTTGACTCTGCTGCCAAGTGAAATTCAAACTTTAGCATGTCACTTCTTGTTGTTTATGCATTTTCCTCTAGTCTCATTCTATGTTCTAACCAGGCTAAATTAGGCATAGTGTGAATGCAGTGTGTTCTTTCACACATCTGGATCTTGGCACACACTATCCCCTGACCTAAACAGCCGTATATTTCCCATGTATTCATCTAACTCTTCCTTCTTTGAGGCTCAAATAAGGCACCAGATCCTCCAGGAAGCCTTCACTCACTCCCTCCTGTTCTACTCTCCTGGAGCACCTCATGCTCACTTCTATCATTGAACTTATTACTCTTAATTTTAATACCCTTTAAGTTCCTACCTATCAGGACTTGTACCTTTCACTCTACTTCTGCAACATGCAGCACAAGACCTAGAACACCAGAGGCACTCAATGAAGGTTTACTGAGTAAGGCACTGAAGGGTACAGTTTAATATGAAGGCCTCTAAAAGACTCATGCACATCAAGAAAGGTCTCCTCTTCTACAAGTGTTACCTTCAGTTAATAAAGGACTTCGTAACAAAGGGAAAACATCAGTAACACCAAGAGAGTCCAGTAACTTCCCCCAAGTTCGTGAACTCAGTTCATCCTGAGAAGAAAAGGAGAAGCTAGGTACAGCAGAATGAGAGACTTGGAAGCAATTAGATCCAGGCAAAACCTAAGGTACATCTTAATGGAATCAACAGACGAAAACGACTTGAACTGTCTCCTCATCCAGCCAGATTACAGTTATGTTAGCACTCTCTTCTTCCTGCTATGGTGTTTATGCAGGGAAGTTTTGTGGGGTTCACTTGTTAAGGTTCTACCCAGAACTGGAACAGAAATTGCTCTGGCTGTAATATTCATCCATTATATATATATATATATATATATATATATATATATATATAAAAACTTCCAATTTAAACTCTGGACTCTCTCATCCCTAGAATTCACAATTACAGCCCAAAGTGCAAGGACCATCAATCATTATAAATTAATGGGTCAGTTGAGCAAACTGGTTTCTTTCATACTGATGATTGAATGCAATTGGGGAAAATTATATACCTAAGCAAATGAACTCGTATCCCACTTGCTGCTGCTGTTAAGTCGCTTCAGTCGTGTCCAACTCTGTGAGACCCCATAGACGGCAGCCCACCAGGCTCCCCCGTCCCTGGGATTCTCCAGGCAAGAACACTGGAGTGGGTTGCCATTTCCTTCTCCAATGCATGAAAGTGAAAAGTGAAAGTGAAGTCGCTCAGTCGTGTCCGACTCCTAGCAACCCCATGGACTGCAGCCTACCAGGCTCCTCCGTCCATGGGCTTTTCCAGGCAAGAGTACTAGAGTGGGGTGCCATTGCCTTCTCCGCGTATCCCACTTAAGAAACAACAAACAACTCAGGCATTGTTGAAGTTTATATTTTCCAAAAGTATCTGTAAGAATATCTTCTTATGATGTGATTTCAGTAACACTTTTCCATAAAGGGGAAGGTTATAAGAAGTAATGCAGCTTCTTACACAGTATACCATGTAAGAACTATACCACAGTAATATGCTGTAGTGCTGCATAGAAACTTCAAGCCAACAATGACCCTCTAAGGATTTAAAGAAAGCATGTTGATGTATGGCAAAACCAATACAATATTGTAATTAACCTCCAATTAAAATAATTAAATTTATATTAAAAAAAAGAAAGCCTCATACATCCTCCCTGTTCAATAATAGGGTTTCTAAGAACCTCAAGGACATTGTTTCATAAAACTCTCATAAGGAGCACAAGGCAGAGAAAATCTTATTTGGAATATAAGCTTTTGCCTAATTGAATGGAGTACAAATTGAAACACACAAAGTCCACAAAGTTTTAAAAGAAAGTATTTCAATTTGAACTAGAAGGAAAAAGATAATATAAAACAAAATTTGGCCCCTAATTTTTTATAGACAGTAAGCAAGTGAGAAAGATACCTGAATTTAAACATGGGTTACTTTTTATGGAAAAGGAAGAATGACTCAGAAGGTAGAACCAAGAGACACAGAAAACAATCACTACTTCATTGTACTAGGCTTAATCAAGGAACTGTGCTTGATTACCTTCAGAATTGCCACAAACTAGAGATGTCTGTGTGGCCTATTTTCCCTGTGTTTGAATGGGAGTGTCAATTGTGGTTTTCCTACACCTTTCCCCGTCTTAAATGTTGGGTGTGTAGGAGAGGAGAGTGGTAATTTGTCTGTTTAGTTCCTAGGTCATCACTGCCAAGAGAAAAGGTTAAGGACCTATACTGTAAGAACTGCACCAGGAAGACCCATATATACCTAAACCTAGACCAGGAGTTCATGCAGTAAAGGGCTGATGTTTGGGCATCCAGGAAAAGGATACAAATCATAGTGACTAGAGGGAAGACTGTGGCAGATCTTATTTTCTAAAAAGGACAGCAAAAGTATCTTCCATCCTATATTCTCTTATTACAGAGTGACTTTGACACTCCTTCCATCAAGAAGTAGGATTCATATTCTCTCCCCTTGAATCTGGTAGACTTGGGACTATCAGTTCAGTTCAGTCGCTCAGTCGGCTCTGACTCTTTGCCTCCCCATGAACTGCAACACGTCAGGTTTCCAGGTCCATCAACAACTACCGGAGCTTACTCAAACTCATGTCCATCAAGTCAGTGATGCCATCCAACCATCTGTTGACCCCCTTCTCCTCCCACCTTCAATCTTTCCCAGCATCAGGGATCTTTTCAAATGAGTCAGTTCTTCACATCAGGTGGTCAAAGTATTGGGTTTCAGCTTCAGCATCAGTTCTTCCAATGAGTATTCAGGACTGATTTCCTTTAGGTTTGACTGGCTTGATCTCCTTGCAGTCCAAGGGACTCTCAAGAGTCTTCTCCAACACCACAGTTTAAAAGCATCAATATGTTAGCGCTCAGCTTTCTTTATAGTCCAGCTCTCACATCCATACATGAGTACTAGAAAAACCATAGCTTTGACTAGATGGACCTTTGTTGGCAAAGTAATGTCTCTCCTTTTAAATATGCTTTCTAGGTTGGTCATAGCTTTTCTTTCAAGGAGCAAGCATCTTTTAATTTCATGGCTGCAGTCACCATCTGAAGTGATTTTGGAGCCCAAAAAGATAAAGTCTCTCACTGTTTTCATTGTTTCCCCATCTATTTGCCATGAAGTGACAGGACTTGGGACTATTAGTATAAGTGATAATGGGAACTTCTAAGGCTAAGTAATAAAAATGATACAACTTCCACATGGTTCTTTTGGAATGCCCACTCTCAGAATCCAGTCAGTTTGTCAAAGGAAAACCCAAGCAGTCCATGAAGAATAAACAAGACCAACAGCCCATAGCATTAGCCCAGTTCTCAGTCATTGCCAACTTGCCAGCCATGTAAGCGACCCATTTTGAAAGTGAGTCCTCTTTCTCTCAGTTGTGCCGCCCCAGCTCATATCATCTGGCACAGACAAGCTGTCCTGTCAAATGAACTCTGCAAAACTTGCAGATTTTGAGCAAAATAAATGACTGATATTCCACTAGCTCAGTAGGCTTCGGGTGGCTTATCGCATAGCAATAGATAACTGACACGGACACCATTTCCTTTATGAACTCTTCCTCAAGCACCCAGGTGGTGTTGTGTTCCTCTTTTCAGCTCCCAAAGCACTTTTAGTGTAGTATTATCTTAGCACTTATCATATTCTGTTGAAATTAACTACTCACTTGTCTGCTTCCTTGTAAATATAGGGCAAGCCTGTGCCTTTTTGGAAAATTAGCTCTTTGAATATACTGCTTTTGCCCCATTCTCTCTCCTCCCCTTTGGTCAGACAAGTCAGAATTTCTTGGTGTATCTTCTAAGTGTCTTAGCTTCTCTTTAACATGTATATTTTCTTATCATTTTGTACCTCTATTCAAAATTCTGAAAAATCCTTCTGACTTCGTTTCCAGCTCACTAAATCTCTCCTCAACTGAGTTTAATCTGCTGTTCCACTCGTCCACTGAGGTTTAAATTTGGGGTTGTTTTTCTTTGTGTGTGTGTTTTTTTAACTTATAAAAGTTTTGTTTTTCCCTCTCAAATATGCTAGGTCATTTTTTTATGGTTTCTATACCTCAAAACACTTTCAACCTTATGTCTTATCTATAATAACATGGTCATTTTATAGTCTGTATCTAATAATTCCAACATCTGAAGTCTTTTCAGGTGTGTATTTGTTCTTCCTTATTTCTGTTGATTTCTGATTGGGGGTCTTTTTCTTCTAGGCTTAATGATTGCAAACTGATCATCTTAATCAGAAAAGTATTTATAGGAATTACTTAGGGCCTACAGAGATAATTCAGCAGTCTAGTAGTCATGTATGGATGTGAGAGTTGGACCATAAAGAAAGCTGAGCACCGAAGAATTGATGCTTTTGAACTGTGGTGTTGGAGAAGACTCTTGAGAGTCCCTTGGACTGCAAAAAGATAAAATCAGTCAAACCTAAAGGAAATCAGTCCTGAATACTCATTGGAAGGACTGATGCTGAAGCTGAAATTCCAATACTTTAGCCACCTGATGTGAAGAACTGACTCATTTGAAAAGACCCCTGATGCTGGGAAAGATTGAAGGCAGGAAGAGAAGGGGACAGTAGAGGATGAGATGGTTGGATGGCATCACCAACTCAATGGGCATGAGTTTGAGCAAGCTCCAAGAGTTGGTGATGGACAGGGAAGCCTGGCATGCTGCCGTCCATGGGGTCACAAAGAATCGGACACAACTGAGACAGGTAATTTACATTCCTCTCTAGATGGTTTACTTTTGCTTCTGCTTGATGACTGAGGGTATTACCATAAATTAAATTCATGGACTGATATTTTGCAGACTACATGGATGATATGTTTTGGGTGAAAATCTGTGTAAGGACCAGCTTATGATTATAACACCTCAGGAATTTTTCTCCTTGTTCTGCTCATAAAAAATCATCTTAGCAGATCTTGCAGTCTTAGAATGAATGTTATGAGACAGAATTATTTCTGATTACTGTGAGAGTGTAGCCCTTGTAGCTCTAGGTCTATGGAGGAAGGATTTCCTATTAGAGTTCACATGCTGAGCATACACAGAGATTTGCTTTCTGTACACAAACATATAGAGGACTTGAGGACTGAAGTTTAATAGCAGGTTCAGCAAATTCTCTCAGGACAAAAGTGATTTTAATGCTCCACTGGCTTCCCACCTTCACCAATGTATTGGCCCAATTATTGTCGGAGAAAGCCATGGCAACCCACTCCAGTACTCTTGCCTGGAAAATCCCATGGACCGGGGAGCCTGTAGGCTGCAGTCCATGGGGTTGCGAAGAGTCAGACACGACTGAGCAACTTCACTCACTTTTCACTTTCATGCATTGGAGAAGGAAATGGCAAACCACTCCAGTGTTCTTGCCTGGAGAATCCCAGGGATGGGGGAGCCTAGTGCATTGCTGTGTATGGGGTCGCACAGAGTCGGACATGACTGAAGCGACTTAGCAACAGTATACTGATGAGAAGATGTTCCTTATTTAAATGTTATTTACTTTACATAATTTTCCTGTCGCCTTTTTGATGCTTTTAAGTCTTCCTTTTCTGTATTTTTATCCAGCATGCTGGTTTTTTTTTTTTTCTTTTTCAGCAGGAAAATTGTTCTGAGCCTAATTAATTTTAAAACCTGGGTCCATTTATTTTTCATCCCTGTATCCTCCTCAGCATGCAGCAAAGTGCCTTGCAAGTGAAGGAAGTCGACTAGTTTTCTATTATTTAATGAATAAATAATGCTTTCATTCCTGCTTCCACCACCCCTAACATAACACTCTACCTCTATTCCCTAATTAAAGCTCTTTTAAATTTTCATATATATATATATGAAATTCATATGTGTGTGTGTATATATATGTGTGCATATATATATATATATATATATATTTCTACATTAACTGAACTTTACTCCTGATTTCCCCACTATTTTCCCCTATGACCTCTCCTACAGAAGATTTTTCATTCTTTTCGAGTTTCATTCTTATCATCTCTCAGCATTGTCTTCACTCTCCATGACTGCTTCTGAGTCACTCACTATTCTACCTTCATCTAATCTGCTCATCTGAAGATTATGCTACCCTATTATAAGATACTTTTCCTGACTTTATTGTTACCATATATGGATTTCCAGGCATAACTCCACATTTCTTGAGGATTTCACTACTTGGTTCACACTTTCTATTCCATTTTAGCTCTTAATATAATGTAGTAGTGTAATTAACATAGCATTTAAGAGTATAAGGGGACAACCCAAGTTCAAGTCCCAGAATCATCCATTGTTAACATGTAACCTTGGCTGCTAAGTTGCTGCTGCTAAGTCTCTTCAGTCATGTCTGACTCTGTGCGATCCCATAGACAGCAGCCCACCAGGCTCCCCCGTCCCTGGGATTCTCCAGGCAAGAACACTGGAGTGGGTTGCCATTTCCTTCTCCAGTGCATAAAAGTGAAAAGTGAAAGTGAAGTCACTCAGTCGTGTCCGACTCTTCGCAATCCCATGGACTGCAGCCCACCAGGCTCCTCTGTCCATGGGATTTTCCAGGCAAGAGTACTGGAGTGGGGTGCCATTGCCTTCTCCGGTAACCTTGGGAGGTTACCTAATATTTCCCTGCCTCATGTTCCTCTTCTATAAAATGGGAATCATGGTATTATTATCTTGTAGCATTTTAAGAATTACAGGAAATAATGCATATAAAGCACTTATAATAGTATCTAGTACCAGTAAATGCTCAATAAACCTTAACTATTTTCATGATTATGCTCTGACCTCATGCAAAAATCTTCCTTCCACATTCTTATGATTCATACAACACCCTGGGCTTCCCAGGTGGCTCAGTGGTAAAGAATCTGCCTGCCAATTCAGCAGATGTAAGAGATGCAGGTTCGATCCCTGGGTCAGGAAGATCCCCTGGAGAAGGAAATGGCAACCCACTCCGGTATTCTTGCTTGGGAAACTCCATGGACAGAGGAGCCTGGTGGATTACAGTTCACAAGGTTGCAAAGAGTCAGACATGACTGGGCATGCACATATGCATGCGTGGCCTCGGTACTTCTCAAAAACCTACTTGTTCACTTCTATAAAATTCCATAGCCAGTCATTTAAAATAGTATTTCTGAATTTTACTTTAACCCTTCTCAACATTTAACTCTTCTTTTCAGTCAATAACCCTTGCATTACTCAGAAATTGAACCCATCTGGACATACATAGGGAGAAAGCAATGGCACCCCACTCCAGTACTGTTGCCCGGAAAATCCCATGGATGGAGGAGCCTGGTGGGCTGCAGTCCATGGGGTCGCTAAGAGTCAGACACGACTGAGTGACTTCACTTTCACTTTCCACTTTCATGCATTGGAGAAGGAAATGGCAACCCACTCCAGTGTTCTTGCCTGGAGAATCCCATGGACAGAGAAGCCTGGTGGGCTGCAGTCCATGGGGTCTCACAGAGTCGGACACGACTGAAGCGACTTAGCAGCAGCAGGACATACATATATCAGGCTTTCTCTGTAGTCATAATGCTTTATTTTTTGTTCTAAGAGAAGCAATGGTTGTGCTTTCTTAGACTACCTCAGTCTTAATTTATACCCATCAGTTTTCTCTTTTTACTCTTTGTCTTCAGTCTCTTGTTCTCCATCAGCAAACTCCCCCAACTTCTAAACTTGACCAAGTCTTACTTATCCTAAAATAAACTAGCCATTTCTCCCTCATACCACTTTCTTCTCATGTTAGCATTTTAGCTTTTTTCCTAATCCTCTTCAAAGGGTAATCTGTATTCTCCACTCCCTTTTCCTTCTTCTGCATTTCTGAGTATCTCACTGTTAGCTTTTAAAAATCTAGTTTTATCACATCATTTCTTAAACTTACTTTTCAAAGACAGGCAGAAACTGGATTGTCAAACAAACAAATAAACAAAGCCTCTCCTCAGAAATTCTACAATTTCTTTGCAACCTTGAATATCCTGACCACTCACTTGAAGCTCTCCTCTCCCATTAGCGTTCATGTAACTACTTTGCATTCTTCACTCAGAGGCAGTGGCAAAGGAATAGAAAGCAAGCATGATGACAAACAAAAACTCATGTTCAAGCAAAGGCCCCCCAGAGTATTGATATTAAATAAGACACTTAGCTTCAATTTCCTCATCAGTAAAATGGGCATATTTGTTCATCTTGTTCACCAGTTTATAATGCTAATAAATAAAGTAATGGATCTGAAAATACCATAAAAGAAATAAAATACACAAAGCAGCTGAGTATACTTTGATAACCTGGAAGCAGACAGGATGCAAGAAACTATACTTAAAGATTCTTGCTACCAAATTTGCTATGAGACTCTGAAGGACCCAAAGCTTTGTATCTGACCTAGAATGTTTTTCACTATTAAAAGGTTTCAGAGTGTCTTCACCATGGCAGTACCACCTCCATGAGAGCTCTTGCCAAGAAATTAAGAGCATTCACATAAAAAATGCTCCAACTTACCTGGACTCACTTCAAGATGAAAAAAAAAATCCTTATCACTATATCGGGGCCCTTTCATTTTTAAAAATATTGTGGGACATCAAAATACTAATGATACATCTTCAAATATACAAGCACGTAAACTGAATTGGTCCATGTTAGTAAGAAACATTACCAGTTCTTGGAGAAGGGGCCCTTGCAATTTCTAAGGAGCAAGGCTTCTTTGTAACTGCTGTGTCCATGAGATCACATAGAAAATTCTCATTTTCTGAAGGAAATGTATCCAGAGAGGCAGATGGTACAATTTCCATAGTGTAATTCCTCTTCTTTGGATAGGACTCCTGAAAGGAAGGAGAAAAAATAAAAATAGCTTTGTGATAAAGACACAGCCTGTTTAATTTATAAAAACTAGAAAAGATAATAAGGTTCGTCAGTTCTTCTAAAAGTGATTGAGAGGTGATGATTCATCTATTTGAATAAGTTATGCAATTGTGTAACCCCAATAATACCAGTGATCTTTTTAGAAAGGTCCTTGTAATTTGGTTCCCCTGAAGTTATCACTAAAGTTCTTGATTTCAAGTCATGATCTCTTTTTTTATAAAATATGTGTATTTTCTACTTGTGGTATAAACAGTTGTTTAATCAGCAGTCATTTCCAAGACTCTTCTCCTTTGCCTGCTTCCTAGAGATAGCCATATGTCTCAGTTTTTGACCCATTAGATACAAAGGGAAATTTGCTGGGAGGCTTCTTTAAAAATATTCTTTCCCCAGAGAAAAAAGATATGCAAAGAGGCTTTTGCAGAGTTTTGGCCATCCTCAGTTTCCTCTCTCTGGGTGCAGGTTTGATGTTTGGGGCAAGAATAGGCAAGTTGTAACCATAAGGCAGTAAGCCTCTTACCTCAAAAAGACAACTGGTCAAGAATGACAACAGCAGGATTTTTTAAAAGCCTGGGACCTTGATAATATCATTGAGTTGCTCAGATAGTTTCAGGACCAGTTTCTTCAGGCTTCTTAAGCAATTATTAAAGTTTCTTCTTGTTCGAGTCATTGCTAACTGGTTTTCAGTCATTTAGAAGTGAATGTGTTCCCACCCAACACACTTCCTTTGTGAATACTGTTAATATACCAAGGTTACTCTTTTCAGGTTAGGATGTGAGAGTTGGACTGTGAAGAAAGCTGAGCGCCGAAGAATTGATGCTTTTGAACTGTGGTGTTGGAGAAGACTCTTGAGAGTCCCTTGGACTGCAAGGAGATCCAACCAGTCCATCCTAAAGCAGATCAGCCCTGGGTGTTCTTTGGAAGGACTGATGCTAACGCTGAAACTCTAGTACTTTGGCCACCTCATGCGAAGAGTTGACTCATTGGAAAAGACTCTGATGCTGGGAGGGATTGGGGGCAGGAGGAGAAGGAGACGACAGAGGATGAGATGGCTGGATGGCATCACTGACTTGATGGATGTGAGTCTGAGTGAACTCCGGGAGTTGGTGATGGACAGGGAGGCCTGGCGTGCTGCGATTCATGGGGTCACAAAGAGTTGGACACGACTAAGCAACTGAACTAAACTGACTGAAGGTCTTATTCTATATTGCTGATTCTTCAATATATTCTAAAAATTGGAATTCATTTCATCTTATAATATCTTTAAATATTGTACAAGGCATTGTGTATTTGTGTGTGTGAGAGAGAGCGTGTATGTGTGTGTTTGTCACTCATTCTCCACCTTTGAGATCCTATGGACTGTAGCCCACCAGGCTCCTCTGTCCATGGAATTCTCCAGTCAAGAATACAGGAGTGGGTAGCTATTCCCTTCTCCAAGGGATCTTCCTGACTCGGGATCAAACCTGGGTCTACTGCATTGCCAGCAGATTTTTCACTATTTGACCCACAAGGGAAACCCATACAAGGCATTGCTGCTGCTAAGTCGCTTCAGTCGTCTCCAACTCTGTGCAACCCCATGGACGGCAGCCCACCAGGCTCCCCCATCCCTGGGATTCTCCAGGCAAGAACACTGCAGTGGGTTGCCATTTCCTTCTCCAATGCATGAAAGTGAAAAGTAAAAGTGAAGTCACTCAGTCGTGTCCAACTCTAGCGACCCCATGGACTGCAGCCCACCAGGCTCCTCTGTCCATGGGATTTTCCAGGCAAAAGTACTGGAGTGGGGTGCCATTGCCTTCTTTGATACAAGGCATTAATGGTCAGCAAATATTTATTGAGCATCTATCATATACATTTAGAATTATGCTAATCTCTGGAAATGTTTAAAAAATGAGTAAGACGTAATCCTTGCGCTCAGAAAGTTTGTAGTTTACCAGAAAAGGAAAACAGATTATCTGCATGATAAATTTGACAATTAATTAGATTTACTTTTGATATATATTACCTTTATAAACCATACTTCATTATCAAAAGAAAGAAACAAATGAAAAAATAAACTCATTTTCAAAAAAGCTTCCAATATATATCCAAGGATTGGTAAAGGTTTAGTACAAGCTCCTATTTTTTTCTTTAATGACACTTACAGTATGTAGAGTAAGTATTCAAGGTCAGAGTAATTGCTTTCAGACCATACCAGACCCTCGCACATCAAAGAGTCAATTATGCTCACTCTACTCTATTGAAAGCAGGAAATTGGGAGTAATTTATTTCTAACAACAAAGGGTGACAAAGTTGAAAGCATCCAGAGGAAAGCAATCAGGATGGTATATGATTTAAAAACCATGTCACAGAAGAAATGATGAAAGGAACTGCAGTGTTCTATCCCAGAGAAGTCGTACAGCCACGTAATAGTTATCTCAATATATTTGAAAGGCTATCCCTCACGAGCTTCCCACAGAGTGGGAAAGGGTATAAGAGGCTGTGGTAGATTTATTCTAAAGTTCTTTGAGGCAGAATAAAGAAAAATGTTTATTAGTCAAGGAGGGCAAATTTGGATCAACACAAAAAACAATTTTCTGTGAATTAATAATATTGCTTATCTTCTAAAATGGATGTGCACTGATAAAATAATTAGCTAAAAGATAGCACTAGAAAGCAACACAATGAACTCCTCATAAGTGGAAATGCTTAGTTACTGATAAAATTATGTATAAAAGATACTGTACAATGACTACACCAGGTGACTGTAAGCTCTATGAGAGCTAGAATTTTTCTCATTCACATTCTATCCCCAGAATCTAATATAACTCCTGCCACATAATGGGTCTTCAGTAAATACTTATTGGTCAGCTGAACAGTCTCGAACATCATTTTAAACAAGTCCAGGTACCAGTTAGGAAAAGGAAAAGGATAATGCTTTTTAAAGATGTAAATTACTTTACTTCTCTGTCTTCCTTATTATTGTTTACTGCTTTGAATATCAAAAGTGAAAAAAGTGAGATTCAATGAGATTGTAATGAGTCTATGAAGACAGTCTCTAGCTTAAACCTTGTTGTTTAGTCACCAAATTATATTCAGCTCTTTTGCGACCCCTTGGACTGTAGCCCACCAGGCATCTCTGTCCATGGGATTTTCCAGGCAAGAATACTGGAATGGGTTGCCATTTCCTTCTCCAAGGGATCTTCCTGACCAGGGATTGAACCCACATCTCCTGCATTGACAGGTGGATTTTTACCATTGAACCACCAGGAAAGCCCCAGCTTAAACCCTAGTTCATCTCAAAATTAAATTAATCCAAACAATCTATTTTTCATGGATTTGGTTAGGCTGGACTTTTACTATATTTATAAAGGATTATGAGGATTTTAAAAGTATTGAAAACAACTTTGAAATTTAACCACACAGGATGAGTTAGTAAATTAAATGTACATTTATTAAAGAAATATTAAAAAATATAAAGAAATTGAAAAAATATCACATGAAAACCAGCATGCGCAAATAACTAATAGTACTACATTTTGGTGTATATTCTCCCAGATGGCTTCCATGTGTGTGGACATGTGGGTGTGTGTAAAGAAAAGACAAACTATTTTAAACAATAATGAAGTATACCCTCTTCATCTTCCTAAGAGAGTGCCATTATTTCTCATTGGCATAGAAGTCTGTAGTACACACATGGCCTCCTTATGGAGAGTGAGAGCCCCAAGGGAAGGAGATAGTTTTAGCAAAGCTGCACTTTTGTAACCAAATATTTCATATTGCCAAAAAGAAGCCGGGTATTCAACAGAATACCTGACAAGTATCTCTTGAAAGACGATATATGATATTATAAAATGATAGAATAAATTCACATGTGTCCATGTTTAAGAGACAGAACATGACCACTGAGACCCGCCGCTCGCATCCTATGTTCCCCTTTCTGTTCCCACCCCTTCCCTCGGCAACTGGGGTTAAATCTTGTTCTGAACTTTGTGTTTATAATTCCCTGCATTGTTGTGAAAATGTATCTATATAAGTGAGTATCAATAAAGAATAAATGGTTTGTACTGTATGCGTTTGAACTTCATACACACAATATAAAGTGCTCTTGCTCTTCTGTGACTTTTTTCAATCAATACTCTGTTTCTGAATATCATTTATATTCAATGTGATGCAAGAACCCACCATATAGGTATAACCACACATTCATTTACACATTCTCCTGACAACAGACTTTTAAACATTTCCCAGATGTTTTGTTATTAAGAAAAGAAAGGAGGGCATTGTGTTTTCCCACCCCAAGTAGGATAAAGGTCCAAGAGATTTTCTGTAAAATTTATATAAAGATATTATATATATATACACAAAGGTATGTAATGTTTTCTGATTTGATATTTTCCTTTAATAATGTATTCTGAACAAGTTTCAAGGACAAGTACATGACTACACAATAAATTTAAGTCCCGGTATACACATGATCATAACTCAGTCAATCTTACCATACTGAAATTTTAATGTTTTTCTTTTAAGGGAGCATTATTGTGCGTGTATCCCTGTTTACACCTCAACCACATCTTTTGAAGTAGAATTCCTGTGACAATAGGTATATACCATATGCTTATATAATTGAATCTGTTTCTGGATTTTCTAATTATTCTATATATCAGTCTATTCTAGCACCACAATCCTACTGTCTGTCTCTTTGCAACCCCATGGGCTATAGCCCAGCATGCTCCTCTGTCCATGGAATTCTCCTGACAAGAATACTGGAGTGCGTAGCCATTCTCTTCCCCAGGGGATCTTCCTGACCCAGGGATCGAACCCAGGTCTCCTGCATTGTGGGCAGATTCTTTACCATCTGAGACACTAAGGAAGCCTTTGATTAAACTATCTGGAAGGATATGTCTCTCTGCATATTCATCCTTATCAAAGCATTCATGATTATCCTCATGTCTATTTTTCAAAAAAGTTCTTTAAACATTTTTGTCAATTTCTCAAATCATTGCCTCTCCTTTGCTTCCTATCAGTAAACAGTACTTCCATACACCAGTCACTTAAACAACTTGGGGACAATTCTTCATTCTCACTCTTTTTCAGCATCATGCCCAGTCATTCCCTAAGTCCCATATTCAATATTGAATTCTGTACCTCAAACACATTCATTTCTCTCTACCCCTGCTAACACCTTGGTCTGGGTCACCATTATTTGTTACTTGAACTGCTAGAACACTTCCAAACTGGTCTCCTTGCCTCTAGCCCTGCTCCTCTCATAATTAATTCACTTTCAAACATTACCATGTTACTAATAGAAAGTCAGGTCAAAATAAATTCATTTCATTTCATCATAACTTTATCTGATGAAAGAAACATAAAATGTTCTAGTCATAGTACATATTGATTCTTTTTAAGTATTTAATATGGTCTTTCATAATATCTTAGAATTTCTATGCTGAATGATTACATTCAATGCATTAATTATCCAGAGAGTAAACTCATTAAAATAACAAGATCTGGAAGAATGAACTAAAGGGGAAATATAATCCCATTAATGTAAGATGATGGTGCTAATAACTGAAGACCTTGTCTAGCACCTAAAAATGTGCCACCTGCATAGTAGGACTCTACGAATGCATGCTAAAAAAGAAATACATAAAATAGCTATCATTTCAGTTAGTATTTCAAGGCCTGATTCCTTGACTAGATTAAAGAACTATAGAGGCAAGTGCTGAGTTCCAGGTCGCTTCAGTTGTGTCCAACTCTTTGCAATCCCATGGACTGTAGCCTGCCAGGTTCCTCTGTCCACAGGAATCTCCAGGCAAGAATACTGAAGTGGGTTGCCATGCCCTTCTCCAGGGGATCTTCCCGACCCAGGGATCAAACCTGTGTCTCTTACATCTTTTGCATTGGCAGGCAGGTTCTTTACCACTAGCGCCACCTGCTGCTGCTGCTAAGTCGCTTCAGTCGTGTCCGACTCTGTGCGACCCCATAGACGGCAGCTCCCCCGTCCCTGGGATTCTCCAGGCAAGAACACTGGAGTGGGTTGCCATTTCCTTCTCCAGTGCATGAAAGTGAAAAGTTAAAGTGAAGTCGCTCAGTCGTGTCTGACTCCTAGCGACCCCATGGACTGCAGCCTACCAGGCTCCTCCGTCCATGGGATTTTCCAGGCAAGAGTACTGGAGTGGGGTGCCATTGCCTTCTCCGAGCGCCACCTGGGAAGCTCAAAAATGAAAGTGTAGCCTGACAGGCTCCTCTGTCTATGGAATTCTCCAGGCAAAAATCTGGAGTGGATAGCCTTTCCGTTCTCCAGGGGATCTTCCCAACCCAGATATCAGATCCAGGTCTCCCACATTGCAGGAGGATTCTTTACCTTCTGAGCCACCAGGGAAGCCAGTAAAGACCACAGCAAAACATTTTTTTTCATGTAGTATGCACTTACTAAACATTTGTTGAATTAATGAAATCTGAAACTGTTGTTGTTTAGTCACCAAGTCCTGTCGACTCTTTTGTGACTATGGACTGTAGCCCACCAGGCTCCTCTGTCCATGGGATTTCCCAGGCAAGAATACTGGAGTGAGTTGCCATATCCTCCAGGAGAATCTTTCCAGCCCAGGGAAAAAACCAACATCTCTTGCATTGGCAGGTGGATTCTTTACCACTGAGCCACCAGGGAAACCTTCTGTGGCTTTAGGACTGTACTGTCCTAGATGGCAGCCACCTACAACTGTTTAGATTTAAATTAATTAAATACAATTTGAATTTAGCTCCTTGCTTTCATTTCAGGGGCTCAGTGGCTGCATGGTGGCTCCCACGTTCGACTATGCAGACTTGGCACTTTTATGGCTGCAGAAGCATCTATTGGACTGCACGTGTCTGGCTCCAGAGAGGTGTCTGCCCCCAGAAGGGTGTCTGCTGACCTTGACAACAGGAGAGTCACAGGGAGCTTTCCAAATCCCAGTGCCCAGGCTGCACCCTCAGCCATTTCATCACAACCTCTGGGGATGCAGCCTAGCCCTCTCACAGGTGGCAGGGTTGTTTGGAGAGTTGTCAAAGCAGACATGGCCAGGCCCTACTCTTAAAGAACTTCAGATTCAGTAGTCAAGGGCGGGATGCAAGAATGTGCGTTTCCAACTTGCTGCAAGGGAGCTCTCTTCATTTATTAAACATTTGTTGAATTAATGAAATCTGAAATAATATCATTCAAAAACTATCACAGATTCAAACCACTGTAAGAAGAATAGCAAATTACTATTTATGAAGTTTTTACAGCCTGAAAAGTAAATGTTTCATTAGTCAGATGATTATCATTTAGCTCTCATAACAGCCTCCCTCAAGAGTCTTCTCCAACACCACAGTTCAAAACCATCAATTTTTTGCTGCTCAGCTTTCTTTATAGTCCAACTCTCACATCCATGCATGACTACTGGAAAAACCATAGCCTTGACTAGATGGACCTTTGTCGGCAAAGTAATGTCTCTGCTTTTTAATATGCTATCTAGGTTGGTCATAGCTTTTCTTCCAAGGAGTAAACGTCTTTTAATTTCATGGCTGCAGTCACCATCTGCAGTGATTTTGGAGCCCTAAAAAAATAAAGTCAGCCACTGTTTCCCCATCTATTTGCCATGAAGTGATGGGATCAGATACCATGATCTTATTTTTCTGAATGTTGAGTTTAAAGCCAACTTTTTCACTCTCCTCTTTCACTTTCATCAAGAGGCTCTTTAGTGCTTCTTCGCTTTCTGCCATAAGGTTGGTGTTATCTGCAAATCTGAGGTTATTGATATTTCTCCTGGCAATCTTTATTCCAGCTTGTGCTTCTTCCAGCCCAGCATTTTTCATGATGTACTCTGCATATAAGTCAAATAAGCAGGGTACAATATACAGCCTTGATATACTCCTTTTCCTAGTTGGAACCAGTCTGTTGTTCCACGTCCAGTTCTAACTGTTACTTCCTGACCTGCATAAAGATTTCTCAAGAAGCAGATCAGGTGGTCTGGTATTGCCATCTCTTTCAGAATTTTCCACAGTTTGTTGTGATCCACACAGTCAAAGGCTTTGGCATAGTCAATAAAGCAGAAATAGATGTTTTTCTGGAACTCTATTCCTTTTTCCATGATCCAGTGATGTTGGCAATTTGATCTCTGGTTCCTCTGCCTTTTCTAAAACCAACTTGAACATCTGGAAGTTCACGGTTCACATATTGTTGAAACCTGGCTTGGAGAATTTTGAGCATTACTTTACTAGCATGTGAGATGAGTGCAATTGTGCAGTAGTTTGAGCATTCTTTTGGATTGCCTTTCTTTGGGATTGGATTGATTTGATGGGGTGAAGAATTGGTGCTTTTGAACTGTGGTGTTGGAGAAGACTCTTGAGAGTCCCTTGGACTGCAAGGAGATCCAACTAGTTCATCCTAAAGGAAATCAGTCCTGAATATTCATTGGAAGGACTGATGCTGAAGCTGAAACTCCAATACTTTGGCCACCTGATGTGAAGAACTGACTCATTTGAAAAGACCCTGATGCTGGGAAAGACTGAAGGTGGGAGGAAAAGGGGATGACAGAGGACGAGATTGTTGGATGGCATCACTGACTCAATGGACATGAGTTTGAGTAAACTCTGGGAGTTGGTGATGGACAGGGAGGCCTGGCGTGCTGCAGTCCGTGGGGTCACAAAGAGCTGGACACGACTGAGCAACTGAACTGAACTGAACAGCCCTCCCAGTGTTACTATGATCCCCATTCAGAAACTAAGGCTTGGAATTATTAGCTGTCCAATATTAACTAACATCTGGTTAATGGAAGTTTTAGGGCTACAACCTAGGTCTTATATCAGTAACTATAGTGTTCGTACTACTGCATCACAGAAAAAAGGACTATGACAAGATCTTTATTGCCAGAACTAAAGGAAAGAGGAAACTGCTCATTGTTAGGTTATACCTAACCCTGCCACCTCTTAGCCTTTGCAAGCTATTTCCTTACTGTGGGAAGTTTGGATTTTGCTATACAGGTTTATTGCCAAAGCACTCTTTATGGTAAATCCTGGAAATGGACCAAAGAGATTTAAAGAATTGAAGTCCAACAGTTGGTGACTCACTTTTCAAGGTTCGATTGTACCCAGCCTAGCAGAATTTGGCTCCAATTTAGTTAGCAGCTTTTGCTTTTTTCTTGATATTTTGCCTCTATCTTTATTCAAATGCCTGGTTCCTGAATCCCAGACTTATTTCTGAGCTTGAATTCTGATAATGGTAGCATGCCTAAGACTGTGTTCTCTGCCTTGGTCTTTGCTAGCCCTTTTCTGAGGTCTGAGGGACTACTGGTTTGTCCCAAAATTCTAAACATGTCGCTAAGGCCCTATACTGCCTAACTTCACAATTCCTGAATGACGAGCATTAATGGTTAGACTTAGTCAGTTTTATTGTACCTGTTATAGTTAGTTGTGCAATGCGTGGACCAAATAGTGCTTCTTTTAAAACATGTATACTGAGAGCACCGAATAAGTTAATATTACGCCTCCCCAAGAAAAATAAACAATAGTAATATACTTTCACTTGCTGTTTGCACTGTGTTCCTATAAAAGTTGAAGATCATGAGGGGTGGGCTCAGTCTAACAAGTCAAAGTTTACTAGTGATTAAATATGAAGTCCTATAGTTTAGTAAAGAAATGAGTTTTAAAAATTCAGGATGTGGGTATATAGATTAGCAATACCATGAAAAAAGAAACAGGAGTTGCAGCTGAAAGTGTGAGTCAGAGTGTAATGTATCAGCTAAAGACATAATGTGACACTGGCTGATTTATTACAAGAATGATATTTAAACTTGAGACTATGACAGTCCTCCTTTCTCTGCGCTAATTAGAATTGGGAATAATCTGGTTTAGGAATTTTGTAAAAGACAGGCTAACTGTATGATATTAACCATCCTTTGTAAAGGAGTGAAGATGAAAGTGAAAGTCACTCAGTTGTGTCTGACTCTTTGCCCCCACCATGGATTACAGAGTTGACGGAATTCTCCAGGCCTGAATACAGAAGTGGGTAGCCTTTCCCTTCTCCAGGCAATCTTCTCAACCCAGGGATCAAACCCAGGTCTCCTGCATTGCAGGCAGATTCTTTATCAGCTGAGCCACAAGGGAAGCCCAAGAATACTGGAGTGGGTAGCCTATCCCTTCTCCAGCGTATCTTCCCAATCCAGGAACCCAACCAGGGTCTCCTGCATTGCAGGCGATTCTTTACCAACTGAGCTCTGAGGGAAGTTCTTGCAAAGGAGGACAAGATTTTACTCATCAAAAGGGCTGAAGGATACTTGGCCTCTGACTTATGAAAAACCTTAGCAATGATCAGGGATCCACGCATGGGTATAGTCATTTCTTAATAATATCATTGATGTAGTTTTTTTTTTTTAATCAGAAATAAAGTGATCTAGAGGCTTTTCTAGACAATTTTGACAAGATACCTCTTGAACTTACCTCCTAAATACAGCTCTTTCTTAAGCACATATGGGAAAGTGAAGCAGCTTAACCGCACTGCAGCAAACCACACCTGGCACACTCAACCTGGTGCGGGGCTGACGTTTGAGGAGATACAAAGACCACAGGCACTATTTTCTCTGCACATGGATAAGGAAAGTGCTGAGTATCAAACTCATGTAATATGGGGAAAGATTAAAGGAGAAAAGGTAGGAAAAACACATTTCACAAGTACTTGAAAAACAGAAGAATCACTATAATTGTCAGAAAGAGTGCAGATAGAGAGATGGTAACAAGGAGACAGGTTTCAGCTCAAGGTGAGCATTCGCTTGGCAAGTAGCAGGTTGTCTACCACTGACTTTAAATTTAGCCTGATTGATACAAGGCATCTCTTGAGAACAGAAGATGGTGGTTTGACTTAGACAAGCTTGAAGACTTTAGTAAATAAGATAATGGAAATAGAAGTACTATGTTGGTACTATGATACAAGATACCTGCATGTATTCACTGCTTCCTGAATTATTTTTCTCATAAAGGGAAAAATAATACTAATGCAAGGGAGTGTGGTATTATAGCTCTTTCAAAGTTAGAGATGACTCACAATTCTAAATGACTCAAACTAGGTGAAAGCTATTGGATACAGTTTTACTGCTCTGATGTGCCCTGCAGTATCAAGAAAAGTATCCCCTACAGACTTACAGTGACTATACAATGAGGAAGATAACAACATAAATACACAATAATAAGAAAATAAGAGACTTTGAGTGGGAGAAGAGGATGAGCAACAATAAGACAATAAAACTTTGAGTGGGAGAAGAGGATGAAGACATTGTAAGACAATAATGTCCTAACTTTCCCAAAACCTGTGAATATATTATGTCCCATGCAAAAGGAGCTTTCTTAAGAATCTTGAGATGGGGAGATCATCATGGATTATCCAAGTGGCCCAGTATCATAACGCTCGTTATACGTGAAAGAGGGAAGGAGAGTTGGTGTTGGATTGATGCAATGTAAAAGACTTGACTGGCCATTGCTGGTTTTCAAGGTATAAAGGCAGCCATGAGCCAAGGGTTAGGGTTAGGGTTAGGGTTATGAGCTGAACACAGCTCATAGAAGATAGACTGGCAAGAAAACAGATTCTCCTCTAGAGTCTCCAGAAAGGAATGCAGCCCTATCAAAACCTGGGATTTAGCCCAGGGGGACATTCTTTAGACTTCCAGAAATGTAAATATTAATAATAAGGCTCTAGGACTTCCCTGGTGGCTCAGACGGTAAAGCGTCTGCCTATAATGCATGAGACCTGGGTTCATTCCCTGGGTTGGGAAGAGCTCCTGGAGAAGGAAATGGCAACCCACTCCAGTATTCTTGCCTGGGAATTCCCATGGATGGAGGAGCCTGCTAGGCTACAGTCCATAGGGTCACAAAGAGTCAGACATGACTGAGTGACTTCACTTCACTTCAGTGGTAAAGAACATGCCTGCGAATGCAGGAGACATAAGAGATGCGGGTTCAATCTCTGGGTCCAGAAGATCCCTTGGAGGAGGGCATAGCAATCCACTCCAGTATTCTTGCCTGGAGAATCCTGTGGATTCTGGCTGGCTATAGTCCATAGAGTCACATAGCATCAGAGATGACTGAAGTGACTTAAGACACATACAATAATAAAGTTATGGTTTTTTAAGCTGCTAAATTTGTGATTACTAGTTACTGCAACAACTAAAAACTAATACAGTAACACTAGCAGAAAGTAACATACATAGAGAAGCAACAGAAATTATTAAGGACTGAGAGAGGAACATTAAAATTGGACTCCAATGGAAAAAATACATCTTTTTATGACTCAATATCTTAAAGATAGTGATCCTTTCACTCTCATTTAAATTTAATGTAAGTTTAAGTCTTAAATTTAATGCAGTAGTATGGAATGGTTTCCTTCCCACACCTTTTGGATCTTGACAAGTGATCCTAAAGTGCATTTAGAAAAATAAATCTCTGACAATAGTTAGGTATTAATTTGAAAAGAGAAAAATAATGGAGGGGGTGGAGATCAACATTTATCAGATATTTAAGTAAATTATAAATGGTTCTGGTATAATAATTGAAAGGCAATAAAACAGAAGAGAGAACTTAAAAGAACAAAGATTCAATGCTTGTGAAAATTTATTGTATTATGGTATTTCAAATCAGTAGTAAAACAATGGATTATATAATAATTGCCAAAAAGATAACTGGCCAGTCATTTGAAAGAATTAATAAAACTGTATTAATACTCCATTCCTTAAATAAAATAAATTGCAGCTAAATATTTAAATAATAAGTAAATATACTTGCAAAATAATCTTAAAATAAGAATGTTCTTTGATCAGAGCCATAACCAGACACATATTCAGAGGTGTAGAGAAAAAGGTTGATAAATTTGAGTACCTACAAACATGAAACTTTCATAAAGCCACTAAAATACAAAATCAAAATTAAGAAATGTAACAGAATTGGGAAAACTCTTTGATATGTGTGACAAAGATCTAATGTCTTTATTATATAAAGAGAATTACAGATTGGGATTAAAGAGATCATCAACCTAAGGAGAAAAGCCAGCAAAGGATAGGTGCAATTCATGATAAATAGCTAGAAATTTCTTCTATAAAAAGCTGTTTGATCTCATTTATAATTAAATATATGCTAGTTAAAGTAACACATGATCCACCTTTCCTGATCAAATTGCTATAGCTATAACACAGTGTTAGTGAGGGTTTGGAAAAATGGGTATGCTATACAGTCTTCTTTGAAGTGTGAATTGATATAAATCTCTTTCTGGCTAATTTATCAATTGTTCAGTTCAGTTCAGTTGCTCAGTCATGTCTTGACTCTTTGCGACCCGTTAGACTGCAGCATACCAGGCCCCCTATCCATCACCAACTCCCAGAGTTTACTCAAACTCATGTCCATTGAGTCAGTGATGCCATCTAACCATCTCATCCTCTATCATCCCCTTCTCCTCCAGTCTTTAATCTTTTGCAACATCAGGATCTTTTCAAATGAGTCAGTTCTTCACATCAAGTGGTCAAAGTACTGGAGTTTCAGCTTCAACATCAGTCCTTCCAGAGAAAATTCAGGACTGATTTCCTTTAGGATGGACTGGTTGGATCTCCTTGCAGTGCAAGGGACTCTCAAGAGTCTTCTCCAACACCACAGTTCAAAAGCATCAATTCTTCAACACTCAGCTTTCTTTATAGTCCAACTCTCACATCCATACATGAATACTGGAAAAATAATAGCCTTGACTAGATGAGCCTTTGTTAAAGTAATGCTTCTGCTTTTTAATATGCTGTCTAGGTTGGTCATAGCTTTCCTTCCAAGGAGTAAGTGTCTTTTAATTTCATGGCTGCAGTCACCATCTGCAGCCCAAGAAAACAAAATCTCTCACTGTTTTAGAGCTCAAGAAAATAAAATCTCTTACTGTTTCCAGTGTTTCCCCATATATTTACCATGAAGTGATGGGACCAGATGCCATGATCTTAGGTTTTTGAATGTTGAGTTTTAAGTCAACTTTTTCACTCTTTTTTTTCACTTTCATCAAGAGGCTCTTTAGTTCTCCTTTGCTTTCTGCCATAAGGGTGGTGTCATCTGCATATCTGAGGTTACTGATATTTCTCCCAGCAATCGTGATTCCAGCTTGTGCTCTATCTAGTCCAGCATTTCACATGATATACTCTGCATATAAATTAAGTAAGCAGGGTGACAATATACAGCCTTGATGTACTCCTTTCCCAATCTGGAACCAGTCTATTGTTCCATGTCTGGTTCTAACTGTTGCTTCTTGACCTGCATACAGATTTCTCAGGAGGCAAGTAAAGTGGTCTGGTGTTCCGATCTCTTTAAGAATTTTCCACAGTTTGTTGTGATCCACCCAGTCAAAGGGTTTGACATAGTCAATAAAGCAGAAGTAGATGTTTTCCTGGAACTCTCTTGCTTTTTCGATGATCTAGCAGATGTTGGCAATTTGATCTCTGGTTCCTCTGCCTTTTCTAAAACCAGCTTGAACATCTGGAAGTTCACAGTTCATGTACTATTGAAGCCTGGCTTGGAGAATTTTGAGCATTACTTTGCTAGCGTGTGAGATGAATGCAATTGTTTGGCAGTTTGAACATCCTTTGACATTGTCTTTCTTTGGGATTGCAATGAACACTGACCCCTTTCAGTCCTGTGGTCACTGCTGAGTTTTCCAAATTTCCTATCTCATAGTGCAGCACTTTCACAGCATCATCTTTTAGGATTTGAAATAGCACAACTGGAATTCCATCACCTCCACTAGCTTTGTTCAAAGTGATGCTTCCTAAGGCCCACTTGACTTCACATTCCAGGATGTCTGGCTCTAAGTGAGTGATCACACTATCGTGATGATCTGGGTCATGAAGATCTTTTTTGTATAGTTCTTCTGTGTATTCTTGCCACCTCTTCTTAACACCTTCTGTTTTTGTTAGGTCCTTGCCATTTCTGCCTTTTATTGTTCCCATCTTCACATGAAATGTTCCCTTGGGATCTCTAATTTTCTTGAAGAGGTCTCTAGTCTTTCTATTTTCTTATTTTTCTCTATTTCTTTGCATTGATCACTGAGGAGGGCCTTCTTATAGCTCCTTGTTATTTTTTGGAACTCTGTATTCAGATGGGTATATCTTTCCTTTCCTCCTTTGCCTTTAGCTTCACTTCTTTTCTCAGATATTTGTAAGGCCTCCCCAGGAAGACAAGTCAAAGCTATGATTTTTTTCCGGTAGTCACGTATGGACGTTAGAGTTGGACCATAAAGAAGGCTGAGCACCGAAGAATTAATGCTTTTGAATTGCGGTGTTAGAAAAGACTTGAGAGTCCCTTGGACTTCAAGGAAGTCAAACCACTCAATCCTAAAGGAAATCAGTTGAATATTCATTGGAAGGACTGAAGCTGAAGCTGAAGCTCTAATACTTTGGTCACTTGATGAGAAGAGCTGACTCATTAGAAAAGATCCTGATGCTGGGAAAGATTGAAGGTGGGAGGAGAAGGGGTAAACAGAGGATGAGATGGTTGGATGGCATCACTGACTCAATGGACATGAGTTTGATCAAATTCTGGGAGATGATGAAGGACAGGGAAGACTGGCATGGTGTAGTCCATGGGGTTGCAAAGAATCGGACACGACTGAGCAGCAACAACAACCATCCATCAGGAATAATGCAAGACTGCATGTTTCTCTGATAACCAGCAAAAAAATGTTACAGCTTAGCTGGGAAGTTCTGATTCATCTGCTGTGTTGGCTAGACATTACACCTTCAAATTTCCATTTATTTCAGTCTTTGCAAAACTGTCTTAACGGAAAAAATTTCAATTCCCTGGAAGACTGTAAAAAGGAACCTGAAACAGTTCTTTGCCCCAAAAGAAAAAAAATCTGTGTAAGATGGAATTATGAAGTTGCCCAGAAAATGGCAGAAGGTAACAATGAATATGTTGTTCAATGAAATTTGTGATGAAAATGAAAAATATGTCTTTTATGTTTACTTAAAAACCAAAGTAACTTTTTGGCCAATCCAATACATACATAAAAGTATTCACAACTAGGTACAGAGAGAAAGGAGATAAACCTATTAGAAAAATAACTGAGACTTAATGAGAAGACCAAGGGCATCACCAAGTTTATAAGAACAAACTGCTAGACTGATGTTAAAGTTATAAAGTCATATGTTCAGTTTGATAGGTCCGGTAATGGTGAAGAGTCTGGGGTGACTACTATAACTAGTTTTGGGGTCTTTATTCCTGATGTTAGTGAATGTGTGACTTAAAGGGCCAAAGGCAAGGCAGTCAAAATAAGAAAATATATTACATACTGCTCCTAGGACATTCATCCAGTCACCTAGGTTCAAACTCTTGGAGACATTATTCTTTCTCCTGTTCTGTCATGCTTACTATTACCATAAAGAAGCAGTCACCAACTTTTATAAAATTTGCATTTCATAATAACTCCTAACCCCAGTATTACTTTTCTATTTTCATAATCACCAAACTAGTTCAAACTTCATCAACTCATCCTTCTGTTACTTGAATACCAGTCTCCCATCTCTAAGTCCATTCCATTTTTACACAAAGGGTTTCTACCATTCTGAATGATAAAGCATGTTTTTCAAAGTAAATTTTTTTTTACAAATTCCTATAATGTATGTAATATTATAATTAATTTAGAAATTTAGGGAGTGTAATAAATAACATTTTCATCCTCTGCCCAAATTACAGATAGGAGTCTAGGGGTTGACACATCTTTTCTGCAAAGGGCCAGAGAATAAATATTTTAGCTTTTCAGGCCATATGATTTCTGTTGCAACCACTCAAAGCTGCTGTTGTAGCAATAAAGAGACACACACATGTAAAGATGTAAACAGAGGAGCCTCGCCAGAGTTGGCCTGCGTGGGTCAGATTTGGCTCAGAGCCTGCAGTTAGCCAAACCATGGATTAAAAACTCAGGCAAATGGATTAAAATGTCAACACTGGTGAGTAACAGAGCAGATACTAGAGAACATGGCTTAGGTACCAAGCAATATAGGCTTTTTACTAGTACATCACAGAATTAGACAGACTTAGCCTCAGGTCTCCCAAGCCTGGACAGATAGGATCCTTACTACTAAGCTCAACTACACATACTCTTTGCAGATGAGAAGATCAAAAAGACAATTAGTGATACATGCTCAGTTCCTGTTCCCAAATTTACATATCATATTAACTCTCTTGAGGAATGAGTAGGAGCAGAGAGAAACCCAGTTAAACTAATCAGTGTCTCTCCACATGAAAAAATGAAGCACATAAAAAGAATCCTGCATTCTCTGCCCAACTCCAGTAGATAAGTTATACTTTTAGAATTTGTTGTCTGAAACAAATACATGAGCAAAAAGTGACAATAAATTTCTACTTTATTAATCATAGCAAAACATATACATTTGAAAATGATAAAAATGGATATGGATATGTAGGACCCATGATTTATATAATCTACAAACAAGCTTCTCAGGTGGTGCTAGTGGTAAAGAATCCACCTGTCAATGCAGGAGACTAAGAGATATGAGTTCAACCCCTGGGTCAGGAAGATCCCCTGGAGAAGGGCATGGCAACCCACTCCAGTATTCTTGCCTGAAAAGTCCCCATGGACAGAGGACTCTGGGGGGCTACAGTCCAGAGGGTCACAAAGAGTTGGACATGACTGAAGCAACTTAGCCAGCCTGTCAGTCACAGACAAGCTTTGTGCCTGCATGAAACTGCAGGCTCTTTATAGTACCTCCACAGAGTGGTCAGGTTTGCCATCTATAGCTTCATGTTGTTGTTGTTTAGTCACTAAGTCACGTCTGACTCTTTGTGACCCCTTGGACTGTAGCCCACCAGGCTTCTCTGTCCATGGGATTTTCCAGGCAAGAATACTAAAGTGAGTTGCCATTTTCTTCTCCAGGGAATCTTCCTGACCCAGAGATCAAACCCACATCTCCTGCTTTGGCAGGCAGATCCTTTACCACTAAGCCACCAAGGAAACCCCCTATAGCTTCATATCATCCCTAAAATTAGGTGTTATAGCTCCAGACTGTAGCCTTATCAGAGGACAACAGTAATCATCCAGTAAATATTTGTTGAATAAAAATATGAATTTTATAATAGCTGTTTTACTTCCTAAGGATTCTAATGTCTCCCCAAGGATACCCTTCTGTTGGAAGCATGGAGTCTTAACCACTGGATCACCAGGGAAGTCCCTGTATTTTAATGTTTTAAAAATCTGAAAGAACATAAACACTGATGAATAACATAATTATTTAAAATATTGTTGAAGAAGACTATGGTACAAGGGCAACATGAGAATATGTACTACTATCTCCCTTATTAGATGTACATACAGAAGTGAACAACTCAATGAAAAATGTTTGTAGGTTAGGGAAGAGTTCAGAAATCTGACTTTGATCCCACACAGGAATTGACATTTCTCAATTACAGAGATGAAAGCAATCATCTCACTGATAGTCATTTCATTATTATTGCCTTTTTCTCCTCAAGGGCTATGGGAAAATAAAAGAGGAAAATCATTTGAAAAACAATAATGAATCCACACACTGACCAAAAAAAAAAAGCATTGTGTTCTAAGAAATGAGAAATTTGAACCCAAGACTCTTTCACTAATAAAAGATACATTATTAAAACATTCTATTAATACACATTTAAGGCTGTGAACCTATCATTTCTACACACAGTAATTAAATCTCAATTTTTTTGTACTAACAAAACAGTAGATTTTTTACATCTGCTTTGCCAGAGAATCACATGTTAGAAAAGTAAGTTAACACAATAAACATCTTGGAATATCTTTAAAATTAAAAAAAAAAAACTTTCCTTTTCTTCTTTTTTTTCTAAATTAATGTGATTTAGGAAGCCTCATAATACTATTCAGCTTTTGATGGTATTAGACCCTGTTTTTAAAATACAGCACAACTATTAATTTACTTTTTATGATAACATAAAGAAGTACAAGAAGTTTAAGAAGAAACTGTTAGTTAAATGAGATGTCAAAATAAAAATTTGCCACACATCTGCTTTTTCATTATCCTCATTAACATTACTCTACCATCATCTTTATGAAGCAGAGTAGCAATATTTATATCTTTTAAAACTCATTTATTCCCTTCTTTCACAGATTCAGTCCACCACCAAATCCTATGACTGATCTACCCTTGTGTTTCTATGTCAATAGCTGCCATGTTAAGACATGTTAAGACATGCCTTGGCATCACACATGTACATTATTGGCACTGCCACTAAATTCATCTCCCTTCTTGTACAGCTTCACTTCTTTTCACTCTACATAAAACCATTAGAATAATCTTCAAACATCATTATTCTCACATTATTCATGGTCAATGAACTCAAGTACCTTCCAAATAGATTTACTCAGAATAAAACTTTTTAGTTTAGCCTTTAGCTTACCAATCTTATCTACTTTATTTCACCTATCAGTAAACTCCATGCCAGTACTCTGCTTTATCTGAGTTTATCTGCTTATTGGTTCAACTTAACATTAAATTTAAACATGACTCAATCTTTGGCTCTTCTAAAGGCCAGGAAGAAGCACTTCTAGAAGAAATAAATGTCTTTTAAAATCTACTCCACTATAAAAGCAACAAGAATATTCACAAAAAATGTTAAAAATAAATTTTCAGAGAAACCTGGAAATTAACCAAAATGTACAGCAATTCGTGTAGAATTTAACCCACATTTGAAGGAAAAAATTAATCTACATATCCAAAACGTTCAACAAACTTCATGAAAGATAAATTTAAAGAGATCTACACATAGACACATAGTCAAAGTGTTGAATAACAAAGACAGACTCATGAGACAACAACTAGAGAAAAATAATTCATCTTGTAGAAGGGATCCACAGTAAGATTAATAGCTAACTTTTCAGAAATCATGGAGTCCAGAGGCAATGAGTTGAAACATTCAAAATGCTGGAAGAAAATAAACGTCAACCAAGAATTCTATATTCAGCAAAACTATACTTCAGAAAACCAAGATAAATTAAGACATTTCCAGATAAACAAAAATTTAGAGAAGTGCTAGTAACTGTGTCGTTAAAAAAAAAAAAAAGAAAGAAAGAAAGAAATGTGTCCATGTACGTGCTAGGTTGCTTCAGTCATGTCCAACTCTTTGTGACCCCATGGACCATATAGCACACCAGGCTCCTCTATCCCTGGGATTCTCCCGTCAAGAATACTGAAGTGAGTTGCCATGCTCTCCTCCAGGACATCTCCCCAACTCAGGAATTGAACCTACATCTCTTAGGTCTCCTGTATTGGTATAATACTAAAAGACTTTCAACCCAAAATAGAAGAACACTACAGAGTAACTCAAGTCCACATGAAGAAATAAAGAGCATAGGTAAAGTAGCTACATAGGTAAATATGAAACAAAATATGAATGTATTTTTATTTTTAATTCTTTTCACCTCATATTTGATTTAAAAACAACTGCATAAAACAATAATTATAAATGTGGGTTGATTGTTTATAATGTAAAAATATGTAACGAAATGTAGAGTTGAATGAAAATAACTCAAAAGGGGATAAGAAATGAAATGATACTGGAGCAAAGTTTCGAAAACTATTGAGATTATGTTGGTATTCATTCAAAACAGATTGTTTTAGTCATGAATGTGAAGTCAAGTGGGCCTTACAAAGCATCACTACAAACAAAGCTAGTGGAGGTGATGGAATTCCAGTTGAACTATTTCAAATCCTAAAAGTGGATGCTGTGAAAGTGCTGCACTCAATATGTCAGCAAACTTGGAAAACTCACCAGGGGCCACAGGACTGGAAAAGGTCAGTTTTCATTCCAATCCCAAAGAAAGGCAATGCCAAAGAATGCTCAAACTACCACACAATTGCATTCCTCTCACATGCTAGTAAAGTAATGTTCAAAATTCTCCAAGCCAGGCTTCAACAATACATGAATCATGAAATTCCAGATATTCAAGCTGGTTTTAGAAAAGGTGGAGGAACCAGAGATCAAATTGCCAACATCCGCTGGATCATTGAAAAAGCAAGAGAGTTCCAGAAAAACATCTATTTCGGCTTTATTGACTATGCCAAAGCCTTTGACTGTGTGGATCACAATAAACTGTGGAAAATTCTGAAAGAGATGGGAATATCAGACCACCTGACCTGCCTCTTGAGAAATCTGTATGCAGGTCAGGAAGCAACAGTTAGAACTGGACATGGAACAACAGACTGGTTCCAAATAGGAAAAGGAGTATGTCAAGGCTGTATATTGTCATCCTGCTTATTTAATTTATATGCAGAGTACATCATGAGAAACACTGGGCTGAAGGAAGCACAAGCTAGAATCAAAATTGCTGGGAGAAATATCAATAACCTCAGATAGGCAGATGACACCACTCTTATGGCAGAAAGTGAAGAAGAACTAAAGGCCTCTTGATGAAAGTGAAAGAGGAGAGTGAAAAAGTTGGCTTAAAACTCAACATTCAGAAAACTAAGATCATGGTATCCGGTCCCATCATCATGGTAAATAGACGGGGAAACAGTGGCTGACTTTATTTTTGGGGATTCCAAAATCACTGCAGATGGTGATTGCAGCCATGAAATTAAAAGACACTTATTCCTTGGAAGGAAAGTTATGACCAACCTAGACAGCATATTGAAAAGCAGAGACATTACTTTGTCAACAAAGGTCCATCTAGTCAAGGCTATGGTTTTTCCAGTAGTCATGTATGGATGTGAGAGTAGGAGTATAAAGAAAGCTGAGCTCAGAAGAATTGATGCTTTTGAACTGTGGTGTTGGAGAAGACTCTTGAGAGTCCCTTGGACTGCAAGGAGATCCAACCAGTTCATTCTAAAGGAGATCAGTCCTTGGTGTTCACTGCAAGGACTGATGGATGTTGAAGCTGAAACTCCAATACTCTGGCCACCTGATGTGCAGAGTTGACTCATTTGAAAAGACCACGATGCTGGGAAAGATTGAGGGCAGGAGGAGAAGGGGACGACAGAGGATGAGATGGTTGGATGGCATCATCGACTCAATGGACATGAGTTTGGGTAGGCTCCGGGAGTTGGTGATGGACAGGCAGGCCTGGTGCTCTGCAGTTCATGGGGTCACAAAGAGTCAGACAGAACTGAGTGACTGAACTGAACTGAACTGAACTGATTAATTACAATGACCCAATAAGAAAATAGCAACAATAACAAAAATAATGCAAGAAGCTTCAAGGGAATTAAAATGGTAAACTAGAAAATATATCTTTAACACAAAGGAAAGGTGTAAATGAGAAAAAGAAAGAGAAGAGAAAGTATATAATACACAGAAAACAAATAATAAAATGCTTCCATTTTATTAAGGAGATTAAGTCCTACTTTATTGGTAATTATATTAATTGTAAGTGTACACAACACTCCAAACCAAAGGCAATGATTGGCAGGATAGTTTTTTTTTTTTGTTTGTTTTTTAATAATCCAGTTACATAGCATCTACAAGAGGCATGCTTTATCTTCCAGGGCACTAATAGATTTAATGTAAAAAGATAGAAAAGGATATACCATAAGAACAATAACCCAAAGAAAAAGAAAGGGACTATGCTAACACTGAACAAAAGAAGCTTTAAGACAGAAATTGTTACTAGAGTTTTAAAATAGAACATTTTATATATTTATAAAGCTAAACTGGTCAATCCATTAGGAGAACAAAACATATAAACACACATGCAGAGTCCATAAGACTGTTCTATACATCAGTGTCTCTTTTGCTGTCTCATACACAGGGTTATTGTTACCATCTTTCTAAATTCCATATATATGCGTTAGTATACTGTATTATAGAACAGTCTTATGGACTCTGTGAGAGAGGGAGAGGGTGGGAAGATTTGGGAGAATGGCATTGAAACATGTAAAATATCATGTATGAAATGAGTTGCCAGTCCAGGTTCGATGCACGATACTGGATGCTTGGGGCTGGTGCACTGGGACGACCCAGAGGGATGGAATGGGGAGGGAGGAGGGAGGAGGGTTCAGGATGGGGAACACATGTATACCTGTGGCGGATTCATTTTGATATTTGGCAAAACTAATACAATTATGTAAAGTTTAAAAATAAAATAAAATTAAAAAAAAGGAAAAAAAATAAACACACATGCACTTAAGAGAATCCTAAAACACATGAGACAAAAATCGACAGAATTGAAGGGGAAAATACACAATTCAACAATAACAATCAGTGCGTTGAATATTCCACTTTTAATAATGAATAGAACAATTAGGCAGAAGATCAAGAAGCAAAAAGAAGACTTGAACAGCACCATAAGTCAACTAGATCTAACAGACATCTAGCTATAGGGCATTCCACCAAATGCACAGTATTCTTATGTGAACATGGAATATTCTCCAGAATAAACTGTATGTTAGACCACAAAATAAGTACAAATAAATTTGAAAGAAATGAAGTCATACAAAATATATTCTCTGACCACAAAATAATAAAATTAGAAATTAATAAAAGAAGGAACTTGGGAGAAGTGGCATGTGTTGGTGGATGAGGCCATGGCAACGGGACCTAGAGATAAAAGCTAATGAGATTCAGGGAGAATTAGAAGCAAGATAAAAGTAAAGATTCTGAGCATGAACCGAGACAACTACATCTGTGAAGCCAAGTTGGACTTACAGAGAGTACCAAGAAACCATGAGCCTACTTTACATCATTTTGAGGTCCCACAGGAATATGTAAGAGCTTTAAATGCTACCAAACTGGAACGGGTATTTGCAAAACCATTCCTTGCTTCCCTGGATGGTCACTGAGATAGAGTCAGTTGCTGGGCAAAGCATCCAGAGAGTCTGGCTAATGTCCTTTCTGGGGCATGTGATGGAGATAGGTTAAAATTTGGAACTTCACTAAATGAAAATATATTCGTACAATACAAGCACATAAAGGTCTTTTTGTATGAGGAATATGTACTCACTTTTGTGGGACTTTGTTTTTATACTGTTGATGATGACAAAACTGCCAAGCAATGGAAAATGGATGGACCAAGCTATGGAGAAGAGGAGGAACCATTGCCTAAAATATTAGGAAAGATAGCATATACAGGAATTGATCATCACTGGAAAAAAGCTATTTTGCCACATGTGGACAGCAAATAGACACTCGGGATGAACAAAGAACCAATCCTATATGTTCAATGACTTGAGGATTTGACAGTATAAGCAGTGTTAAATTTAACCCAATTGAGACATTTCTCTTGGGAAGTTGTTCTTCTGACAGGAATATAGCACTGTATGATATGAGGCAAGCTATTCCTCTGAAAAAGGTCATCTTAGATATGAGAACAAATACAATTTGCTGGAACCCTGTGGAAGCTTTAGTTTTTACTGCAGCAAAGATTACAACTTATATACTTTTATATGCATGCACTGCACATTCTTATAATCGTACATATGCATCATGTGTCTGCAGTACTTGATGTGGGTTACTCACCCCCTGGGAAAGAGTTTGTGTCTGCTAGTTTGACAAATCTATTTGAATCTTTCCTGTGGACAAAAGTAGAAGCAAGGAAGTCTATCACACAAAGAGAATGCAACACATTATCTGTGTGAAATGGACTTCTGACAGCAAGTACATTATGTGTGGATCTGATGAAATTAACATTCATCTGTGGAAAGCTAATGCTTCTGAAAAGTTAGGTGCTTACATCATGAGAGAAAGCAGCCACAGATTATAACCAGAAGTTAAAGGAGAAACTTCAACATCATCCTCACATAAAACGTATCTCTCATCACCAATATCTACCAAAATTTGTCTCCAGCCAGATTCAGGAGCAGCACATCATGAAAGAAGCTCATTGACGAAAGGAACTGAATTGTATCAAACACAGCAAGCCTGGATCTGTGCAGATTGTGTCAGACAAGAACAAATACAGAGTGGCAGTTGTGAGATAATATTTGGTATTCCTACTGATACTAATATATAATTACTGGTTGTGTTTTGAATTGTGAGCTCTATTAATAAAAGTACTGCTGCTAGTATAACAACGAATGTTTTAGTTACATGAGTCAAGCTTAATTGTTGCACATTTTTGCTATCCTGAAAAGCTGTCTTTAAAAGGTGACCTAGTTAATAAGACTATCCAACATTTTATTCTCGATTTTTGTTTTCTTCATTGAAGAATACAGTATTTACAAACCAGCCTATTTTTTGCTGTTAGAAAGTGCTCATATATTAATACTTTCCCTTTGACCTGTTAATTTGGACATTCTACACTTAAATGCATATACATTTAAGACCAAACATCTCTTTTGTTACATTGAACATTACTTTGGATAATTATTGCAATGATTCTTCCTAGGATTCCATATGACACATAGAAGAATTAGATCAGAATTTTTTTCAATTGTATTTATTCTCTGTGCAGTTTTCAAAAATGCTTTTTAAAAGTTCTTCCTCAGGATAAAAAGCCTGCTATTTTATCCCTTCCTCTGCAAAACAATTTCCAGTTATTAGACAATTCTTGTAGCTCTCCTATGAGCCAGAGGTAAATTATCTGTCTCTTTGGTTATGTGGCTCCACTTATCATTGGGTAAACTTACTGGAAGTGAGAAAGAAGATTACTGCAATTCATAGAACTATTGATATACTCCTAAAATACTGTTAATTGCATAAGACATTTTAATTACTTGATCCTTTCTTTTTGAAAGCACAAAAATAGGTTCCTTTAAGGCACCCATAGGCTAGCCCTATTTCTATATCTGAAAAACAAAGAGGACTTTGCATTTCTTTTCTATCTCCCAAGTTAAAGTGTTGTAGCACATATCTAACTTCTGAGTATAGCAAATATAGTCAACATTCAACCAACATTTATTGATTCCTTTATTTCATAAGGGATAAAGCAAGCCCAGACTTTTCCTTTATTTTACTTCTTGAATTTTTCCCTTTAGGACATAAGAACTCCAAAGGGAAGCAAAATACAGAAAATACTCCCTTGAATTATTCAAATAACCACTTCAAGCCTTTCTCTCTCTGTGTTCCTTGGTGGGCACCTTATGGGGTTGGATAAGTTTTGGTTGTTCAGATGACTTACTGTTTTGAGGCAAAGGAATAAGTGGGCTATTAAAGGTTGCTTGCTGTTTGATGTCAGAACTAAACCTAAGGCGTCTATTCTTGCATCTAAGTTTGTTCTTTTGCCATTTAGCTTTTTAACTTTAAGCAAATCACCTAACCGCTAAACATTATTTTCTAAATCTTAGTGATTTAATATAATAAAACCTACATCAAAGGACTCTTTTGAGGATTATATGAGTTAACACATGAAAAAAATGCATGTTACTGTTCAGTCATTCATTCTGTTTTTTATTTTCTTTTGATATAAAATAAAAGCTCTAATCTTAAGTTTTTCTGCCCAGAGAAATGACCACGATTTTATAAATGAACAACAGCATCAAAAACCCAGGAAGAACATGGGAACTAAAGTGAACACCCAGAGGTGCTGTGTATGATTGTGAGATGCCAAGTCCAGGAGGCATCTGGAGACTGAAATTCTAGCCTAAACACTATAACCAAGCAATAGTTCTGTCTGGGGGCTGAATCTATCCAAGGTGGAACGCTCTTTTCTAGCCTGTTCAAAGGCTTTATATGAAGTAGTGGGTGACTCTGAAAGAGTATCCCTAGGAAACAGAATACGAGTACTCTACTGAGTGACAAAGAGCCTTTCATGTTCATCATACTAACATTCCAGTCTTAAATGTTTAGTGAATTGAACTAAGTGTTACTGATTAATGAATTATTCCCAAGTTCTATGTACATTAAAACAAAATCTGTTGGAAATAGACTGTTCAAATATTCCAAACTATCAAGTACTTTTTTCTTTTTCACTTAACATATATTTCAGAATTATTAATACATTCCAGAGAAGTAGTCTTTAAAGGTAGAAGGTAAAGAGGTTATGCTGTATTTACTATAGTTTTACTTCATGTAAAACAAGGAATTGCAAAAAATGTTTGTAGGAGAGTTGGTTTTGTTTTTGAGCTCTGCTTTTATGCCTTTCTCTGATGTTTTTTTATGCTGCAAATAACTCTTAAAATTATAGTTAAGTGAATTATATAAACCTGTAACAACAAGATTTGACTTATATAATATAATCAAATAAAAATATCAGACTGTGCTGCCCAGTGCAGAACAATATTGAATGTCTATTGCTTAGCTAAAACAATTGGTCTAGCATTTCCTAATTTGTGTTTAGTCTTCTTAAAGATAAGCATGAAATATACAAAAGCATAGCATTAAAGTTTGTTCCACTGACTTTAACTAAATAACATCTAGAAATTTTGCTGTCACTCTCTAGCTGAAGAAAGCAATATTTCCTTGGCATGAAATGTCAGATCCAAATTCCTCTGCTGGTCTTGGAAGATTCTCCACCAAATGACCCTTTCCCCCACATCACTTTCTACCATTTTGCTAATTCCAATAATTTAGCAATTAGGTGCTCAAAAAACATCTATGGAAAAAAGAGAGAGGGGGGACATGAATATGAATGTGTTTTTTAGAAGCAAAAGGAACTCAATCTCCATTCCACAAAATATCATTCCCATCTCTGACAAGTGTATCAATATGAAATCTTATCATTACTGATATAGTCTTTCAGATATTAACTTCTTTAAGAACATAAATCTTCTTGGAGGGTCAGTATTAGTAAGGCAATTTATTCATCAGTGCTCTCCAATGAAGAAATTCTGGAGTCAGAATAAGAATGGGTAGTAGATATGTGAAAATTAAAAGCAATACAGAAAGTAATATTCTGGGAAAGATAGTGCTCTTTGCCTTTGTCCTTGTTAAATATATGTATTTCCTTGGCCAGATATTCAACAATTATTAGTTCCCATACATACTAGAGATATGATTACTAGAAGCTGAAAAAAGCATTCATTCTACAAATATTGAGTTCCTATTACATGCTAAGCACATAAGTATAGGGGGGAAAAAATGGTCTAGCTAGGACTTTAAACACTAAATAAATCATTCCAACTGTGAGAGTATAATACTGGAGAACTGCCAAGAGAACATACAAGGGAGAAATACAATGGTGGGGAAATGGAGGAGAAGTCATTAATAGGCAGCAATTTACTTGTCTTTTAACCAGACATTGTTCACAATTATATCTCATCTAGCAACCAGAATCCTTCAATCCTTGCTTAAAATGCCCTCTAACCCCAACTATTTCTTTCTCTCTTTTCACCCTATCAGTAACTTAGTTTTCAATTCACACAATAAATTACAAGATGCCTATATCCAAACTGAGCAATATAATCTATAAAATTTTAAAAAATAATAAAAATATAAAATCCAGATTTACTGGACATATTAGAAGGAAATTTATATAGAAAAATCATTCAAAGAAAAAGATACCATCCCACAATTGAACATGAATCTTTCAAGAAAAACCACATGTAAATTTTCAGCAACTTTAGTGCAACAGTCATTATGTTAACAAACACTTACTTCAGAATTACTATTAGGATGTGAAATAGAGGTAATTAAAGGTTGTTTTATAAAATTTTCTGAACACATAATTCAGGGTTGTGTTCAGTCTTCCAAACTAGGCCATTTTCTTCAAGATTCTGAAAATTTATATCATTTATATAACTAATATATAATATTATGGGTGACAAAAAGCCTATACCATTGTTATTCTTGTTATATTCAGTTATAAGGACAGGAAAGGCTACACCATGGACTGTAGCCCGCCAGGCTCCTCTGTCCATGGGGATTCTCCAGGCAAGAATCCTGGAGTGGGTTGCTGTGCCCTCCTCCAGGGGTCTTCCCAACCGAGTGACGGAACCCAGGTCTCCCTCACTGCAGGATTCTTTACCATCTGAGCCCCCAGGGAAGCCTGAGAATGAGCAAATCTTTATTCCAATTTTTAAAACAGAAATTGAGACAAAAGAGTAGGAAGTTTTATACCAGTCCCTGCCAAAATTCTTTGAGTTAAGCAGATGATTTTAAGGTCTTAGTGAATAAACAGGTATTCATAAAAATGGAATTTGCTAAATTAAGATATGCTAAGATAAGTTATTTCCTTCTTCCTCCCTCCCTTCCGACCTCCTTCTCTCTCCCTTCCATCTTTCTTTCATTCCTATCTTCATTTATTTTTGTTATTCAACAAGTGCTTGTCTGACAACTCTAGGGACACTTTATATATACTGACGAAACAAAGTGTTGCAAAATCAAAGTGTCTGACAAAGAATTTTGTGTACAAGATGAAGACATTGAGCTTAGTAATAGCAATTAGATTTTTCTTTTAAATACTTGGCATGAAGAACATGCAATTAATTAAAGCTCCAGGAGTTCCCATGGCGCTCTGTTCACTGAGCTTCCTGTGCAACACTTCTATCAATGTCTCCATAAAATGACAGGAGTCAGAGACATGCTGGTCACAGCAGTGCTAGCTCAAAATTCATACTCCTATCTTCTCCCTGGATTTACTTAATCAAAATTTACGAGTTGGGTACAAATCTGTGTTTTTAAGAAGCGTTGTTGTTGCTGTTAAGTAGCTTTCGACTCTTTGCGACCCCACTGACTGCAACACGCCAGGCTCCCCTGTTCTTCACCATCTCCCAAAGCTTGATTAAACTCATGTCCATTGAGTTGGTAATGCCATCCAAATATCTTGTCCTCCACCAACCCCTTCTCCTACTGCCTTCGATCCCTCTCAGCATCAGGGTCTTTTCTAATGAGTTGGCTTTTCGCATCAGGTGACCAACTGATTGGAAGACCAATCAGTTCTTCCAATGAATGAATATTCAGAGCAGATTTCCTTTAGGATTGACTGGCTGGATCTCCTTGCAGTCCAAGGGATTCTCAAGAGTCTTCTCCAACACCTCAATGCAAAAGTATCAATTTTGGTGCTCAGCCTTCTTTACAGTCCAACTCTCACATCCATACATGACTACTGGAAAAACCATAGCTTTGACTAGATGGACCTTTGTTGGCAAAGTAATGTTTCTGCTTTTTAATATGCTCTCTAGGTTGGTCAGAGCTTTTCTTCCAAGGAGCAAGTGTCTTTTAATTTCATGGCTGCAGTCACCATCTGCCTTGATTTTGGAGCTCAAGAAAATAGTATCTCACTGTTTCCCCATCTATTTGCCATGGAGTGATGGGACCGGATGCCAAAAATCTTTTGTTTTCTGAATATTGAGCTTTAAGCCAACTTTTTCACTCTGCTCTTACACCTTCATCAAGAGGTTATTTAATTCCTCTTCACTTTCTGCCATAAGGTTGGTGTCATCTGCATATCTGAGGTTATTGATATTTCTCCCAGCAATCTTGATTCCAACTTGTGCTTCATCCATCCCAGAATTTTGCATGATGTACTGTTCATGTAAGTTAAATAAGTAGGGTGACAATATACAGCCTTTATGTACTCCTTTCCCAATTTGGAACCAGTCCATTGTTCCATGTCTGATTTTGACTGTTGCTTCTTGACCTGCAAACAGGTTTCTCTGGAAGCAAGTAAGGTGGTCTGGTATTCCCATTTCTTGAAGAATTTTCCACAGTCAAAGGCTTTAGCATAGTCAATGAAGCAGATGTTTTTCTGGAATTCTCTTGCTTTTTCTATGATCCCACGGATGTTGACAATTTGGTCTCTGGTTCCTCTGCCTTTTTGAAACCCAGGTTGAACATCTGGAAGTTCTTGGTTCACATACTGTTGAAGTCTAGCTTGGAGAATTTTGAGCATTACTTTGCTAGCATGTAAAATGAGTGTAACAGTGCGGTAGTTTGAACATTCTTTGGCACTGCATTTCTTTGGGATTGGAATAAAAACTAACCTTTTCTAGTCCTGTGGCCACTGCTGAGCTTTCCAAATTTGCTGGCATATTGAGTGCAGCACTTTCACAGCATCATCTTTTCGGATTTGAAATAGCTCAACTGGAATTCCATCACCTCCATTAGCTTTGCTCATCGTGATGTTTCCTAAGGGCTGCTTAACTTCTCAGGATGTTAACACCAGGATGCCTGGCTCTAGGTGAGTGATCACATCATCATGATTATCTGAGTCATCAAGATCTTTTTTGTATAGTTCTTCTGTGTATTCTTCCCACCTCTTCTTAATATCTTCTGCTTCTGTTAGGTCCATACCATTTCTATCCTTTATCGAGCCCATCTTTGCATGAAACATTCCCTTGGTATCTCTAATTTTCTTGAAGAGATCTCTAGTCTTTCCCATTCTGTTGTTTTCCTCTATTTCTTTGCATTGATCACTTAGGAAGTCTTTCTTATCTCTTCTTGATATTCTTTGGAGCCCTGCATTCAGATGGCTATATCTTTCCTTTTCTCTGTTTCCTTTCACTTCTCTTGTTTTCTCTGCTATTTGTAAGGCCTCCTCAGATAACCATTTTGCCTTTCTTTTTCTTAGGTATGGTTTTGATCACTGCCTCCTGTACAATGTTAGGAACCTCTGTCTACAGTTATTCAGGCTCTAGACAGATAACAAGCATTATCATGACTAATTTGCACTCTTAGTTCTAAGAATCTTCATCATTGAGATATGTCCTCTACTCCCAATTACTAACCCCAATGTGTATAGGGGCCCAAATGAAAAAAACAAATATCAAGAATAAAGCTTCTTAGAGAAGTCTTTAAAAGCTCTCAAGATTCAGGAAATTTTCTTTACTCTGCAGTTCCCTTTAGTCTTGCTACTTGTCCTTGATTATTCTACTCTGCAGAGTTACTTGATTTGACTTTATTCAGAAGGCCCCCTCTATCCTAAGGATTATTTTTTAATGACAACAAAAAAAGTGACATTCTATTCCAGGCTCCACTCAAACACCAAATTAACCTAATCTAAGCATCCTAGCCCCATGGGGGTATCTGACAATAGATATGGAAGCTACTAATTATTGATACCATCCTCAGTGGTATAAAAAATAACATTTAAAACACATGATTTGGGGTTACGTCTTTCATTTCATTCTCACCATTTCTACCCCACCTCTATCAACATTAATTTCAGCTATATAAAAACAGTTTGCAGTTCTTCAAATGCAGCTTTATGCTCATCAATGTCATATCATCCAAAAAAATCTTTCCTAAAAGCTACAAGTCCTTTCTCCATGATGAGACTAATTTATATCTGTAGTTCTTTGGTGCCCTCTGCCTCCATCAAAGCACTTTTCACAGTGAACTATGATATTCACTAAAAAGTAAACTCCTTCATACAGGAAACTGTGCTTCTGATGTATCCCCATTCAAAGCACAAGGCCATATGCTTAGGATATTCTTATTACAAGTTAGAGGGATAGGTAGCTGGATGTTTGGATGCTGTAGGCACTCACTTCACAGGTGGTAGTGTCTGGGACAGGAAGAAAAAACTTCAAAAAAAATGATGACATTTGAGCTACATCTTTTTTTTTTTTTTAATTTATTTATTTTAGTTGGAGGCTAATTACTTTAAAATATTGTATTGGTTTTGCCATACATCAACATGAATCCACCATGGGTGTACATGTGTTCCCCATCCTGAACCCCCCTCCCACCTCTCTCCCTGTACCATCCCTCTGGGTCATCCCAGTGCACCAGCCCCAAGCATCCTGTATCCTGCATCGAACCTGGACTCTTGAAGTGATGGGGAAACTAAAGTGGAAGGGCAGATATTCTTCTCCATCACAATAGCCAGTAACATTTTTTTGCATCATGAAACTCTCTGAGCTGCATGACAACAATTTCCTAATGAATCTTACTCTATCCAGTAAGTTCTATCTCTTAACCATTTTTCTATGCAGTTTTACTAAAATGAAAATCTGAATATGTCCTTCTTCTTAATGTAGTTTGCAAGGTTATTCATAATCTGGCTACTGCTTAATTCTCTTGATTTAATCTCTCAGCCCTCCCCACATGGAATGCTGTGTTCTAACCATATATTAATAATTCCTGGCAAATGCCATGCTTGTTCTTTTATCTGTGCACTTTTGCACCAAGAATACTCATTCTCTTATTTTTGTCTGAATAACTCCTAGTGCTCCTTCAGGGCTCATTTTCTATAGGACTCAGTTTTTCATCATTGTCTTGGGAATGACTAGATCAGGTCACCTATCATATACTCTCACAATGTCTTGCATTTATCGTTGCTTTAATGAAGTAATTATCTGTGAAATATCTGTCTTCCCAAGATATTACAAACTACAAAAGAGGAAGGAACTGATTTTTTTTTCATTACTGCTTCCTCAATGCCTATCATAGTGTCTGGCACATCATAAAGCTCTCACTAAATATACATGAAAGAACAAATACATGATGGATTGAATGAACATGACGCCTGCAGTTTAACCACTCACTAGTTCTTGCCACACGCATCTCAAATGCTCTAACATATAAGATACTGTATTTCCCTAAAGCTATATCTTAGAATTGCATTATAGAACAATGATTGAGTACCAAAAAATCACATCTGTGACAACAACATATCACAGAATCAAACTCTCAAAAGCTGTAAACATTTATCAACATTTAGAAACATAAAAATTGGACTCTTTGTCCAATAAAACAGATGTACATCTACTTGTTATAGTGGTTGGAGCCCCAAAGTAAAATAAAACATCACATAAAACCAACTTCTACTATGTTATAAAGTTTTACTAGCTAAAACAAACATAAAGGAATGAAACTATGCAACAATGAAACTATGCTTCCTAAGAGAAGCATTTCTAGAATTTATAAGTTTTTTACAGGAAGATTAGGATGACTGTCATCACTCAACCAGCTTAAGATTTGTTATCCTTTAGGTTGATATTAGGAGAAGGCAATGGCACCCCACTCCAGTACTCTTGCCTGGAGAATCCCATGGATGGAGGAGCCTGGTGGGCTATAGTCCATGGGGTCGCTAAGAGTCGGACATGACTGAGTGACTTCCCTTTCACTTTTCACTTTCATGCATTGGAGAAGGAAATGGCAACCCACTCCAGTGTTCTTGCCTGGAGAATCCCAGGGACAGGGGAGCCTGGTGGGCTTCCGTCTATGGGGTTGCACAGAGTCGGACACAACTGAAGCAACTTAGCAGGAGCAGCAGGTTGATATTAAAGCTCAACATTCAGAAAACTAAGATCATGGCATCCGGTCCCATCACTTCATGGCAGATAGATGGGGAAACAGTGTCTGACTTTATTTTGGGGGGCTCCAAAATCACTGCAGATGGTGATTGCAGCCATGAAACTAAAAGACACATACTCCTTGGAAGGAAAGTTATGACCAACCTAGACAGCATATTAAAAAGCAGAGACATTACTTTGCCAACAAAGGTCCATCTAGTTAAGGCTACGGTTTTTCCAGTAGTCATGTATGGATGTGAGAGTTGGACTATAAAGAAAGCTGAGCGCTGAAGAATTGATGCTTTTGAACTGTGGTGTTGGACAAGACTCTTGAGAGTCTCTTGGACTGCAAAGAGATCTGACCAGTCCATCCTAAAGGAGATCAGTCCTGAGTGTTCATTGGAAGGACTGATGTTGAAGCTGAAACTCCAATACTTTGGCCAGCTGATGTGAAGAACTGACTGATTTGAAAAGACCCTTATGCTGGGAAAGATTGAGGGCAGGAGAAGGGGACAACAGAGGATGAGATGGTTGGATGGCATCACCAACTCGAGGGACATGAGTTTGGGTAAACTCCAGGAGTTGGTGATGGACAGGGAGGCCTGGTGTGCTGTGGTCCATGGGGTCACAGAGAGTTGGACACAACTGAGCAACTGAACTGAACTGAGGTTGATATTATTCAATGCAGCATACATGAAATCTTCATTAGGGATCTTAGTTGAGAGGGTTTGGAAGACTGGAATCACGACCATTATCTAATAATATAATTAACCAATATTTTCCCCCATGCCTTTTGAATTTCTTTATAGATCAGGTACATCAGATCAAGGGTCAGATGGTAAATATTTTAGACTTTGCATATGGTCTCTGTTGTGACTATTCAACTCTGCAGATATAACAGAGAAGCAGACACTATGTAACTGAATAGATGTTGCTGTGTTCCAATAAAATTTTATTTAGAAAAACTAAGCAGTGGCAGATTTGGTGTGCAGGCCAGACTTCAGACCACTGTTAAGCAGACTATTGCTGTTTTAACCGCCTAGCACACATAAATTAAAATATTTATATAAAAATAATTTACTAAAACAATTACATAAAATTGATGCTATTATTTCTGTTTCAGGATAGGGAAAGGAAAGAAAAATTAGCATATTTTGAAAGTGTTCTGTGTTATAGGCACTATATTAACTTCATGATTTACAGCTATTTTCTTATTTAAGCTTTACACAATCCAATGGGGAAGGTTTTATTACTACCCTTACTTTCAGAAGAGGGAACTGAGGACAGCAGGTAGCCTGTTCATATAAGGTAGTTAATAAACAAAAGTCTGAAATCTTTCTATGATACTGAGATCTTTCTATGATGGAGGAACCTACCACTACTTAAAATAAAATCGCAGTGGGTGGTGAAGATAAGCACTGCTGCTTAGGTTCGGGGGGAAAACTATATAGAAGTATTTAAACCTAATAGGTAATATCAGAAAAGAGTTATGATAAAATCTCTATCTCTAAAGGACTTTAAACTGGAATTAAAAGTAAGATTCATAAAGTAACTGTAGAAGAAAAGACATACAATGGAAGGCTCAGTCAAATTTTTCAGTAGTTCAGAAAAGAAGGGACTAATATAGACCACAAGAATATTTAAAGTAAACATTTTTATAAAAGTCCTAAGAAAAAATTCAAAACTGAGGCATATCTGGGGAACTAATTTGATTGCTTTTACAGGCAAGAAGACAATTTCAAGTTAACAATGTTTTTTGAAGAGAGACTGATCTGTAATTGACTGTGAAGGTACAGTGAGTTCTGCTTCTTTATTTTCCTTGTTTTTGTGATATTAACTTCCTATAGTCTCCAAGCCCAGTATAGCACTGTCTACTGCTCTAAACATCTTTGCTATAACATTACTTCCATAGATACACTTTCTTTTTTCACAAAGTCACACATTCTTTAAAGTCAAACACAGACTTCCAAGATTTTCTTAGAAAATAAAACGTCGTATTCAGTTGCAATTCCCTTAGAACATTGTACTTCCCTGGTGGCTTAGATGGTAAAGTGTCTGCCTACAATGTTGGAGACCCAGGTTCAATCCCTGGGTCAGGAAGATCTCCTAGCAAAGGAAATGGCAACTCACTCCAGTATTCTTTACCTGGAAAATCCCATGGATGCAGGAGCCTGGTAGGCTCCATGGGGTCACAGAGTCGGACACAACTGAGCGATTTCACTTTCTTTAGGATGTTATCTGGATCCCATTTTTCTCCCTCCTTTCCTAAAGTTAACCTTTAAAATAAAGTTGGTAAATATCTTTTCACCCATCTTTTTACATTTTTGCTATTTGTCCACAATAATAAGGTACTGTACTGATGTACGTGCTTTTAAAACCTCAAAAATGGTACCATATGTACTTATTCTGTCACTTGCTCTTGTCACTGAAAGTTTGAAGACTTTGAAACTTTTGTTTGAAAGTTTTGTTCATTTTCCAGATGTAGTAACTGAGGTTTATTGATCTACTATTCTTTACACTTTTCTAGATGTTGATATTTCCTCATTTATTCATCTGGTTCCCCCAAAACAGAAATTTTGATTTTATCAGTTTTGTGATTGTTGTTTTTTTTTTCACTATTACAGTGTACAATTGATACTTCTATGCATGTTGAACGAAAGTTTCCCACACATGTAGATGTGTGTGGCATTACTGAATTCGCAGAAATATGTCAAAATGTACATAGAAAAACACCCCTTGCAGAACTGTTTACAAAGTGAAAATTGAATACGGTCAAATTATATGCATCAATAGCAGACAGATATGTAAGTTTTAATATATCTGTGCAATGTTATTAAGGAGAATGGGGTAGATTTATCAGTTTATCTATCTGCCTGTCTTCAGAAAAATGCCCCAAATTGATTGGTCGGTGAAAAAATCATTCCAAAACTAAATATAAATCTATCTCAATTTTCATATGTCAAAAATAAAATTAATAATGTAAATGCATAGCTAGAAAAAATCCCTAGAGAATTAGTTAAGAAATTCATGTTAGTGTTTGTCCATGATATATAGAATGGACATATATTTTCTCTATTCTGTAGTTCTATAGTTCTAGATAATGAATTATTTAATCTACATCTATAACCAGGATAAACATATAGATACAATTTATTCTTATCTGGATAATAGCATATTTAGATTTTCTGGCTACTAGTAATCCTTATAAGGACCACTTCTTCTACTAATTCCTAACTCATTTCTGGTTTTAGCACAGCAAACCAGAATCTTTCATAGATTACTGCACACCCCTCCTTGCCATGCCTTGAGCTTTCTCAAAGTTGAAATTAATTATACTCAGGACTTCTCTGGTGGTCCGTGGCTAAGACTCCACAGTCTCAGTGTAAGGGACCCAGGTTCGATCCCTGGTCAGGCAACTAGATCCCACATGCCACAACTAAAGACCCTGCATGCCACAACAAAGATCAAGGATCCCAGGTGCTGCAACTAAGAACTGATGCAACCAAGTTAACTAATTGATTAAAATTCATTACCCTTACTAATACTACTTTTACCAAGAGCCCTTCTAACACAATCACATTACCTTTCCCAGACCTGGTTCTTAATTACCTTCTAGATTAATCATGGGATTTCAGGTAAAGAAAATTATAAAATTCTAAACAAGGTGCCCAGTGAAGCAGAAAAGTTACTGTCTCCTGGAGAAATATATTTGGGTGCCCAGCCAAGTTTCCTTAGAATGGCATTTACTTGGGTACATCAAACATTATCCAAAAACCAGACTCTTCTTGCCTGTTCAGTCACTTCAGTCATGTCTGACTCTTTGCAACCCTATGGACTGTAGCCTGCCAGGCTCCTCTGTCCATGGGGATTCTCTAGGTAAGAATACTGAAGAAGATTGCCATGCCCTCCTCCAGGGGATAGTCCCAACCCAGGGATCAAACCTGTGTCTCCGGCATTGCAGGCAGTTTATTTACCCACTGACCCACCTGGAAAGCCTGATTCTTCTTCTTTAATAATCATAAAAATTAATTTCCCTATTGTTCCAAAATTGATATTCAAGATAATAATGTTTAGGAAGAATTACACATATTCCATAAGCTGCTGTTCACTAGGCATTATATATAAGGAACTGAGCACATTGTAACCAATAAGACATATCAGCTTAAAGTCCAACATCTCATCAGCGCTAAGTCTAAAATAACATCATCCAAATCAGATGGGGATAAGGCTTGAGTATAATCCATTATGTTCAGCTCTTGGAGCACAATTCCTCTTCATGTATGAACATATAAACCTAAAGAGACATGTTATCTTACTTCCACATTCTCAACAAATAATGATAACCCACTCCAGTATTCTTGCCTGGAAAATTTCATGGACAGAGGAGACTGGTGGTCTACAGCCCACAGGGTCCCAAAAAATCAGACACGACTGAGTGACTGAGAACACACAAACACACTAGACACACACACAGGCATAGGATAACAGTTATCTACATATGTAGATAGGAAGGGTTAGAGCTTAGGGTTCTCTTCCAAGATCACTGGAAGAATTCAGATCCTTGATGTTGTAGGACTAAGGCTCTCGGTTTGTATAGGCTACCTCTCTCCTAGTCAAAGGCAATTTACAACATGACTCTGCTTTCTTCTGCTGCTAAGTCACTTCAGTCGTGTCTGACTCTGTGCGACCCCATAGACGGCAGCCCACCAGGCTCCCCCATCCCTGGGATTCTCCAGGCAAGAACACTGGAGTGGGTTGCCATTTCCTTCTCCAATAGGCCAGCAAAAAACATCTCTCTTTAAAGAGCATATCTGATTAGATCAGGCTCATCTAGTTAAAAAAAAAAAAAAGGCTCTCCTTTGATTAACTTAAAATCAATTGAGTAGGGACCGTAATTACATCTGAAAATTCCTCTATATGTATATATCCCTTAAGGTTAGGAAGAAAATGACCATCTCACTCCCAACTTCTCCGTCACGACACACGTATATATACATGCACAGACATATCTAGTAGTAAATCATAAAATTTTCTCAAGATACATCCATAGACTTGCATGATTTTCTTAAGTGGTGCTAAACAGGCTTAGTTTATCAGCAGAGAATATTGGTAGTGGAACTGATCCAAAGAAAGAAGATGAAGAGGTCCCTAAAGGATTTTCAACATTAAGAACCAGGAGATATTCAAAGAAAGAAGAGAGATTCTCATCAGACACTCGGAGTAGATACAGACATCAGGACCAAGACAATGAAACACAAAGGCACAGCCAATCATCCTCTGGTCTAAGGGAAACAGAAATCGCAATGGAAAGATTGTTTTAAGATGTTCTCAGAGGAGCATAATTGCTCACATTTTAACTAACTAAGAAGTGGTAATCAGACAGATCTTCTGGGAAAGAGTTTACCAACTAAGACTACCCTTAATCTGGAGATGGACAGATACACTAGAGCAATCTGAGGCACACACAGCCCCTCTCCCTGTCACCTTCCAGGTGTGGTTCTCAGACTTGACAACAAGGACAATTTTCTATTTCATATGGACCAAGATTCTGTGTTTAAATGAAATGACAATCCTGTTGTATTACTTTTCTATTGCTGCTTGTAACAAATGACCATAATTTCCTAGATGAAAAAAACATGAATTTGTTACTTTATAATTCTGTCATTGGGCTGCATTCCTTTTGGAGGCTCTAGAAGAATCTGTTTTCTTGCCTTTTCCAGTTTCTAGAGGTGAACTGCAATATTTGGTTCATGGTCCCTTCCTCTACCTCCAAAGTCAGCAGCCCAGCATACTAAAATCTCTCTCCTATTCAGATATTCCTGTCTCCATTATATAATGATATTTTTTATTATATTGGGCCTACTTAGATTACCCAAGATAATATTCCCATCTGAAAATCCTTAGCTCAACCGTATCTGCAAAATCTCTTTAGTCATGTAAGGCAACATTTCACAGGTTTGGGGATTAAAATATGGACACTGTTGAAGGCCATTATTCTGCTTACCATACCAGTCAAATATTGCCTTTCTAATATTCAAACTTAATTAGTTTATTTGACTGCTGACAAAAATACTCAGTAATATATTAATGCGTTTGCCTATAAAGTTTATCTGCAATATATTTCTACAGACTTCTATGTTCTAAGAAAATTAATAGTGGGATTGTAATTAACAAATATGCTATCTAACAGAAAGTGTTAAGAAACATCATGTTCCTAAGGAGTTTCTTCAAAGCATTTGCACAGCATCTCATCTTTTCTTATAACTGTCACTTAAAGTAAGGGAAAAGTGGATATTATTACAGCCATTTTCAAGGTAGGGAACTAAAGCATACAAAGGGTTAAGTGGCTTTCCCTGCATCACTCAGGGAGGAATACGGAAGGAGTTATGAATAGAACTCATCCTCCTCTATCCCCATTCAGTAGCTTAAAAGGCTAGGAATAATGGTTACAATGATTCATACTGACTAACATTTCTTCTCCAGAGCACAGCAAATCCCAAAGAGAAATCATCACAGACACATTAATACGCTTTGGTTATGTTTTTTAAACTCCTGGTTTCAATAAAGCTCAAAAGAAGTATAGAGAACATGTTTCAACCTATTTGGGAAATCTACCTGACCTTGAGTGATTTCACTCAAATTTCAAATAGGTTTGGAAGGTCTTAAATAAACATGACTTTAAATTTTAAAAACATATGTTGTTAATATAACGGGTAGATAAGAACAAAAAGTAAAGAAATAATGGATGTGCAGAGGGCCTTCATTACAGGAATGCAGACACAGTAACATAGTGGGAGGCTAAGCTACCTGGTGGAAAGAGCTAGACAGTCAGACAGAATTTGGTTAGAATGCCAGTTCTTCTATGTATACCAGCTGTGTAATCTTGGACAAGTCACTTATCCTCTCAGGTTCCTTATCTTAAAAATACAGTAGCTATTTTACAGAGTTGATATGAAAATTAAAAATAATGTGTGTAAAGTTTATACATATAACTGAATCACTTTGCTGAACATGTGAAACTAACACAACATTGTTAATCAACGTTGTTGTTGTTGTTTAGTCACTAAGTCCTGTCTGACTCTTTTGTGACCCCATGGACTATAGCTTGCCAGGCTCCTCTGTCCATGGGATTTCCCAGGCAAGAATACTGGAATGGGTGGCCATTTCCTTTCCCAGGGGATCTTCCAGACCCAGGGATCCAACCTGTGTCTCCTGCATTTCTGGCAGATTCTTTATTGTCGGAGATGCCAGGGAAGCCCATCTAATCAACTCCATTCCAATACAAAATAAAAATTAAAAACACAATATATGTAAAACACCTAGCACATAAAAGCATTTAATAACTTTCCTACTTAGGAAAAACCTGCTGAAAATATTTGCAGTGGATATTGATGTGCTGCCCAGATTCCACCTCACAGAAGGATTTATTCCCCAAGCTCCCAGGAATGCTGCTTATGGAAATCTGTTTGTTGTAAGCAACGATAAATGGGCATTCTCTTGGATGAAGAGAGAGCTTACTCACCCAATACCCACCCTCATTCCATGGTGGCCTGCCCCTGAACTGTCCCAGTTACTGATACGAAGGTCTGTCATTCTGATCAGAATGTACTGTAGGGTTGGCTAAGGCCTCTGATGAGAGTGCTTACCAGCTCAACTCTCCCTCTGTCCAGTCCTGCTTCTTCCACTTCACTTCTGTTTCCAGGTTTTGATCTCAACAGCACTCCCTATAAGCTCCTATACCCTAGTCAGTTGGGAGTCATTTTCTCAGGGAACCCCATCCAGCAGCAAGGTTGAAGGGTGTGTTGTTCAGCCTCTCTTATGGATCTTACCATCATTATTCTCCACAAGGGCACAAGTGTGTATGATGGCACCCAAACACTGTTCAGTTGCTCTGCCAAGGACTGAAGAGTAAGGATTCTTAAGCCTCATTCCTACCAAGAAGCTGACGGAAATAATATTCCTTATTATCAAGGAGCCAGAAGAAGTGTGGCCCCTTTATTCCTGCTCTGTTTTAGCCCTCCCAACGTCTTTCATTCATCAGCTTGTGTATAGATTCAGATTCAATAAGCAACAATACTGCTTATGTTAAGATTGGGGCCTGGGGGTTGCTTTATAATACTCCAGAAAAAAAAAAAAAAGGAGGATAAATGAAACATGACCGGTAAAATGTTGATCATTAATGAACCTGGGTGACTGGTTCAAGGAAGTTCATTATACTATTCTCTCTACTTCTGCAATATGTTTGAAATTTTCAATAATAAAAAGTTGGATATTAGTATGCATGATAAAAGTACATTCATGAACTTTATAAAAATACATTTAAGGTGTATTTTTTTAAGTTTATTCTCTAATCAGAGGAAAATTACTTTACAATGTTGTGTTGGTTTCCGCCATACAAAGCAAATCAGTCATAACTATACATATATCACCTGTCTCTTGAGTCTCCCTCCCCTCCCCTCATTTTACCCCTCTAGGTCTTCACAGAGTGCCTGGTAGTGCTCCCTGTGTTATATAGCAACTTCCCTCCTCCCACTAGCTATCTATTTTACACATGGTAGTGTATATATATCAATGATACTCTTTCAATTCATCCCACTCTCTCTTCCCCTACTGTGTCCATAAATCCGTTCTCTCCATTTGCGTCTCCATTCCTTCCCTGCAAATAGGTTCATCAATGCCATTTTTATAGATTCCATATATATGTGTTAATATACATTATTTGTTTTTCTCTTTCTGGCTTACTTCACTCTGTATAACAGGCTCTGGGTGCATCCACCTCACTAGAACTGACTCAAATTCATTCTCTTTTATGACTGAATAATATTCCATTGTATATAGGTACCACATCTTTATCCATTCATCTGCTGATGGACATCTAGGTTGCTCCCATGTTTAAGCTATTGTGAATAGTGCTGCTATGAACACTGAGGTACATGTGTCTTTTTCAATTATGCTTTTTTCCTAATTACAGAATATATGGAAGGCATGTACTTTAATGATCAATTTTAAGATAGGTTTAACAATATATCTAAATTCTGCTTATGTTAAGCAAATAAATCTAAGAAAGTATGGTGAAATTCATATTTACCAAGCAGATAAAATACAGCTTATTAGACCTCTTACCACATAATTCTCAAGTATATTTTTTCAAGTTGCTGAGGCTTTTCTTAAAAGCAAACCCCATAAAGCAATTCAGACTAAACCTAAAAGAGATTTACTTTTCATGTTAAAAGTCCAATATGCAACTCTTCTGTGCATTACACAGACTTTTATATTATTGAGATATTATAATGTACTGGAAAATTATTCCAATTTTTAGAAGTTCAACTTTCTAAATGTCTTTTTGAAAACAATGAGTTATTTTAATGTTTATAAAACCTAGCATAACCACATCTTTCTTTCTCCTCAACCCTTATAAAGGACCTTGGAGACTCAATAATTGGTGCCACCTATGTTATTTAAATTTTGGTCAAAACAACTCTGTTCTATATTTATATATAATGATTAAGTGTTAAGTTAGAATCACAATAACAGAATGTAGCATGTGACTCAAATATTCAGTATGCTTAGAGTGGTATTATTTCTGTCTAACTCTCAAATGCTTATTTTAAGTGTGCAGTGAAGAAGAAACCCAGAAGGGTTCAAATATACTATGCAAACACATTTCCTGTCTTTGTATTCTTCTACATTTACAGGTCTTTCTGTAATTTGAGATCTCTACCAACTGAGATAATTTAATCCAAACTTTGGAGAATATCATCACTGAGAAAATGATTTTTCTCAAAAGAACTATATTATTTTAATAATTATAGAAATGTCCTAAGGGCTTCTTATAGCCAGGTTATTATTATAAAGAAATGTTCTTTATATAATTAAATAAGACTTGGTTGACCTGAAACAAAAGAAGGGTATGGAACATTCTAAAGACAAACACATAAATGGTGTATCTAGGAGCTAGTCTAACAGCCTATGAAGACTGAATTTTTAAAACATTTACCCAGCTGTCTGGACTACTCCCCAAATAAACAAACAAGCAAATAAAATCCAAGTATATATAAAATTAAAAAAAACCCCAACATGCATTTTATAAAATATATGCATGTGGCACCCAGTCCTACAAGAGACATGAGAGATTTGAGAAGAGTTTGGTATGGCATCTGGTCCCATCACTTCATGGCAAATAGATGGGGAAATAATGGAAACAGTGAGAGTCTTTATTTTCTCAGGCTCCAAAATCACTGAAGATGGTGACTGTAGCCATGAAATTAAAAGACGCTTGCTCCTTGGAAGAAAAGCTATGACCAACCTAGGCAGCATATTAAAAAGCAGAGACATTACTTTGCCAACAAATGTCCGTCTAGTCAATGCTATGGTTTTCCCAGTAGTTATGTATGGATGTGAGAGTTGGACCATAAAGAAACCTGAGTGTCAAAGAATCGATGCTTTTGAACTGTGGTGTTGGATAAGACTCTTGAAAGTCCCTTGGACTGCAAGGAGATCAAACCAATCAACCCTAAAGGAAATCAGTCCTGAATATTCTTTGGAAGGACTGATGTTGAAGTTTCAATCCTTTGGCCACTTGATGCGAAGAACTGACTCACTGGAAAAGCCCGTGATGCCGGGAAAGATTAAAGGCAGGGGAAGAAGGGAATGGCAGAGGATGAGACTGTTGGATGGCATTGCCGACTCGATGGACATGAGTTTGAGCAAGCTCCAGGGGTTGGTGATGGACTGGAATGCCTGGCGTGCTGCAAACAGTCAGACACAACTGAGAGACTGAACTAAACTGGGTTCTAGTACTAAATTTGCCATAAACTAGTGTTATGACCCTGGTAACTTAATTTTTCTAAATCTCAGTTTCTCCATCTGTAAGATGAAGGGTCCTTACTGTTATTATATTCCAACATTTAGTAATCAAGCATTATATTTTCAATATTCATAGGCAATCAAAAAAATTAAAGCAATTAGATCAAGAGAATACTGAATGTAAATTAAACAAAGATAAAATATGAAATAAGTTTTTCTAAAAGTTGAAAGTAAATGTCAATTATTATATAAAAGTTTGTGCATACATGCTCAGTCACTTCAGTTGTGTTCCATTCTTTACAACCTTGTAGACTATAGCCCACCAGAGTCCACTGTCCATGGGATTCTCCAGGCAAGAATACTGGAGTGGGTTGCCATGCCCTCTCCCAAGGGATCTTCTCGACCCAGGAATTGAACCTGTGTCTCTACACTCCTACATTGGCAGGCACATTCTTTATCACTAGCAACAGCTGGGAAGCACCCAAAAAAATGTTTTGGCTGTCCTATGCTGCATGAGGCATCTTAGCTCCCCAACCAGGAATTGAACCCATTCCTCCTGCAGTGGAAGTTTCCAGCTATGTGCTCTGCCTCCCACACTACTTTTTCCTAGTTTTCTGAAATAATACAAGATTGACCTTTAAGCTAGGCAATTCAAGTGTGCTTTGTAAACCTGATAATTCATACAGAAACTATGCAATTTTATAACTCATATCAATTTTATAATTCTAATGTATTATTAAGTTAAATTCAACAGTTATAGCTTCTAATATTTGGAATTTTCAGATTTAACCAAAATGAATAAATTTGAAGTGCTACATCCTAGGTACTTGTGGGCTTATTCAACAGGAAAACTACTTCAGGCTACGGGAACAATAAATATAAAATTTCACGCTATACTATAATTATGAAGTAACATTAAATTGGTCAGATTCAGGTGGTAAGCCTAAAAATCCAAGATAACTATAGATATATGTAATTATACATTATAATAATTTCCATATTTGTAATAACAACAACTATAGATGTGTATGGAGCTTTACTAAGACAAATAATTATGTGTCAATAATTAAACATATATGTTACTTTTTAATTCTATAGTGTATCTTGAATGTGTTATATCATTTAAATCAGAAAATAAGCATATACTCTCCATTGATTTTATAATCTGTTTTATGGATAAAGAGATTGACCAGGTAAAACATTTTTAAAAACTCACATCAAAAGAAATAGGCAATATGAATAGAATTTTATCTATTAAGAAATTGAATTAATTATTAGTAATCTTCCAAAAAAGAAGACACTAGGCCCAGATGTGTTCATTGATAAATTCCACCAAACATTTAAGGAAAACCTTGTATCAATTTTCTACAATCTCTTTCATAAGACAGAAGCAGAAGAGAATATGTCATGTTCAATGAGGCCAGCATTGCCCTAAAATCAAAACCAAACAAACATATTGCAAAAAAGAAAATAAAAACCTGAAGGTCTCATGAACATAGATGCAAAAAATCCACTGGGATGACCCAGAGGGAGGGTATGGGGAGGGAGGTGGGAGGGGGGTTCAGGATTGGGAACACGTGTACACCCGTAGCGGATTCATGTTGATGTATGGCAAAACCAATACAATATTGTAAAGTAATTAGCCTCCAAATAAAATAAATAAATAAATAAAAGCTGACAAAAATAGGTTTTTAGATAAAACATATTAACTGCATGAGAAAAAGAAATGACATATAATAACAGGTTTGATTTTACCAGGAATGTACCAAGTACCTAAATTTATAAATGTACCTAAATTTATAGATACCAAATAAAATAGCCTAAAATATTAAAAAAAAAAATCCACAACAAAATATTTGAAAATCAAATGCAACAATGTGAAAAAGAACTATATACTACAACCAAGCAGGATTTATTCCAGGTATGCAACACTGGTTCAACATTTAAAAATCAATTAATATAATCTATCACACTAACAGATGAAAGAAGAAAATCCAAATGATCATATCAATAGATCATGTAGGAAAGTATTTAACAAAATTTATAACCACTCATGATGAAAGTTCTCAGGAAACTCAGAATAGAGAGAAATTTCCTTAAATTGATAAAAAAGAAAAGAAGAAAACTACAAGAAACCTACAGCTAAAGCATTTAATGGTGAAAAACTCAAAGCTTTCCTAATTAAGATAAGGAATAAGACAAGGATAACCCTCATACTCCACTTTTCATTGTACTGGAATACTTCCTAATACCATTAGATAAGGGAAGAAGGCATCCCTTATGGCTCAGCTGGTAAAGAATCTGCTTGCAACATGGGAGAACTAGGTTCTATCCCTAAGTTGGAAAGATTCCCCGAGAAGGGAAAGGCTACCCACTCCAGTATGGCCTGGAGAATTCCATGGACCCCATAGTCCATGGGGTCACAAAGAGTCGGACACAACTGAGCGACTTTCACTTTTAAAGAAAAGAACATGAAAAGCATATAGATTTGGAAGGAAGGATTAAAATTGTCTTTATTTGCAGATGACGTGACTGCCTATGTAAAAAGTCCAAAAGTATTGACTAAAAACTTTTGGAACTAAGTGGTTATAGTAAGGTTGCAAGATACAAAGCTAGTTTTTAAAAAAATAATTTCTTTCCTAACATACTAGCAATGAACAGTGGAGTTTGAAATTAAAAATACAATGTGTGTGTGCTCAGTTGCTCAGTCGTGTCCAACTCTAGGCAACTTCAGACTGTAGCCTCCCAGGCTTCTCTGTACATAGGATTTTCCCAGCAAAAATACTGGATTGCCATTTTCTTCTCCAGGGAATCTTCTTGACCCAGGGATAGAAGAAAAGAAAATCTCCCTTTGTTATAATTAACATACACTTTACATATATGAGCAAATTCCTGGAGATAGTGAAGGACAGGGAACCCTGGCATGCCGCAGTGTGTCTCCTAAGTCTCCTGCATTGGCAGGCAAATTCTTTATCACTGAGCCACCTGGGAATCCCATAAAAATACCACTTACATTAGCAATCAAGAATTATTACAAAGCTACAATAATCAAGACAGGACGGTACTGGTGAAAGGACAAAGATATCAGTGGAACAGAACAGAGAACCAGAAATAGGACCACTTAAATACAGTTGACTGATTCTTGACAAAGTAGCAAATGCAATAAATGGATCAAAGATAATCTCTTCAACAAATGGTGCTGAAACAACCAAACATGCAACAACAAAAAAATCTGGACACAAACTTTACAATGTTCACCAAATTAACTCAAAACAGATCATAGACTTAAATATAGATAACAAAAGGCAAAACTATAAAACTCCTGGAAGATAATATAGAAGACAATCTAGATGGACCCTTAAGAAACAACACCAAAAACATAATCCATGAAGAAAGACTTGATGAGATGACTTTATTAAAATTAAAAATGAGATACCACTATACACCTACTGCTGCTGCTAAGTTGCTTCAGTCGTGTCCGACTCTGTGAGACCCCATAGACGGCAGCCACCAGGCTCTGCCATCCCTGGGATTCTCCAGGCAAGAACACTGGAGTGGGTTGCCATTTCCTTCTCCAATGGATGAAAGTGAAAAGTGAAAGTGAAGTCTTTCAGTCGTGTCCGACTCTTAGCGACCCACGGATTGCAGCCTACCAGGCTCCTTCATCCATGGAATTTTCCAGGCAAGAATGCCAAAAATCCAGAAGACTGATGGCACCAAATGCTGGGGAGATTGTGTAACAACAGGTACTCTCGTTCACTGCTGGTAGGAATGCCAAATGGTACAGATACTTTGAAAGACAGTTTAATGGTTTCTGGTAAAATTAAATATATTCTTGCCACGTGATCCAGCAATCATGCTCCTTGGTACTTACCTAGGGAGTTGAAAACTTATACCCACACAAAAACAAACTGTGCTATATCCATAAAAAGCAATGCTACTTAGCAATGAAAAGAACAAATAACTGACAAATAGATGAATTTCAATTTTAGTATATGTGCTTCCAAAGTCAGCATGTAGATGAATTTCAAAAAATATTATTATGAGTGAATAAAGCCAAGGCACAAAAGAATGCATACTATTTGAGTGTAATACTATGCAATAGTTATGTCAGAAAATGCATAACTATAGAGGAAGCAAACAGATCAAAGAATACTTGTGACCTGGGTCTGGAGGGAACTGATTGTAAATGTACATAAGGGAACTTAAGACAACAGAAATATATATATCTTGATTGTGATGGCAATTTCAACATAGTCTACACCTGTCAAACTCAACAAATTGTGTAACTACAATTGATGAAATTTGTTATAAATAAATTGCACGTCAATACAAGAACAAGAAATGAAGTGTCAGGAACCAAAATTAAAGTTTAATACTTATTTTCTAAAAAGTGACAATGACTGTATTTCATAAAATATTTCACTCTGTATATTCCTGAAACATTTATCCCCTTTGTTATATTTAACATACACTTTACATATATGAGCAAATTCTTGGAGATAGTGAAGGACAGGGAACCCTGGCATGCCACAGTCCATGAGATCCCAAAGAATTGGACACGACTTGGAGAATGAACAACAAAAATACTTTGCATAAGGCTTTGCAGAGATGCATCTGGTTCAAGAAATGACAAGTGTTTATTGTACCATCAAAAATAGTGCTTTGTCAGGAACCAAGTGCTCTGAGACTTAAAGATGGAGGAAAAGACACAGAACATATATATACACTACTAGAAAATTATACCATTAATTTTTGTTACATAACTCAGCAGTGGCCACAGGACGGGAAAAGGTCAGTTTTCATTCCAATCCCAAAGAAAGGCAATGCCAAAGAATGCTCAGACTACTGCACAATGGCACTCATCTCACACACTAGTAAAGTAATGCTCAAAATTCTCTAAGCCAGGCTTCAGCAATATGTGAACTGTGAACTTCCTGATGTTCAAGCTGGTTTTAGAAAAGGCAGAGGAACCAGAGATCAAATTGCCAACGTCCACTGGATCATGGAAAAAGCAAGAGTTCCAGAAAAATATCTATTTCTGCTTTATTGACTATGCCAAAGCCTTTGACTGTGTGGATCACAATAAACTGTGGAAAATTCTGAAAGAGATGGGAATACCAGACCACCTGATCTGCCTCTTGAGAAATCTGTATGCAGGTCAGGAAGCAACAGTTAGAACTGGACATGGAACAACAGACTGGTTCCAAATAGGAAAAGGAGTACATCAAGCCTGTATATTGTCACCCTGCTTATTTAACTTATATGCAGAGTACATCATGAGAAATGCTGGACTGGAAGAAACACAAGCTGGAATCAAGATTGCCGGGAGAAATATCAATCACCTCAGATATGCAGATGACACCACCCTTATGGCAGAAAGGGAAGAGGAACTCAAAAGCCTCTTGATGAAAGTGAAAGTGGAGAGTGAAAAAGTGGGCTTAAAGCTCAACATTCAGAAAATTAAGATCATGGCATCTGGTCCCACCACTTCATGGGAAATAGATGGGGAAACAGTGGAAACAGTGTCAGACTTTATTTTTCTGGGCTCCAAAATCACTGCAGATGGTGACTGCAGCCATGAAATTAAAAGACACTTACTCCTTGGAAGGAAAGTTATGACCAACCTAGATAGCATATTCAAAAGCAGAGACATTACCTTGCCAACAAAGGTTCGTCTAGTCAAGGCTATGGTTTTTCCTGTGGTCATGTATGGATGTGAGAGTTGGACTGTGAAGAAGGCTGAGCGCCGAAGAATTGATGCTTTTGAACTGTGGTGTTGGAGAAGACTCTTGAGAGTCCCTTGGACTGCAAGAAGATCCAACCAGTCCATTCTGAAGGACATCAGCCCTGGGATTTCTTTGGAAGGAATGATGCTAAAGCTGAAACTCCAGTACTTTGGCCACCTCATGCAAAAAGTTGACTCATTGGAAAAGACTCTGATGCTGGGAGGGATTGGGGGCAAGCGGAAAAGGAAACGACAGAGGATGAGATGGCTGGATGGCATCACTAACTCGATGGACATGAGTCTTAGTGAACTCCGGGAGTTGTTGATGGAGAGGGAGGCCTGGCGTGCTGTGATTCATGGGGTCGCAAAGAGTCAGACATGACTGAGCGACTGATCTGATCTGATCTGATGCACTACATTACTCTGGCAACACCAAAGTTAATCACTGCAACCAAAATGTGAGAGGGTTTTTTTTTTTTTCCCACCCCCCCCCCATGGTAAGAAAGAAACAAAGCAACTGATTCTTGTTAAGTATCTGAGTTAAGCAATGAAACATGTAAAGAAACATAACAAATATAAATGGAAATGTATAAACTGCCATTTCTTTCCCTCAAAGAAGATCTTGAGAATAGAATGGGAAAGGGGAATTACTATAATTAATTATAAACATTTCAGATTCTCAGTAGGCTAGGTGCTATAGTGGCTATAAGTTAAGGAATGGTACTAATCTACAGGGCTTCCCTGGTGGCTCAGTAGTAATGAACCTGCCTCCTAATGCAGGAGATGCGGTTTCAATCCCTGGGTCAGGAAGATCCCCTTTAGAAGGAAATGATAACCTACTCCAGTATTTTGCCTGGGAAATCCCATGGACAGGAGCCTTGCAGGCAATAGTACATGGGCTCACAAAAGAGTTGGACACAACTTAGCAACTAAACAATAACAACAACTAATTTGAAACATATTATACCTAGCTTCTTTAGATCTCCACTAAGTTATCAATATTATTTTATGATCAGTCCTATTTCTTCTCCATTCGAATTACTCCATTTATGAATGACTTCTTAGAATAAATGACTGTGAAGTAAACTGAAAAATTATGTAAATCATAGGTAAGCAACAAATAAATTCAGGGTCCCTCCCACCAACTAATGCCAAGTTGTTTCTTCAGGATATGCAGCATTGTATAAAACTCCCAGGCAGGTTAGATCATGAATCAACAAGTATTTATTAAATTACTATATTCTACAATACTATATTCCGTGTGGTAGGACAGACAACAAAAATATTGTGGGATCCTAAGGATTTTAACTTTAGTTTCCTTTAGTTGAGGAAACAAAATACATAGATCCCAGTATACATCACTAACACCGTTTCTTCCGGACACCATTGGCACACACCTTCTCCCTTATATGTATATGCCCATAGGCAATGGCACCCCACTCCAGTACTCTTGCCTGGAAAATCCCATGGATGGAGGAGCCTGGTGGGCTGCAGTCCATGGGGTCGCGAAGAATCGGACACAACTGAGCGACTTCACTTTCACTTTTCACTTTCCTGCATTGGAGAAGGAAATGGCAACCCACTCCAGTGTTCTTGCCTGGAGAATCCCAGGGATGGGGGAGCCTGGTGGCCGCCATCTATAGGGTCACACAGAGTCGGACACAAGTGAAGTGACTTAGCAGCAGTAGCATTCAAAATTTACCTGTCGATGTCTGCATTGACCTCTTGAGACCCACTTCTCCGAAAAAAACTAAAATGAAGTGTATCTTTCTGCTCTTAAAGAACCCAGTCTCTTTTCTTCTTTTTCACAACAGTGTTCATTTTAGAAAATATGGACCTGCTAAAAGTAACAATGTAAAAAGTAAAAAGGGAGGCAGAAAAGGAAGGAAACACAGAAAGAATAGAGGGAGGATTTAGGCATTTAACAATTTATCCAAAGAAGGGTCAGTTCAGTTCAGTTTAGTCCAGTTGCTCAGTTATGTCCGACTCTGAGACCCCATGAATTGCAGCATGCCAGGCCTCCCTGTCCATCAACAACTCCCGGAGTTCACTCAAACTCACATCCATCGAGTCGGTGATGCCATCCAGCCATCTCATCTTCTGTCGTCCCCTTTTCCTCCTGCCCCCAATCCCTCCCAGCATCAGAGTCTTTTCTAATGAGTCAACTCTTTGCATGAGGTGGCCAAAGTACTGGAGTTTCAGCTTTAGCGTCATTCCTTCCAAAGAACACCCAGGACTGATCTCCTTTAGAATGGACTGGTTGGGTCTCCTTGCAGTCCAAGGGACTCTCAAGAGTCTTCTCCAACACCACAGTTCAAAAGCGTCAATTCTTCGGTGCTCAGCTTTCTTCACAGTCCAACTCTCACATCCATACATGACTACTGGAAAAACCATAGCCTTGACTAGACGGACCTTTGTTGGCAAAGTAATGTCTCTGCTTTTGAACATAAAGAAGGGTATCAGCACTTTAATTTTATAATGTCATGAGCAAAAGCATATGAAAATTGAGTTAATGACACAAAGTCCTTTGAAATATGGCAAAGCATTCCCAAATTTGAATTCTTTCATGTAAAAATCCACTGTATTAAAATATATTATACATATCCTATTTGTTACCAAAAGGATTTTGATTGTACTCTAAGTTGTCACTGATGAGAATAATTAGAAAAACTGGGAGTAAGAAACAGCAATAAAAAGGAGATAAAACAAATGGCAGAGTAAGTAAAGAGGTTATTCCATCAGATCTTACTCCTTTTTGTATTATGAGGAGACAGATTGCTGGCACATATATAAAGTATGCTTCCAATATACTGTAAGATCATTTCACTAGGATCACATTGACAATGAGGGGGTAGAAATCAACAACCACATGTTATAACATTGGAATTTGACATAGGATCATATACTGAAAAAGACCTCTCAGTACGAATATTACCTTTGAAACAGCAAATAAATACACAGCCATGACACTGAAACTAAGGGAAATAGAAAGTATAAGAAGTGTTTAATGATCAACTGATTATAATGCTCATTATTGCTCATTAAAATGTATACCATCCATCTCTAACCTTCTATATAGTGTTCAGTCTCTATTTTTTACTTTAGTCAATCAGCTCATGTATTGAACAGCCTTTAAAATTTGTGGCCTCAAGGGTTTCCCTGGTGGTTCAGCTTGCCAATGCATGAACCCTGAGTTTGATCCCTAGGCCAGAAATATCTCCTGGAGGAGGAGACGGTAACCCACTCCAGTATTCTTGCCTAGAGAATCCCATGGACAGAGGAGCCTGGTGGGCTAGAGTCAAAGGGGTCACAAAAGAGTTGGATGGGAATTAGCAACTAAACAACAACAAAGAGAAAATGAGTGCTAAATTAGTGCAATGGCCATGAAAACAGCTGATCACAGAAAATGCTAAGTGTTCTAGCCTTATAAGGGTGGATAATGATGCTTCAAGGCAATTTAGGGGGAAAAATTAGCATATTTGGATATGTTGCAACATGAGGCACTTCTGATGTATCCAGACCAAGATGCTGATACAATAAGTAGTTTTAAATGGGATCTATAGCTCAGGAGGGCTTCCCTGGTGGCTCAGATGGTAAAAAATCCACCTGCAACATGGGAGTCCTGGGCTTGATCCCTGGGTTTGGAAGATCCCTTGGAGGAGGAAATGGCAACCCACTCCAATATTCTTGCCTGGAGAATTCCATGGACAGAGGAGCCTGGCAGACTACAGTCCATGGGGCTGCAAAGAGTCAGACACAACTGAGTGACTAAGCACATTGTAGCTCAGGAGAAATCTCTAGGTTAAAAACACTTGAATCTATGGGATGGAATTGTGGTGAATATCAACATTCAGGGACTGAAAGGATAAAGAGAAGTCAACTAGTCACACAGTAAAGGAAAGAATGAAAAGATTAAAGTGTTGTAGACACCAAAGGAGGAGAGGGAATGATGAGAACCAAATAGATCTTCAGCACAAGTGAGACAGGCCTGGGCCCTGGGATCCTTGCTGCAGTGCTTGCAACTTGGACACAACTCTCCTTGAGCAACAAAATATAAACTATAAGGGACTAAAATTAACTGCATGCATGTGCAGTTAGGACGAATTCTGGACAAAAGGTACAAAGAAACCAAAACACCACTTGTCACTTCAAAAGAGCCTGAAGCAAAAGTAGGGTACTGCACATGCCCCTGCACATTAAGGGGTGGGCAAACCACCTAAGCCACCCCTCCAGCCTGACCCCTGGAACCAACTCATGCCCCAGCTCAGGAACATGCCAGCAAAGGAAACTGTTGTTTGTTCTTGCTCCCCCACTGTTGTTGAAAGGGACCCAATAAAGCCTTGCCTGAATTTCCTGTCTTGCCTCTGATCAACTTCTACTGATTAAGGAGGGCAAAAATAGTGGTCTGTAACACAGGTGTACAATGTACACTGGATCAGATATTATAATATATTGCCTAAAATTTTTATTGTGAAGAAAATCTTGAAATATGAAGGATAAATATAAAGAATGTGAAGTTAATATAAAAGAACAAGTATCTGAAGTTTAAGCTCTGGAAAAAGGAAAAAAACAGAAGGCTACTACTGAGTCTTTGAGATAAATTACAGTGCACATAATATGCTTTGAGCTAAACACTCCTAGAATTAATAAACTGCCTAGTTACTCGATATAAATCCACATGATTTATACCAAAAAATTCATTTACATTCTACAGAGGAAAAATATCTATTTTCTCCCTTCTTTCTAAAAAGATTTCTGAACTCTGGGAGAAAGTTTATGATGATTAATAGAGCGCTGCCAGAAATTTGTGTTAAGAGAAAAAAATTTTAATTTTTTATATATAAAGATAATACTTGAAGCCAACTCTCAGTAAAAAGTATATTTTGAGGATTTTTTTTCCCCCAGAGAAATTACAAGCTATATTGGATTTTCTAGAACTTTCCTACGGGGAAGCCTATCATATTCTAATTAAATGGCTGCCAGGAGGTAAGCATGTAGTGTGTGACCTGCTTCCAGGCTCTCTTCATGCTCAGCTCACCTTGAGTTTAGTGCCATGACAAACTTTCTTAAATGCCACATCTAATGCTAATGTAACAGAGACAATATTTTGGAAATATTAAACTAATAGATGTTTTCATCCCCCCTAAATTATGATGCCTTCCATTGCCCTGCCTATTTTATCACTGTCTATCAGATAAGATTAGGGAAATCTCTGGTCAGTGAAATGTTTTCCCTAGTACACATGAGAAACATACAGACTCTCCTTAAAGAAATGCTATGTCAGAATCTCTGTGTGGGGCATGTGGGCCCTGAATGCAAATGAATGCACGCCTGGAAGCAACCTAAAGGCCATGGATGCTTTGGGAATTTGGCAGACATAGACTAGAGACATTTATCAGAAAGCTTCATTGTTGATCGTCTCAGAACTTGTTCCCATGAGAGCAGAACCTCTGTGAAAGAAGTAGTTAAATCTTTAAAAAGACCAAGCAGTAAAAGACCATTTGAAAAAGAAGAAAGCCTAGCCAGGAGTTAATTCCCTTTGAGGATTTTATTATCCCTGTGAGCTCGTGGATAAAGTGAAATAGCAGTCTCAGGGGGAACTGCTCTTTGAAGAGACGAGATGAGAGCTCAGCTTCTGAAGAAGTGGTCCCTGTATAAGCAGGGAGAGTACGAGATGGAGAGGGAGGTCATCGGGTGCTTGAGGCCCAGCAGGAAGCACTGCAGGAGCTGCAACTTGCATCCCAGGGAACTACATGTGGATGCCATCGAATGGGACTCCAGTCTGTTCCCCTTTGAGAGAGAAAGGCCAGATCACATGCCTCCAGAAGGCCAGTACCACAACATCATCAAGGTGTACACACCAGTGGAATTCAAGAGAGAGCTACAGGAAGCTGTCCTCAGAACACACTGCTCTTGAGAATCAGAATGACCAGGATTCAAGGCTGCCTTACAAGATCATCAGTTCAGCTCAGTCACTCAGTCATGTCTGACTCTTTGCGATCCTATGGACAGCACCACACCAGGCCTCTCTGTCCATCACCAACTCCTGGAGCTTGCTCAGACTCATGTCCATTGAGTTGGTGATGTCATCCAACCATCTCATCCTCTGTCATCCCCTTTCTCCTGCCTTCAATCTTCCCAGCATCAGGGTCTTTTCCAATGAGTCAATTCTTCACATCAGATGACCAAAGTATTGGAGCTTGCTGTTAATATATACAAGCTATGGAGGGAAGAAAGGAAAGAAGGAAGGAAGTGGGGGGAGGGAGGGAGGAAAGGAGGAGGAGGAAGGCAATGTCCACAATTGAGCATGTACGGAGAGAGTTAAAAATGGTTCAGAGAGGGATTTGAGTAGAGAGGACTTGAAATAGCCTCCCACAAATATCCCAGTTGTAGTAGTATGACACAGAGAACCAGAAAAATATCCAGTATCCCTAAGCCCTTGAAAGGTGAGTGAAACAGAGCTCAAAATTAAGTCAGTAAACTCAAGTGCTCAAAGTCCCCAAGTTACTACTTTGAGTTAAGATATGTTTGCCTCCAGAGACACTTTTATCCCTCACCTCAAAATCCTACAGAGGCTTCTAAACATCTATTTTAAAATTTTGAAATTCTCTTATCTGGCATTCACCTGTCTCAAGATTCCTAAACCTATCCCTCTTAACTCCAAGCTATATTAATAACACATGCATTTCTTATTGATACAATTAATTGTTGATATGAAGCAGGGCAAAGGCTAACAGAGTTTTGTCAAGAGAAAACACTGGTCATAACAAACACCCTCTTCCAAAAACACAAGAAATGACTCTACACATGGACATCACCAGACGGTCAGCACCAAAATCACATTGATTATATTCTTTGCAGCCAAATGGAGCTCTATACAGTTAGCAAAAACAAGACCTGGAGCTGACTGTGGCTCAGATCATGAGCTCCTGATTGCAAAATTCAGACTTAAATTGAAGAAAGCAGGGAAAACCTCTAGACCATTCAAGTATGACCTAAATTAAATCCCTTATGAATATATAGGAGGTGAAAAATAGATTCAAGGTATTAGATCCAGTAGACAGAATGCCTGAAGAATTATGGACAGAGTTTTGTAACATTGTAATACAGGAGGCAGTGACCAAAACCATCCTAAAGAGAAAGAAATGCAATAAGGCAAAGTGGTTGTCTGAGGAGGACTTACAAATAGTTGAGAAAAGAAAAGCAAAAGGCAAAGGAGAAAGGTAAAGATATACTCAACTGAATGCAGAGTTCCAGAGAATTGTAAGAAGAGATAAGAAAGCCTTCTTAACTGAACAATGCAAAGAAATAGAGGAAAATGATAGAATGGGAAAGACTAGGGATGTCTCAAAAAAAATTGGAGATAAAAAGGAAACATTTCATGCAAAGATGGGCACAATAGAGGACAAAAATGGCAAGGACCTAATAGAAGCAGAAGAGATTAAGAAAACGTGGCAAGAATACAATGAAGAAGAACTATACAAAAAAAAGGTCTTAATGACCCAGGATAACCATGATGGTGTGGTCACTCACCTAGAGCCACTTTCATATCCAGGAGTGTGAGGTCAAGTAGGCCTTAGGAAGCATTACCACAAACAAAACTAGTGGAGTAGACAGAATTCCAGCTGAGCTATTTAAAATCCTAAAGCATAATAACAGTTAAAGTGCTGCACTCAGTATGTCAGCAAATTTGGAAAACTTAGTAGTGGTCACAGGACTGGAAAAGGTGAGTTTTCATTTCAATCCCAAAGAAAGGCAATGCCAAAGATTGTTCAAACTACCAGATAATTGCACTCATTTCACATGCTAGCAAAGTAATGGTCAAAATCCTTCAAGCTAGGCTTCAGCAGTATGTGAATCAAGGACTTCCAGATGTACAAGCTGGATTTAGAAAAAGGCAGAGGAACCAGGGATCAATTTGCAATATCTGTTGGATCACAGAAAAGGCATGAGAATTCCAGAAAAATTTCCACTTCATTAACTAGACTAAAGCTTTAGACTGTGTGGATTACAACAAACTGTGGAAAATTCTTAAAGAGTTGGGAATACCAGACCACCTTATCTGTCTCTGAGAAACATGTATGCAGGTCAAAAAACAACCATTAGAATTGGACACGGAATGAAAGACTGGTTCCAAACTGGGAAAGGAGTGTGTCAAAGCTGTATATTGTCATCCTGCTTAGATTTAACTTCTATGCAGAGTACATCATGAGAAACGCTGGGCTGGAAGAAGCACAAGCTGGAATCAAGATTGCTGGGAGAAATATCAATAACCTCAGATACGCAGATGACACCACCCTTATGGCAGAAAGTGAAGAGGAACTAAAGAGCTTCTTGATGAGGATGAAAGAGAAGAATGAAAGAGCTGGCTTGACACTCAACATTCAAAAAACTAAGAACAAAAAACTAAGATTACTCCATGGCAAACAGAAGAGGAAAAAGTTGAAGCAGTGACAGATTTTATTTTCTTGGGCTCCAAAATCACTGAGGACAGTGACTGCAGCCATGAAATTAAACGACACATGCTCCTTGGAAGAAAAGCTCTGACAACAAACCTAGACAGTGTATTAAAAAGCAAAGACATCATTTTGCTGACAAAAGCCCATATTGTCAAAGCTACGGTTTTTCCAGTAGCCATGTATGAATGTGAGAGTTACACCATAAAGAAGGCTGAGTGCCAAAGAAGTGATGTTTTTGAATTATGGTGCTGGAGAAGACTCTTGAAAGTCCCTTGGACTGCAAGGAGATCAAACTAGTCAATCCTAGAGGTCACATCTATTGCTAGTTTCAAAATCTAATGAAAATCCAATAAAAATTAATTTTAAAAAATAAGGAAAAAGCTTAAAATAATATTTTGAATAGTAAAAGATAATTTTAATAAAATGGTTTATCTCAAGAGATAGTAGAAGTTGAAATGCTGCTGGAAAGTATTGTGGAGGAAGGAAGAAAAATAAAACAATCCAAGCCTATATTACATAGTATCTTCATTAAAATGTTATTATTAAAAAAAAAACTAATGAAATTATGTAAATTTTCCCTTAACAAACTATAACTTACCTTTCTGTAATACAATTTGGCAATATATATAAAAGTCAATATATATATTGACAGAGGTCTGTATAGTTAAGTATGGTTTTTCCAGTAGTCATGTATGAATGTGAGAGTTGGATCATAAAGAAAGCTGAGAACCGAAGAATTGATGCTTTGAACTGTGATGTTGGAGAAGACTCTTGAGAGTCCCTTGGACTGCAAGGAGATCAGACCATTCAATCCTAAAAGAAATCAGTCCTGAATATTCAAGACTGATGCTGAAGCTCCAATACTTTGGCCACCTGATGTGAAGAGCCTATTCATTGGAGAAGGCCCTGATGCTGGGAAAGATTGAAGGTGGGAGGAGAAGTGGATGACAGAGTATGAGATGGTTGGATGGCATCACTGACTCGATAGACATGAGTTTGAGTAAGCTCTGGTAGTTGGTGATGGACAGGTAAGCCTGGCATGCTGCAGTTCATGGGGTCACAAAGAGTTGGACATGACTGAGTGTCTGAGCTGAACTATAAAAGTCTTAAAAAGATAGTTACCTCTGTTCAGTGATTCAATTTTTCCAAGGAAATAAAATCAAAGATAGAGGATTTATGCATAAATGTGTTCATCAGAATATAAATCATAACAGTAAACTACTGTCAATAATCTAAATGACTGTGTAGTTTGAGTCAGGAAAAGAGTGAAAATAATCTCAACAGAGGATGATTTTTTAAAAATCACTCTAGTATATTCTTAAAATTAAATATCATGCAAAGAAAAGGCAGAGGAATCAAATTGCCAATATCTGTTGGATCATAGGGAAAGCAAGAGAATTCCAGAAAAACATCTACTACTTCACTGACTATGCTATAACCATTGACTGTGTGGGTCACAATAAACTGTGGAAAATTCTTAAAGCAATGGGAATACTAGACCACCTTACCTGTCTCCTGAAAAACAGGTCAAGAAGCAACAGCTAGAATCAGACATGGAACAGACTGGTTCAAAATTGGTAAAGGAGTACATCAAGGCTGTATATTGTCACCTTGCTTTTTAACTTCTATGCAGAATACAGCATGTGAAATGCCAGACTAAAATATTTGATCACATTAAAATGTTTATTCAGATAAGAGTATGTTCAAGACATAATATTAAGTGGAAAAAGTATACTATGTATTCATCAAAAGATTTCAATTTTGAGTAAATATGAAGACTGTTATGTTTGTGATTGGGATGAACTGTGCAGGATTAGAAGACCTATACCTGCCCAGCTTTAAGATGGAAGAAAAAAGCTGAAAGTTAGCAACAGAGACATAATAGTTTAATGGATAGGGGAATCTTGCATGTCTGAAGCAAGGTCCTGGAGAAACACCTCACTGTATATGGCAGAAGGCAGACAGGACAAGGCAGAAGGCAGACAGGACATGGCAGCAGTCTTTGCTCCTAGGGACAGGGGTAGGTTGCTAGCTGTAGAGGAGTTGACTTAAGGTTGGCTCATGGGTTATCAGGGAAACCAGCAGAGCAGCATGCCCCTCACCATCCCTTTAAGCACAGTGGAGAGTTCTTATCTAAAGCTATATCATTCCTTTGGGCCTGGGGCAAGTATGTAGGAGGGTCAGTCATGTGAGTAGGGTATACTTGAGGCAGGGACTGGCTGAGCAGGGGATGTACAGAAAACAAGAGAACAGTCATCTTGGGTAGCCTGATCATATCTTAATATTTATGTACATGAAATATCTTGAGAAAGCACACAAAAAGATTAGCTTATTTGTTCATTCCTTCAGTGTCCATTCATTTAAAACACATGTACATTTATTTACTAAGTTCTCTAAACCAAACAGTCATTGTTCTCACCCCTTGGGGTTGGTAGTCTGGTGAGGAATATACATTTACATGTAACTACAACAAAATTATATGTGTACATTCATTTTTGTTTGTTTCTTAGCTATCTCCATTAAAATTGCCAACTCCATTATCGTAGAGATCCTGTTTATCATGTTTGTCACTGTGTTGCCAACATACACCAGAATCCAGGATCATAAATATTTCAAGAATGCAGAGGAAACCCAGAGATTAAACAGGAGCATATTAGCAGAGGACCTCAGGTAGGAGGTTTGAAAACTTTTTTGAGGACAAGTGCCATTGAAAATAAGGTTCTGAAGGATGAGCAAGAAACAGGCAGATGAAGAGGGTTGGGAAGAATGTTCGAAGAAGAAAATAGCTACAGGGAAAAGAAAAAGTGTTAGCTGAATTCACTGAAGCAATGTTTATTTCAGGATGTTTATAGGCAATTTCTTTTTCAAATTGTCTTCAATGAACATGTATTTTTGTGGTAATCAGAGAAACAATATTCTGAACAAAATAGACTTAAAATCTCTGACTTTTTGGAGATTACCCTGACTCTAAATAAATGTTTATTTTCTTACTTTGACTTGTCTTTGTATTTAACATACAAACTGAACAAATTATTATAAATTCAATGTTCTACTCTAGAAATATATTTCCTCTTAGAGTTCAAGACCTTTCAGGTCACTTGATTTTTTTTTCTTTTATTTTGTATCTTTCATAACACTAATACTGTGCTGTATACCCAATATATATGTAAAAGCTGGTTAAATAATTTATATTGGATATAAACAGTAATTGAATCCATAAAACCTATAATTCTGATCTTATTGTATGATGGCTAGTTATTGTTTCAATGACTTTGCAGAACTAGTCCCAAAGAAATCAAAGAGAATTATTAAAATTCCTTTTAGAAACATTTTGCTGAAGAAATTATCTCATTTGATATAAATACTTATGCTAGAATTGGAATCAAAATTAATGCTATTTATTGTTCTAAAATCTCAGAAACAGATGTTTTCATTTCTTTCCAGGATAAAGAAGAGAGAAAATATATTCTTATGGTCAAAGTAACCATGACTACAGTTTTCAGACACATAACAAATGTTATTTTCATATATTTTGTGTTGGTTAAAATAATAATCTATTCTTATATATGAAATCTGTTCTTGGTGAACCTTCCTTTCACACTGCAGCACAATGCTTAATCAATCCAACAACGAGTAGTTTCAGGAGTAACTATTTTTTCCTCAGTGTGGAACATACTTAAGGGTGTAGACGTGCCATACCCCAAAACGTTTAGAATTACTACTTTGGTCCCTTTTGGTATTGTTCTCTCCATTCTCAAGGGGGAAGAATAATTTTCAGCTTCACTATTCAAGGCCCACATCTGAAGGGTGGCACAAACATGATGGCGGTTGTTGGAGAGAGAGAGGCATGAATCAGTCCTAGTCAAAGCCCGTGAGTCTTGCTTCCCCCACACAACTGGAATATAGACCCTCATATACATGATGACACTCCATAAATAGAGCAAATAAATGTGTGCAATTATTTAAACTAACATCAGATGGACTGAAAAATGGGTTCACATTTCCAAAGGACCTCTCTGAATAAGAAGGGCATGATATTATGTCTTAAGACTCTCCCTCTGTTCTTAGTAATACATGGTGGCTTTATGATTATGAGCGAGCTTTCCCCATCTGAGAGGTCTCAGCTGTTTATTTTAACAAAACTCTATGATTAGAACCATCCGGGTGAGTGATGTAAATCAAGGAAATGCTTTATATTGTGACAACTAGAAGCATGTGAATATGATTTCTAAAGTATTATAGTCGAAGGAAATGGTTCTGTCATGACAAATTTCAAATGGAAGAAGACTGATCATTAATTCACTACTGAGTGGTGAGGGAATTTTGTTTTGCTATTTATCCCACAACTCAAAGAAGGTATGTGACCTAATGTCTGAAGAGAAATTGAAAATGGGGTAAAAAGTGAAAAGGATTATTTTTTGTTTTATTCTTGGCAAGAAATTAGAGATGAGATTTTGTAATATCAAATTATTTTGATATTACAAAAGGCTGAACCACAGAACAAGAGGTGGAGGAGGATGGCCACAAGAGAAGAAAAAAAGAAGATGACAAGGAAGAAAAGGAGGTAGGCTAAGAAAGTCCTCATCAAGTGAAGTGGTATGATAGTTATCAAAGAATACATTAACTTTGGTTCTCAGAGACCAAATATAGATAACAGCAGCCAGAACTGTGCAATTCAGAATTTTGTGTCTTACTGAGAAATGTTTGATATTCAGAAGTCCAATAAGATAATTTATGAAGAATACCTAAAATCATCTCATTAATGACTGGTTAGGCATCAAAAAGGAACAGATGTTCTCTGCAATAAATACCACACTATAGCAAATAATTTAAAATATTTAAGAATTCTTCTCATGCAAATACTAGCATATTAATAAAAGAAAGCACTAATTGACTTCAACAAATGATCCTCAGAGCAATTCAAACGATCAAGAAATAATTAAAAAACACAAATTGCTAAACTAGTAGGAGACAACGTTTACAGTTACTTTCATTTGTTAAATGAGGCAAAATCCACATCTTGCTCCAAAGAATATTTCAAGAAATTTACCAGTGGAATTAGGGTTTGACAATAGCATTTAAATTCCATAGAAATTAGTATACGGAAACTGCCTCCCCTGACATCTCCCCACAGTTAAAGTAAAGCATTGTTATTCCTAATGACTAATCTTTCTTTACTCCTTTCCGGTTTACAAAGTGCCTATATCTACATCATCGTTTATGTAAACAGGCAGGCTGCATGAGTGTTATTCATCTCTGCTTCATAGAGAGGCAGCATGGAACACAGGCTTTGATGCTAAAGTCCATGCTCCGTCACTGAGTAGTTTGTGACCCTGGACGATTTATTTAAACTCACTGAATCTCATTTTCCTCATGTGTAAATAGAGACATTTATCTGCCTCATAGGGTTATAAAGATTAAATGAATCAGTAGCTGTAAAGTGCTTATTATGAGTGGCAAACAACAAACTATAAAGTTACATGATTACTACAGGTAACGTTGAGGTTAAGAGTACTGGATTAACTTTATACAGTTAATAAATAGAAGAGTAAATATTATATTCTATATTTTACATAAAGGCTAGCAACTTTAAAAACAAGCTTTATCACTCAATCCAAATAAAGTAAAGCAGTATGTTATTCCTGAAAGAGCATACTGATTTTGGTGCATACTTGGGCTCAAATAATAGCTCCACCACTTGGGCAAGTCACATAACACAATTAGCCTCAAATTTACTCAACTGTGAAATAGAGACATTAACATATAACTCATATGACAACAAAATGAGATACTGACTTCATGAAATCCAAATGGAAGGTCTTTATAAACTGAACTTGGTTCTTCGCAATATTCAGCTTTGTTGGAAATATTTTAAGAGTTCCCAAACTGTTGTGATAGGGCTGCCAGTATAACACAGGAAATATAGTTAGAAAGACTTTAACAAGTTTGTTTCCTAATGCAATAGGTATGACTACCTTGACAAACTCTGATGAACATCTGGTCTGGGGTCATTAGTAAATGATGTGGTAAGGATTATGTGCTGGTGTATTTTATATTCTTTTCCTAGCAAAAAGTAAAAATTAATGAGATGAATACCTCATTTCAAATACTGAAATATGCAAAATGTATTTTTCAGAAAATGAGAAATTCTATCAATAGTATCATGTATCAAGTGATTTTAGAAAACAAAAACTATAGTTGTTCAATTTAACAAATTAGCACTGCCACAGCCTAGCTAAGCATTCCAAGATCATTCCTTTAACTTTATGATCCCACACATTAACTCCTATTAAAAGAAGATTTCAAGTAAATCTACTTGGATTAAAAATGTTCCTAACACTATATGACCATCCATGACTTATTTTACTTAACATAATGTTTTGGGGACTCATCCATATTACAGCATAGTATTACAGCATACAATATATGGACTTCATTATTTTTCATTGCTGAATAATAAACCATTGTATGTATTAATATAAATAAAAAATGTCCCTATATGACACCTTTAACACCTTAAAATGGTTTAAGACAAAACACATATGCTTTGCACATAACACATGGCATACATCTTTTTTTGTGTGGTGAAAATCATAGACTCCTTCAATCCTACCACTCAATTATACAGAACTTTCTCACCAACCTTCTAAATTACTCAACTTTTGTAACTGTCTATAGAACTCCAGTTGAGCTATTCCAAATCCTGAAAGATAATGCTGTGAAAGTGCTGCACTCAATATGCCAGCAAATTTGGAAAACTCAGCAATGGCCACAGAACTGGAAAAGGTCAGTTTTCATTCCAATCCCAAAGAAAGGCAATGCCAAAGAATGCTCAAACTACCGCACTCATCTCACACGCTAGTAAAGTAATGCTCAAAATTCTCCAAGCCAGGCTTCAGCAATATGTGAATTGTGAACTTCCTGATGTTCAAGCTGGTTTTAGAAAAGGCAGAGGAACCAGAAATCAAATTGCCAACATCTGCTGGATCATGGAAAAAGCAAGAGAGTTCCAGAAAAACATCTATTTCTGCTTTATTGACTATGCCAAAGCCTTTGACTGTGTGGATCACAATAAACTGTGGAAAATTCTGAAAGAGATGGGAATACCAGACCACCTGACCTGCCTCTTGAGAAATCTGTATGCAGGTCAGGAAGCAACAGTTAGAACTGGACATGGAACAACAGACTGGTTCCAAATCGGAAAAGGAGTACGCCAAGGCTGCATATTGTCACCCTGTTTATTTAACTTATATGCAGAGTACATCATGAGAAACGCTGCACTGGAAGAAACACAAGCTGGAATCAAGATTGCTGGGAGAAATATCAATCACCTCAGATATGCAGATGACACCACCCTTATGGCAGAAAGTGAAGAAGAACTCAAAAGCCTCTTGATGAACGTGAAAGTAGAGAGTGAAAAAGTGGGCTTAAAGCTCAACATTCAGAAAACGAAGATCATGGCATCTGGTCCCATCACTTCATGGGAAATAGATGGGGAAACAGTGGAAACAGTGTCAGACTTTATTTTTGGGGGCTCCAAAATCACTGCAGATGGTGACTGCAGCCATGAAATTAAAAGACGCTTACTCCTTGGAAGGAAAGTTATGACCAACCTAGATAGCATATTCAAAAGCAGAGACATTACCTTGCCAACAAAGGTTCATCTAGTCAAGGCTATGGTTTTTCCTGTGGTCATGTATGGATGTGAGAGTTGGACTGTGAAGAAGGCTGAGCATGGAAGAATTGATGCTTTTGAACTGTGGTGTTGGAGAAGACTCTTGAGAGTCCCTTGGACTGCAAGAAGATCCAACCAGTCCATTCTGAAGGACATCAGCCCTGGGATTTCTTTGGAAGGAATGATGCTAAAGCTGAAACTCCAGTACTCTGGCCACCTCATGCGAAGAGTTGACTCATTGGAAAAGACTCTGATGCTGGGAGGGACTGGGGGCAAGAGGAGAAGCAGACGACAGAGGATGAGATGGCTGGATAGCATCACTGACTTGATGGATGTGAGTCTCAGTGAACTCCTGGAGTTGGTGATGGATAGGAAGGCCTGGCGTGCTGCGATTCATGGGGTCACAAAGAGTCGGACAGGACCGAGCAACTGATCTTATCTGATCTGATCTGATAATCAACACAGTTTGACTCTTTGGGAAATTTTTGACATCAGTTTAAATAGATGCAAGACATCTCTGAAATATGAGTTGCTGGGCTCCAACTTTAGCTATGAAATAAATTTTAAGCCAGAAACATCCTTGCCAAACAAATCATTTAATAAACTCCTGGATATGAATAAACATGTATGTTGGTATTTTCAATGCATGTAGGTGTATTGGCTGCTTAGCACTACCATAACAAAGTACCACAGTTTAGTAGAAACAACAGAAAATTGAAAGAGGGCTAAAATGAGCAAAGAACAGAATCATTCCTCTTGGATAGATCCCCGGGAGCCGAACGGCTGTGTCATATGATAAAGTCATGTTTAACTGTTTAAGAAACCACCAAACAATTTCACCAAAGTAAGCGTGCAGTTTTAAATTCCTGCCAACAGTGCATGCAGGTTTGTTTCTTCACATCCTTGCAATAGTTATTATTATCTGCCTTTTTTAAATTGCATTTTCCTAATGACTAACAATATGCCGGGCAGTCTGTTAGGTAGTATGTATAGGTCAGATGGCAACTAGGTAGTAGATTATGTGAATAACACATAATCACTGCAAAGCATTTGTTGTTAGGGAAAAAGAGAAAGAGAGGGAGATAAAAGGATAATTCCTCCAACAGTAAATTACATGAACTCCCACCATTACATCATATCTTTTACTAAATAGTTTTAGGAAGTTTGAACACACTCTCTCATGAACAGAGTTTTCTGGAGATTCAACTAAACGAAGCTAAAGATTATATTGAAGTCATCATCCTGTCAAGTATTTCTTCTATATACCTTTGATCTTTAAAGCAATCATGTAAGACATCCTCTCAACTACTTCATTCTCTTTGAAAGGCATTTGCAATAGTAGGGAGCACAAAGTAACTCCGCATTTAAGCTTCCTCAGGGAAAAATGGCCATTATTATTTTAAGAGAATTTCCACAAAGATGATTTTGACAATAATAGATTTTTCTGATGAGTGAAACCAATCATTTTTGATAGACTTTTAAAAATGTCAAATTTGTCCTATAAAATGGAGACCGAGGCAGATGATAGAATCTCTAGCAATCAGCAATCCTGAATGCTTCTGTTAAATAAAACTGAACAATTCTATACTTCTTGTCTTCTATGACTGCAAAGCCATACAAATGAGCTGCACACATGAATAAGTTTTCTTTAACTAAACATTAAATTACTTTTTCTTTTAAGTTTCTCAGATGACCTACCTCTGAACTCAGTATAAAGTGAAATAGAGGCAAGGAAATGTGGATTTCTGAAATTATGTACAAAGTTGGAAAATATTCTTAAAGGCCCTACCAAGAGGTAGAGAATTACCATCTGAGTCTTGAATCCATAAGAACTCCATTATAGAGATGAGAGTGAATAGGCTGTGAAATTCTATATATAAAATTATAATGGCACATTTTTGGAGAATTAAGGAAAACCAGATTAGGCAGTTTGAGAGTTCCAGGTAGGAGAATAATGATTTAATAGCAAGACCTTTGGTAAAAGACACATTTTATTTATTTACCCATTAAGTATTAATTAAGCTTTTAGCCAGGCACTTGGAATAAAAATAACTTTCCCTCCCTTCAAAGAGTTTATACCCCATTAAGAGACAGTTATGAAAACAAAATACAGTTCTCTAGTTGGAGCTAACATTTTTGAGCCATAACATTTGACAGACACCATATTTACATAGGATTATCTCATTCAATCCTCATAATAAACCTACAAGGTTAGTACCATTATTATTCCCACTAGTGGGGCAGTGGTAAAATATCCACCTGCCAATGCAGAAGATGCAAGAAACGTGAATTCAATCCCTGGGTCAGGAAGATTCCCTGGAGTATGAAATGGAAACCCAGTGCAGAATTCTTGCCCGAAAAATTCCAAGGACAGAGAAGCCTGGAGGGCTACAGTCCATGGGGTCGCAGAGTCAGACACAACTGAGCAACTGAGCACACACACACACACACACACACACACACACACAGATATGGAAACAAGCTTAGAGTTGTAACTTGCACAAAGTTATTCAAACCATCTGTAACTGAATCAAGTGGCCTGTACCCCTAACCACTGAGGTAGCTATACTAGGTCTTATATTGCCATAATAAATGTAGGAACATTAAAAAGCAAGAACAAAACAAACAGTAGGCACAGTGGGAAAGAGTACTGACTTTCCAGAGAGAGTTGAAAAAGCCTTCACAGACTAAGCTCTAAAAATAAATAGGAAATTTTCAGACAAAGAGACAGAGAAGAGGCATCCCAGGTTGACAGTAAATAACATATTGGAGCAGTAAACATTCATGAGATAACAGGAATAGAAGCTGTATAACAGGGAAGAACAAACCTGAAACCATATTAGATCTGCTCCTTTAGCTCTAACCCTTGTGTTCTGTTGCCTGTGATTAGTCATGCTGGTTTTGTAAAAGAATGCTGTCTAGAGCCTGAAATATATAGAACCCATTCTCAAGGCTCTGACCTTTAAAGGTATAACACTTTTTCATTCATTTAGAGAGAAAATGTTGCAAAGCAGAGAATCACATTTGTCTTGTTGGAGTTTTACAGGAACATTGTGACCAGACCTAGACAGACAGCTGCAGAGAATCCTAGCACCAAAAAGTCTGCAACAACTAGCCATACCTTCTCCCCTTTTAGCATAAAGGAAGCCTGAACTCTACTCAGGTATAATGATTGTTTGGGACATTAGTCCACCATCATCTCGGTCTACAGGCTTTCCAAGTAAAGTTGCTATTCCTTGCCCCAACAACTCATCTCTGGATTGACTGGCCAGTCCGGCCTCAAGCAGTAGAAGGCTGGACTCAGTAACAGTTGTATTGTTTCCTATGGCTATTGTAACAAGCTACCACACACTTTATGGCTTCAGGAATAGAAATATATTCTCTTAAAGTTTTGGATGCCCAGAAATCTGAAATTCCTATCACTGGGCAAAAATTAAGATGTGCACAGGGCCATGCTCTGGGGTAAATGTGTCCCTTTCCTCTTCCAGCTTCTGATCATTGCCAACATTCCTTGGCTTATGGTCATATCACTACGTTTTTCAAGATCAGTTCTTGCATCTTCCCTGTGTCTATAAAATCTCTCTCTGTCTCTCTCTTACAGAGTATACTGCCCTTAGAGTCCATTCCGTTAATTCAGGATAACCTTCCTATCTTAAGATTCTTAATTTAATTATATCTCCAAAGACCCCTTTTTCCAAATAAGGTAACATTTACAAGTTTGAAGAATTGGACCTGATGTTTTTGGGGGTCATTTTTCAGCCTACCAAAACTTAGAATCACCCAGCTGGTGGAGGTGGAGGAGGTATGGGAGGCTAGCAGGGTGTGTGGGGAGAGGTAACACTGCAGAAAATAGAAGAGCCTAGGCAGGTGAGCAGGTACTAGAAGACAATGATTGAACTGGCTACAGGGAAGTTTATCTTATAAGTGATGGATACATTTGAAGTGTTCTGATTTGCAGCATGACACTGTGATATTTGCATGTTACAGAAAGATCTTTTCACAGTTAATATTTTGAAAAGAAGTTAGTAGAAGGCAGGAGATTTTAAGACTCTTAATTATTTGGGGAGAAAAGGAAGGGATGGATAAGATATGAATATGGTTATTGTCGACTGGATGTAGAGAAAGAGATAGGAGGGAATTCAGGATAAATCATAAATTTCTGGTTTGAGCAAGTGGGTAGATAGTGGGGGCAAGTGAGGATATGGAACACTCAGAGTGATACAGATGGGCAGGATGAGCTTGACTTTAGACCTGATGATTTAGAAGTGCATGTGTGACATCCAATGTAAGATGCTGGTAGATAACTGGATATGTAAGTCTGGAGAGAACAAGGGAAAGATTTAGACATTTAGATGTGCACATCTAAATTTGGAAATTTAGATTTAGGAACCATTGGCCATGATTATGGTTGAAACTACCAAATGGTCAACAAATTGATGTTAGTAAAAACTACTTTTTTGCTGGTACCAATGTGTTTCAAGGCAATTTCTCCATAATTTTTATGCTATCATGAATACTTCAACTTGGTCAATGTTGAGCTTTAGCCACCTAGATTGTATCTAATTAGCTAGCTTTGTTGAGACACTGCCTGCATCATTTTGGAAAATTGTCTTATTAAACTCTACTTCAGAGAAAACCATTTACTTTTCTATGGTCAACAAATTGATGTTAGTAGAAACTTCTTTTTTGCTGGTACCAATGTGTTTCAAGGCAATTTCTCCATAATTTTTATGCTATCATGAATGCGTCAACTTGGTCAATGTTGAGTTTTAGCCACCTAGATTGTATCTAATTAGCTAGCTTTGTTGAGACACTGCCTGCATCATTTTGGAAAATTGTCTTATTAAACTCTACTTCAGAGAAAACCATTTACTTTTCTATTTACATCTGGTCATAAGTAATCAGGGTCTCAGTGCTAAGAAACTCTGTGCTGAATAGACCAGCCAAATCTTAAAAGGCTTTGGAAAGAAAAAAGTATTACTTGTATGAATCCTCTAGAGAACTGATGATGAAAATTTACCCTAGCCCAGTGGTCCCTTAAAACTTTTCCATTCCATGACTGCCCAGGCCCTACATCATTTCTCCTACAAAACCAAATCATATAACTTTAGTGTTTCATGTAGCTGGGAAAGGAAGAAAGGCATTATCATCTTTATGAGAGCACAGGGTGCACTCAATAAATGTTGTTGAAAAGGGAACATTAGGCAGAGACTGAAAACAAAAAAGCCACGGGAAGACTGTGGATCCTGAGGATTTAACAAACAGGGTCTTCTGTGGTGGTCAAATCACTATTCATAGATGTGTTGTTCTGGGTCAGAGATTCCTGCTCTGAGAAACAATGCCTCAGCCATTAGCCTCAGGAGACATCAATCACTCATGGTACGATACACAATTAGCTCAGGAGGGATTTCAAAACTTAACTGGGTCAAAAATTGCTTCTAAGCAGGTTTCTTTAATTTAATCTAAATTAAAGCTTGAGAAAGTAGAAGGAATTCTAAGGCCCACCAAACTCCCTACCTACATTTCCAACCCTTCATATCACTTCTTTTTTTCAAGTACAAAGTCTTTTGTCTCAATGTAAATGATTTGTGAATTGCTTCCTATAAGACACAAGAATTCCTGTCTACTTCCTCACATCACTCCTTTTACCCTGCAATGCCTTCCCTTCTCTCTGCTTTTGATAGGGATAAAGTGGGATAGTCAAATAATTAGCTTAAAAACCCGATTAAGGAATTGTAGATAGAGAGGGAACTTTAGGGGGCTTTGGGAGACCACAAAAAGACTAATAATCACTCAAGAAAGTAATAGGAAAATTCTGAAACAATGTTGGCTTGCTTGACTCATTAAGCAAAATGAGACACTTAGCATCAAAGGAAAATTAGCTTGCTTAACAATAAAATCTAGCTAACTTGCTTAGCAACAAAACCATGCAACAGAAGCATGAGACATGACCCAAAACAATAAAACAATGGTGGCATGAGACCTAATCCTGCCCAGTAAGCTCAGTGAATTAATGACCCCCAAAATTCAGCTCCAAAGATATAATCTTTGCACAATGCTGCCAGAAAATAAAACAACCGTAGAGAATAAGGCCTACAATCTGCCCAGTGATGTCATCAAGTTAATGGCATCCAAGACATGCTCTGTACATACAAAAAAACAGTCATTTATGGAAAGGTGGCTTTTCAAAATGAAAGACCCTGATTGTATTAGACCTGAAAGTATTTTTCCAAAGTGCTATGACAGTACTTGCCTGATCTTATAGGGACAAGAAAACCCTGCCCTACCTGGGGAGGAACTGATGGTGTTTTGAAAGGTGACATCTACTCAAGAAAGAGATCTTCACCCCCTCCTCTGTCTTCTTTTGATTATAATAAAAATGTAACCCACTGAGTACTTGGGGCAGGGCAACCCTAGCCATCCTGTTTATGAACCTTGCTGCTGCTGCTAAGTCGCTTCAGTCGTGCCCGACTCTGTGCGACCCCATAGACGGCAGCCCACCAGGCTCCCCCATCCCTGGGATTCTCTAGGCAAGAACACTGGAGCGGGTTGCCATTTCCTTCTCCAATGCATGAAAGTGAAAGTGAAGTCACTTAGTCATGTCCGACTCTTAGCGACCCCATGGACTGCAGCCTACCAGGCTCCTCCGTCCATGGGATTTTCCAGGCAAGAGTACTGGAGTGGGGTGCCATTGCCTCCTCCAGTTTATGAACCTTACGAGCATGCTATTCTAATAAATCACTTCTTTATCTATCACTTTGCCTCTCACTGAATTCCTTTCTGCATTGAGACATAAAGGACTGTGGTGTTGGAGCTCTTTGGAGCTGCCCCGGAACCACACCTAATGATTTCACTTTCAAATGTCCGTCTTCAACTTGAATTCTCCTTAATTTATATGGGCTTCCCTGTGGCTCAGATGGTAAAGAATGTGCCTGCAATGCGGGAGACCTGGGTTCGATCCCTGGGTTGGGAAGATCCCTGGATTGGGAAGATCCCTGGATTGGGAAGATCCCCTGGAGAAGGGAACAGCTACCCACTCAGGTATTCTGGCCTGGAGAATTCCATGGACTATACAGTCCATGGTGTCACAAAGAGTCGGACAGGACTGAGGAACTTTCACACACCAACTATCAGTCATAATGCCTTTTCAGTATTACTGTCATAATTGTAAAATTTGGAACTCAACAAATGCTGTCCTGCATTTCTTTTATGTATCTGTTCAATGCCCGTAACCAGTTTAAAAGCCCCTTTGGATGGAGTCAGCAAAAATATCTTATCGTGATACCAGTGACCAGTAGGACTCAATAGATGAGGATGATAAAGAATCATCTAAAAGCAGATTCTAGAATATATTTCAGTCTTTTATTTTAGCCTATGAAGATGATTTTTAATTTTTTACCAAATTTTTAATTCTGTGTAAATTTTTCCAATTCAAATTTCTACCTCTTTCTTATCAATAGTTTTATTTTCACAAATGAGATCCCCTTACTATATTTCCTTTAATAACTGTACCCCATTTCTCAGATTTTAACACTGCCTGAGAAAAAATTTATTTTCCACAGTAACACTGTATCTTTAGCTTAATTTTTACAGTATCTCATTATATTACTGCATTTAGTAAAAGCATGAAAAGTTAAGAAATTGCCTTTTGTGGTATTTTATAAATATAATTTCCTTACACCAAAAATAATACAATCCTAATTTGAAAAGTTAATTAGTAATATCCAACTTTTTTATATTAGAGATGCCAGCTGGCTGGAGACTGGTGACAATGAATGAAAACAGAAAACAGAAATTTTGATTATAGAATTTTTTTCAAGGAATTCAAGAATATTAATAATTATGCCTTATATTCCACACTTAACTAAAAGTATATTAGCAAATGAAACAGAAACAGAATTAGAAGATATCCATAAAATAATCTAACTCAGGAGTTCCCAAAGTGAAAGTGAAAGTGTTAGTTGCTCAGTCATGTTTGACTCTTTGGACCCCTTGGACTGTAGCCAGCCAGGCTCCTCTGTCCATGGGATTCTTAAGGGTATTCCAAAAAGAATATCACTACCAAAAAGTGTTCTGTAGTCACATAAGTTAAGAAAGTATGCTTGCTGTATTCTCCCTTTGGGAAAAGCTTATCATATACGTCAACTCAAAGAAACCTCTTCAATTTCATAAATATATTTGACCATGGAATCTTTATGTCAGTAATGTCTAATAGCAGACTAGAAATCAGAGCTAGTAATCACAACACCATTTAGGAAATGCTGATCTAGTATAATACCTTTATTTTATAGACTTTTTTTTTTTTTTAAGTCATAGCAGTTAAACAGCTATCCAGGTGAGACACTCTAGACAGCTATAGAGCTGACCCAAACCCAGGTCTCCAAATTATGTATTTTCTCTGTGCATTATACATAACATATTTAACATAACTGTCACTTTACAATTCAGAGTTGCCCCATCAAAGCTAAAATATTTAAAAGTGCACACTAACACATTCTTTGAGCATACCCAGAGCTTATCTATCACCCACCTAAATTTCTATGTCTTCTTGTATATAAAATTTAAAATGTTGTAGATTCATAGACAGAGAAGAAAACAAGTGACTTGCAAAGAGGTGGGGTAGGGGTGGAAGGATGAGTGAGATAGGTGAAGGAAATTAAACTTTTGGTCTCAAAAGTTTTGGTAAAACTTTTGGTCACAAAATAAATGAGTCATGAGGTTCAAGAGGGAGGGGACATACGTATACCTATGGCTGATTCATGTTGATGTTTGGCAGAAACCAACACAATTCTGCAAAGCAATTATCCTTCAATTAAAAAAATAAATTAATTTAAAAAAATTTTTAAATGTGCAGCATGGGGAATTAGTCAATAATACTTTAATAACTTTATATGGTGACAGATGGTAACTAGACTAACCATGATGACCATTTTGTAATATATAGAAATATCAAATCATTATATTGTACATTTGGAACTAACATAGTGTTGTAAAGTCAATTATATTTCAATTAAAAATTTTAATCAGAAAAGAATCCAAAAAGAATAGGTATGTGTACATGTACAACTGAATCACCTAAAATTAACACAATATTGTAAATCAACTATACTCCAATACAAAATAAAAATTAGACTTAAAGAAATGGTTGAATCTGAAAGCAAATAACCTCAGACCTCTGGGATAGGTGAGATAGGGCCAGCAGTCCCTGTGTCTAGTTTGACACATACCCAGCTCAGATAAAATCTTAGATAGATTATGTTACCAAAAATCTCCTATAAAATTGTTTTTAATTTCCAGTTTGAGATTTTAAAAAACAATGATGGAGTTTTAATGGAGGCATTAGAGGCAGAATCCTTAATGAGGTAATAATACATGAGAAAATGAATTCAGAAGGAAGGTTTCTATGATTTGAGAAATCACTCATCACACTTAATATATGTCCCTGGTATTAAAGTTTCAATCTATGAAATTCTACAAGAAATTCATTTGTACAAGAAATTCATAGCTTAACTGTTATTCCTATCATAATTTACTTAATTTTTCACACATGCATTCTCATTTAAAGGTTCTAAATATCTAAACCAATTGTATTTCAGTAGCATGAAGAATATACTATTTATTTAGCTTCATATATTCATTTAAACAAGATGATAATAAAAAATTTGTCAGTTTGAAAAAAATGTCAGTGGAATTTAGCTGGATTTGAGGGGATATGATCTGAAATCCAACAGTTTCTTTTCTTAAACATAAAATAATATAAAGTCATAAAATGTATGGGTTTAAAAAATCAGAAGTTACAGAACTGATAGAAAAAATTTTTATTCCATATAAGAATAACCACTATCTTATCGAAGGTAAAAGATTTCTGATATATTTTTTCATTTAACATTATTTTCATTTTATTTTGCTTTGTGACACAAAAAGTGATATATGATTTCTTAAACCACCACCACCACAAAATACGAGCACACATCTAAAACTCATGTGTGCCACATACAGTTACGTACACTTTCTACATAGTCACTCATTTAATTGTCAGAACAACCAGGTGAGTAGTACTATTATCATTTTTTAATTATTGAAACTGAGGCACAGAGAGTTTCAATAACTTCCCCAAGGTCGCACAGCCAGTAAGAAGTGAACATAGATGGGATCTGAATCCTGTAAGTCCAGCTTCAGCATCTATATTCTTTGAGCACTTACTCTATGTCAAGCACTATATTAAGTTTTTTGCTTAGTGAAAGTGAAAGTGTGTTAGTCGCTCAGTTGTGTCCTACTCTTTGTGAGCCCATGAACTGTAGGCCACCAGGCTCCTCTGTCCATGAGATTTCCAGGCAAAATACTGGAGTGGGTAACCATTCCCTTCCCCAGGGGATCTTCCCAACCCAGGATTCAAACCCAGGTTTCCTGCTCAGATTCTTAACCGTCTGAGCCACCATTCTTTGCTTACATTACTTTATTTCATTGTGCTGATAAAACTTCACTTTTAGGATAAAATCAACAGTAAATTTCTTTTTCTTTCATTTGTTTCAAACCATTATAGAATGTGGATACACCCCATGAATTTAATTTCCAAATAAATTTAAAATATACTCTCTCCCGTCTGAAAAGTCAAGGTATTATTCCTTGTATTGCATAAGTATTTAAGCATGAAAAAGCTGTCTACTTTCTACTTCTCTGGTCTGTCTTGATTAAAGAGCTGTGGGAAGTGGAGCATAAAAGAAAAAGAGATACCTTAGGATCAGCTCACCCAATGAGGGAGGCTTTAAAGGAAGGGAACACAGAGAGGCCTTTCAAAGAATGGGTTAACACTCTCTATCTAGTGATAACCTGGAGCCCTATAGCAATGCATTAAGGATATGTCCTCTGCTTAACTCAGTGTCTGTGACAGAGTATGGCATCCTTAAACTGAGAAACATCTATGTAGCATTATCAATATCACTTGCCTTTCCTAAGTCGAGTTGTTCAGTCACTAAGTTGTGTCCAGCTCTTTGTAACCCATGGACTGCAGCATGCCAGACTTGCCTTTCCTTCACAAGCTCCTGGAGTTTGCTCAAACTTATGTCCATTGTATCAATGATGCCAGTCAACAATCTCAGTCAACAATCCTCTGTAGAGTTAGTCACTTCCTAATCAGTGAGGCTAATCTAAAATTAATTTTCTATTTCTGAGTAAGGAAGACATTCTCAGTAGAGGATTTCCACATTCTTTATATTCACAAGTAACACAGGTGCTCCAACAATTTTTTTGAAAACTGAATTTTCTTATACATGTATCATATTTGTGGGATTTCTCATATTGTATTCCTCTATTGAATATGTTCACACAGAAACATAACATGTACCTACAATAATTGTGTTTATGACTTTCAATCACATTTTCCATGTCTATTTATCTTCTCATCTCAAATCAATAGTGATATCTTTCATTAATTCAGAAAACAAAAACACTCTTTTGATTCTCTAGATTAACTGTTCCTTAGGAAATAATGTTGCTTTAGTTTAAAGCTTCCTTCTCAGTCTACTATGAAATGAATCTCAAAGAATCTATCTAAAGGATCTTCAGGGAATGGGGAAAATTCTTATCTATGCTTGTACTCCATCCTGAAAATTACTTACTCAGTAATGTTTCCATGTCTTAGTGATACACCGTCTTATTAAAAATAATGTTTTTAAAAACTATAGAATATCTTTAATAAGAAAACAGAACCCCAAAGTATATATGAAACATGACAACCATATATATGTAGAAAAGGAAAGATATTCCCATTCGAATGCATAGGAAAACAATAGAATGGGAAAGTCTAGAGATCTCCTCAAGAAAATTAGAGACATCAAGGGAACATTTCATGCAAAGATGGGCAGAGTGAAGAACAGAAATGGAATGGACCTAACAGAAGCAGAAGATATAAAGAGGTGGCAAGAATACACAGAAGAACTATACAAAAAAGATCTTCATGACCCAGATAATCATGATAGTGTGATTACTCACCTAGAGCCAGACATCCTGGAATGTGAAGTCAAGTGAGCCTTAGAAAGCATCACTACGAACAAAGCTAGTGGATGTGATGGAATTCCAGTTGAGCTATTTCAAATCCTAAAAGATGATGCTGTAAAAGTGCTACACTCAATATGCCAGCAAATCTGGAAAACTCAGCAGTGGCCACAGGACTGGAAAAGGTCAGTTTTCATTCCAATCCCAAAGAAAGGCAATACCAAAGAATGCTCAAACTACCACACAATTGCACTCATCTCACACACTAGTAAAGTAATGCTCAAAATTCTTCAAGCCAGGCTTCAACAGTACATGAACCATGAACTTCCAGAAGTTCAAACCGTATTTGGAAAAGGCAGAGGAACCAGAGATCAAATTGCCAACATCCTTTGGATCATTGAAAAAGCAAGAGAGTTCCAGGAAAACATCTACTTCTGCTTTACTGACTACACTAGAGCCTTTGACTGTGTGGATCACAATAAACTGTGGAAAATTTTTACAGAGAGGGGAATACCAGACTACTTTACCTGCCTCCTAAAAAATCTGTATTCAGGTCAAGGTCAAGAAGCAATAGTTAGAACTGGACATGGCACAACAGACTGGTTCCAAATCGAGAAAGGAGTACATCAAGGCTGTATATTGTCACCCTACTTATTTAGCTTATATGCAGAGTACATCACATGAAATTCCAGGCTGGATGAAGCACAAGCTGGAATCAAGATTGCTGGGAGAAATATCAATAATCTCAGATATGCAGATGACACCACACTTACGGCAGAAAGTGAAGAAGAACTAAAGAGCCTCTTGATGAAAGAGGAGAGTGAATAAGTTGGCTTAAACAACATTCAGAAAACTAAGATCATGGCATCTGGTCCCATCACTTCATGGTAATTAGATGTGGAAACAATGGAAATAGAGAGAGACTTTATTTTGGGGGTGCTCCAAAGTCACTGCAGATGGTGACTTCAGCCATGAAATTAAAAGATGCTTCCTCCTTGGAATAAAAGCTATGACCAACCTAGACAGCGTATTACAAAGTAGAGACATTACTTTATCAACAAAGGTCTGTCTAGTCAAAGCTATGGTTTTTCCAGTACTCATATATGGATGTGAGTGTTGGATTATAAAGAAAGCTGAGCACCAAAGAATTGATCCTTTTGAAATAGGGTGCTGGAGAAGAATCTTGAGAGTCTCTTGGACTGCACGGAGTTTCAACCAATCTTAAAAGAAATCAGTCCTGAATATTCATTGGAAGGACTCATGCTGAAGCTGAAACCCCAATACTTTGGTCACCTGACGTGAAGAACTGACTCATTTGAAAAGACTCTGATGCTGGGAAAGATTGAAGGTGGGAGGAAAAGGGGACAACAGAGGATGGGATGGTTGGATGGCATCACCAACTTGATGAACATGAGTTTGAGTAAGCTCCAGAAGTTGGAGATGGACAGGGAAGCCTGGCATGCTGCAGTCCATGTGGTTGCCGAGTTGGACACAACTGAGCAACTGAACTGAACTGATATATGCATGTGTATATGTATAAATGTATGTGTATATATATATTCATAAAACTTGCACAGCAAAAAATGCAAAAATTCATCAAAATGGTTCTGTTTTGAACAATATGTCAATAATTTTTTATTTTTCTGCTATTCTGAAATAGCATATAATACTGTCAATAATCAAAAACTGAACATATATGTTATAGAATACTAACTTACAAGTCAAGGAACAAAATATAACTTCCTTCCATAGTACTGAGATTTCTCTGATCTAGCCCCATGTATGTGTGCATGCTTATTACTTCAGTTGTGTCCAGATCTTTGCAGTCTTATGAACTGTATTTCGCCAGGCTCCTCTATCCCTGAGAATTCTGCAGGCAAGAATACTGGTTCGGGTTGCCATGCCCTCCTGCAGGGGATCCTCCCAACCCAGGGATGGAACCCACATCTCTTATGTCTCCTGCATCGGCAGATGGGTTCTGTACCACTAGCGCCACCTGGGAAGCCTAAATCTACCCCCATAGGCAATCAAACCTTCTTGACATTTTGGTGTTCTGCTTGGGTAGTTTGTCTTTATTAATACATATGAACACAGATGTGTGCTTAATATAATTAGGTAGGAGTATACAGATTTTTAATGTCAATTAAATCAAGTAAATTCTTGCTTAAAATCCTCTGATGGTTTCTCATTTGAATTAGAATAAAGTCAAAAAAGTCAAAATCTTTACCCAGATTTACCAAGCTCAATAAAATCTGGCCCACATGTATACCTGTGGCAGATTCATTTTGATATTTGGCAAAATTAATACAGTTATGTAAAGTTTAAAAATAAAATAAAATTAAAAAAAAAAAATCTGGCCCCTAACTAGCTCTTTGACCTCAGCCTCTAACCCTTCCCCTACCTCACTCTAGGGCAGCCCTCTGCCCTGGGACTGAAGGTGAACTGATACTTCATTTTGCCTGACACAGGGATCTTCACATGGCTAGCCTCTTCCCGTCCTTAGGTCTCAACTCAAATGGCACCTTTCCAGGGAGGCCTTCCTCGATGATGCAATTTAATTTTCTGCTATCAAAACTTATCTATTTACATACTTGCTATTGTCTCCTTTACTAGAATGAAAACTTTTTACCACTGTATCCTCATCACTTAAAATACTATTCAATTTATAGGAAGAAAACAGTTTAATATGTTAAAGGGATAATTACCTAAGAAAGGAGTGATAAGAATAGTAGCTGTCCATGGTACCAATTTTGGCTTAGGACTCTACAAATATATACAGACGGTTTACCATCTTACCAATTTCATGGCAACAATGTAGCTGATATAAATTAATATTAATACATATGCAAATAAAAATACTTCTGAATAAGGCCAAGACATGAAGAAACATTCACAGGAGAGGATAAAACTATAGGAGTTTTGTTGATTTACAGACAATAGGGAATGAGAGAAGGGAAGGGAATTTGAGTTCAATGAGAGCAATAAAAAGATGAGAGTTTGAGTGATGATAGGCGACCTAAGTGGTGGCTGAGGCATGATATTAACCCAGAAAGTCTCCTTGCAGAGGGTGAATACTGGGTTCCGTGCTCTAGCGTATAATATGCCAGGCAGCTTCTTACCCAGATAACCCTCAAAGGAATGGCTGCAATTAAAAGCATTTTACTCAACTAAAGGATTCTTTTTGTAAGTCTATTAAACTGTTTTATCGACTGCCTTATGATACAAACATGAAAAAGGAACTATTTAGAATGATGTACATTATTTCTTACTGTCTAAAAGATTCAGGTTCATCCAAGTGCTAGGTGATGACCAATGTCCCCAGAATTTATATTGTCAGGAGTCCAGTATCAAGGTATCATAGAAATATTTAAAACTAGGAAAAACTAAATCATTTTTAAAAATCCAGTGTCTCAGTGGTAAAGAATATGCCTACCAATGCAGGAGAGGCAGGAGATGGGAGTTCAGTCCCTGGGTCAGGAAAATCTCCTAGAGGTAGCAATGGCAATCCACTCCAGTATTCTAAACCCCATGGACAGAGGAGCCTGGATGGCTACAGTCCATGGGGTAGCAAAGAGTTGGACATAACTTAGTGACTGAGCAGCAGCAGGAAAGATGAAATATATAAGAATATATTTTAAAGTGACTACATAAATGGAAAAAGAACTATGAAAGCAAGTTAGAATTAAGAAACTGTAACATGCATGTTAAAACATTACTGCTGCTGCTGCTTCTGCTAACTTGCTTCAGTCGTGTCCGACTCTGTACAACCCCATAGATGGCAGCCCACCAGGCTTCCCCGTCCCTGGGATTCTCCAGGCAAGAGCACTGGAGTGTGTTGCTATTTCCTTCTCCAATGCACGAAAGTGAAAAGTGAAAGTGAAGTCGCTCAGTCGTGCCCGACTCTTAGCGAGCCCATGGACTGCAGCCCACCAGGCTCCTCTGTCCATGGATTCTCCAGGCAAGAGTACTGGAGTGGGGTGCCATTGCCTTACTATGAACTAAAATTCTGAAACCAAAAGAAAGACAGAATTGGCAAGCCATTTGATATTATCTTTTCTGATTTTTTCTTTTCTAATTTTTGAGGCACAAAACAAAATGATCTCCAAAAGAAGCACTTCTGATATGCCAAGTTGTTTTTGAGGCTACTTTAACCATATAAGAACTATCTGAGTATGTACAATCCCGTTGTATATAGTTGAAGAAATCAAGGCATTAAAATGAATCAGCTTTATTAACTGTATCTGAGAAGTTATGTAAAAATAGTTGCCTTTGAAATGTCTTGACCTAAGGAAATTTAAAGATTACATTAAGAACTGAAATATATTAATATATATTGGTTTCTATATATTTTTCTGTTGCAACACAACATATATAGCTATACACAAGACAATTTAAGAGTAAATTACAAACTTAATTATCATAAAATGATAAGCCCTTGAAATAATATATTTTTAATGTATTTTAGGTAGCCAGCTGTCCACTTGTTGCAATGAAAAATGACTCATCAAAGGTATATAACGTTCTATAATTTCCTTTCCACATTCAGGTGACAGTGACAAATTGCTCAAGCTTCCACCTTGTATTCCTATCATCACTATATGTTTGAAAAATCAATATACCACTTGCGGTCAAAGATTACAAATACAACCTACATTCTACATTTGTACATTACAAATAGAACCTACAGCTCTTTTCTTCTTCTCCATCTACCTTACCATTTTCCTTTCATCATCACCCACCTATTGTTTCCTTTCCCTTTTCACTTGTTCTCTTCATAGAGTTGTATGTATCCCCTTCATGATACATACCAACCCCAGCCCCTTATCCTTGCACCCAAGAAGAAGTAATTTTTTACTCACTTTTCCAATACGTTAAGCTACTGTAGCAAGAGGCGGCAGGGGCTGACTAACACAAATTAGGTAGAGTGTAAAACCATCTTGGAAAACTGGGCTTGGTAAGGAGCAGGATAACAGGGGGAAGAGGCACATGGAAAAGGGACTATCAGGGCCCAGCCTGAGCAGAGCTGGATTGCAGAGTCTCACTGAAGAGTTGTGGTGCATTATCACACCTAGGCAAAAACATGCCAAAAATAAAAAAAAAAAAAAAGAGCAAGGCTGGTAATAATCATTGAATAGTGCATAAAACAAAAACTGTATTAGATAAAATAAAGGCTAATGTTTTATGTGTTAGGTTTTCTGTAGGCACTTGACACTGGTCAACTCATTTAATTCTCACAAAAAATGCAGGGAATCATCCTCATTTTACAAATGTGGAAACCGAGGCTGATTCAGAGAGGTTGGATATATTCTTAGCAAGTTATCAAGAGAGAATCAGAATTCAGATTATCAAAATGAATGCTTTTTATACCATTCTAGCTTATCTCTGTATAAGGAAGATACCAAGAAAAATTCAGAATTTAACTAGCATAGCCCGAGTGCCTACTGTATGCAAGGCATAAAGCAGAGTATGCTGAAGCATAAACATTTGTTAAACACAGACACTTCCCTCAGGCAGCTTACAACCTTAAACAATAGATATTGGGAATAAACTGAATATTCATTAAAGGACTGATGCTGAAGCTGAAGCTCCAATACTTCCGCCACCTGATGAGAAGAGCCGACTCACTGGAAAGGACCCTGATGCTGGTGAGAGGAGAAGAGGGTGAAAGAAGTTGAGATGGCTGGATGGCATCACCAACTCGATGGACGTGAATTTGAGCAAACTCCAGGAGATAGGGAAGGATAGGAAAGCCTGGCATGCTGCAGTCCATGGGGTCGCAAAGACTCAGACACAACTGAGCAACTGACCTACTACATATATATATATATATATATATATATATATATAATCATAATAAAAGGGAGAGATCCACAGATGTAAAAAAATAAGTTATCTGAATATTAAGAGAAATATTTCTGGCAGGGGAGGACTGACTAAACCTTTAGGAAGGAAAAAGCATTTGAGTTGGGCCTTAACTTTGATAGAATTAATAGTTTTGCACCAACTAGTTGCTCACTAACACTTGTACCCATCTCACACACCACAGAAGGTACACATCTCATTTAGAATTTAGCTTCTAAAAGTCCAGAGTGGTTCTATACCAACTGTAATGTGGTTTCAGTTGCAGAGAAATGTGTTTAAGTTGAACATCTAAAATTATTTCTGTGAAATTGTGCTTTGAGTTTGAAAGTTCAGAAACTGGCACTTCAGAGACTTGTTACCTATGGAGCATACATTTTTTGCCTTCTTTTAATAAGTTTTTATTTTTATGCACAGGATAAAACATTTTAACACCTGAAAATATTTCCAAGTAGATCCGTATTGATATGGATTTCACTATCAGTAGTAGGGTTCTAGTTTTTTTTATTCCATAATCCAGTGGTCAGTAAACTTTGCAAAAATCCAGCCAACTGCCCATTTTCATAAATAAGACTTATTTAATAAGTTGCAACAGAGATCATACAGTATCAAAGCCTCAAATAGTAACTATCGAACCTTTACAGGAGAGAGTCAGCAGACCTGTGCCATAGACAATACATTCAGCAAATATCGATTACTGGCTTACAAGGGTAGGTAGCTAAAAAGTGGGTTTCTAGCTGAAATACTATAGCATTAATTTATATAGCAATAAGAAAAAGAGTAATTTCCCATATAGTTGGATATTTAAGGGGAAAAAAATTGGAGCATAACTAATAATGGAAATTAGATAATATTTAGGCTGAATAATAAAGAAAGCCTGCTTATTTAACTTATATGCAGAGTACATCATGAGAAATGCTGGGCTGGAGGAAGCACAAGCTGGAATCAAGATTGCCGGGAGAAATAGCAATAACCTCAGATATGCAGATGACACCACCCTTATGGCAGAAAGTGAAGAAGAACTAAAGGCCTCTTGATGAACGTGAAAGAGGAGAGTGAAAAAGTTGGCTTAAAGCTCAACATTCAGAAAACAAAGATCATGGCATCTGGTCCCATCACTTCATGGGAAATAGATGGGGAAACAGTGGAAACAGTGTCAGACTTTCTTTTTGGGGGCTCCAAAATCACTGCAGTTGGTGATTGCAGCCATGAAATTAAAAGACGCTTACTCCTTGGAAGGAAAGTTATGACCAACCTAGATAGCATATTAAAAAGCAGAGACATTACTTTGCCAACAAAGGTGCGTCTAGTCAAGGCTATGGTTTTTCCAGTGGTCATGTATGGATGTGAGAGTTGGACTATAAAGAAAGCTGAGCACTGAAGAATTGATGCTTTTGAACTGTGGTGTTGGAAAAGACTCTTGAGAGTCCCTTGGACTGCAAGGCGATCCAACCAGTCCATCCTAAAGGAGATCAGTCCTGGGTGTTCAATGGAAAGACTGATGTTGAAGATGAAACTCCAATAGTTTAGCCACCTGATGTGAAGAGCTGTTTCATTTGAAAAGATTCTGATGCTGGGAAAGATTGAGGGCAAGAGGAGAAGAGGACGACAGAGGATGAGATGGTTGGATGGCATCACCAACTTGATGGACGTGGGTTTGGGCAGACTCCAGGAGCTGGTGATGGACAGGGAGGCCTGGCGTGCTGCGGTTCATGGGGTCACAAAGAGTCAGACATGACTGAGCAACTGAACTGAACTGAACTGAATAAAGAAAAACAAAATCAAAATATGTGTGATACAGCTAATGTAGCATTAGAAAGGGCTTTATAGCCTTAATATATCAGTTGAGTTCAGTTCAGTCACTCAGTCATGTCTGAATCTTTGTGACCCCATGAACTGCAGCACGCCAGGCCTCCCTGTCCATCACCAACTCCTGGAGTCCACCCAAACCCAATGTCCATCAAGTCGGTGATGCCATCCAACCATCTCATCCTCTGTTGTCCCCTTCTCCTCCTGCCCTCAATCTTTCCTAGCATCAGGTTCCTTTCCAGTGAGTCAGCTCTTCTCATCAGGTGGCCAAAGTATTGGAGTTTCAGCTTCAACATCAGTCCTTCCAATGAACACCCAGGACTGATCTCCTTGCAGTCCAAGGGACTTTCAAGAGTCTTCTCCAACAACACAGTTCAAAAGCTTCAATTCTTTAGTACTCAGCTTTCTTTATAGTCCAACTCTCACATCCATACATGATTACTGGAAAAACCACAGCCTTGACTAGATGGACTTCTGTTGACAAAGTAATGTCTCTGCTTTTTAAAATGCTGTCTAGGTTGGTCATAACTTTCCTTCCAAGGAGTAAGCATCTTTTAATTTCATGGCTGCATTTCATTGCTGCAAAATCATGCAATGATTTTGGAGCTCCCAAAAATAAAGTCAGCCACTGTTTCCACTGTTTCCCCATCTATTTGCCATGAAGTGATGGGAACAGATGCCAGATCTTAGTTTTCTGAATGTTGAGTTAAATTTAAGCCAACTTTTTCACTCCTCTTCTTCACTTTCTGCAATAAGGGTGGTGTCATCCACCATCACATATCACATATCCTTCTCTGACTCTGACCCTCAATCCTTTTTCTTATAAGGACCTTTGTGCTTACATTGGATCCACATGGATAATCCAGGGTATCTCTCCACCTCAGGATCTTTAACTTAATCACATCTGCAAGTCCCTATGCCATATAAGGTCTTCATATAATCATAGGTTGTAAAGGTTAGAATATGGAGAAGGGAATTAATCTGTCTACTACAGCCATGTTCATTATTAAGCAAATTCTGTTTCAAATGTTTAACCATATTTTGTGACCAAAACCATGCCAAAGAAAAAGAAATGGAAGGCAAAGTGGTTGTCTGAGGAGGCTTTACAAAAAGCTGAGAAAAGAAATGCAAAGGGAAGGAAGAAAGGAAAAGAAACACCCAACTGACTGCAGAGTTCAAGAGTAAAGCAAGGAAAGATAAGAAAGACTTCCTAAGTGAACAATGCAAAGAAATAGAGGAACACAATACAATGGGGAAGACTAGAAATCTCTTCAAGAAAATTGGAGATACCCATCTTTGTCATGCAAAGATGAGCATGATAAAGGATAGAAATGGTAAGGACCTAACAGAAGCAGAAAAGATTAAGAAAAGGTGACAAGAATACACAGAACTTTACAAAAAAGTCTTAGTGACCCAAATAACATGATGCTGTGGTCACCCACCTAGAGCCAGACATCCTGAAAAGTAAAGTCAAGTGGGCCTTCAGAAGCATTACTACAAACAAAACTTGCGGAGATGATGGAATTCGAGTTGTGCTGTTTAAAATCCTAAAAGATGACATATTGAGTGCTGCACTCAATACGTCAGCAAATTTGGATACCTCAGCAGTGGCCACAGGACTGGAAAAGGTCAGTTTTCATTCCAATCCCAAAGAAGGGCAATGCCAAAGAATGTTCCAACTACTGTACAACTGAAATTCCCTGGTAGCTCTGAAATTCCCTGGTAGCTCAGCTAGTAAAGAATCCACCTGCAATGCAGGAGATCCTGGTTCAATCCCTGTGTCAGGGAGTACCCCGGAGAAGGGATAGGCTACCCATTCCAGTATTCTTGGGCTTCCCTGATGGCTCAGATGGTAAAGAATCCACCTGCAATGCAGAAGACCTGGATTCAATCCCTGGGTTGGGAAGATCCCCTGGAGGGGCAGGCATGGCAACACACTCCAATATTCTTGGCCAGAGAAACCCCATAGACAGAGGAGCCTGGTGGGCTACAGTCCATGGGATCACAAAGAGTCAGACACAACTGAGCAACTAAGCACCATACAACTGCACTCATTTCACATGCTAGCAAAGTCATGCTCAAAATTCTTCAGGCTAGGCTTCAGCAGTATGTGAACCAAGAACTTCAGATGCAGAAGCTGGATTTAGAAAAGGCAGAGGAACCAGAGATCAAACTGCCAACATTTGTTGGATCATGGAAAAAGCAAAGGAGTTCCATAAAAACATCTACTTCTGCTTCATTGACTATGTTAAAGCCTTTGATTGGGTGGATCACAACAAACTGGAAAATTCTTAAAGATATGGAAATACCAGATCACCTTATTTGCCTCCTGAGAAACCTGTATGTAGGTCAAGAAGCAACAAGTAGGACTGGACATAGAACAAGAGACTGGTTTGAAATTGGGAAAGGAGACTAACAAGCCTGTATATTGTTACCCTGTTTATCCAACTTCTATGCAGAGTTCAGTTCAGTTCAGTCACTCGGTTGTGTCCGACTCTTTGCAACCCCATGAATCGCAGCATGCCAGGCCTCCCTGTTCATCACCAACTCCCTCTATGCAGAGTACATCGTATGAAATGCTGGACTGGATGAATAATAAGCTGGAATCAAGATTGCCAGGAGAAATATCAACAACTTTAAATATGCAGATGATACCACTCTAATGGCAGAAAATGAAGAAGAACTAAACAGCCTTTTGTAGAGAGTGAAATAAGAAAGTAAAAAGAAACTGGCTTAAAATTCAACATTCAAAAACTAAGATTATAACATCTGGTCCCATCACTTTCATGGCAAATAGAAAGGAGAAAAGTGGAAACAGTGACAAATTTTATTTTCTTGGGCTCCAAAATCACTGTGAACATTGATGGCAGCCATGAAATTAAGAGAACCTTGCTACTTGGAAGAAGAGTTATGACAAACCTAGACAGTATATTAAAAAGCAGAGACATTACTTTGCCAACAAAGGTCTGTCTACTCAAAGCTAGGGTTTTTCCAGTAGTCATATATGAATGTGAAAGCTGGACCATAAAGAAGGCTGAGCGCTGAAGAATTGAAGCTTTTGAACTGTGGTGTTGGAGAAGACTCTTGAGAGTCCCTTGGACAGCAAGGAGATCAAACCAGTCAATCCTAAAGGAAATCAACCCTGAACGTTCACTGTAAGGATTGATGCTGAACTGAAGCTCCAATACTTTGGCCACGTGATGTACAGAGTACACTCATTGGAAAAGACTGATGCTGGGAAGGACTGAGGGCAGGAAGAGAAGATGGTAGCAGAGGTTGAAATGATTGGATGGCATCACCAACTCAATAGACATGAATCAGCAAACTCCGGGAGATAGTGATGGATGAGGAGCATTCTGCAGTCCATGGGGTTGCAAAGAGTTAGACACAACTTAGCAACTGAACAACAAAGCACCTCTCCCACTGAATGCTCACCTTACTGAACTAACAGTTTTATCATTTCCATATTTCAAATATTAGTTCTTTTAAAAGTTTTGGCAAGAGGAAATTTAGCAGAAGAATAAGATTATGGTTGTATCACAAATTCCCAGAGCTGTTAATATCTGAGTAATTCCTTAAATCATTATTATTGTTTGGAATATTCCTAAAGTATGTAGTAATTTTATTACAGGAGGGAAAGTTAAATGCCTATCACAAAAGCATAACTATTCTGGAGTTGAAAGATACCTAAAGGATCATCTCAATTTCAAGGATGACAAACACAGGATCTTCCTTGCCCAGGGATCAAATTCCAGTCTCCTCCATTGCAGGCAGATACTTTACCATCTGAGCTACCAGGGAAGCCCCATATAAGGCCCAGGAGGTTGAATTCTGATAATTTACCTCAATCTCTTATGGAGAGGAGAAGGAACATAAATTTACTATAAGAATGTCTAACTGTACAGAAAGCTAAGAGCTGCTGCATTTACACAAAAAATTATTTAAAACAGTATTTATTGAAATATAATTTACAATGTTATGCCATTCTTTGCTGTATAGCAAAGTGAGTCAGTTTTATGCATATATACATTATTTTTTATATTCTTTTCCAGCATGATTTATCATAGGATATTGAGTATAGTTGCCTGTGCTATACATTAGGACCTTATTTTATCCATTCTAAAAGTAACTGTTTGCATTTACCACCCCAGTCCCTCCCTCTCCCTCCTCCCTCCACCTTGGCAACCACAAGTTTGTTCTCTATGTCTATGAGTCTGTTTCTGTTTTGTAGATGGGTTCATTTGTGTCATATTTTAGATTCAACATATAAATGATATCACACTTACCTGACACAGGCACACTGTGTGACTTAGTTCACCTAGTATAATAATCTCTAACTGCATCCATGTTGCTGCAAATAGCATTATTTTGTTCTTCTTAATGTTTGAGTAGTATTCCATTGCATATGTATATGACATCTTTGTCCATTCATCTGTCGATGGATATTTAGGTTGTTTCCATGTTTTGCCTATTCTGAATAGTGCTGCTAGAACATAAGAGTATATGTATCTTTTGGTATAAAAACAGGCATATGGATCAATGGAACAGAAAAGAGAGCCCAGAAATAAATCCAAACACCTATGGTCAATTAATCTTTGACAAAGGTGGCAAGAATATAAAAATGGGGAAAAGACCGTCTCTTCAAAGACCGTCTCTTCAACAAGTGGTGCTGGGAAAGTTGGACAGTCATGTGTAAATCAATAAAATTAGAACACACTCATATCATGTACAAAAATAAACTCAATATAATCTATAAAAACATTGAATCACTATGCTATACATATGACACTAATGTAATATTGAAAATCAAGTAAATTTCTATATAAAAAAAGAAAGAGGTCCTATAATGACATTTGCATTCCTAATGTTATTTTAAGGCTTTACTGCATACTTGATAATTGAAATTCAATTCATTGTTTATGATTATCAATAGAAGAAACTTCTACATATTGAGGTATGGGGAAGTCATTCTAGCTTGTACATGATTTAACTTGAAGTGAAGTGAAGTGAAGTCGCTTAGTCGTGTCCGACTCTTTGTGACCCATGGACTGTAGCCCACCAAGCCCCTCCGTCCGTGGGATTCTCCAGGCAAGAATACTGGAGTGGGTTGCCATTTCCTTCTCCAGGGGATCTTCCCGACCCAGGGATCGAACACAGGTCTCCCACATTGCAGGCAGACACTTTAACCTCTGCGCCACCAGGGAAGCCCTTAACTTGATTTAACTTGAATTCTATGCTAACTAAAACAACCTGTTTGTGGCCAAACACACATTGTTTTAATCATCAAAGAAAAAAAGTGCATTGACCAGAAGTACAGAATGTCCATGTTAAAAAATAAAGATTAAATGCCTCCTTTCCTGGGACAAAATAAAAAATAAACTCAAAATGGCTTAAAGACCAAAATATAAGACATGATACCATAAACTCCTAGAAAAGAACATAGGCAAAACATTCTCTGACATTAATCACACCAAAGTCTGCATAGGTCAGTCTTCCAAGAATTTATTAATCTCAGGTTCAGGTTGATTTCTTATTTAGCCATCTCAGCTTCTTAACTATTGAAGCAAATACTAAGACAGTTTTCTAAATATCTAGAGGAATTCCAGATAAAATTCATCAGACTCAATGAAAATAGATATATCTGCCAGAAGGCTACACATGATAGTTATCAGGCCCCATGAGAGAGGTTCTACTGTTGCTGTTCTAATGACTAGTTAGGAAAAAATTATAAAAGTCTTTAGGCTCTATAAGTAATATTGCTTCTGGTTTCTCTGGAGACAAGGCAATTAGCTCAGTGGTCTAATGGAAGCCTAAGATAAGAATCTTGTAACATATGTGCATGGCATGAAAGTGCTTTTAAGAAAATCAGTGTATCTTCACTTTATTTTTTAAAAGCCAAAGCAATCTTGAGAAAGAAGAATGGAACTGGAGGAATCAACTTACCAGACTTCAGGCTCTACTACAAAGCCACAGTCATCAAGACAGTATGGTACTGGCGTAAAGACAGAAATATAGATCAATGGAACAAAATAGAAAGCCCAGAAATAAACCCACACACCTATGGCCACCTTATCTTTGACAAAGGAGGCAAGAATATACAATGGATTAAAGACAATCTCTTTAACAAGTGGTGCTGGGAAAACAGGTCAACCACTTGTAAAAGGATGAAACTTGAACACTTTCTAACACCATACACAAAAATAAACTCAAAATGGATTAAAGATCTAAACGTAAGACCAGAAACTATAAAACTCCTAGAGGAGAACATAGGCAAAACACTCTCTGACATACATCACAGCAGGATCCTCTATGACCCACCTCCCAGAATATTGGAAATAAAAGCAAAAATAAACAAATGGGACCTAATTAAACTTAAAAGCTTTTGCACAATGAAGGAAACTATTAGCAAGGTGAAAAGACAGCCTTCAGAATGGGAGAAAATAATAGCAAATGAAGCAACTGACAAACAACTAATCTCAAAAATATACAAGCAACTCCTGCAGCTCAATTCCAGAAAAATAAATTACCCAATCAAAAAATAGGTCAAAGAACTAAACATACATTTCTCCAAAGAAGACATACAGATGGCTAACAAACACATGAAAAGATGCTCAACATCACTCATTATCAGAGAAATGCAAATCAAAACCACAGTGAGGTACCATTTCATGCCAGTCAGAATGGCTGCAATCCAAAAATCTACAAGCAATAAATGCTGGAGAGGGTGTGGAGAAAAGGGAACCCTCTTACACTGTTGGTGGGAATGTAAACAAGTACAGCCACTATGGCGAAGAGTGTGGAGATTCCTTAAAAAACTGGAAATAGAACTGCCATACGACCCAGCAATCCCACTGTTGGGCATACACACTGAGGAAACCAGAATTGAAAGAGACATGTGTACCCCAATGTTCATCGCAGCACTGTTTATAATAGCCAGGACATGGAAGCAACCTACATGTCCATCAGCAGATGAATGGATAAGAAAGCTGTGGTACATATACACAATGGAGTATTACTCAGCCATTAAAAAGAATACATTTGAATCAGTTCTAATGAGGTGGATGAAACTGGAGCCTATTATACAGAGTGAAGTAAGCCAGAAAGAAAAACACCAATACAGTATAGTAATGCATATATATGGACTTTAGAAAGATGGTAACGATAACCCTGTATGCAAGACAGCAAAAGAGGCACAGATGTATAGAACAGTCTTTTGGACTCTGTGGGAGAGGGCGAGGTTGGGATGATTTGGGAGAATGGTATTGAAACATGTATATCATCATATGTGAAATGAATCGCCAGTCCAGGTTTGATGCATGAGACAGGGTGTTCCCGGCTGGTGCACTGGGATGACCCAGAGGGACGGTATGGGGAGGGAGGTGGGAAAGGGGTTCAGGATGGGGAACACGAGTACACCCGTGGCGGATTCATGTAGATTATGGGAAAACCAATACAGTATTCTAAAGTAATTAGCCTCCAATTAAAATAAATAAATTTATATTTTAAAAAAGCACCTAATTTAAATTATACTGTATCCAGTGCTACCTATTCCTTTCAACAAATATCAGAATCTCTTGGATAGATTTGAAAGGTTAGTTTGATTACTAAATATATGTTAGGCTTATTCTTTTTACTAATTATAGACAATGTAAACGTGAAGTGGAAATTAAAATATAAAGATTTTGGATAGGCCAGTAAGAACTGCTATTGATATGTGACTAAGCCTCTCAATAAATAAATAATAAAGTATTCATATTTCCAGAAATAACCAGATACTTCAATATGAAGGGAAGAAAGTGTTCATTTTTACTTGCAGAACAGACAAAAAACTCAAAAAAAATGGCCTTACATGTGCATGTATGTGTGTGTTATGTAAATTGTCATTCCAATAAGTATATTTTAATTTTACTGAATTTATACTATTTATGATAGCAAAATTTCTGACTACTTCTTTAATAAGCCAATTTGATAGTAAAGACTAGAGCATATATATGATGTTCAAGGCTCTTTCCACTGTACAGTTAGGGTACAGATGTCTAGGGAAAATCTCAGCAACTTGAGAATAGGTCAAAACATAAAATTTTTGAGGGCTGTAAAAATATTGTTACTAAAAATAGCTTAATTCATCCCAGTAATAGAAGTAAATAAGTATCCTAAGAGAAAACAGGAAGTATAAAGAAAATAAAAATTACACCATCCAGGGACAAGCACTTTAAACATTTCGTTGAATATATTATAATTTCATACCCAAACACACATATGGATGATTTTACATAAATTGGATCACAGGTATAAACCTAGTCTGAAATGTTTGCTTTTCTCTTTTTCTTAAAAGAATATTATCATGGTGTATGATCTTTTTAATGTGTTGTTGGATTCTGATTGCTAGAATTTTGTTAAGGATTTTTGCATCTATGTTCATCAGTGATATTGGCCTGTAGTTTTCTTTTTTTGTGGGATCTTTGTCAGGTTTTGGTATTAGGGTGATGGTGGCCTCATAGAATGAGTTTGGAAGTTTACCTTCCTCTGCAATTTTCTGGAAGAGTTTGAGAAGGATAGGTGTTAGCTCTTCTCTAACTTTTTGGTATAATTCAGCTGTGAAGCCATCTGGACCTGGGTTTTTGTTTGCTGGAAGATTTTTTATTACAGTTTCAATTTCCGTGCTTGTGATGGGCAAGTGGGCTTTATCCCAGGGATGCAAGGATTCTTCAATATCCGCAAATCAATCAATGTAATACACCACATGAACAAATTGAAAAATAAAAACCATATGATTATCTCAATAGATGCAGAGAAAGCCTTTGACAAAATTCAACATCCATTTATGATAAAAACTCTCCAGAAAGCAGGAATAGAAGGAACATATCTCAACATAATAAAAGCTATATATGACAAACCCACAGCAAACATTATCCTCAATGGTGAAAAATTGAAAGCATTTCCTCTAAAGTCAGGAACAAGACAAGAGTGCCCACTTTCACCATTACTATTCAACATAGTTTTGGAAGTTTTGGCCACAGCAATCAGAGCAGAAAAAGAAATAAAAGGAATCCAAATTGGAAAAGAAGAAGTAAAACTCTCACTATTTGCAGATGACATGATCCTCTACATAGAAAACCCTAAAGACTCCACCAGAAAATTACTAGAACTAATTAATGACTATAGTAAAGTTGCAGGATATAAAATCAACACACAGAAATCCCTTGCATTCCTATACACTAATAATGAGAAAACAGAAAGAGAAATTAAGGAAACAATTCCATTCACCATTGCAATGGAAAGAATAAAATACTTAGGAATATATCTACCTAAAGAAACTAAAGACCTATATATAGAAAACTATAAAACACTGGTGAAAGAAATCAAAGAGGACACTAATAGATGGAGAAATATACCATGTTCATGGATTGGAAGAATCAATATAGTGAAAATGAGTATACTACCCAAAGCAATTTATAGATTCAATGCAATCCCTATCAAGCTACCAACAGTATTCTTCACAGAGCTAGAACAAATAATTTCACAATTTGTATGGAAATACAAAAAACCTCGAATAGCCAAAGCGATCTTGAGAAAGAAGAATGGAACTGGAGGAATCAACCTGCTTGACTTCAGGCTCTACTACAAAGCCACAGTTATCAAGACAGTATGGTACTGGCACAAAGACAGAAATATAGATCAATGGAACAAAATAGAAAGCCCAGAGATAAATCCACACACCTATGGACACCTTATCTTTGACAAAGGAGGCAAGAATATACAATGGATTAAAGACAATCTCTTTAACAAGTGGTGCTGGGAAAACTGGTCAACCACTTGTTGAAACTAGAACACTTTCTAACACCATACACAAAAATAAACTCAAAATGGATTAAAGATCTAAACGTAAGACCAGAAACTATAAAACTCCTAGAGGAGAACATAGGCAAAATACTCTCTGACATACATCACAGCAGGATCCTCTATGACCCACCTCCCAGAATATTGGAAATAAAAGCAAAAATAAACAAATGGGACCTAATTAAACTTAAAAGCTTTTGCACATCAAAGGAAACTATTAGCAAGGTGAAAAGACAGCCTTCAGAATCGGAGAGAATAATAGCAAATGAAGCAACTGACAAACAACTAATCTCAAAAATATACAAGCAACTCCTACAGCTCAACTCCAGAAAAATAAATGACCCAATCAAAAAATGGGTCAAAGAACTAAATAGACATTTCTCCAAAGAAGACATACAGATGGCTAACAAACACATGAAAAGATGCTCAACATCACTCATTATCAGAGAAATGCAAATCCAAACCACTATGAGGTACCATTTCACACCAGTCAGAATGGCTGCGATCCAAATGTCTACAAGTAATAAATGCTGGAGAGGGTGTGGAGAAAAGGGAACCCTCTTACACTGTTGGTGGGAATGCAAACTAGTACAGCCACTATGGAGAACAGTGTGGAGATTCCTTAAAAAACTGGAAATAGACCTGCCTTATGACCCAGCAATCCCACTGTTGGGCATACACACTGAGGAAACCAGAAGGGAAAGAGACACGTGTACCCCAATGTTCATCGCAGCACTGTTTATAATAGCCAGGACATGGAAGCAACCTACATGTCCATCAGCAGATGAATGGATAAGAAAGCTGTGGTACATATACACAATGGAGTATTACTCAGCCATTAAAAAGAATACATTTGAATCAGTTCTAATGAGGTGGATGAAACTGGAGCCTATAATACAGAGTGAAGTAAGCCAGAAAGAAAAACACCAATACAGTATACTAATGCATATATATGGAATTTAGAAAGATGGTAACAATAACCCTGTGTACGAGACAGCAAAAGAGACACTGATGTATAGAACAGTTTTATGGACTCTGTGGGAGAGGGAGGTTGGGAAAATTTGGGAGAATGGCATTGAAACATGTAAAATATCATGTATGAAATGAGTCACCAGTCCAGGTTCGATGCACGATACTGGATGCTTGGGACTAGTGCACTGGGACAACCCAGAGGGATGGTATGGGGAGGGAGGAGGGTTCAGGATGGGGAACACATATATACCTGTGGCGGATTCATTTTGATATTTGGCAAAACTAATACAATTTTGTAAAGTTTAAAAATAAAATTAAAAAAAAAAAGAATATTATCAGGTATATCTTTTCATTTCAATAAATAAGGAACTACATAATCATTCTTATGACTTCAGAGTATTCTTTCACAGAATGCTCCATAATCTATTTAACCAAATCCTTATTATAAGATATTAATCTTTTTTATGATTGTTTTTGCTACAATAAACCTTGATAAACATTCTATACATCCAGTTTGTTTACCAACTTTTCCAACTGTCTTTAAGGTAAATTGCCTGCTGCTGCTGCTACTGCTGCTAAGTCACTTCAGTCGTGTCCGACTCTGTGCGACCCCATAGACAGCAGCCCACCAGGCTCCTCCGTCCCTGGGATTCTCCAGGCAAGAACTCTGGAGTGGGTTGCCATTTCCTTCTCCAATGCATGAAAGTGAAAAGTGAAAGTGAAGTCGCTCAGTCGTGTCTGACTCTTCGCGACCCCATGGACTGCAGCCCACCAGGCTCCTCCATCCATGGGATTTTCCAGGCAAGAGTACTGGAGTTGGGTGCCATTGCCTTCTCTGAAATTGCCTACAATTAATTCTAATTGTCAGCAGTTAGAAATGCTGGTTAAGAGAGTATGCATATTTTAAACTCATACCTAACAGAAAGTTTGCCCAACCCTTTTTGAAAGCAATTTGTCAGTAAGTATTAAGATCCTCAGATGGGCCTGGGGAGGAGGGAGTGGTCTTCTGAGCTGTGGCAATGTGCCCTGGTGAGGAGGATGGGTGAAGTAGAGAGGACAGTTACCCTGCTTTGAGGGCGGGACTGTTGCATGACATTGACAAAGGTCTGTGTGATGAGCCCGGGTCACAATGGGCAGGAGAGGATAAGAAGGGTCCCTCAAGGTAGTTTAGGCTTAGCAGAAGGGTACAGTTTCTGGAGGAGAGATACAATGGGATTATGATTGAATACCAATATCTGTGCACCTTAACATCTGAGCACCCTGATATACTGGGACCCTGAAAACTGCACACTTTTATATCTGCACACCCTGACATCTACTGGAAGCCTGGCTTCTGCACACCCTGACATCTCCATGCTCTAGGCAGGGCACAGTCAGGTCCAGAAGAAACTGTCTCTAGCACTCAGTAGTCGGTAATCAGCTCCCACACCTTGCCCTCAGTCACTCAGAGGCAAAGTCTGCAGGAGACCACTGTTAGCCCAACTTCTGGAGAGACCAGGGAAACAGGACACTCTCTCTACAAGGTGTGGTAAGGAAGGCTTGGGAGAAGGCTCTAGGAGCTATCTTGATAAAAGTGAAGAACAGCCAATATACATTAGCACACTACTCAGCTAAAAGCAGTCTTGCCATGAGTCTGTTTAACACCTCCATGGGGAAACTGCAGCGATAACTGTACAAGGGGGAGTACCCTATATTCCAATATGCGCCAGTGTTTGAGAGTGACTTTATACAGGTCAGCAGGAAAGGAGAAGTGATTGATGTGCACAACCGGGCCCGAATGGTAACTATGGGCATCTTTTGTACCAGCCCCCACCTCACACTGCCTGATGTCATGCTTCTGGCCCAACCAGCTGCTATCTGTGATGACTCTAACAGGCACAGCTCTGCTGCCCAGGAGAGAGGTAAAAAGTCTACACAGATCTTAGAGTTAACCAGGCTGCTTCCCTTGAAGTTTGTAGAGATATCCATTCATAACAGTAAAAAACAGCTCCGCCTGAAGCTTGCCAGTGGCTGCTCTTTTTACCTTCAGCTGTGTCCCCCTCCAGATAGAGGGGATCTTTTTATTCAGTGGAAAACCCTCATTTATATCCTGAGACCATCAGCAAATGCTCACAGCAGAACTCAGGCCACCCCAGCTAGGAACATTCTGGACATAACTGGATATAAGAAAAGGGAAGAAGTGCCTAGTGGTAAGTCTCCAAAAGATGGGGCCAGGATGCTTAGGGAGAACAGCTAAAAGTCCTGCAGAGGCTTTGGTACAGAGGCTCATCTGGAAAATACTCTTAATTTTTGGAAGGACTCAAGGCCAAATGAGCCTCATTTGGAGGCCATGGCACACTAAAGAGGTTCCTAGTATTTCTCCAAAGAGTTCCCCAAGGCTGTATTGCAGAGATTTGTTAGCTGTCAGCAACCGTTAATTTCATATCCAATATCATATTGCCATCTGCAGCAGCCTGACCACCCAATCTAATCTTGAACATATACTCCAACCCAGGCAGGCGGACATTTTGCAGAATCTATGTCTCCCCAAGACTGCCATGTACTTATTTTTGTATAAATCAGTGACAGTGAGATGTGCATAATTTGTTAGTACCTATCAAAATACTGGGCTTCCCAGGTGGTACGGCGGTAAAGAATCCACCTGCCAATACAGCAGATGCAAGAGACGCAGGTTCAATCCCTGGGTTGGGAAGATCTCTGGAATAGGAAATGAGAACCCCCCATCCCCCATCAATATTCTTGCCTGGAAAATTCCATGGACAGAGGAGCCTGGTGGGCTACAGTCCATGGGGTAACAAAGAGTTGGACCCAATTGAGCACACACACACATACATCAAATTACTAAAGCACATATCGCCTGACCAGGATAAATACTAACAAAAGTGTATTTTAATAAGTATTCTTACTGACACAAACTGTCCCAGAAAAACTAGAGTGGTCATTGTAGAGATACTGTAGGAGAACTTCTTGCATCAAATGGCAGAGTAGAGTTGAAAGCTCAAAATTCTTACTATAAGCTCTTGTTGTTTAGCTACAGAAAGAGAAGGAAGCAGTTTTATTGGTATCACTTTCTTTACTTGTCTTTCCCTAGGCAAGCGCTACCTTTTTCTATGGAAGAAATCAAGATCGAGTGAGCATTCAGAGCCTTTACATAAACCGTGATGAGTTTAGAGCCACTTAGTATGATTATGCAGAAGGCAACGGCAACTCACTCCAGTACTCTTGCCTGGAAAATCCCATGGGCGGAGGAGCCTGGTAGGCTGCAGTCCATGGGGTCGCGACCAGTCGGACATGACTGAGAGACTTCACTTTCACTTTTCACTTTCATGCATTGGAGAAGGAAATGGCAACCCACTCCAGTGTTCTTGGCTGGAGAATCCCAGAGACGGGGGAGCCTGGCAGGCTGCCGTCTATGGGGCCGCACAGAGTCGGACACAACTGAAGCGACTTAGCAGCAGCAGCAGTATGATTATGCTGGGGAGGAATGAATTTAACATGCCTTCCACATACACTGCCTTCAACAGTTCACATACTTCTGCAATTGCAAAGCCTACAAAGCCTGATAGGAGCAATTGTAACAATAGGCATCACCACTAATGCTGTGGATGTGACTGTAACCGTGTCTGCAAACTCAGAAGAGAAACAACAGCCCAGCAGGAGCAACCTTCAGAGATCCAGGAGGAAGCCCAGTCAGTATGGTCATTATGGTTAATTTCAACATGTCTTATGATTGTTGTTAGCAAGGACTGCAAGTCCTTGTGTTCTCAGAGGGTACTTCCAGCCCATCAGTAAAAGCTGTTGGCCTCTCCCCATGGGGCAGCATGAGTATGGGAATTGCAGGAGTGGAGACTACTGATAAGCCTGTTCCAAAAACAGTTAAAGGTTTAGTATCCAGACTCCTCATCTCAACCTTACAGAGTGAAGGCTACATGAGTAAGCAGGGTGGTGAACAGAGGGTCTCCACGCATCAGGATTGACTCTTTAGGCAAGAGCCTCAAAGCCCTCAAAGCTGCACACGGTGTAGAGGTGGCTCATCTGAGACTGTGGAGGAAAGCAATAAATCATCTACCACAATAAACTCAACACATATTTTCTGCTCTAATAACATATGTTCTACTAACAAGAACGCATAGTAGTGAAACTAAATAGGAATTTATAATCAGGCTCTGAACTATCTGTAGCCTTCCCTTCACTTGATATTTGTGATTAAATGAACAGGTGACAGAATAAAATGCTGAAGATTACTCTCAAAAATTTTGATCTATCTGTGATCCACATTTATTAGCCAAAGAAATTTCTATTTATTACAAAATAAATAACAAAGGACAGAAGCAACTGATAGGAGGCAGAACAACATAGAATGAGGCCTACAAAGCAACATAACACCCAACTATGACCTTCAGTAATTTACCTGTTTCTTTCTTTAGATCAGTTCAGTTCAATCACTCAGTCGTCTGACTCTTTGCGACCCCATGAATCGCAGCATGCCAGGCCTCCCTTTCCATCACCAACTCCCGGAGTTCACTCAGACTCACGTCCATCGAGTCAATGATGCCATCCAGCCATCTCATCCTCTGTCGTCCCCTTCTCCTCCTGGCCCCAGCCCCTCCCAACATCAGTCTTTTCCAATGAGTCAACTCTTCGCATGAGGTGGCCAAAGTACTGGAGCTTCAGCTTTAGCATCATTCCTTCCAAAGAAATCCCAGGGCTGATCTCCTTCAGAATGGACTGGTTGGATCTCCTTGCAGTCCAAGAGACTCTCAAGAGTCTTCTCCAACACCACAGTTTAAAAGCAGCAATTCTTCCGCGCTCAGCCTTCTTCAAAGTCCAACTCTCACATCAATACATGACCACAGGAAAAACCATAGCCTTGACTAGATGGACCTCTGTTGGCAAAGTAATATCTCTGCTTTTCAATATGCTATCTAGGTTGGTCATAACTTTTCTTCCAAGGAGTAAGCATCTTTTAATTTCATGGCTGTAGCCACCATCTGCAGTGATTTTGGAGCCCAAAAAAATAAAGTCTGACACTGTTTCCACTGTTTCCCCATCTATTTCCCATGAAGTGATGTGACCAGATGCCATGATCTTCGTTTTCTGAATGTTGAGCTTTAAGCCAACTTTTTCACTCTCCACTTTCACTTTCATCAAGAGGCTTTTGAGTTCCTTTTCATTTTCTGCCATATGGGTGGTGTCATCTGCATATCTGAAAGTGTGAAGTTGCTCAGTCGTGTCCAACTCTTTGTGGCCCCATGGACTGTAGCCTACCAGGCTACTCTGTCCATGGGGTTTTCAAGGCAGTAATACTGGAGTGGATTGCCATTTCCTTCTCCAGGGGATCTTCCCAACCCAGGGATTGAACCCAGGGCTCCTGCATTGTAGGCAGACGCCTTACCGTCTGAGCAACCAGGAAAGGCTTATCTGAGATTATTGATATTTCTCCCAGAAATCTTGATTCCAGCTTGTGCTTCTTCCAGCCCAGCATTTCTCATAATGTACTCTGCATATAAATTAAATAAGCAGGGTGACAATATACAGCCTTGACGTACTCCTTTTCCTATTTGGAACCAGTCTGTTGTTCCATGTCCAGTTCTAACTGTTGCTTCCTGACCTGCATACAGGTTTCTCAAGAGGCAGGTCAGGTGGTCTGGTATTCCCATCTCTTTCAGAATTGTCCACAGTTTATTGTGATCCACACAGTCAAAGGCTTTGGCATAGTCAATAAAGCAGAAATAGATGTTTTTCTGGAACTCTTGCTTTTTCGATGATCCAGGGGATGTTGGCAATTTGATGTCTGGTTCCTCTGCCTTTTCTAAAACCAGCTTGAACATCTGGAAGTTCATGGTTCACGTATTGCTGAAGACTGGCTTGGAGAATTTTGAGCATTACTTTACTAGCATGTGAGATGAGCGCGGGCAGCTGCAATGGCACACAGAGCACAGCCGAGAGGAGCTACCCCAAGTCCGAGGTCAGGATCGCCCCCCAGAGTGCCAGGCTGCGACAGCGCAGGAGCAGCGGAGAGGAGCTACCCCAGGTCGGAGGCCAAGCGTGGCGGCCGGGAGGAACAACCCCACCTCCAAGGAGCAGTGGCTGTGCGGGTGCAGGAAGGCCTAGAGAAGCTATCCCACATTGAAGGTCAGGAAGGGCGGCGTTGAGGAGATACACCTCGTCCAAGGTAAGGAGAAGCCGCTGCACTTTGCTGGAGCAGCCATGAAGAGATACCCCACGTACAAGGTAAGAGAAACCCAAGTAAGACGGTAGGTGTTGCAAGAGGACATCAGAGGGCAGACACACTGAAACCATACTCACAGAAAACTAGTCAATCTAATCACACTAGGACCACAGCCTTGTCTAACTCAATGAAACTAAGCCATGCCCTGTGGGGCCACCCAAGACAGGCGGGTCATGGAGGTGAGGTCTGACAGAATGTGGTCCACTGGAGAAGGGAATGGCAAACCGCTTCAGTATTCTTGACTTGAGAACCCCATGAACAGTATGAAAAGGCAAAATGATAGGATACTGAAAGAAGAACTCCCCAGGTCAGTAGGGGCCCAATATGCTACTGGAGATCAGTGGAGAAATAACTCCATAAAGAATGAAGGGATGGAGCCAAAGCAAAAACAACACACAGTCATGGATGTGACTGGTGATAGAAGCAAGGTCCGATGCTGTAAAAAGCAATATTGCATAGGAACCTGGAATGTCAGGTCCATGAATCAAGGCAAATTGGAAGTGGTCAAACAGGAGATGGCAAGAGTGAATGTTGACATTCCAGGAATCAGTGAACTAAAATGGACTGGAATGGGTGAATTTCTTTAGATAGTTACATGTAAAATATCTGGCATCACTTTAGGCATTGTGTAAACAGTGTGTGTGCATGTTCAGTCGTGTCCGACTCTTTGCGACCCTCTGAACTACAGCCTGCCAGGCTCCTCTCTCCATGGGATTTCCCAGGCAAGAATCCTGGAGTGGGTTGCCATGTTCTACTCGAGGGAATCTTCCGAACCCAGGGATAGAACCCGCATTGCCTGTGTTTCCTGCACAGTCACTGTGCGGTCACCTGGGAAGCCCAAGAGAAAGAGACAAGGATGTAAATAACAGGCAAAGGCAGAAGTGAAATGCCATGGAAGCCAGGGAACTGGGGTGAGAGTACACCTAACTCCAGATGAGAAGGTTTAGACAAAAAAGCAGATGCGTCTTTAGGTGAGTCTTGAAAGAAGAGAAATTCTTTAGAGAAAAAACAAGACGCACCTAAGTCATTCCAACATCTGCAAAAGCAACAAAGCTTAGCAAGATGCCTACAGCACAAAAAGCCCAAGGTATATGGGATTACAGTTCTTATGAAACAGCACTGCTCTTTATTTGTTCAGATGTATTCATTGCATTCACTGAACTCAAGTAACAAAATTCCTCTCTCTTCTTATTTCATCTTCATTCAAAAGTTTCCCTTCCCCCACACTTTCTTTTATGACTTCAGTTTCCTATGGCCAGACAATACCTGATCTCACTGTAGCTTTTTGTGAGCATATCAGTCAATCAAATATTTCAGATTTGGATTTGCCATTTGAGCAAACACAAGGTACAGTTTTATACTTTATTCCTAGCACCTTTATTGGATTTTCTCCTGTTCAGATGGCTCCCAAGTTCTATTGCAACAACACAAATGGGAGAACTATAAAGTGTAACTCCCATATTCATTCTTGGGCCTTATCTAATAGTTGATTATCTGCTCTAGAGGATCTTTCCCCAACCCCACCTTTGTTCTTGCTCACTTCTGAATTCTACTTCCTCCCTTCTCACTTCCATTTTCAAAATAGTAGTGATTGTTATTGCCAAGAATGTTGAAAAACAAATTTCAGTTTAATTATACTTTCCAGAAAGGGCTTCATATTCCCAGTCCCTTCATTCTTGATTTCTTTTCTAATTCTTTGCCCAGCTTAAATTTTATTTAACTGCTTTGATATTATACTAAAGTGCCCAATATATTATATATATTTTCATTTTAATCCTGTTATTCAGAATTACCAAGTCTCATAAATTTGAAAGGAATTGCTTCTTATAAAACCTTCAACAATCTAGTCACAGTAAGAGAAGAAAATACCTTCTAAAACCAGAAAAAATAGATGAAACTTGAATATAGGATCAATTCAAAATATAGACAAAAACTAGAAATTAAATGAGTTTGGAAATTAAGATCCAAAAGACCAAGCAATGTTCTAATTTTGCAAGTACAAAATCTAAGAATCTGAAAGTGATAAATAATATAGTTTTAAAGCCCAGAATCAGAATGTAAAAGTAACCTGGCTCCTAGTTAAGTTTGTATTTCCATAATCCTCATGTTTCTGAAGTTTAGCACTCTACTTTGAATACAAGATATTTAATACCTGTTTGCTAGATCCAGCAAAGAAGAATAAATTATATTTATTTCAATCCAGAAAATCTGAATATATAAGAATCTGCTAGATCAGATCAGATCAGATCAGTCGCTCAGTTGTGTCCGACTCTTTGCGACCCCATAAATTGCAGCACGCCAGGCCTCCCTGTCCATCACCAACTGCCGGAGTTCACTCAGACTTATGTCCATCGAGTCAGTGATGCTATCCAGCCATCTCATCCTCTGTCGTCCTCTTCTCCTCTTGCCCCCAATCCCTCCCAACATCAGAGTCTTTTCCAATGAGTCAACTCTTCGCATGAGGTGGCCAGAGTACTAGAGCTTCAGCTTTAGCATCATTCCTTCCAAAGAAATCCCAGGGCTGATCTCCTTCAGAATGGACTGGTTGGATCTCCTTGCAGTCCAAGGGACTCTCAAGAGTCTTCTCCAACACCACAGTTCAAAAGCAGCAATTCTTCAGCGCTCAGCCTTCTTCACAGTCCAACTCTCACATCCATACATGACCACAGGAAAAACCATAGCCTTGACTAGAAGGACCTTTGTTGGCAAAGTAATGTCTCTGCTTTTGAAAATGCTATCTAGGTTGGTCATAACTTTTCTTCCAAGGAGTAAGCGTCTTTTAATTTCATGGCTGCAGTCACCATCTGCAGTGATTTTGGAGCCCAGAAAAATAAAGTCTGGCACTGTTTCCACTGTTTCCCCATCTATTTACCATAAAGTCATGGGACCAGATGCCATGATCTTAGTTTTCTGAATATTGAGCTTTAAGTCCACTTTTTCACTCTCCACTTTCACTTTCATCAAGAGGCTTTTGAGTTCCTCTTCACTTTCTGCCATAAGGGTGGTGTCATCTGCATATCTGAGGTTATTGATATTTCTCCCAGCAATCTTGATTCCAGCTTGTGTTTCTTCCAGTGCAGCATTTCTCATGATGTACTCTGCATAGAAGTTAAATAAACAGGGTGACAATATACAGCTGTGACGTACTCCTTTTCCTATTTGGAACCAGTCTGTTGTTCCATGTCCAGTTCTAACTGTTGCTTCCTGACCTGCATACAGGTTTCTCAAGAGGCAGGTCAGGTGGTCTGGTATTCCCATCTCTTTCAGAATTGTCCACAGTTTATTGTGATCCACACAGTCAAAGGCTTTGGCATAGTCAATAAAGCAGAAAGAGATGTTTTTCTGGAACTTTCTTGCTTTTTCCATGATCCAGGGGATGTTGGCAATTTGATGTCTGGTTCCTCTGCCTTTTCTAAAACCAGCTTGAACATCAGGAAGTTCACGGTTCACGTATTGCTGAAGCCTGGCTTGGAGAATTTTAAGCATTACTTTACTAGCGTGTGAGATGAGTGCAATTGTGCGGTAGTTGAGCATTCTTTGGCATTGCCTTTCTTTGGGATTGGAATGAAAACTGACCTTTTCCAGTCCTGTGGCCACTGCTGAGTTTTCCAAATGTGCTGGCATATTGAGTGCAGTCCTTTCACAGCATCATCTTTCAGGATTTGAAAGAGCTCAACTGGAATTCTATCACCTCCACTGGCTTTGTTCGTAGTGATGCTTTCTAAGGCCCACTTGACTTCACATTCCAGGATGTCTGGCTCTAGGTCATTGATCACACCATCGAGATTTTCTGGGTCGTGAAGACCTTTTTTGTACAGTTCTTCTGTGTATTCTTGCCATCTCACTATACTAATTCCACTGACTGCAAAGGCTCCAGTGCCAAACTGTAAGGTAGTGAGGCCCTGACACGCACAGTGTAACTTTGTGCATGTAACTTCTCATGAGGCCCTATATGCACAGTGCTTATGGCTTACTGATTTTAATGGCCCCCAAAATAATTCAGATCTGAAAAAAACTGGCTTCTAAATAAAGTTTCCTTAAAATTTCTTCAATAACAGAATCATATGTCCAGAAAATCCTGAGTTCAAAGTTGTTGCAAGTTATAGGAAAAACTTATATTTGATATGATGCTTTTAGCTTTTATGATTATGCTTTTAGCTTATATGATTATGCTTTTAGCATACGATTATGCTTTTAGCTTTTAGCATCATATCAAATGTTTTAAGCTATTCTAGTGTGTCAACCATTGCGCATTAATTTTATTGTGAAATATAATAAGTATTTTTATAGTTTGCATCATCACATTAAAAATGTTGTTACAATTATATATGTATATATATGTGCTAAGTCACTTTAGTCATGTCTGAATCTTTGTGACCCTATTGACTCTAGCCCTCCAGGCTCCTCTGTCTATGGGATTCTCCAGGCAAGAATATTGGAGTGGGTTGCCATGTCTTCCTTGAGGGCATCTTCCCCACCCAGGAATCTCTTATGTCTCCTGCATTGGCAGGCAGGTTTGGTGCTAGTGGTAAAGAAACCTCCTGCCAATGCAGGAGATGTAAGAGATGCTGGTTGATCTCTGGGTCAGGAAGGTGCCCTGGAGGAGGGCATGGCAACCCACTCTAATATTCTTGCCTGTAGTATCCCATGCACAGAGGAGCCTGGAGGGCTACAGTCCACAGTGTCATGAAGAGTCAGACATGACTGAAGTGACTAAGCATACACACACACCTATGTTAAAGGGGAACCCATTACAAATTGAGAACATTAGTAAAAGAAGACTAGATGAGAACTTGGTAAAAGAATTCTGTTTGATTTGTTAGATTAAATACATTTTTTAAAAGGGTACTGCATCTCAAGTAAGTTTATAGATTTAAAGCAGTAACAATTAAAAACCCAATAAGAATACTTTTTAAACTTGATAGAGTATAAAATATAAATTAAAAAGCAGACAATCATGTCAGCTAACAGTGTTAATACAATGATATTTCTCCTGCAATATACGTGCAAAAATATCAAAGTGGGTCATTGTTTTTAAAAATAGGAAAATTAAAATAAGAGATTCAGAAGAAAACCCAAGCCAAGCATGATGGCATATAATGAAAGGAATGAGAGTTATTGTCAAATGTGAGGTCATAGAAAAACTAGATATCAACAAGTTAAAAACAAATATAAAGCCATATTTGAAATTTTTTTAAAGAAATTCTAGATGAAATGAATTTTTTAAAAAGACCATAAAGTTTAGTGAATTTTATGGTAAAAAAAAGTACACACACACACACAAAAAAAGTACACAACATATGCCCATACAATATTAAAAAAGAAAGAAAAGCTTCAGATTGGGAAACATTTTAGGGTAAATATAGCTATTAAAATAGTAATACTCAATATTTATTCAAGTGATACAAGCCTACACAGAAAAATGCCAAAGAAAAATATTAAAAATTATAAACAAAAGCAAGGTACTACCAAACCTACTCCCAAACCTAGTAAAACAAAATAAGTTAAAATTTAAAAAATAAATGTAAAAGTTAATAAGGTGATGGAGAACCCAGATATAGTCATATATTATGATAGCTTAGAGTTCTGCTATTTTATAAGAATTCTACTTTTGAAAATAAAAATACAAAGATATTAATTTTATGAGCCAAAAAATAGGTAAAAGCATTCAATTACTGGTAAACTGTTAAGCAGATAAAAGTATATTAATAAAATCAAAACCTATGTTTCTTAATTTCTTTTCTTCTATACCCTTGACTAACATACACACAAACACACCCTTTTAAATACGTAAAAGTGTTTTTTAATTTATTTTTAATTGAAGGATAATTGTTTTACAGGATTGCATTGGTTTCTACCAAACATCAACAAGTGAAGAAATGAAACCCTATAGAAAATCATTTAATTCAAATACTACGTAATTCTGACAATATGCCAGGAACAATGTTGGCATTAAATCATAGACACTGAGCAATACATCCTTAATGTACCTTTATGCATCTCACAGGCCGGTAAATATTGAAAATAATTTTGTAAGGTCAGTATAAATTGTCTTAAAGTTTCATAAATAGTTCATATTAAGATAAAGAGATTCTTTAAGTGCAATAAATCAATATTGGAATTTGGGTGGCTGTGATTAAATTATGACATAGATGTAAAAACATGTAATGGTTTCTTGAACACAATTACTTCATATTTGTTGCAAAACAGGAAATAATATTTTTGAGATATACTGAATTCTTTCTTATCCTAGATTATTTTTCCACTTATATTTTATGTAGTTACATAAACACACCTTTGCCATTACATTATTTTTCATATTAAGTGCTTTTTCATCTTCATGTAGAGATGAATTCATTGTGGCTTCAAATTTCCTAATTCTGTTTGGCTTGTTTTACTTATTTCTGAAGCTCCTCTAAGGGCTTGTGAATCATAATGCACAAGAAAAATTTGAGGATGACACAATAAAATTAAAAGTGACTTAATGAGTAGTGAAATGACTTCAAAATTATAATCAATGTTTTAGTGTTCTATTCTCATTTTGGGATTGTAGTGCATAATTGTCAGTGGCACACATTATTTTACAATATTCCATTGTGCTAAGAAAAAAAAAAATCACTACGCTTTTAAAGAGCTCTCACATGCTTTCTTTTAAATCATTTTTTTATTATTTAAATATGAATTATGATTTAATTTCAAAATAGCATTCTTTAAAATGAAATATTTCAAACTCATAAATACTAAAACCTCTTATATAACTCAATTTTTCTAGAGCTAGCATCATGACCAAAATAAAATCACATAAAATTATAATTATGTAGAGTATGTGTTGACTTATGCATACATGTACAGCTAGTTATATAAGCATTTTACTGACCCTGAACTGAAAAAATTTCAAAGTATAAATAAAATACTAATTGGATTTTCAGTGGGTAATAAAAAAGATTTATTTATAAACTTAGGCAACCATTTTTATGTTTTATTGTATCTTAAGAAAGTAAACCATTACCTGTGCAAGAATGGGGAAGCCAAGGTTCCTACATCCATTACAAGGAGTTAATGCTTCCCAGAGTCCTGAGGGCCCACAAGTGTTTTCATCATCATCTTCTTCTTCCACTTCTCCTGGTGACAAATTTATTGTAGATGAAGTTCTCTGAAATTAAATTTATATCATACCAATATATTATATCAATGTCAGTTAGATATCTTAACATCAATTAAATTACATAAATTTCTCATGGTGTATGTTAGCAAGAAGAAATTAGCTTAATTCTGGCCATAGTTATGTGACTGTGCTATGGAAATCAGCCAAAAAATATGTATAATTTAATTATAAATTGAGTGTGAAAGAAAACAAAGTGAAAAAACTGGATGACAAAGATTGGTAAATTGCAAAGTTCATGTTGAAGAACAGGACATGAAAATGACTCAAGAGAACATAAAAACAGCAACAAATATTTTGATTTCTAATGCGATCAGAGGAACAAAATGAAAATATTGAAATAGGAATTGATAAAAAGTCCATTTTTTTCACAATGTCATCAAAAAGTAGACTCGTTTTTGGAAAAAAAAAGAAATTCATAAAATTTCATATTATATGCATAAGAGGGGTATGTGCTAAGTTGCTTCAGTCATGTTCAACTCTTTGCAACTCCTGGACTATAGCCTGCCAGGCTCCTCTGTCCATGGGATTCTCCAGACAAGAATACTGGAGTTGGGAGCTATGCCTTCCTCCAAAGGATCTTCCACACCCAGGGATTGAACCCCTGTCTCTTATGTCTCCTGGGAAGCCCTTGTAAGATACTTTTAAAGTTAATAATAGGACTTCCATGCTAAGAAAACATATTTAGTTTTGCTACTTTTCAAATCTCACTTATATGACAGCAAAACTTTTGCAAAAATGATCTAAACCATAAGGACAAGGACAACAGGAGGGAAGTTAACAGATGAGCAATATCTAGAAAACATTTAGACAATGATAAACAGATGATTTATCAATATCATATAGAAATGAGGATTCGGAAAGCAAACTATCTGCAAAGAGGAAGAATAAAAAGCAGATCTATTCATGATTCAACTCCTCTAAAGGACTTATGAATGAGAGAGACTGACTACCTGTGAATTAATAATGCAAGAAATTTTGTAGGTGCTGGTGGAGCTAAAACAGAATAGAAACTCTATATTAGAAATTAGACCCCAGACTCATCACCCAGCCAAGAAAATAAACCTTCACCACCTGACAAGAAATTGGAGATTTACCTTCTGGTGAGGTTGAAGCAAAGAGATTATGAATTCTAAGAAACCAGGCACAATGAACTGAGGGATGCCTCTTTAAAAACAATGAAATTAAGTGAATATCTATGCAGTAAATAAAGATGCTCCACCTGCCCCAGTGCCTTCTTCCCACATTTGTCTTAGAGAACATGACAGCTAAGCTCATATCTCCCAGGTAGCAGATGAGAGTATACTCCTCTGGACTGCTCAAGAAAAACAATCTGCTCTGATTGCTGTGGCCAAAACTTCCAAAACTATGTTGAATAGTAATGGTGAAAGTGGGCACCCTTGTCTTGTTCCTGACTTTAGAGGAAATGCTTTCAATTTTTCACCATTGAGGATAATGTTTGCTGTGGGTTTGTCATATATAGCTTTTATTATGTTGAGGTATGTTCCTTCTATTCCTGCTTTCTGGAGAGTTTTTATCATAAGTGGATGTTGAATTTTGTCAAAGGCTTTCTCTACATCTATTAAGATAATCATATGGTTTTTATTTTTCAATTTGTTCATGTGGTGTATTACATTGATTGATTTGCGGATATTGAAGAATCCTTGCATCCCTGGGATAAAGCCCACTTGGTCAAGGTGTATGATCTTTTTAATGTGTTGTTGGATTCTGATTGCTAGAATTTTGCTAAGGATTTTTGCATCTATGTTCATCAGTGATATTAGCCTGTAGTTTTCTTTTTTTGTGGGATTTTTGTCAGGTTTTGGTATTAGGGTGATGGTGGCCTCATAGAATGAGTTTGGAAGTTTACCTTCCTCTGCAATTTTCTGGAAGAGTTTGAGCAGGATAGGTGTTAATAAAAGGAATCCAAATTGGAAAAGAAGAAGTAAAACTCTCACTATTTGCAGATGACATGATCCTCTACATAGAAAACCCTAAAGACTCCACCAGAAAATTACTAGAACTAATTAATGACTATAGTAAAGTTGCAGGATATAAAATCAACACACAAAAATCCCTTGCATTCCTATATACTAATAATGAGAAAACAGAAAGAGAAATTAAGGAAACAATTCCATTCACCATTGCAATGGAAAGAATAAAATACTTAGGAATATATCTACCTAAAGAAATTAAAGACCTATATATAGAAAACTATAAAACACTGGTGAAAGAAACCAAAGAGGACACTAATAGATGGAGAAATATACCATGTTCATGGATTGGAAGAATCAATATAGTGAAAATGAGTATACTACCCAAAGCAATTTATAGATTCAATGCAATCCCTATCAAGCTACCAACAGCATTCTTCACAGAGCTAGAACAAATAATTTCACAATTTGTATGGAAATACAAAAAACCTCGAATAGCCAAAGCGATCTTGAGAAAGAAGAATGCAACTGGAGGAATCAACCTGTTTGACTTCAGGCTCTACTACAAAGCCACAGTTATCAAGACAGTATGGTACTGGCACAAAGGCAGAAATATAGATCAATGGAACAAAATAGAAAGCCCAGAGATAAATCCACGCACATATGGACACCTTATCTTTGACAAAGGAGGCAAGAATATACAATGGATTAAAGACAATCTCTTTAACAAGTGGTGCTGGGAAAACTGGTCAACCACTTGTAAAAGAACGAAACTAGAACACTTTCTAACACCATACACAAAAATAAACTCAAAATGGATTAAAGATCTAAATGTAAGACCAGAAACTATAAAACTCCTAGAGGAGAACATAGGCAAAACACTCTCTGACATACATCACAGCAGGATCCTCTATGACCCACCTCCCAGAATATTGGAAATAAAAGCAAAAATAAACAAATGGGACCTAATTAAACTTAAAAGCTTTTGCACATCAAAGGAAACTATTAGCAAGGTGAAAATACAGCCTTCAGAATGGGAGAAAATAATAGCAAATGAAGCAACTGACAAACAACTAATCTCAACAATATACAAGCAACTCCTACAGCTCAACTCCAGAAAAATAAATGACCCAATCAAAAAATGGGCCAAAGAACTAAATAGACATTTCTCCAAAGAAGACATACAGATGGCTAACAAACACATGAAAAGATGCTCAACATCACTCATTATCAGAGAAATGCAAATCAAAACCACTATGAGGTACCATTTCACACCAGTCTGAATGGCTGCGATCCAAAAGTCTACAAGTAATAAATGCTGGAGAGGGTGTGGAGAAAAGGGAACCCTCTTACACTGTTGGTGGGAATGCAAACTAGTACAGCCACTATGGAGAACAGTGTGGAGATTCCTTAAAAATCTGGAAATAGAACTGCCTTATGATCCAGCAATCCCACTCGTGGGCATACACACTGAGGAAACCAGAAGGGAAAGAGACACGTGTACCCCAATGTTCATCGCAGCACTGTTTATAATAGCCAGGACATGGAAGCAACCTACATGTCCATCAGCAGATGAATGGATAAGAAAGCTGTGGTACATATACACAATGGAGTATTACTCAGCCATTAAAAAGAATACATTTGAATCAGTTCTAATGAGGTGGATGAAACTGGAGCCTATTATACAGAGTGAAGTAAGCCAGAAAGAAAAACACCAATACAGTATACTAACGCATATATATGGACTTTAGAAAGATGGTAACAATAACCCTGTGTACGAGACAGCAAAAGAGACACTGATGCATAGAACAGTCTTATGGACTCTGTGGGAGAGGGAGAGGGTGGGAAGATTTGGGAGAATGGCATTGAAACATGTAAAATATCATGTATGAAACGAGTTGCCAGTCCAGGTTCGATGCACGATACTGGATGCTTGGGGCTGGTGCACTGGGACGACCCAGAGGGAAGGTATGGGGAGGGAGGAGGGAGGAGGGTTCAGGATGGGGAACACATGTATACCTGTGGCGGATTCATTATGATATTTGGCATAACTAATACAATTTTGTAAAGTTTAAAAATAAAATAAAATTAAAAAAAAAAAAGAAAAACAATCTGTAAGTACTTAGGAAAATGGCAGAGGGGTCCATGCCTTAATGCCTACTGTGAAACCCCTCCCCAACAAACTCCCATCCACATAAACAGTTCCTAATTTTTCAGTTAAATATGAACAAGAGTATGATAGCCATATATTGGAAGGAAGCTTTTAACAGGCCAAACTAAATATACAGATAAAAATTATAAACAGTATCCTCAGAGAGAGAAAATACATAAAATCCAACAGAACAGTTGGAAAATAAATCTGAGCAAATTTCCCAGAGGACAGAACAAAAGAAGTTAAAAGTTAAGAAAATTAAGGGGTCGAACTAAGAGTTCCAAGTAGAGGTAAAAAGAAATTGTCAAAGTAACAATGCAAGAAATTTTGCCAGAAAGAAAGAAAAATTCCACATTAAAAGAGCCTGCTGAATATTCAGCAGATAGTGTTTTTTTTTTAAATAGCAAAGACAATGAGTTTGTCTAGAAATATTCAGAGTGTAGTGTTCAGTATAACATTGATAGATCATGATTACTGAAGTTAGTAAAGATAGTTTACATACTGAATTGTAAATAGCACACATCTCCCCCTAAAAGTTGTTGCTTTAAAAAACAGCATATAAGACTTCACAATACAACTAGTTTTTGCATTCACATCTTACATTTCCCTTTATCAATTTTCAATAACTGAGAAATTAAGAACTTCAGTAGTCCTTCAATGAGTTACTGTCTGTAAGATATAATACAATGCTACAGTGCTTTTATAATTATAATACAATAATATAGTGCTACAATCTACTGAGCCCTCTATTATTCATTATTTTAATTCACACAAGACTTTCAGGAAAATACTAAACTAAGCCACAAGAAGTCAAGTAAAACCCAAGGTCATGGAGATGACAGAAAAAGGATCCTAATCCAGACTGCCTAACTCTAAGGCATCCAATCCATATGTTTGATCAATGCTATCTATAAAAATGACTAGAATGATCAAATGGGCATCTCCTTCACCAACTCATGATCAATTATTGGTTTGACCATTAAGGTTGACACATATGGCAGTATAAATCATATGCTTGGCTAACAATTATCAACATTTTATAATCAAGTTTTTTTCTTCTGTCTCTTTCTCCTCCCCAAAGAAAAATTGCTTATGTCTGTTCCCAGCTCATAATTCTTCAATTACTTCCCATTGTAGAGCAAATAATATCCATATTCCTTAATATGGCTTCAAGGTTTTATGGTCAAACTATTTTTCAGCCCCTTTCTTACTCCCTTTTACTCACCCGAGGCTATAACCAAATGGAATTGTTTATCCTTTCCTAATCTGTTCTGTGCTTTTGTTCATGCCCTCCACCTTCCTTCTCCATACAACTATTGTACTGGTTAAGAGTTTAGACTCTAAAATTAGTCCTGGATTCAAGTTCTAACTCTCTTACTTTTTAGCCTACTAATCAGTGTGATTTTCAGAGTATAGCACCATGGCAGCCTCACTTACTCTATGCAGTGGGAAAATACAGTAGTATACACCTCCCTTAGAAATTTTTCCTGAAAAATAAGGTAATGAATATATGGTGCCTGACATACACACAGTCAGGTTTCAATAAGTATTAACCACTGTTTTTAGCTATTATTCTCCTATAATACTATTGATTCCTCAAAATACAATTCAGATTTCACCTCTTCCATAAAATTTTCCAGATTTACCACAAACAGGAAGGATGTTGCTCTCTTCTGAAAGTCTTCAGTTCTTTCTGTCAGTTTGTGTATTCTGTTATTTCACATAGACTTCACATATTCCTGGCTCTGCCACTTGCAAGCTGCGTTACTGAGCAAATCACATAATCTGACTAATCCTCAGTTTCCTTATCTGCAAAGTAAGCATAATAATCATTCCTACTTGAAGGGGCTATATGAGGATGAAATCAGTTGCTTGACAGTCACAGGTAGATGAAAAATAATCAGTGCTGCTGCAGAGCTGGCACTCAGTCATATCTAGCTCTCTGAGACGCTATGGACTGCAGCCTGCCAGTCTTCTCTGTCCATGAGATTTTCCCAGCAAGAATACTGGAGGGGGGTGCCATTTCCTCCTCCAGGGGCTCCTCTAGACCCAGGGATCAAAGGCGCGTCTTCCGTGTCTCCTGCATTGCAGGCAGACTCTTTACCACTGAGCTACCTACTGTGGAAGCCCATAAAAAATCATCAATAAATGTTATTTTAATCATAATCTTTAGCCTGAAAGAGTTATATATACACAAACACAGACACATACAAATTATTTATCTTAGTTAATTGTAAGTTATCTGAAAGCAAATATGCCTTATTCACATTTGCATCTCTTACCATGTGTTTTTGTATAATGTAATTTAATAATTATTTATTAAATAAATCATTAAAGGAATGAGTTTTAAACTAACATTTCATTTGACTACCTAGAAAATTGTACTACTAATAAGAGGTATATATAATTGCACCACAAGTCTCATCATTGTTATTTTAGTTTTATTTTATATTAACATTTGCCAATAGCATTAGCAAAAATAGCAAAATTTATTTTATAAATTTTGTGGTTTAGTACTGCCCCCTAAAGACAGTTTAGAAGTTAGCTGTCCCCTAAAGACAGTTTAGAAGTTAGCTGTGTACAATTCAATGTTACTCAATTTGCAAGGTCATCCTACAATTGAGGGAAGATTGTAATACAAGTCCTCTGACTCTAGATCCTATCATCTTTCTGCTGCTGCTGCTGCTAAGTCGCTTCAGTCGTGTCCGACTGTGCGACCCCATATACGGCAGGCCATCAGGCCCCCCAGTCCCTGGAATTCTCCAGGCAAGAACACTGGAGTGGGTTGCCATTTCCTTCTCCAATGCATGAAAATGAAAAGTGAAAGTGAAGTTGCTCAGTCGTGTCCGACTCTTCACGACCCCATGGACTGCAGCCTACCCGGCTCCTCCATCCATGGGATTTTCCAGGCAAGAGAACTAGAGTGGGGTGCCATCGCCTTCTCTAATCTTTATAAGAACTACTAATTAGAAGGAAGTTTCTAATTTCTAGAGCTCTTTAAAGAGACAAAAGATATTCAAAATATTCAGAATATCCACAAAGGAATTTCTGTGTTATGTTATACTTTATCATTGATGGCCTTTAAATTTTAAGTCCAAAATTCTGTAAGTCTACAATGTTATGTGGCAACCTGGATGAGAGGTGAGCTTGGGGGAGAATAGATACAGGTATATGTATGGCTGAGTCCCTGTGCTGTTCACCTGAAACTATTATATTACTAATCAGCTATACTCCAATACAAAATAAAAAGGTTAAAGGCTAAAAAAAAATTTTTGTAAGTCTAAGCAATTAAAGTGCATACTGTTCAGGAAAAGGATCAAGGATCAGATATGATTTCCATACAGACTCTTTAATCCTCATTAGTCAATCCTTGAGTGCATGTCTTTAGAAACATGCTGGCAGTAGGAGAAGAGAAAATCCAAGGATGTCCAGTGTTAGTCCCACCAGGCTCCTCTGTCCATGGAATTCTCCAAGCAAGAACACTGGAGTGGGTGGCCATTCCCTTCTCCAGGGGATCTTCCTGACCCAGGGATCAAACCCAGGTATCAAACTGCAGCACTGAAGGCAGATTCTTTATCGTCTGAGCCACCAAGAAAGTTCCAAGGACATCTACATCCTGTCCAAAAGTCCCTGGAAGAAAAGCAGAAACTGATGCTCCTCGACAGAGCCAGGATATAAGAGAACAACCTGTGAGTGGGGAAATGGGATGATGGAATGAGACAAAGCTACTTCTCATCCTATCAGAAATGCAAACACAAAATTAAAAAGTAGAAAAACAGTCTAAAAGAATTGTCAATGCAAAGGGACCTGGCCAATGGGCAGACTCCAGAGAAGAGGCAACCATCAGAAACAGAGGGCAAAACAAAGAGAGATCATTAGGGATAGGAGTCAGCAATCTGGTCTGCAAATCAGCAAAGTCTTTTTGTATTTGTTTTTCAAAACTGAAAATGATTCATTAACTTTTAATGAAACTTAAAGTAACACATGCTTATTGTAAAACAAATCATTCAAAATAAAAAGTTATAAAGGAGAAAGTGAAGCTTTTCTGACATTAATTATTATTACAAACATTCAGTGCATGTCCATCCAGATTTGAACTCGTGTCCAGTGCTTTTTTCAGAATTGATAAATATGCAATTGTATGCCAAAGAGTACTCTTATTGGGTGGCTCAGACGGTTAAGAATCTGCCTGCAATTCAGGAGACCTGGGTTCAATTCTTGGGTAAGGAAGATTCCCTGGAAAAGGGAATGGCAATCCACTCCAGTATTCTTGCCTAGAGAATCCCATGGACAGAGGAACCTGACGAGCTACAGTCCCTGGGGTCACAAAGAGTTGGACACAACTGAGTGACCAAGGGAATATTTCATGCAAAGATGGGTTCGATAAAGGACAGAAATGGTATGGACCTAACAGAGGCAGAAGATATCAAGAAGAGGTGGCAAGAATACACAGAAGAACTGCACAAAAAAGATCTTCATGACCCAGATAATCACGATGGTGTGATCACTGACCTAGAGCCAGATATCCTGGAATGTGAAGTCAAGTGGGCCTTAGCATCACTACGAACAAAGCTACTGGAGGTGATGGAATTCCAGTGGAGCTATTTCAAATCCTGAAAGATGATGCTGTGAAAGTGCTGCACTCAATATGCCAGCACATTTGGAAAACTCAGCAGTGGCCACAGGACTGGAAAAGGTCAGTTTTCATTCCAATCCCAAAGAAAGGCAATGCCAAAGAATGCTCAAACTACCGCACAATTGCACTCATCTCACGTGCTAGTAAAGTAATGCTCAAAATTATTCAAGCCAGGCTTCAGCAATATGTGAACCGGGAACTTCCTGATGTTCAAGCTGGTTTCAGAAAAGGCAGAGGAACCAGACATCAAATTGCCAACATCCGATGGATCATGGAAAAAGCAAGAGAGTTCCAGAAAAACATCTATTTCTGCTTTATTGACTATGCCAAAGCCTTTGACTGTGTGGATCACAATAAACTGTGGGAAATTCTGAAAGAGATGGGAATACCTGACCACCTGACCTGCCTCTTGAGAAATCTGTATGCAGAACAGGAAGCAACAGTTAGAACTGGACATGGAACAACAGACTGGTTCCAAATAGGAAAAGGAGTATGTCAGGGCTGTATATTGTCACCCTGCTTATTTAACTTCTATGCAGAGTACATCATGAGAAACGATGGACTGGAAGAAACACAAGCTGGAATCAAGATTGCCAGGAGAAATATCAATAACCTCAGATATGCAGATGATACCACCCTTATGGCAGAAAGTGAAGAGGAGCTAAAAAGCCTCTTGATGAAAGTGAAAGTGGAGACTGAAAAAGTGGGCTTAAAGCTCAACATTCAGAAAACGAAGATCATGGCATCTGGTCGCATCACTTCATGGGAAATAGATGGGGAAACAGTGGAAACAGTGTCAGACTTTAGTTTTTTGGGCTCCAAAATCACTGCAGATGGTGACTGCAGCCATGAAATTAAAAGACGCTTACTCTTTGGAAGGAAAGTTATGACCAACCTAGATAGCATTTTCAAAAGCAGAGACATTACTTTGTCAATAAAGGTCCGTCTAGTCAAGGCTATGGTTTTTCCTGTGGTCATGTATGAATGTGAGAGTTGGACTGTGAAGAAGGCTGAGCACCGAAGAATTGATGCTTTTGAACTGTGGTGTTGGAAAAGACTCTTGAGAGTCCCTTGGACTGCAAGGAGATCCAACCAGTCCATTCTGAAGGAGATCAGCCCTGGGATTTCTTTGGAAGGAATGATGCTAAAGCTGAAACTCCAGTACTTTGGCCACCTCATGTGAAGAGTTGACTCATTGGAAAAGACTCTGATGTTGGGAGGGATTGGGGGCAGGAGGAGAAGGGGACGACAGAGGATGAGATGGCTGGATGGCATCAATGACTCGATGGACATGAGTCTGAGTGAACTCTGGGAGTTGGTGATGGACAGGGAGGCCTGGCGTGCTGTGATTCATGGGGTCTCAAAGACTCAGACATGACTGAGCGGCTGAACTGAACTGATCTGAACTGAGAGACTAATGCAACAACAATATATATTTCCAAAGTCTCTAAAGTATTCTCCACACGACAAGAGAAAAAAAATTTCTTATATGAGAAATTGAAAATGTTACCCTCTTACTTTAAAACTTTTAATAGTTTTTCATTGTTCTTTGGATAAAATTCAAAATTCTTAACATGATTTCAGAGGCTGTGTATGATTTGCCATTACCTGCATTACCTAGTTTTGTCCCATTTTTGCCATTCTTCCTTCCATTTGCTCATAACATTTAAACACACTATGCTGTTTCTTCAGAGAAGGCAATGGCACTCTACTCCAGTACTCTTGCCTGGAAAATCCCATGGATGGAGGAGCCTGGTGGGCTGCAGTCCATGGGGTGGCTAAGAGTCGGACACGACTGAGCAACTTCACTTTCATTTTTCACTCTCATGCGTTGAAGAAGGAAATGGCAACCCACTCCAGTGTTCTTGCCTTGAGAATCCCAGGGACGTGGGAGCCTGGTGGGCTGCCATCTATTGGGTCGCACAGAGTCGGACACGAGTGAAGCAACTTAGCAGCAGCAGCAGCATGCTCTTTCTTTTGAATATACCAAACTTTCTCTTACATAGAACTTTATCTAAGTACATACAGTTTTCTCTTACAGAGGCTATTAGTTGTCTCCACTATAACAAAACACCTAGCCCTCTTTTTCTACAGTAACAGAATCCTAATTTTCACTTGTGCACATGTCTTCTTTGGGGCTTCCCAAATGGCACTAGTGGTAATGAACCCAACTGTCAATGCAGGGGACAGAAGAGATGTGGGTTGGATCCCTGGGTCAGGAAGATCCCCTGGAGGAGGGCGTGGGAACCCACTCCAGTATTCTTGCCTGGAGAATCCCATGGACAGAGGAGCCTGGCAGGCTACATACAGTCCATAGGCTCACAGTCAGACAGGACTGAAGTGACTTAGCACACAAACATGTCTGCTTTGAATACAAACCATTTTTCCAATCTCTGTCACAGCTAAATGTGGCCATGTTATTAAGGTATAAACCTGGGGTATAAGAAATGTTCTTAAAGAGGCATGTCCTTCCTTCTTCCCTTTCCTCTTTCTGCTGATTGGAGTGCTAATGAAATGATTACAGCTAGAACAGTCATCCTGGACCATGAAGAATCCTTCGAACTAGAGGATATACATAGTAGAACAACAAATAGAATAATTCTGGGTTCCTTGTACTGATGAGGACAGTCTATCCTTGGACAGTCCAGCCCTAAATTATGTAAGTGGGGTGAAATAAACTTCTCCATTTTAAGTCACTGCTATTTGCATTTTCTGTTACTTGCTATTGTACTAAAACCTAATAAATAAATTCATGGAGCAATCTCTTCTCTTGTCTTCATCATGATTAATCTTTGTGCTCTAGGTGTGAACTTAATTCACTCCCTCTGATAGTCCTTTTTGGTACCCCAAAATTAGTTTCCTTTCTTACATAATTTCACATCACCCTGATATTTTTATAGTAATTATCACAAATAAAATTTTAAAAGCTAATTAGATGACTTTGGGTCACTAACTCCTTTCCTGGGACTTCCCTGGTAGTCCAGTGGCTAAGACTCTGTACTCCCAATGCAGGGGGCCCAGGTTTGATCCCTGGTCAGGGAAGTAGATTCCACATGCTGCAATTAAGAGTTTGCATGCTGCAACTAAAGATCCCACATGCCACATGGAAGACTGAAGATCCCGCATGCTCTGACTAAGATCGGGCACAACTAAATAAAAAAGGAAATGGTTAAGAAATAACTCCTTTCCCTACTGGATTACAAACTGCATGGCTGCAGAGGTGTCTGTTGGTTTAGATATCACAAAACCAGTGCATGCTGCTGCTGCTGCTGCTAAGTCGCTTCAGTCGTGTCCAACTCTGTGCGACCCCATAGACGGCAGCCCACTAGGCTTCCCTGTCCCTGGGATTCTCCAGGCAAGAACACTGGAGTGGGTTGCCATTTCCTTCTCCAATGCATGAAACTGAAAAGTGAAAGTGAAGTCACTCAGTCATGTCCAACTCTAGCAACCCCATGGACTGCAGCCTACCAGGCTTCTCCATCCATGGGATTTTCCAGGCAAAAGTACTGGAGTGGGGTACCATTGCCTTCTCCAAACCAGTGCATATGTGTTGATTAAATAAATAATGAGTGAGTGAATGAATGTCAGCTTGCCCTAAAAATTTTAATAATGTGAATATTCTCATTGATACTAGAAGGCACCAATTTAACTGTAACCGTGAATTTAGTGTCCTTTATCTTCTGACTCCTCTATATCCACTTGCCCTCACTGTATTCATTCCATGTTCAAACTACCATAGAACTCAACCAACATCTACTTGATTTCATTAAAGAATGCCTTTATACCAACCATTAGCAAGCAATTTAGAGTTTAACAAAAACTCTGTAGTTGAGGAAACTAAACTTTAAATTGCACAACTTAATCATTCCTCCTCCCCAACAAATATTTGTCTCCCTGTGATGATGGCTGGGTAGAAGGATGGTTTCATCTTCTTTGGTGTATATTTCTTCCCATAGAATTTTTTTATCTGTTCTTCAAATTACTGTACCTTTAATAATTCAGAGAAATGCAATTCTAGTAAGATTTAAGGCAGGAGGAGAAGGGGACAACAGAGGATGAGATGGTTGGATGGCATCACCAACTCAATGGACATGGGTTTGGGTAGACTCCAGCAGTTGGTGATGGGACAAGGAGGCCTGGCATGCTGCGGTTCATGGGGTTGCAAAGAGTCGGACATGACTAACAGACTGAACTGAACTGAACTGAAACATCTGCTTAAAATTTTCTCCAAACTTGCATAGCCAATCTCATTACACAGGTGACCTTACTCAAGGATTATTAACTTTTTTTTTCAATTTGAAAGTCAAAAACAAAAAAAAGTTATATCAATGACATTTTATTTCTTATAATACTTTTAAAGTTGGGCATCTAAGGACTTACTGGGACACTGAAAGAGAGGGAAACTATAAAATGCTAAGCTGGTTCATTTATGAGGCTCCCCAGGTGGTGCTAGTGGTAAAGAATATGCCTCCAATGCAGGAGATGCAAGAGATGTCGGTTTGATCCCTGGATCAGGAAGATCCCCTGGAGAAGGGAATGGCTGCCCACTCCTAGAAAAGGGAATGGCTGCCAACTCCAGTGTTCTTGCCTGGAAAATTCCATGGACAGAGGAGCCTGGCAGTCTATGCGGCTGCAAAAAGTCAGACACGATTGAGTGGCTTGAGCAGCAGCAGCAAGCTGGTTCATTTATACTAAAACTATGGCAGTGTCAATGATCAAACAAATAAAGGTCAGTAATCACATTACTCAAAAAGTATGACTAGCAGACTTGTTTATGTTAAATTCATCCCTGACAAAGAGGTCACATGCTACAGTTTCATACATTGGGGATACTCAGAAAGACTATCATCAAATATTTTCAGAAATTTATTAACACTAAACATCTGCTTGAAATTAAAAGATGCTTACTCCTTTGAAGGAAAGTTATGACCAACCTAGATAGCATATTAAAAAGCAGAGACATTAATTTACCAACAAAGGTCCACCTAGTCAAGACTATGGTTTTTCCAGTAGTCATGTATGGATGTGAGAGTTGGACTGTGAAGCTGAGCGCTGAAGAATTGAAGCTTTTGAACTGTCGTGTTGGAGAAGACTCTTGAGAGTCTCCTGGACTGCAAAGAGATCTGACCAGTCCATCCTAAAGGAGATCTGTCCTGAGTGTTCATTGGAAGGACTGATGTTGAAGCTGAAACTCCAATACTTTGGTCACCTGATGTGAATAACTGACTCATTGAAAAAGACCCTGATGCTGGGAAAGGTTTAAGGCAGGAGGAGAAGGGGACAACAGAGGATGAGATGGTTGGATGGCATCACAAACTCAATGGACATGGGTTTGAGTAGACTCCAGCAGTTGGTGATGGACAGGGAGGCCTGGTGTGCTGCGGCTCATGGGGTTGCAAAGAATCAAACACGATTGAGCAACTGAACTGAACTGAAACATCTGCTTAAAATTTTCTGAGAATAACTCCAGTGCTATCTTATACTATCTTTTCACCACAGTCATTTGCTCCAAGTTAGTGAAATTCACTACAGATGCAACATTAGGGTCTTCTGAAAAATGAAATCTCTCTCAGATTTATTTGTAGTTTCCTATACATCCTAAACTGATTTATACCAGCAAGGAAAAGGAAGAAGAAATTCTTTAGGCCAATGAGTACACTGAGTCCACCTCCTAGCATCCACACATCAAAATAATATTACTGTGCACGGTGCTATTTTAAACCTGGGGATTCTCTAGTATTCACATTTATTAAAGGACAGAATTGCTATTAAAGCAAGTATTTTAGTTGCAAGTAATATTGAAAACTAGATTAAGGAGAACTGTTCTCCTTTTAATAGTACATGAGACATTCATTGTAATTGCTCTAAAACGCTGTGTTCCAACACACTGTGTCCCCACCTGCTACCTCTTTACATAGCTGACATTCTTTGCATGGCCATCTAGGAAACTTCAAAGAATTCATTTGGTTTGCTATTCTACTTTAGTACTCAGTTCAGTTCAGTTCAATTCAGTCGCTCAGTCATGTCCAACTCTTTGAGACCCCATGGACTGCAGCATGCCAGGCTTCCCTGTCCATCACCAACTCCTGGAGCTTACTCAAACTCATGTCCATCAAGTCAGTGATGCCATCCAACCATCTCATCCTCTGTCGTCCCCTTCTCCTCCTGCCTTCATTCTTTCCCAGCATCAGGGTCTTTTCAAATGAGTCAGTTCTTCACATCAGGTGGCCAAAGGATTGGAGTTTCAGCTTCAGTGTCAGTCCTTCTGATGAATATTCTGAACTGATTTCCTTTAGGATGGACTGGTTGGATCTCCTTGCAGTCCAAGGGACTCTCAAGAGTCTTCTCCAACATGACAGTTCAAAAGCTTCAATTCTTTGGCATTCAGCCTTCTTTATAGTCCAACTCTCACATCCACACATGACTACTGGAAAAACCATAGCTTTGACTAGATGGACTTTTGTTGGCAAAGTAATGTCTCTGCTTTTTAATATGCTGTCTAGGTTGGTCACAGCTTTTCTTCCAAGGAGCAAGCATGTTTTAATTTCATGGCTGCAGTCACCATCTGCAGTGATTTTTGAGCCCCCCAAAATAAAGTCTCGCACTCTTTCCATTATTTCCCCATCTATTTGCCGTGAAGTGATGGGACTGGATGCCATGATCTTAGTTTTCTTAATGTTGAGTTTTAAGCCAAGTTTTTCACTTTCATCAAGAGACTCTTTAGTTCTTCATTTTCTGCCATAAGAGTACTAGCGTCAATTTATATGTTCTTATTCTCTCTTAAAACTTTTGTTCATTTATCTGACTCTAGCCTAATAATATTGTTTATTATTATGAAATGAGAGAGAAGGAAGTCTACACTGATGTCAGGTTTATGCACAAGAGGTCAAAGCTAATTTCAAAAAGATAAAGGTTACTTTTAGAAAGTTGACTCAAGCTTATTTTTTCTGCAGGATTTAGCATAAGAGGCAAAATATGCAACTTTTGGAAAATACACTATTCTTCATGACAGATCATTTTACATAAACATATACTAGTTTTCCGGAGAAGGCAATGGCACCCCACTCCAGTACTCTTGCCTGGAAAATCCCATGGATGGAGGAGCCTGGTGGCCTGTCGTCCATGGGGTTGCTAAGAGTCGGACATGACTGAGTGACTTCACTTTCACTTTTCACTTCCATGCATTGGAGAAGGAAATGGCAACCCACTCTAGTGTTCTTGCCTGGAGAATCCCAGGTACGGGGGAGCCTGATGGGCTGCTGTCTATAGGGTCGCACAGAGTTGGACACGACTGAAGCGACTTAGCAGCACCATACTAGTTTTCAAAAAGTTTCTTACTGAGGTATTGTTTACATACATAATATGCACCCATTTTTAATATACAGGTTGATAACTTTTGATAAAAGCATACACTTGTGTAACCATCACCACAAATGGTTACCCTATGCTCACCCTAGGTCAGTATCCACTTTTTTCTGTCACTCTATTAGACAGGTCCTTTGTAGAACTTCACAAAAATGGAATCACAAAGTATACACTTTAGGTCTGGCTTCTTTTGCTCAGCATAATGTGTTTGAGATACATCTTTATTTTTCACATATCAGTAGTGTATTCCTTTCTAATGCAAAGTATTTTACTGTATGGATACATCAAAACTTTTTTATATACTCTTCCTTTAATAGACGTTTAGGTTGTTTCCAGTTTGGAGCCATTATGAATAAAGTTTCCCTGAACATTCACATATAATTCTGTATGTGAACATAAACTTCTGTTTCTCTTAGGTAAACACCTAAAATACCAGGTTACATGGTAAGAGTATTTTAAACTTTTTAGGAAATTATCAAAATGTTTTCCAAAGTGTTTATACACTTCACATTCATATTAGAGTTCTAGTATATTCCCATTCTTGGAAACACTTAATTTAGCCATTCCAGCAGACATGTGGTGCTGCCACATAGCACTTTTAATTTCCACTTCTGTGACTGCTAACGTGTTAAGTATCTTCTCCTGTGTTAGGCCAGACACATGTGATTTGGTGTGAAATACCCTTTCAAATCATTTGTCTATTTTTAATTGGGTTAATTTGACTTCTTACTGTTGAATTATAAGCTTTTTTTTTCTTTTTTTTTTTTAATGAAGACTGTTCTTTTTAGTCGTTTAAGGTTCACAGCAAAATTGAGAGGAAGGTACAGAGATTTCCCATCTTCCCCAAGCCCCTAGACATGCAAAGCTCTCTTTATAAACATCCCCCACCACAGAGTTACATTTGTTACACTTGATATTAATGAACCTACACTGATACACTATAAAGATCCAAAGTCCATAGTTGATATTACAGTTTACTCCTGTACATTGCAAGGGTTTATACAAATTTATAAGGACATGTGGACTTCCCTGGTAGCTCAGCTGGTAAAGAATCTGCCTGCAATGCAGGAGACCCTAGTTCAATTCCTGGGGTGGGAAGATCTGCTGGAGAAGGGATAGGCTATCCACTCCAGTATTCTTGGGCTTCCCTGGTGGCTCAGCTGGTAAAGAATCTGCCTGCAATGCAGGAGACTTGGGTTTGATCCCTGGGTTGGGAAGATCCCCTGGAGAAGAGAACAGCTACCCACTCCAGTATCTGGCCTGAAGAATTCCATGGATTGTAGAGTCCATAGTGTCACAAAGAGTTGGACACCATGGAGTGACTTTCACTTTCACTTTCATACTGACATGTATATATTATTATGATAACATACAGAATATTTTCACTGCCCTAAAGATCCTATGTTCCACCTATTCACCCTTGGAACCCAACCACTGTTCTTTTTTACTGTCTCTATAGGTTTGCCCTTTCAAGAATGTCATAAAGAATCATACAGAATATAGCCTTTTCAAACTGGCTTCTTTTTATTGTAACATACATTTAAGTTTCCTCCACACTTTTTCCTGGCTTTTCATAGCTCATTTCAAAGCTCTGAATAATAGCTTTTTTAAAAATCTCTGAATAATATTCCATTGTCTGGATGTACCACACTTGATCCATTTACCAACTGAGAGACATTTTGGTTTCTTCCAAGTTTTGGCGATTATGAATAAAGCTGCTATAAACATCCTTGTGCAGATTTTTGTATAGACAAAAGTTTTCAACTACTTTAGATAAATACCAAGAAGCAAGATTGCTCTGGATCATCTGATAAGGGTAGGTTTAGTTCTGTAGTAACTGTCTTCTAAGTTCCAGTACCATTTTGTACTCACATCAGCAATAAGTAAGTTTCCCTTGCTTCACATTTGAGCTCCGCATCTTGTGTCAGCATTTGGTATTGTCAGGTTTCTGTATTTTGACCATTCTAGCAGTTGTGCAATAGTACCTCACTCTGGTTTTAATGTGCATTTCCCTGATAACATATGATATGGAACATCTTTGCATATGCTTATTTGCCATCTGTATATCTTCTGAGATGAAGTGTCTGTTAAGGCCTTGGCCCATTTTTAAGTCAGTTGTTAGTTTTCAAACTGCTAAATTATAAGAGTTCTTTGTATATTATGGATAACAGTCCTTTAGCAGATATATGTTTAACAAATATTTTCTCCCAATCTTAGGCTTATCTCTTCTTTCTCTTGACTCTGTCTTTCACAGAGGAGAAATTTTATTAATGAAGTCTACTTACCAATTATTTCTTTCATGATTCATGTCCTTAGTATTGAATCTAAAAAGTCATCACCATACCTGAGGTCATGTGGATTTTCTCCTATGCTGCAATATAGGACCTTTATAATTCTGCCTTTTACATTTAGGTCTACAATCTACTTTGAGTTAATTTTTGTGAAGACTGTAAGATCTGTGTTTAGATTCATTTCCCTGCATTTGTATGTCCAGAATTGTAAGAGTTTTTCTTTAAAAATATTCTATATTCTGGGCATACATTCTTTGTAATATTTAGGTAATATATTTTAAAAATTTGCCTACACCAAGTCACAAAGATAGTCTCCTATATTCTGTTTTCATATTGTTTACTTTTACATTTTGGTCTTTGAACCACATTGAGTTAATTTTCATAGCAGTATAAGGCAAAGGTTGAGGTTCATTATTGCTTATATAATAGAAGTTGTTTCAGCCACACTAGTAACAGATTATTCTTTCCCCACTGAAGTGCCCTGTAACTTAAAAAAAAAATCAATTGACCATATATGATATATGTTCAGTTCAGTTCAGTCACTCAGTCGTGTCCGAATCTGCAACCCCATGGACTGCAGCTCACCAGACTCCCTGTCCATCACCAACTCCCGGAGCTTACTCAAACTCATGTCCAAGTCAGTGATGGCATCCAACCATATCTTCCTCTGTCATCCCCTTCTCCTCCCACCATCAATCTTTCCCAGCATCAGGGTCTTTTCCAATGAGTCAGTTCTTCGCATCAGGTGGCCAAAGGATTGGAGTTTCAACTTCAGCATCAGTCCTTCCAATGAATATTCAGAACTGATTTCCTTTAGGATTGACTGGTTGGATCTCCTTGCAGTCCAAGGGACTCTCAAGAGTCTTATCCAACACCACAGTTCAAAAGCATCAATTCTGCGCTCAGCTTTCTTTATAGTCCAACTCTCATGTCCATACATGACTACTGGAAAAAGCATAGCTTTGACTAGTTGGCAAAGTAATGTCTCTGGCTTTTTAATAAGCTGTCTAGGTTTGTTTTAGCTTTTCTTCCAAGGAGTAAGCATCTTTTAATTTCATGGCTGCAGTCACCATACACAGTGATTTTGGAGCCCCCAAAAATAGTCTCTCACTGTTTCCATTATTTCCCCATATATTTGCCAAGAAGTGAAGGGACCAGATGCCATGATCTTAGTTTTCTGAATGTTGAGCTTTAAGCCAACTTTTTCACTCTACTCTTTCATTTTCATCAAGAGGCTCTTTGGTTCTTCACTTTCTGCCATAAGGGTGGTGTAATCTGAATCTCTGTCTGAGGTTATTGATATTTCTCCTGGCAATCTTGATTCCAGCTTGGGCTTCATCCAGCCCGACATTTCACATGATGTACTCTGCATATAAGTTAAATAAGCAAGGTGACAATATACAGGCTTGACGTACTCCTTTCCTGATTTGGAACCAGTCTGTTGTTCCATGTCCAGTTCTAACTGCTGCTTCTTGTCCTACATACAGATTTATCAGCAGGCAGGTCAGGTGGTCTGGTATTCCCATTTCTTTAAGAATTTTCCACAGTTTGTTGTGATTTACACAGTCAAAGGCTTTGGCATAGTCAATAAAGCAGAAGTAGATGTTTTTCTGGAACTCTCTTGCTTTTTGATGATCCAACTGATGTTGGCAATTTGATCTCCGGTTTCTCTGTCTTTTCTAAAACCAGCTTGAACACCTTGAAGTTCATGGTTCACGGACTATTGAAACCTGGCTTGGAGAATTTTGAGCGTTACTTTGCTATGTGTGAGATGAGTAAAATTGTGTGGCAGTTTGAACATTCTTTGGCATTGCATTTCTTTGGGATTGGAATGAAAACTGACCTTTTCCAGTCCTGAGGCCACAGCTGAGTTTCCAAATTTGCTGGCAATTGAGTGCAGCACTTTCACAGCATCATCTTTCAGGATTTGAAATAGCTCAACTGGAATTCCATCACCTCCATTAGCTTTGTTCATAGTGATGCTTCCTAAGGCCCACTTGATTTCACATTCCAGAATGTCTGTTGCTAGGTGAGTGGTCACACTATTGTTATTATCTGGGTCATGAAGATCTTTTTTGTATAGTTCTTCTGTGTATTCTTGCCACCTCTTCTTAATATCTTCTGCTTCTGTTAGATCCATTCCATTTCTGTCCTTCATTGAGCCCATGAAATATTCCCTTGGTATCTCTAATTTTCTTGAAGAGATCTCTAGTCTTTCCCATTCTATTTTTTTCCTCTATTTTTTTGCATTGATTGCTGAGGAAGATTTTCTTATCTCTCCTTGCTATTCTTTGGAACTCTGCATTGAAATGGGTATATCTTTGCTACTCTCCTTTGCTTTTCACTTCTCTTCTTTTCTCAACTATTTTTAAGGCCTCCTCAGACAGCCATTTTGCCTTTTTGCACTTCTTTTTCTTGGGGATGGTCTTGAACTCTGGCTCCTGTACAATGTCATGAACCTCTATCCACAGTTCTTCAGGCACTCTGTTTATCAGATCTAATCCCTTGAATCTAGTTCTCACTTCCACTGTATAATTGTAAGGGATTTGATTTAGATCATACCTAAATGGTCTTGTGGTTTTCCATACTTTCTTCAATTTAAATCTGAATTTGGCAATAAGGAGTTCATGATCAACCACAGTCAGCTCCTGGTCTTGTTTTTGCCGACTGTATAGAGTTTCTCTATCTTTGGCTGCAAAGAATATAATCAATCTGATTTCAGTATTGACCATCTGGTGATGTCCATGTGTAGACTGTTCTTTTTGTTGTTGTTGTTGTTGTTGTTGTTGGAAGAGGGTGTGACCAGTGCGTTCTCTTGGCAAAACTGTTAGCCTTTTCCCTGCTTCATTTTGTACTCCAAGGCCAAATTTGCCTGTTACTACAGTTGTTTCTTGACTTCCTACTTTTGCATTCTAGTCCCCTATAATGAAAAGGACATATTTTTTTGGTGTTAGTTCTCGAAGGTCTTGTAGGTCTTCATAGAACTGTTCAACTTCAGCTTTAAGGATTACTGGTCAGGCATAGACTTGGATTACCGTGTTATTGAATGGTTTGCCTTGGAAACAAACAGAGATCATTCTGTCATTTGAGATTTCATTGAGGTACTGCATTTCAGACTCTTGTTGACTATGATGGCTACTCCATTTCTTATAAGGGATTCTTGTCTAAAGTAGTAGATATAATAGTCCTCTGAGTGAAATTCACCCATTCCAGTCCTTTTTAGTTCATTGATTCCTAAAATGTTGATATTCACTCTTGCCGTCTCCTGTTTGACCACTTCCAATTTACCTTGATTCATGGACCTAACATTCCAAGTTCCTATGCAATATTGTTCTTTACAGCATCAGACTTTACTTCTATCACCAGTCAAATCCACAACTGGGTGCTGTTTTGCTTTGGCTCTGTCTCTACTTTCTTTTTTTTTTTTTTTTTAGTTGTTTTTTGTTTTTTGTTTTTTGTTTTTTTTAAATTTTATTTTATTTTTAAACTTTACATAACTGTATTAGATTTGCCAAATATCAAAATGAATCCGCCACAGGTATACATGTGTTCCCCATCCTGAACCCTCCTCCCTCCTCCCTCCCCATTCCATCTCTCTGGGTTGTCCCAGTGCACCAGCCCCAAGCATCCAGTATCGTGCATCGAACCTGGACTGGCAACTCATTTCATACATGATATTTACATGTTTCAATGCCATTCTCCCAAATCTTCCCACCCTCTCCCTCTCCCACAGAGTCCATAAGACTGTTCTATACATCACTGTCTCTTTTGCTGTCTCGTACACAGGGTTATTGTTACCATCTTTCTAAATTCCATATATATGCGTTAGTATACTGTATTGGTGTTTTTCTTTCTGGCTTACTTCACTCTGTATAATAGGCTCCAGTTTCATCCACCTCATTAGAACTGATTCAAATGTATTCTTTTTAATGGCTGAATAATACTCCATTGTGTATATGTACCACAGCTTTCTTATCCATTCATCTGCTGATGGACATCTAGGTTGCTTCCATGTCCTGGCTATTATAAACAGTGCTGCGATGAACATTGGGGTACTCGTGTCTCTTTCCCTTCTGGTTTTCTCAGTGTGTATGCCCAGCAGTGGGATTGCTGGATCATAAGGCATGTCTATTTCCAGTTTTTTAAGGAATCTCCACACTGTTCTCCATAGTGGCTGCACTAGTTTGCATTCCCACCAACAGTGTAAGAGGGTTCCCTTTTCTCCACACCCTCTCCAGCATTTATTACTTGTAGACTTTTGGATTGCAGCCATTCTGACTGGCGTGAAATGGTACCTCATAGTGGTTTTGATTTGCATTTCTCTGATAATGAGTGATGTTGAGCATCTTTTCATGTGTTTGTTAGCCATCTTTATGTCTTCTTTGGAGAAATGTCTATTTAGTTCTTTGGCCCATTTTTTGATTGGGTCATTTATTTTTCTGGAGTTGAGCTGTAGGAGTTGCTTGTATATTCTCGAGATTAGTTGTCTCTACTTTCTTTCTGGAATTATTTCTCCACTGATCTCCAGTAGCATATTGGGCACCTACCAACCTGGGAGTTCATCTTTCAGTGTCCTATCTTTTTGATTTTTCATATAGTTCATGGGATTCTCAAGGCAAGTATACTGAAGTGGTTTGCCATTCCCTCTCCAGTAGACCCCATTTTGTCAGAACTCTCCACCATGACCCATCCATCTTGGGTGGCCCTATACAGCATGGCTCATAGTTTCACTGAGTTAGACAAGGCTGTGGTCCATGTGATCAGTTTGATTAGTTGTGATTGTGGTTTTCATTCATTTGATTAGTTGTCTGTGCTTGTGGTTGGCCCTCTGGTGGGTAAGGATAAGAAGCTTATGGAAGCTTGCTGATGGGAGAGGCTGACTGAGGGGGAAATTGGGTCTTATTCGGATGGGTGGGGCCATGCTTAAAGTAAATCTTTAATCCAATTTTCTGTGGTGGGCAGAGCTGAGTTCCCTCCCTGTTTTTTGAATTGAGGCCAAACTATGGTCCAGGTAATGAAGATAATGGTGACCTTCAAAAAGTCCCATGCACGCACTGCTGCACTGAGTGCCCCTGAGCAGCAGCAGGCCACTACTGACCCACGCCTCTGCCAGAGGCTCCTGGATACTCACAGACAAGTGTGGGTCAGTCTTTTTGGGGGTCATGGCTCCTTTCTCCTGGGTCCTGGTGAGCACAAGATTTTGTTTGTGCCATCCAAGAGTCTGTTTCCGCAGCCCCGTGTAAGTTCTGGCAGCTCTATGGCGGGGTTAATGGCCACCTCCTCCAAGAGGGCTTATGCCATACCCAGGTCTGCTGCACCCAGAGCCCCTGTCCCTGTGGCAGGCCACTGCTGACCTGTACCTCCACAGGAGACACTTGAACACTTTCTGGCTCAGTCTCTGTGGGGTCTTTGGGTCCTGGTGCACACAAGGTTTGTTTGAGCCCTCTGAGTGTCTCTGGTGGGTATGGAGTTTGATTCTAAATGTGATTTCATCCCTCCTACCATTTTGCTGGAGCTTCCCCTTTGCCCTTGGATGTGGAATACCTTTTTTGGTGGGATCCAATATTCTCCTGCCCATGGTTGTTCAGCAGCGAGTTGTAATTTTGGAGTTCTCTCAGGAGAAGATGAGTGCACATCTTTCTACTCTGCCATCTTCCTCCGCCACACTCATAAAGCTGTTGTTTGCAGGAGCCCGTAATCCTTCATTCCTCAGTAACCTTACATTCTCGGCTGTGCTCCTCTGTGCAAGTAGGGCTGGGCACTAGGCTCCTGGGATGGCAGGGAGAAGTAGTCGGTGGGGAGAAGGACTTGAGGTCCAAGAGGAATGGGGGTGGGCCACCAGGGCAGCTGGAGGGCCGAGCAAGGATAGGGCAGGCCCGACCATATATGTGATGGTGTATTAATATTTCCACCCTCTCTCTATTCTGTTCCATTGATCTTTCACTCTCTCCTCATGCCACTGCCATGTTGATTTGACTACTGTAGCTTTGTAGTAAATCTGGAATCAGAGAATCCTTCCAATTTGTTGTTTTTCAAAAATTTTTTGGCTATACTAGGCCCTGACTTTGCATACACATTTTAGAACACATCAGTGTCTGAAAAAACAGCCTACTTGGATTTTGTTTGGAATTTAATTGAGTTTATAGTAGAATTTTGGAGGAACAAATATCATAACAATATTTATTCTTCCAATTTATGAACATGGTATATCTCTCCCTACATTAGGTCTTTTCTATTTTTCATCTACAATGCTTTTACAGTCCTCATTCAGTACACCAGTTTTCACACATCTTGTTAAATTTGTAGGGATAAACGTGCATTTCAAGTTTTTGGAAAATATTTTCAATGGTATCATTAGATTAATTTTAATTTTCAATTTTTCTTCATGTAAAAGCAAACAATTAATGATCTTGCACCCAGTTAAACATATATTTTAGTACCTTTTTGTGAATTTATTAGAATTTTATCTGTTAAAGATCATATCATCCATGAATAAAACAGAGTTTTACTTCTTTCTTTAAATTTGTATGCTTTTATTTCTCACCCTTATTGTACTGCACTGCCCAATATGTCCAGTACAAAAATGAATAAAAATGGCAAGAGTAAACATCTTTGTCTTGTTTCTAATCTTAAGTCAAAAATATTCAGTCCTTCAGCATTATGAAGTATCATAACTGTGGCATTTTTGTAGACAGACCTTTTATAGGTTGAGGAATTTCCTTCTATTCTCAGTTTACTGAAACTTTGTATCATGGGTAGATGCTTTTACTACAACTATTTACATGGTCATACATTTTTATCCTTTATTAATGTGGTGAATTATATTGACTTTAGGATGTTAAAAAGAAAAACCTTGCCTTTCCAACATATACCCAATTTGATCATGATGTATAATATTTTTAATAGAATGCTGTGCTGTGTTTGTTACTATTTGATCAGGAATTTTTTGACACCATATTCACGAGTAGTATTGATATATAATTTTTCTTTTGTGTAATGACTTTGGTATCACAGTAATCTTGACTTAATATAACAACTTGGGAACAACCCTCATTCTTTATTTTCCAAAAGGGTTCTTACTAGTGAACCATCTGGGCCTAAACTTCTCTGTGGGAGAAATTTTAATTAATATAAAACTTAATTATATGTGTGTGTGCTAAGTCGTTTCAGTCATGTCCAACTCTGTGTGACCCCATGGTCTGTAGCTTACCAGGCTCCTCTGTCCAGGCATGAATACTGGAGTGGGTTGCCATTTCCTTTTCCAGGGGATCTTCCCAAACCAGGGATTGAACCTGGGTCTCTTACGTTGTCTGCACTGGCAGGTGGGTTCCTTACCACTAGCGCCACCTTTAATTTAATTTATTAAAATCACATCCCCTACATCAAACAAATGCATTAAAATTTTAAAGTATTGGGTTGACCAAGAAGTTTGTTGGAGTTTTCCTGTAAGATCTTATGGAATAAGCTGAACAAATGTTTTGGTCAACCGAATACCTATTGACCAACAACTACTACCTACAAGACTAAGCATGAGGGTGAAGAAAAACAAAGATAAATATGTCATAAACTCTAAACTGAAACTTTAAAAAGATATGTAGATAAGTAATCAAACAATAAAACTAAGCCAAAATTATGAGCATTAAAGAGACACAGAAACAAGGTATTAGGAGGTATAGAAAAGGAGCAATTATTTCCAATTGTGGAGAGAGGAGGAGAGAACTCAGAGAAGTTCTTGCATTTCATCAACAGCAACTAATGAGATAAAGATTTTGTTGAGAGGGTAAGAGGGGGATAATAATGAGGCAGAAGAATTACATGATCACGGCAGTGTGAATGCACTTCTCATGTTTAGCAACTCAGATATGAGGAAAAGCATAGTGAGGAGATGAGACAGAAAAAATAAATTAGTGCTCAATTATGGGAAATGGGTAATTTAAAACAGGTTCAACACTTACCAAGGCACAAATATTTTGCTATTAATTCTATATGATCATAAACAAGGAAAGGGTTCAGAGACTATTTCTCTTCTCTGAATTCCCATAGTGCAGATGATCTTGACAACTCTATTGTTTTGAACTATTTGCTAGATGTTACATTAAGAATATCTTACCTTTATGATTATAGAGACAATATTTTATATTTTGATGTAACCAGACTAGCACTGTTCTGGGCACATTATATGCATATACTTTTGACTTGACAACTCTGGTCCTTTCCCTTTCTCTATTGCCTCTTTTAACAATAATAAAATAGAAATTCTCTCATTGCATTTCTCATTCCTCATTGCATTTCTCATTCCTCATTGCATTTCTCATTCCTCATTGCAGTGAGTATGTAAATATCCATGTCTTCATGTATGTGTGGTGGGGGGGAGACTGAAAAACTGAAAATTAAAAGTATGTTTGATTAGGAAAATACATGAAAAAGTATTTTCAATATAGTTCTACCATCAAAAATTAAGATAAAAATTATTACTCTTAAATGACAAATTTTACCATATTCTATATAAAGAGTATATATCACTTGCTAGTCCTCATCTCTATATTTCAATTCTTTCTATTATACTGTATTTTCACCCATTTTCAGGGGAATTAGTTGTTCAATTGATCTTCCCAGGTGGCTTAGTGGTAAAGAATCCACCTGCCAATGTCAAAGGCCCAGATTTGATACCTGGATCCAGAATATCACCTGGAGGAGAAAATGGCAACCCACTGTAATACTCTTGTCTGGAAAATCCCAAGGACAGAGGAGCCTAGCAGGTTACAGACAATGGGGTTGCAAAGAGTTGGACACAACTGAAGCAACGTAGGATGCACACAGTTGTTCAATTATATGAAAGCAACATTTTAGGAAAGCAAAGAATGTGATTGAAATGTGTATCAATTAGACGATCATAAAGTAACAAAACTTACAACTGCAGCATTTTCCATTGACAAGTAAATAAAGACAAATTAGACATTAAATCTGTTGGATCAGCAGAAAACTGATTAACTCTAGGTCATAATGACACTAAATCAAAGTAGAACAAATAGGAATAGGAACTGGAGGTTTTACACATTCTGTTAACATAATCAAGGGTAGGTTAAGGACATAGCACTGTTACAAAAATGGGACAGATGGTTTAGACTAATGATTTGATACTTTTGGGTGACTTCCATGATTCATATTATTGGTTGGAGCAAACTACACAATAAACATTGCTTCACAATTATTTTAAAAATGAGTAAGTACATTTTACCAAAAATCTGCAGAACATAATTTCTGAACTTTATCATATAAAAAGAGAATGTAAATAAAAGACTAATATAATCAGCTTTGGTCCATAAAAAACATAATGCAATAGAAAATAAGACAAGAATATTAAATACTGTTTAGAACCTACAATAGACATTAGACATGTTGTGAGTGCGTGTTACGTCGCTTCAGTAATGTCCTACTCTTTGCGACTCTGTGGACCATAGCCTGCCAAGCTCCTCTGTCCATGGGATTCTCCAAGCAATAATACAAGAATGGATTGCCATGTCCTCCTCCAGGGGATCTTCCCAACCCAGGGACTGAACTGGTTTCTCTTATATCTCCTACATTGGCAGGTGGGTTCTTTTACCACTATCAATAGCTGGGAAGCCATGTTAGTGTTTGCAAATTTAATTGCAGGATCAAAACATTTTCTTAGAAAAAGCAGAATCCAAGGGGGGGAAAATCTGGTAAATGTGGAGAACATAACAAAGTAAGACAAAGGAACTGATACAGAACCTTTTAAATGCATCCAATCAGGAGGTTTTTAAAATGCTTGTTATTCACAAGTGCTTTCATTAACAGTTACTAAATATCTCTTAACATAATGAAATAAAATCAAAATATTTCTGATAAGATGTGTGCTGCTGCTGCTGCTGCTGCTAAGTCACTTCAGTCGTGTCCAACTTTGTGCGAGCCCATAGACGGCAGCCCACCAGGCTCCTCCGTCCCTGGGATTCTCCAGGCAAGAACACTGGAGTGGGTTGCAATTTCCTTCTCCAATGCATGAAAGTGAAAAGTGAAAGGGAAGTCGCTCAGTCATGTCCGACTCTCAGCGACCCCATGGACTACAGCCTACCAGGCTCCTCTATCCATGGGATTTTCCAGGCAAGAGTACTAGAGTGAGGTGCCACTGCCTTCTCCGGATGTCTGTGCTGCTAACTGCTATAAATTGATGCTGCTCTTCCATGGCATTTTGGATTTTAATAAAACACTTTCACTTACATTGCTTTCATTTATGTAACTTTAGGAGAAGGAAATGGCAACCCACTCCAGTGTTCTTGCCTTGAGAATTCCGGGGACGGGGGAGCCTGATGGGCTGCCGTCTATGGGGTCGCACAGAGTCGGACACGACTGAAGCGACTTAGCAGCAGCAGAATTTATATAACTTTAAAACTAAATGTGTCAATTTCATTTAGTTCAGTTCAGCCGCTCAGTTGTGTCTGACTCTTTGCGACCCCATGGACTGCAGCATGCCAGGCTTCCCTGTCCATCACCAACTCCCAGAGTTTACTCAAACTCATATTCATTGAGTCAGTGATGCCATCCAATCATCTCATGCTCTGTCGTCCCCTTCTCCTCCCACCTTCAATCTTTCCCATCATCAGGGTCTTTTCCAATGAGTCAGTTCTTCGCATCAGGTGGCCAAACTATTGAAGTTTCAGCTTCAGCATCAGTCCTTCCAATGAATATTCAGGACTGATTTCCTTTAGGATGGACTGGTTGGATCTCCTTGCTGTCCAACGACAGCAATTTGCATTAAGGAATATTAAAGTTGAAATTTAAATTACAAAAGAAGTTCAGATCAGATCAGATCAGATCAGTCGCTCAGTCGTGCCCGACTCTTTGCGACCTCATGAATCGCAGCAGGCCAGGCCTCCCTGTCCATCACCAATTCCCGGAGTTCACTCAGACTCACATCCATTGAGTCAGTGATGCCATCCAGCCATCTCATCCTCTGTCTCCCCTTCTCCTCCTGCCCCCAATCCCTCCCAGCATCAGAGTCTTTTCCAGTGAGTCAACTCTTCGCATGAGGTGGCCAAAGTACTGGAGTTTCAGCTTCAGCATCCTTCCTTCCAAAGAAATCCCAGGGCTGATCTCCTTCAGAATGGACTGGTTGGATCTCCTTGCAGTCCAAGGGACTCTCAAGAGTCTTCTCCAACACCACAGTTCAAAAGCATCAATTCTTCACCACGCAGCCTTCTTCACAGTCCAACTCTCACATCCATACATGACCACAGGAAAAACCATAGCCTTTACTAGACGGACCTTTGTTAGCAAAGTAATGTCTCTGCTTTTCAATATGCTATCTAGGTTGGACATAACTTTCCTTCCAAGGAGTAAGCGTCTTTTAATTTCATGGCTGCAGTCACCATCTGCAGTGATTTTGGAGCCCAAAAAAAGAAAGTCTGAAACTGTTTCCACTGTTTCCCCATCTATTCCCATGAAGTGATGGGACCGGATGCCATGATCTTTGTTTTCTGAATATTGAGCTTTAAGCCCACTTTTTCACTCTTCACTTTCACTTTCATCAAGAGGCTTTTTAGTTCCTCTTCACTTTCTGCCATAAGGGTGGTGTCTCTTTAAACAATTAAACTGCAACAAACATACGTCTAAACAATTCCTTACCAATCAGAGCACATTATTTATAGAATCTTAATGGGTTTTACAAACATTAACAAAATAAATTTCAAAGCATCCTCAGGATAGATATGATTTCTATTCCACTCAGTTTATACACAAGGACAGATCACACTAATATACAGAGTGAAGTATGTATGTGAAGTTGATGGACATAAACAAAACTGGGATTGAGATCATAATTTGATCAAATCATGACTCAGGAGATAAAAATTAGCAGCAAAAAAAAAAGATACTAAAAACTATTTAAAAATACTCTGGCTCATTTAAAAAAAAAAAAGATTTGAAGTTTCTTTTAGAATACATACATCATAATAGAAATTACATCTCCTCAGAAGTTGTTTTTGTTATTGGTCTTGGGTATCTGTTTTACTGTTTGTGTGTGTGTTTATGTGTATCTTTATGTTAAATATACCCAGTGAGTTTATGTTAAATTGTTTATTAGATTTTTATAGGTTGTGACTTGTCCTGATAGAAAATTTTCAGGTCTGTTGTCTTGGTTTATAATTGACTCATGCTCAGGAGAAGGCAATGGCACCCCACTCCAGCACTCTTGCCTGGAAAATCCCATGGATGGAGGAGCCTGGTGGGCCGCGGTCCATGGGGTCGCTAAGAGTTGGACACAACTGAGCAACTTCACTTTGACTTTTCACTTTCATGCACTGGAGAAGGAAATGGCAACCCACTCCAGTGTTCTTGCCTGGAGAATCCCAGGGATGGGGGAGCCTGGTGGGCTGCCATCTATGGGGTCGCACAGAGTTGGACATGACTGAAGCAACTTAGCAGGGTAAGTTTAGACTTAGGTTATTTTCTAATCTTAACCACATTTTATCAATTTTGCCTATCACAGTAAGCATGACTGTTTGCATACTAGATAGAAGAAAGGGTCTGGATGAAAGCTTCAGAAGCAGATCTTTGAGGTTAATCCTCTACCTCAACGCACAACTTTGACCCAGTTGATTTAGTCAAATTAAAATAAATAACACTGTCTAAAATATAGGGCTTCCCAGGTGGCTCAGGGGTAAGATTCCATTTGCCAAGTAGGAGACACAGGTTTGATCCCTGGGTCAGGAAGATCCCCTGAAGAAAGAAAGGCAACCCACTCCAGTATTCTTGCCTGGAGAATGCCACAGACAGAGGCGCTTGGTGGGTTACAGTCCATGGGATAGCAAAAGAGTTGGACACAACTTGGTGACTAAATAACAACAATCTAAAATATACCCTTTCTCATGGTTAACAGGGGTAAAAGGAGAGATCTATATCTAGCTTAGATTTATATTCCTAGATTAGTATGTCACACAGAGTGGATATTTGAATGCTTTAGTTAATATACTTCTTTTATGTGCTCAAGAGCACCAAAAAATGCTTTTTTTATTGAAATATTTCACTAATTTATGTTAGCAAAGGAAATAAAAGCAAATCATACTTTCTCCAAAAATAAAATGACCGTTAATAACCAGTTTAATGATGCTGAATGTTTTTTAAAACTTCTTTCTGGAGAAACTTTTTTTAATAATGAAAAAAGAACCTTCCAAATGCACCAGGACAAGTTCAAAAACAGCAATATCCTTGAACCTGAGCAACAGTTTTACCATCTGTCAGCATTTAACCAACTCTTCCAGATCCAAGATCAAGTACCTGAATTGAAATGCCTGAGCCATAGCCTGCCTAGCCAAAGCATTTAACTCATACAATGGAAACAGTGAGAGACTTTATTTTGGGGGGTTCCAAAATAACTGCAGATGGTGATTGCAGCCATGAAATCAAAAGATGCTTACTCCTTGGAAGAAAAGCTATGACCAACCTGGACAGCATATTAAAAAGCAGGGACATTGCTTTGCCAACAGAGGTCCATCTAGTCAAAGGTATGGCTTTTCCAGTAGTCATGTATGGATGTGAGAGTTGGACTATAAGAAGGCTGAGCACCAAAGAACTGAAGCTTCTGAACTGTGGTGTTCAAGAAGACTCTTGAGAGTCCCTTGGACTGCAAGGAGTCCAGTCAATCCTAAAGGAGATCAGTCCTGAATATTCATTGGAAGGACTGATGCTGAAGCTGAAATTCCAATACTTTGGCCACCTGAGGCGAAGAACTGACTCATTGGAAAAGACCCTGATGCTGGGTAAGATTGAAGGTGGGAGAAGAAGGGGACGACAGAGAATGAGATGATTGGATGACATCACTGACTTCGATGGACATAAGTTTGAGTAAGCTCCAAGAGTTGGTGATGGACAGGGAAGCCTGGCGTGCTGCAGTCCATGGGGTCACAAAGAGTCAGACATGACTGAGCAACTGAATTGACTGAGTTGATCATCTGTCTGGGATACTAACATGGGAGGAACCCAGGACAATCAAAGGTGTAAGTAATTTCTGATTTACCAGATGCTACTGTCGATTCATCCCCATGTTCCACCTTGATCATCCTAATGGTAAACTAAATTCATCTAAAGGGAAAAAAGTATTTCTGCTTCTCAGCTATGGATTTCCATTGTCTTAAAACTCCTTTCAAGTACACACAGCTCTGATCAAACAGATCTTACCCCATTCCATTCCATCTTTCACTTACGGAACCTCAGAGTGCCATCCTATCAAAGTCTCTTCCTAGGGAAGCCAGCATCTAATAACTGCTCTTTGAAGTTCAGCCACTTTTTTATACCTAGGACAATTGTGTAGGGGCACCTCAGCTTCAGATCTCCCTGTAGTGCTGGCTGGTGCTGGCCAGGCAGAGGCACCATCCAATGGGCTGCAACTACACATTCTTCAATGAGGCCTGAATCACAACCTTGTGGAGATGAGCACTCTTAAGTTTGTCCTCCTTTGGGTACTCTTCCTCAGCATAAAATATGCTTATATAATGTTTCACATCTTTATAATTACTCTCTTAACATAGTTTATTAACTTTTTGTGTTAAATTTTGCTTGGATGAATTACTGTGTGTCATCTGTCTCCTAACAAACCCATTTAGTAAGGATAGCTCCAAGTGTGCACCACGATTGAAAGCAGAAAGCAATGAAGAGTGCTTAATCCTGGAGAGTTTAATCAGCTACTGAAAAACAGATTGAAGAACTGGAGATTTTCACCCCAAGAGATATATTATTTAAGGTATTTACAAATACACCCCTTGGCTGGTGTCTGAAGACTTGAATTTTTTTAACTTTAATTTTTATTTAGAGGATAATTACTTGACAATACTGTGATGGTGTCTGTCATACATCAACACGAATCAGCCATAGGTATACATATGTCCCCTCCCTCTTGAACCTTCCTCCCACCTCCCTCCCCATCCCAGCCTTCTAGATTCCCTGAGTAAATTCCCACTGGCTATCTATTTTACTTATGGTAATGTATATGCTTCAACACTACTCTCTCAAAGCATCCCGCCTTCTCCCTTCCCCACTGTGTCCAAAAGTCTTCTTTATGTCTGCATCTCTTCTTTGCTGCCCTGCAAATAGGATCATCAGTACTCTTTCTAGATTCCATATATATGTATTAGTATACAATATTTGTCTTTCTCTTTCTGACTTATTTCACTGTGTATATTAGGCTCTAGTTTCTGAGGAAACCATCACTCTGACAGGAGTGACTCACCATCCCTAAACCGTTTGTGAAAACAACGAATTATGTTGACCATCTGATTAGCTTCTGGGAGTGTGGAATTTTGATACATGCTAGGTAGAAGGCGTCCACATGACTAGCCCCCAGTAGAAATCTGGTATCTGAATCTATAATGAGCTTCCCTGGTTGGCAACATTTCACAGTGTTGTCACAACTCACTGTTAGGAGAAGTAAGTACATTCTGTCTGACACCAACTGGAAGACGACCCTTAGAAGTACGTGCCTGCTTTCCTCCAGACTCCATCTTTACCCTTGTCTGATTTTCCTTTGTACCTTTTCACTGTAATAAATCATAACTGGGCATAAAACTATTTCCTGAACTCTGTCAGTTCTCCTAGTGAATTATCAAAACTGGAGGTGGTCTTGGGGAATCTTCAACACAGAAACACAGGCAGGGAATGATAAGAAAAGAAAAGGCAAAGATTGAAGCAAGGACACAAATAAAACTTGTCGAAATAAAAGAAGAATGTATTATAAAATTTAAATTATTTTTGGAAATCTCTAAGAGCCAAACTCATGTTACATACACAGAGGCAAGAATACACAGAAGAACTGTACAAAAAAGATCTTCACGACCCAGATAATCACGATGGTGTGATCACTCACCTAGAGCCAGACATCCTGGAATGTGAAGTCAAGTGGGCCTTAGGAAGCATCACTACGAACAAAGCTAGTGGAGGTGATGGAATTTCAGTTGAGCTATTTCAAATCCTGAAAGATGGCACTGTGAAATGCTGTACTCAGTATGGCAGCAAATATGGAAAACTCAGCAGTGGCCACAGGACTGGAAAAGGTCAGTTTTCATTCCAGTCCCAAAGAAAGGCAATGCCAAAGAATGCTCAAACTACCACACAATTGCACTCATCTCACAGGCTGGTAAAGTAATGCTTAAAATTCTACAAGCCAGGCTTCAGCAATATGTGAACCGGGAACTTCCTGATGTTCAAGCTGGTTTCAGAAAAGGCAGAGGAACCAGAGATCAAACTGTCAACATCCCATGGATCATCGAGAAAGCAAGAGAGTTCCAGAAAAACATCTATTTCTGCTTTATTGACTATGCCAAAGCGTGGATGACAATAAACTATGGAAAATTCTGAAAGAGATGGGAATACCAGACCACCTGACCTGCCTCTTGAGAAACCTATATGCAGGTCAGGAAGCAACAGTTAGAACTGGACATGGAACAACAGACTGGTTCCAAATCGGAAAAGGAGTACATCAAGGCTGTATATTGTCACCCTGCTTATTTAACTTCTATGCAGAGAACATCATGAGAAATGCTGGACTGGAGGAAGCACAAGCTGGAATCAAGATTGCCGGGAGAAAGAGCAATAACCTCAGATATACAGATGACACCACCCTTATGGCAGAAAGTGAAGAGGAACTAAAAAGCCTCTTGATGAAAGTGAAAGAGGAGAGTGAAAAAGTTGGCTTAAAGCTCAACATTCAGAAAAAGAAGATCATGGCATCCAGTCCCATCACTTCATGGCAGATAGATGGGGAAACAGTGGAAACAGTGGCTGACTTTATATTTCTGGGCTCCAAAATCACTGCAGATGGTCATTGCAGCCATGAAATCAAAAGATGCTTACTCCTTGGAAGGAAAGTTATGACCAACCTAGACAGCATATTAAAAAGCAGGGACATTACTTTGCCAACAAAGGTCTGTCTAGTCAAGGCTATGGTTTTTCCAGTGGTCATGTATGGATGTGAGAGTTGGACTATAAAGAAAGCTGAGTGCCAAAGAATTGATGCTTTTGAACTGTGGTGTTGGAGAAGGCTCTTGAGAGTCCCTTGAACTGCAAGGAGATCCAACCAGTCCATCCTAAAGGAGATCAGTCCTGGGTGTTCATTGGAAGGACTGATGTTGAAGTTGAAACTCCAATATTTTGGCCACCTGATGCGAAGAGCTGACTCATTGGAAAAGACCCTGATGTTGGGAAAGATTGAGGGCAAGAGGAGAAGGGAACAACAGAGGATAAGATGGTTGGATGTCATCATTGACTTGATGGACATGGGTTTGGGTGGACTCCAGGAGTTGGTGATGGACAGGGAGGCCTGGCATGCTGCGGTTCATGGAGTTGCAAAGAATCGGACATGACTGAGCGACTGAACTCAACATGTTACATAAAATTAAATTAGTATTACAATCACTGAATTAGAGAAACTGGAAAAATCCACAGATAAAAAGATGAGGTCGGAAAACTTGGTGTATCAAAGGAATCAAGAATGCTGATCTATCCTGAAAACAGGTAATTCTAGATAAATAAGCCTATTCAGTGGGTATAGAGGAAATAACCACAGAAAGAATAGAGGAAAACTTTCCAGAATCAAAGTTAATGGAAAAGATTCATATTTAAACATATTGTGCTAAAATCTCAATTCTAAGAAAAATGAATAAGTTCTTCAAACTTTCAGAATGTGCATTCACATTATCTACTGCACTACTTGGAATTCTTGGATGAAAAATATTAGAAAAAGACTGTTTAAGCAGAAAATACATTTATGTAAATATCCAGCCATTCTCAGACTCAATGAGAAAGAAGATTTAAAAAAAATCAGGCTCCAATAAGACAGGACTGGAATCTCAACTCCACTTTAACTCTACTAAGTAATTTGGAGGTTTTTGCCAATGGAAAGTTTTTTCACATCTTAAGTCACCAAAAAATAAAATAGCAAAAATAAATAAAAACCCATTGTCCACCATATCTACCAAGAAAAAAATTATAGATGTTGGGGGCCGGCGTGAGGCACTGCGCCCATGGCAAAGGTCATGAGGAAGGAGGCTCGACATACGCAAAGACGGGATCGAGCCTCAGGAGTCCCCCTGGAAATCCTCAAGCATCTACCCCCATAACCAGAGCCTGCCTACTTTACTACTTTGCGCTCTCCCCTACACCTCTGACTTTATGGGGGGCTGTCCCCCACCACCTCTTTCGGAGAAGGAGTTAACTTAGAGCTCCAGTTAATAATAATTCCTGGGCGTGATAGGAGTGTTTCAACCTACAAACTCCTCTGAAGGTTCTCTAGCCTGCCTGACAGGCTTGTCCGGCGACATGTGCTTGCTCACAGTCTCCCAACCGTGAGAGGCACGAGATGCTTTAAACCTTCTAAAAACAGGTTCCTTAGAAAAGTTAGAAAACTATTAGTATAAGTACAGTGGGCTGATTAGAAATTGTATTGGTGAAGGGTTTTTCATTTGTTGAGCCAATGTTTGTTGCTAAGTCTCCATATCCCCTGCCCTTACACACATTAATGAATATATAGAAGAAATAAGTATTAACCTTTGATATTAACCACTTTAGACCTTAGGCTAAGTAAATTCTTTCCTTAACTAAAACCCACTACACCCTCACCCTATAGGAATGTAACTTTATTTGGGTGGTGTCTGTTTTAAGAATAATCACCCCTGGAGAAATAAGTGCCCTGGTTGACTGACTGCTGTCACAAGAGGAGGGTCATAAATTGTCAGCAGGCCCCCTGGCCAGAAGATGATGTAACACCCCTAAGACCTCTGTATACATTTGTATGAAGCACCTGACTTTGATAAAAGTCAGGACTGCTGACCCTGCGTGACTTTTGCATAACATCTCAGTGTATAAAAGTAGACCATGGAAAATAAAGAATTGGGATCAGTTCCTCGGAAGACTGGTCTCCCCATGTCTCTCTCTCACTCTGGCTGAGTCTCCATCTGGAGCGCGGAACCCACCATGCTTACTAATTATGCCTGGGCTTCTAAGATCCGACCAGGGAGGCCTCAGTGTCTCCTCTCCTTTGGGAGAACGGAAGGACGCCTGCGGCCTCCGTAAGTGGTGCAAACTTCTTTTTTTTTTTTTTTTCTTATTTTATTTTATTATTTTTTTTTAATTTTATTTTATTTTTAAACTTTACATAACTGTATTAGTTTTGCCAAATATCAAAATGAATCCGCCACAGGTATACATGTGTTCCCCATCCTGAACCCTCCTCCCTCCTCCCTCCCCATTCCATCCCTCTGGGTCGTCCCAGTGCACCAGCCCCAAGCATCCAGTATCATGCATCGAACCTGGACTGGCAACTCCTTTCATACATGATATTTTACATGTTTCAATGCCATTCTCCCAAATCTTCCCACCCTCTCCCTCTCCCACAGAGTCCAAACTTCTTGTCTTGAAGTTTTATTGGTCTCTCGCGTAAACCAAGCTACTTAGCCTCTTCACTGAATTTTCCTACTGAGCTATCCTTATTCTATTACTCTTTATATCTTTAATTAATATCTAATTGAAGCTATTGTATCCTGACCCTCGCCGACGCCGTCCCTGCTGCGAATACCCTGGATCAGCCAGGGCTGGACCCCGGCAATATTATGTTTTACAATATTTTCAATATTAAAATCATCAGATGATAGAAAATTTCAACAGATTATTCAGGGTTATGTTATACCCAACAAAGTTATCAGGTATGTTTGAAAGCAATGCTTAGGAAATGCCGCTCTCATGAATAATTCTTGAGACAAGTTTATTCTATTTGAGGGTAACTTCTGTCCCATCAAGAGATAATTTAAGGAATCAAAAATGTGCAACACATAATATAAATTATAATTAATAAATATTTTTTAAAACATAGAGATCTAGGTATAACAATGTTTGTTAATATGGTTATAAAATTGAAGGTAAAAGCCAAAAAGGATAAATTTATAAGATTTTTAAATCATTTGTATAAAAGCATTGTAGACCCAGATCTAATTAACAACAACTTGGGAAAGCAAATAAAGTAATTTAAAGGAAACTAAATTTCTTATCACAGTCAAATGTAATACTTTGTTATTAAATTTGGTAACTGGAAAAATATTTTGACGAGACTATTGGAAAAATTTTAAGCCAATAACTAGTAAAAGTAAAATAAGAATTTCTGTATTCTAGTTTTCTAGAAAAACAAAACAAATAAAATGTAGCCTATGTAATAAGAAGGAAAAAAACAGCAATACAACACAGAGAGTATACTAGGACCAAAAACAACATTGGAGAATATTAACTATAAATAAAGTAGAAATTACACTTTAAAAAGGGACTTAAATAGAGTAAGATTAATTATTATATGCTAATAAAAATTAAAAACTATAGAGAGCAATCCTGAACATTAGGTCAAAGAACTCACAGTTACTAAGTGATTAATATGTATAAGGCATGTGCTAATAAGTTCTTTATGGATGTTACCTTATTTAATCTTCAAAATAACTACATAGTGTGTTATAACATTATTATGTTACAAAAATGTGTGTTAGTTGCTCAGTTGTGTCCAACTCTTTGTGACCCCATGGACTGTAACCTGCCAGGCTTCTCTGTCCATAGCATTTTCCAGGCAAGAATAACAGGAGTGGGTTACCATTTCCTACTCCAGGGGATCTTCCCAACCCAGGGACTGAACCCAGGTGTCCTGCATTGCAGGCAGATTCTTTATCATTTGATCCACCAGGATTACAAAAATACTATTTTTATATTTAAAAGATGAGGAAACTAAGACTCATTCATCTCAGTTACTAGTTTAACTATAAAATCTGTGCTTTTAATCAAATAACATAGCACCAAAATATAAAGCAAAATTATGAAAATATGGTGATAATGGTAGACAATTCCACCCTATTATCTGTCAAAGTTAAATAAAATAAAACATAGTGATTTAAGGACAAAATTAATGATGAAAATTAACCACATGTATATAAAAACTTGTAGTTATAAACAGAGATCAAAGACACTTTTTAAATGTCTATGGAATATTTACAAAATTTACCTATAATATACTATAAAAGCCCCATTCCTTCAGAGGATTCATTTTATTTCCTTTCATCTTAATGCCAAGGATAACAAATAAAAGAAAATTACTAGAAATTCACAATAAAAATTAAACTAAAAAAACTCAGTACCAACTACATATACAAAACACTTTTAAAAATAAACTGCTAAAGAAAAGCTCACTGATACATTTATGTTTTAAAACACGTTTGTTTTTAAAAAACAAAGAGTGAAACAACTTCACATTTACATATCCTAAATAAAATAATAGCATGAAAAATCTAATATATTTAAATAATATATGATGAAAAACATAGATTTAAGCTGGGAACACAATGGGTCAAGTAAAATGTAAGCTGTCTCAACATAGGTTGAAAAGATATTTAATAAAACTAAGAAAACATCTCTTCATAAAGACATCTGATAAATTAGAAATAGGATAGGTAAGAGTCAACAATACATAATAACATTAAAATTAGTGAGAAAACTACAAAGTCCATCATTATCATTATCTAACATCTTGAAGTTCTATTCAATGCAAAAGTCAAGAAAAAGATATCATAAAATTATAACCTGAGTGGCAGGTGTATGATTATGAAAACCATCCTCTTATCATTATTTTCAGGTTAAAAAAAATACATACTTGCAAAACTCAAAAAGATTAGCTTAGAATTATTATAATTTAAGAACTAAAACAATATACAAAATTAAGCCTTACATACAAGGAAAACTTGCTAGAATACCTAGCAGAAAAAAATACTAAACATTTTTAAAAATCAAAACAGTAACCTTAATCAGAAATGTGGGGGCCATAGGTAAATAAACTGTAAGACTGTAATACATAAAAGTACACACATGATTGATAAAGGAAACTGAAGATGATTTAAAGAAATGGAAAGCTATCCCCTGTGCTTGAATTGGAAGAATTAATATTGCTAAAATTGTCATACTATCCAAGGCAATCTACAGATTTAATCCAATCTCTATCAAATTACTCATGACATTTTCCCCAGAACTAGAACAAATAATCCTAAAGTTTACATGGATCCATAAAGATCCAGAACTGCCAAAGCAACCCTGAGGAAAAACAACAGAGGAGGAAGCATAACCCTCCCAGACATCAGACAATACTACAAAGCTGCAGTAATCAAAACAGTATGGTATTTTCATAAAACAGACATATGGATCAATGGAACAGAACAGAGAGCCCCAAAATAAACCTATATATCTATGGTCAAGTAACCTTGACAAAGGAGGCAACAATATACTATGGAGAAAAGATGGTCTTTGGGGCAAGTGGTGTTGGGAATGCTGGACAGCACATGTAAATCAACGAAGTAAAAACACATTTAAAGATTATGTTTTCTTAGATCAGTTCCCTTGGCAATAGAAATAAAAGCAAAGATAAACATATGTGACCTAATCAAACTTAAAAGCTTTTGCACTACAAAGGAAATCATAAACAAAATGAAAAGGCAACCACAGGCTGGGAGAAAATATTTGCAAATGATGCCACTGATAAGGGCTTAATTTCCAAAATATACAAATAGCTCATACATCTCAAGAAGAAATAAACAACCCAATCTAAAAATGAGAAGACCTAAATAAACATTTCTCAAAAAAAGACATACAAATAGTCATAGGCACATGAAAAGATGCTCAACATCACTAATTATTAGAGAAATGCAAATCAAAACTATAATGAGGTATTACCTCACACTGATCAGAATGATTATCAAATAATATAATAGATGCTGCTGGAGAAGGTGAGAAGAAAAAGGAGCCCTCATACACTGTTGGTGAAAATATAAATTGGTATGGCCACTATGGAAAACAGTATAATTGTTCCTTAAAAGACTAAAAATAGAGTTACCATATGATCCAGCCATCCCATTCCTGGCATACATCTGGAGAAAACTCCAACTCAAAAAGTTACATTCACCTCAATGTTCATAGCAGCACTATTTACAGTAGCCAAGACATGGAAGAAGCCTAAATGTCCATCAACAGATGAATGGATATAGAAGATATGGTATATAGATATCCAATAGAATATACTCAGCCATAAAAAAATAACAAAATAATGCCACTTACAGCAACATGGATGGACCTAGAGATTATCATACTAAGTGAAGTAAATCAGACAAAGAAAGACAAATATCATTATAGCATCACTTATAGGTGGAATCAAAAATATGATACAAATGAACCTATTTACAAAACAGACTCTGAGACATAAAAAATTAACTAACTTTTCAAAGGGGAAATGGAGTTGGGGAGGGATAAATTAAGAGTTTGGGATTAGCAGAAACAAGCTACTATACATAAAGTAAATGAACAACAAGGACCTACTGTATAGCACAGGACACTATATTCAATATCTTGTAAAAAAAACTATTATAGAAAAGAATATGAAAGAGAATATATATGTAGAAATTTAATATATACCTGAATCACTTTGCTGTACACCAGAAACTAACACAACATTGTAAATCAACTATACTTCAATAAGTTTTTTTTTAATTTTTAAAAACACATGTATGGGAAACAATACCAAACTAGTTTAAATAAATACCAGAATCTTGAGTGAAAAGGTAAATGATCTTCAAATAAAAGTATGTTCATTACAATTACAATCAAAATCTCAACAGACTCTTTCTTAGGTTATAAGCAAATTGTGAGCTGAATTTGTGCTATATACAATTCTATGAGACAAGAAATGTACATAACAGATAATAGTTGCATAATAAATACTTTCTGGTGAGTGGTTAAAGTAACAAATTGATCCTAGTTGGGTCTGAGGGAAAGGATGGCAAAATGAAGTAAAAATCCAGCAGGAAAAAAAAAAAATTTTAAGTAAGAAAATTATTAACAAGAGGATAAGCACTATAAAAGATAAGACACTACAATACTTGTGCAAGAATGATAGAGTAGTCCTAGATGTGTATAATCTTTATTATGTGTATATGTGTGTTAAAGCACTTCAGTCATGTCCGACTCTGTGAGACTCTCTGCTATGGATGGTAGCCCGCCAGTTCCTCTGTCCATGGAATTCTTCTTACAGGAATACTGGAGTGGGTTGCCACGCTCTCCTCCAGGGGATCTTCCCAACCCAGGGATCAAACCCGCATGTCCTGTGACTTCTGCATTGGCAGGCAGATTCTTTACACTGCACCACCTGGGAAGCCCATTGTAAATCAACTATATTTCAATTTAAATGAATAATTAATTAATTAAAATTTAAAAACCTAAAATTGTATCAAGGATATTTATCATAGTATTATGTGTAATAAAATAAATTATAAGCAATCTAAATGTTTAGATGATAGGAAATTATGAAATCATGCTATCTCCATATACTGAAATATTATCACTATAAATAAATTTTTCAAAAAATAATTATTAGCACAGAAAAACTCTCATGAGAAATTAAGACATAAAATACAAGCATATTTCCAGTTTCATTTTTATATATGAGAAAAATAAGATAAAAATATATCAAAATATACCTCAGGTAAATTTTCATTTTTTTCTTCATACATTTTCTGTTTCCTGAATTGTCCATAAGAAAGAATATTTTTTAAAGAAAAACGAGAGGATATTTCCCCCTGTGATTCCAATAATGAGCTATGAAATGATTTCATTAAATGTCTATCAGAAACCAGAAGTAATCCTAAGAATTTAAGCAAACTTCAAATTTTTAATATCTTCACAATTTCCACTTTTAAAATAATTTAGGACTTAATTTCATTATATTAAGATTAATGCAAATTGCATTAATTTGAACAATTCAGATAATGATCTTTTCTAACTTGAGCTTATATAAGATATAATCTTGGTTCTCATTTCTTTTTAGGCCTTTTGCTGCTAGAAATGTTAAAATAACATGATTACTAAATATACCTCCATTTCAAAGTGCCATACAGCTACTCTGAAGGTAAAATCTGGAAAAGAAACAAGAAAATACTTACTGTTGGCAAGAAGTACCAAAGGGGCTTAAGATTATTGTTCCATAAATGTAGAATTATAAAAAGACACAATTTTAAGAGGAAAGTGTAGGTAGGAGAATGTGTTGTAAGAACAGTAGAATACACCAAAAGAATTTATATGTATGTCTTTACTCTTATTAACAGATATGCCGAATGAATCTAAGCAAACTCAATATTGCATGTGTTTAGGTTAATGACACCTATTTAAAAACAGGGACTTCCCAAGTGGCATTTGTGGTAAAGAACCTGCCTGCCAATGCAGGAGACATGAGATGGGGGTTCAATCCCTGGGTTGGGAAGATCCCCTGAGGAACACATGGCAACCTACTGCAGTATTCTTCCCTGGAGAATCCCATAGACAGAGAAGCCTGGCAGGCTACAGTCCATAGGCTTGCAAAGAGTCAGACACAACTAAAGCAGCTTAGTACACATTCATTAAAAAATAATTTTAAGACATTCTTTTAAAAGTTTCCAAAATATTTAGAAGAGCTTATAAAAGTGAATCTTTAGTTCCTTTCTAAAGATACCTTGCTCCAAAACCTTTCCTCACCTACATGTTTCATGGCCTATTATCTCCAGTCCCATTTTGTCTCTAGTCCCAGCTAGAAAGAAGTGTGGTCAGGAGAGCCATTTCTATCATAAAACTGGCATTGAGTTGGGTCTTAAAAACAGTATCAGTTGCCCCTCAGAACTGTTTTTTACCCTTAAGGATACTCAACAAAGTAACAAGTAATATAGCCTCATTGATACATAATTTAGTGGGGACTGTGGGGCTAAATGTGATTACTGTATTTAAAACTGCACCAGTGGGAAATAACTTATAAAAACTTTCCATAAAGTATCTTATATCAGATTCTCTACTGAAACTGCTAGGACTTTGAAGTAAAACACTCTGCTGCTGAGAATACTGCTGAATTGTAGTTAACTCCTACTAGGGATCAAAAGGGATTCCCTGGTGGCTCAGATGGTAAAGAGTCTGCCAGTGGTGTGGGAGACCCAGGTTGATCCATGAGTCAGGAAGGATCCCCTGCGGAAGGAAATGGTAACCCACTCCAGTATTCTTGTCTGGAGAATTTCAATGACCCAGTCAAATACTTAGCAACTTATGTTACTCTGAATAAATTATCTGTTTTTAAATAGGTACACCAAAGAAAAAGTTCATTTAAACATTACCCTCTAAAACAACCTTAACTTGGCAAAAATAGAAATACTTTAATAGAGGGAAATATTTGGTGTGCTCCATTAGTTATTCTATGATATACCTAATTCAGAAACAACCACATAGGACAGAACATAATTTCTGTTGGAGAGCTGAGGAATATGATTCTGGAAAGAAGACACCCCGTGCACAGTCTCTATGCCTTCTCCTTCCTAGGTCCCTGTTGGGAATACTCAACCTCAAAAAGAACCGAAGTATATTTTGCAGACTGGAGAAGAACCTGGAATCATTTGATATCTCTAGTCCTAAAATGGAAATACAGTTCTAGCCTGACATGTACTGGTCAGGAGTCAGAGAGTGTAGCCTCTTCTAGACTTCCCTCACCCCTAAAACTTGGAATGAAAGTCACAAACCCATGGATATCCCTGAGTTAGAAGAGAAATTTCTGTCTATTCAATGAGAAATGCCAGATAATACTCTTCATTGGAGAGAAACTGCAGTGTTGGCCTAAATACAGTCCATCCCTGACTGTATCAAAAAAAGAGATCTACCTTTGTAAGCTAAAATCAACTAAAAGCACTTTGAGGGTAAACCCTACCATTTTTTCACTTATTGTTTTTTAATTACCACTTTCTAAGAGACCCCAAAAGGCTGAGTAGTACAAGTGTTGAAGGAGCCCACACCCCATATATGTATAGGCAGAGAAGGATCAAAAGTCATTTTATATGACATAGCAGCTTAAAAGGAGACTTAGATAATTAACAAGATAGTAGAAGTAAAAAATAATGGAACATACACTGGAAAAATAATGGTGTGCACATGGGGGGAAAAATCATGAAAAAAATGTATTGTGATTTCCTAGGGATAGAAAATTAGAATATGTAAAAAGAGTCTCCAGAACAAACAAGCCATCACCAGAATAAAGGGTACCTTAAAATTCAGTCAAGAAAATTTAAATTACTGAAAAAAATTTAGTGTTATAAAAATCAAGTGGAGACAACACAGTTTTTGAAAGAAAAGAAACCTTAATAGGCATCAAGTATAATTTTAGCAATTAGAAATGTGTAAATAATGGGATTTAAAAAAAATGAAGATCTCATAGTCGAAGACATAATAAAAGAAAACTTCCCTTATCTGATGGTATATGTTGAGATAAAAGAAGCTTGTTAGTTCTCAAGAAGGATTAATTAAAAAAAAAAATTCACGCATATTTAAAGATAACCTGATGAAATTTTGACTCTAAAATCAAAGCTTTACCACTTTTTAGAGAAAAAAACAAAGCAAGTTATTTATACAAAGGAAAAAAGAACTAGATTAGCATATATTTTAATTCTACATATATTATAATGCATATAATACATTGCTATTATCTTTGCTTTAAATGGTCAATTATATTTTAAGGAGTTTAGAAAACAATGAAACAAACTTTGTCTTTTACATTTACCCACATATTTATCTTTCTGGAGCTTTTCATTTTATGGTGGATCAAAATTTCCATCTAATACCATTTTTGCCTTCTGCCTAAAGAACTTCCTTTAATCTTTATGTGGCTGAGTATGTAGACACTGATTTCCCCTGCATTTGTTCATCTGAACATTTTAATTTCATCTTTATTTCTGAAGGATATTTTCACTGAGAATAGAATTCTAAGTTGACAGCTTTTTCTTTTAATGCTTTAAAGATGTCATTTCATCATTTCTGGCTCACTTAGTTTGTGACAAGACTTTCATTCTTATCATTGCACCTCTGAGTAATATGACTTTTTTCTCTGGCTGCATTTAGGATTTTTTTTTCTTTTCATCACTGGTTTTCAGTAATTTTAATATTGCTTGGTGTGACTTTCTTTGTTTATTCTGCTTATGATTTATTGAGCTTCTTGGATTTGTGGGTTTATAATTTTTATCAAATTTAAAAAAATTTTAAACATTATTTCCTCAACTAATTTTTCTGTCCCTCCTCCCTTTCTTGGGACATCAATTCCATGTACCTTAGCTGCCCGAAGTTGCCCCACAGTTCAATGATGCTGAGTTCATTTCTTTGTCTTTTTTCTCTTTTTCTTCATTTTAGTTTCCATTACTATGTCAAGTACACCAATCTCTGCTTCTATCATATCGATATTAATCTCATACAGTGTACTCTTTTTTTATTGAGGTATAGTTGATGTACAATATTATATAAGTTTTAGGTATACAACATAGTGATTAACAATTTTTAAAGGTTACTTCCATTTATAGTTACTATAAAACATTGATTATATTCCCTGTGTTGTACAATATATCCTTGTAGCTTATTTATTTTATACATAGCAGTTTGTATCTCTTAGTCCCCTACCCCTATCCTCACTCCTATGTGCTTCCCTCTCCCCACTGACAACCTCTAGTTTGCTCTCTATATCATGAGTTTGTTTCTTTTTTGTTATATTCATCGGTTTGTTTTGTTTTAGATTTCACATTTAAGTGATCTCATACAATATTTGTCTTTCTCTGTTTGACTTATTTCACTTATAATAATACCCTCTAAATCCATCCATGTTGTTGAAAATGGCAAAATTTCATTCTTTTTTTATGGCTGAGTTTCACTCACTGGCATCGCCACTAAATCTTCCTTGGGCTCCCAGGTGGTGGCACTAGTGGTAAAGAACCAGTCTACCAACGCAGAAGACAGAAGAGGTGCAGGTTCAATCCCTGGGTCAGGAAGATAACCTGTAAGAGGGAAAGGCAATCCATTCCACTATTTCTGCCTGAGACAGTCCTGTTGACAGAGGAGTCAGACAGGGTCACAAAGGGTCAGAAATGACTGAAGCAACTCAGTACAGTATCCCATTGTGTGTGTGTGTGTGTGTATGTGTGTGTGTGTATATATATATATATATATATATATATATATATATATATATATAAAACATCTTTATCCATTCATCTGTTGATGGATACTTATGTTGCTTCCATATCTTGACAATTGTAAATGATGCTGCTGTAACATTGGGGTTCACGTATCTTTTAAATTAGTGTTTTCTTTTTTTTTCAAATGTATACTCAGGAGTAGAATTGCTAGGTCATATGGTAGTTTTGTCTAATTCACATGTAAAAATATATACATAGTATACTTTTGATTAAGAAAAAATGAAGAAAATAAATATGGAAAGAATAAACCATGAAAAAACAGGTTACCTACACGGAGTTGCTAGAAGAGTATAAGTTATAAAAGAGAAGTAGGCTTTCTCTGAAAATACCATTTATATAATTTCAACTATTGGACCACATTAATGTCTAATATAGTCAAAAAGCAAAATCAAATCAACAAGAATGTGTTTTAAATCCTTAAATTTTATTACAAATAAAGACATATGAACTTAATTGTATAACAAATAAATAACTATGTGAAAGAAAATAAAAACAATTTGGAACACAATGCTGTTTCCACCCCTGTGGAAATATTATTCTAAGGACAAAAGTAACTGCAAATAAATCTTGAATTTTACTTTATACATTTGGTGGAATGGTGATATTGGTGTAACAATGCTGAGAGCATGTGTGTATGTATATCCCACAAGCACAAGTTCTCGCTTTAGAACTGAGTAAAGAGGAAATTATACTGATGCTGTTGGGAACCAGGATTCTCACTATGAAAGGAGATACAAATATAATTGAGGGATGAAGAGAAAGAAACTTCCAGTGTTAGATTTACAGCTGTAAGTATGAACTCATGATTTAAAAAAAATATGCTTCCCAGCTTTATCACTGAGAAGGCCTAAAAGCAATGATATCCTATAGCAAGTAATAAGTATACTTAGGGCCCAGACTTCGGTTTTTAAATATTTTAAAATATTAATTTCATGATTAAGAATTCCCTTGAAAAATTGATGATTTCAGGGATGATATAGCAAAAGTTCAAAGAGAGCATGACATTTTATTGTTTCAGAAAGAGGGTGCTCAAAACTGATGGAAGGGGAAAAACTGATGGAGGCATGTCAGTGGACAAAGTAGGGACAATCTGAGTATCACAGTGGATAATGACAGGAACTGGTTATAATTAACGGATCTAGAAAAGAATCCATGAAAGGCTATTGCTGAACCACGAAAGACACCAGCATTCTTGGCCTCCAAGGAGAAGAATTCAGTTTGGAGCCAGAGACGAGGCTTGATCTCTCAGAGCTTTTGTGTAATAAAGTTTTATTAAAGTATAAGAGATAGAGAAAGCTTCTGACATAGATATCAGAAGGGGACAGAAAGAGTGCCCCCTTGCTAGCAATGGAGTTATATACTTTTTAATTAGTTATTGCAATGAATCAAAAGAATGTCTGGAAGTTGTAAATATCTTACTAGACCCACTCCCATAATTTACATTTTAAGATAACTGGATTAGCCAGAAGGTTTTCCGGAAGGAGAAACTGTTCTCAAGCAGGATACATTGTTGTTATATAATCCTTCAGTTCAGTTCAGTTCCGTTCAGTCGTCGGTCATGTCAGACTCTTTGCAACCCCATGAATCGCAGCATGCCAGGCCTCCCTGTCCATCACCAACTCCCGGAGTTTACTCAAACTCATGTCCATTGAGTCAGTGATGCCATCCAACCATCTCATCCTCTGTCGTCCCCTTCTCCTCCTGCCCTCAATTCCTCCCAGCATCAGGGTCTTTTCCAATGAGTCAACTCTTCGCATGAGGTGGCCTCAGCATCAGTCCTTCCAATGAACACTCAGGACTGATCTCCTTTAGGATGGACTGGCTGGATCTCCTTGCAGTCTAAAGAACTCTCAAGAGTCTTCTCCAACACCACAGTTCAAAAGCATCAATTCTTTGGCGCCCAGCTTTCTTCACAGTCCAACTCTCACATCCATACATGACCACTGGAAACACCATAGCCTTGACTAGATGGACCTTTATTGGCAAAGTAATGTCTCTGCTTTTCAATATGCTGTCTAGGTTGGTCATAACTTTCCTTCCAAGGAGTAAACGTCTTTCAATTTCATGGCTGCAATCACCATCTGATGTGATTTTGGAGCCCAAAAATATAAAGTCTGACACTGTTTCCACTGTCTCCCCATCTATTTGCCATGAAGTGCTGGGACCAGCGGAGAAGGCAATGGTACTTCAGTACTCTTGCCTAGAAAATCCCATGGACGGAGGAGCCTGGTAGGCTGCAGTCCATGGGGTCACTAAGAGTCAGGCACGACTAAGCAACTTCACTTTCACTTTTCACTTTCATGCATTGGAGAAGGAAATGGCAACCCACTCCAGTATTCTTGCCTGGAGAATCCCAGGGACAGAGGATCCTAGTGGGCTGCCATCTATGGGGTCGCACAGAGTCGGACACGACTGAAGTGACTTAGCAGCAGCAGCAGCTGAATGTTAAGCTTTAAGCCAACTTTTTCACTCTATTTCACTTTCATCAAGACGCTTTTTAGTTCCTCTTCACTTTCTGCCATAAGGGTGATGTCATCTGCATATCTGAGGTTATTGATATTTCTCTTGGCAACCTTGATTCCAGCTTGTGTTTCTTCCAGCCCAGCATTTCTCCTGATATACTCTGCATATAAGTTAAATAAGCAGGGTGACAATATACAGCCTTGACGTACTCCTTTTCTGATTTGGAACCAGTCTGTTGTTCTATGTTCAATTCTCACTGTTGCTTCCTGACCTGCATACAGGTTTCTCAAGAGGCAGGTCAAGTGGTCTGGTATTCCCATCTCTGGAAGAATTTTCCACAGTTTATCGTGATCCACACAGTCAAAGGCTTTGGCATAGTCAATAAAGCAGAAATAGATGTTTTTCTGGAATGCTCTTGCTTTTTCCATGATCCAGCGGATGTTGGCAATTTGATCTCTGGTTCCTCTGCCTTTTCTAAAACCAGCTTGCATCAGGAAGTTCATGGTTCATGTATTGCTGAAGCCTGGCTTGGAGAATTTCCTTAGTACAGAGTTTAAACTGAGTTGTTTGTTGTGTAATCATCAGTTTCAGGCTTAAAGATAAAAGCATTTTATGTGACTAAGACAGAGGAATGTAGAGGGGAAAAAAAAAGTTTGTCCTTTACTCCTCCTTGAGAATTCCAGATCCCTATCTCCTCCTGGGGACCCGGGACATCTTATCAACCTGCCTAGGAATAGAGTCTCTCATCCATGAGTTCAAATAAATAAAGGAGGAAGAAGAAGAGATAGCCAACAAAAATAGAAATATAAACAATACTAATAAATAGAAATAAGAATAAGAATAGAAATATAAAATGGCAAGTTTATATTATTTATGAAATTTTGCCATTATATAATTGATAAAAACTATCATCAGTGAATAACTGATGGTAACAATTATCAATGAATGCTGAAACCACTGGAGGGTACAACATTGACAGGCAGTGTATTCACACAGTTTCTCAGAAAATTGCCCCACAGATTACTTATAAAAAGTTAAAATTCCAATATGATCAGGCTTTATAATTGACAGTGCCTTCCCACTGCTTCAAACTAAGTCTCAATTCTTTATCACGGTTTCCAAGGCCTTCCCTAGCCACTACTTCTTTCTCCAGTTTCTCACTGTTTCCTTGATCCCAAACCTGCATTAAATTCTTCATGATCTATTTAAGCCTGTTTCACAAACCTAACATTCTCTCACCTGTAGGTGAGACATGCTATTCCCTTCTTGAAAAATTCATTTCCTTCTTTCTTATCTGTGTGGTTGATATTCATCCTCAATGTATGTGTGTGTGTATGTTGTGTGTGTTGTGTGTATTTGTACATATGTGTTTGTGTTCAGTCATGTCCAACTCTTTGCTACCCCATGAACTGTAGCCCACGAGGCTCAGTCCATCGAATTTTCCAGGCAGAAATACTGGAGTAGGTTGCCATTTCCTACTCGAGGGGATCTTCTCGACCCAGGGACTGAACCCACATCTCTTGTATCTCCTGCATTGGTAGGCGGATTATTTACCACTGAGCCACCTGGGAAGCCTACTAATTCTGTAACTCATTCTTAATGTCTCAGCTAAATATGACTACTTCTGGAAGGCACACCTCAGAGATATTATGGGTCCAGATATAGACTACCACAATAAAGTAAATATGGCATTAAATCAAGTTACACAAATTTTTTTTTTGGTTCCCTAGTGCAAATAAAAATTAACCTTAGGTCTAAAAAATGTACATATTTTAATTTAAAAATACTTTGTTGCTTAAAAAATGCTATCATCTGAGCCTTCAACAAGCTGTAGTCGTTTTGCTGTTCAGGGTTTGAAATATTGTGAGAATTACCAAAATGAGACACTGAGACACAAAGTGAGCAAGTACTGTTGGAAAAATGGGCATCAGTAGATTTGCTCAATGCAGGGTTATCACAAACTTTCAAGTTGTAAAAAAGGCAATATTAGCAAGGTAAAATAAAGTGAAGTATAATAAAACAAGGCATGCCTGTATAACAAATGATCTTTTATTTCTTGCTTTAAGGCCTTACCATAGTTTTCCACTGTTCTATAGGTCCCCAGATTGCATGCTCAACCCAGACACATTTTATCAGACTACAATGGACTATCTTATACAGCTTGTTTTTTTTTTTTTTCTCCTATACCTTTGTTTGTTCTTTTCACTGTCTGAAGCAGACTTGTTTGTTTTTCAAAGTTTATTCATTCACTCATTTGTTCATTCATTTAAATTTATTCAACAACTGAGGCAATGTGGCTGGTGATTCCTCCAAGTTTTATCCTATACAAAGAAATGCATCACTGCCCTTCTTTTGTCATGGACACATATATGAGTGCACACATATACACACACACACATCATATATACACAATCTTCAAATTCTGCCCCTTCCATAAATTCTTGTATTAATAGAAGTTAACTATCCCATGTAGTTTTCTTTTTCCTTTCTAAAACTGTAGTACCCATGAATCTACCACTCAAACAACTGACTTTTTTAAGAAATATTTTAGTTATTTATTTAATTCATGTATTCATCCAGTTTTGCTCATCTCTTCGGTGTTGCCTTTCTTAAACTATAAAATCCTGGAGAGTAAATATACATATATATGACTTCCCTGGTGGCTCAGATGGTAAAGCGTCTGGAAGGTATATATATATATATCTTTTCAGTCCCTTAATCCTCAGCAATCAAGAAAACTTTGAGCAATACCTGACAATGATAACATTTCAGAATGGTGCACAGTGATGAAACAATAACTGGTGACTAACAGAATGAAAGTGATAGCCTGATAAACATTGAAGGATGGGTCCTTCTTGTATTGCAGTTTTAAGTCTCCTATAACTTCTGTTCAAATCCCTTTACTTGTTAAAATATGCAAAATTTAAATAATTGGTAAAACTTGCTCAAGATTTTATGCTTTGGGGGAGAGAATGTATATTCATCAATGCAAGTAACTGAAACATAGGATAGTAAAATGAAAGAATTTTTATGAAATTATTCCATTTTAATTTCAACACACAGGTGCAGGCACTGATAAATGTAATCTGAAGATTTAATTCAGTGAAATCCTCTCCTTCAAGCATATTTAAAATAAGCTGTTTGCATTTTCCTGCATATGATTATTCTAACCCTGAAAGCACCTTTAAATATGGATTATAAATCTAGCTGCCTCAAAATAAAATTTAAAGGGTTTTCCTCCCAATCTTTGGTACATAAGAAATTGACATAACAATTATTTTGAGCTTAGAGGGTTAAACCTTCTGACTAAATAATTCATGCTTAGTTTTTTATGTATTTTAAGTTTACCAAGGTTTGTACAGAATATATTTTTAAAATGCTAAAATATTGCTAGCGCTAGATTTTCTAATGTTGTACTTTTTCTATTGTGTTGTTCCTCCTCCAAGAGGAACATTTCACAAAAGGAGGCACCCCTTGATCAGACAAAGTAACTTCAACACAGTGCTTAAAATCAACTTGGAGGATCTCAAAACCTTGATGTTCCTGAGATTTTGCCATTCTAAAACCAGGATCCACAGCTTCTAATCAGAAACTAACCTCAGAGTATGCTAGAGAATTTATCTTCTACAGTTCAGGAAAGCCTGCCCTTGACAGTCTCAGATCATTGGCTTGAAGAAGTAAGAGCTTTGCTTAATGACCACAGAGCAGTCTTCTATTAATATTCCCTGTCTGCTGAATTGGTACTTATCTCTTACAATATCTATGAGGAATGCAAGAGACCTAAAACTCTGCTGTGCTGAGTAATTCCTACAATATTCAGCCTTGGTTTGCATGTGGTATCAGTCCCAGGAAACAATATGTGACAACCGAACTTTGTTACCACATTTCAAGAACTGTTAGTTTCTCAACCTGGGACACAGGCATCCTAACCTGGCTCCTGAATCACTTTGCCTATTTCATATTTCAGGATCTTTCAGTTACACTCCCACTTCCAGACACGAACAGAGGACACTTTGGGGTTGCAAGTGGCAGGAATCTAATTCAAACTAGTTTAATCAAAAATCAGAACTTATCTCTCAGAATCCAGGGAAGAATTAAATAACAGGATGCAGATGAGCCTCAGTAAAAATTAATCAACAACAGAAATGCTGCTGATGCTTTTTGCAGTTTAGATCCATTCTCTCTTACAGTTCATTGTCTTTCTCCAAAAGGTAAAAACTGTAACCAAAAAAGTTTTATGTTTTACAACTCAAAGTTTCTTCAGGAATCAGAAAGAAACATGGATTCTCTTTTTCTCAATTCCAGTTTTTAAAGTTCTGAAAGTAATTCTGATTGGTCTGACTTGAATTAGGCCAATCTGAAATATACCACTGCTGAAGAGCTATAAGGTGATCAAATGTCCTGGTTTACTAGGAGCTAAGGAGTTTCCAGGGACACAGAACTTTCAGTGCTAAAATCTGAACAGTCCAAGGGCAAACTGTGCTAGTTGGTCATCCTAAGTCCTATATGGAAGTTGATGATCCCCAGGGAGTGGAAGAGAGGGTAATGAGAAGTTCCTATGACTCTACAGACAAGGCCATAGGTGTCCACTAACTTCATATATTAATTGATGGGCTGTGGTAGGTTACCAAAGAGGCCACAGTTCTTTGGAGTTACTGTCACCAACAGGTGGAGTCTATTTCTCTATCCCTTGAGTGTGTGTTAGCCTTGGGACATGTTTTGGACAAAAGCTGTATTGAAAGCAGTCTTGTATTAGTCCCAGACCTCTCGAAGGCTTTAACTCATCCTCACTCTTAAGATGTAAGATTGTGATATGGTCCATCTCTAGCTAACCTGCTGGAGAGCACAAGGCCATATGAGAGTGGCTGCAGGCACCCCTACTCATCTGAAGCTATCGTTAATTTGACAGCCCCAGCCCATGCACCAGTTGGCTACAGTAACATGAATGAGGCCAGCCAAAGTCATCAGTCAAACCAATCCACACCAGAAGAACTACCCAGCGGATCCCAGCCTAAGGGACAAACTGCAGATGGTAAAAAATGATTCTTGTTTTAGGCTATGAAGTTTATGGCTGTGTATTGTATAACAAAAGCTAACAGATGCTTTGATCTGTAAGATTACAGTTGATTATTTATAATAGAAATGTAAAAACATGTCTAACATGTTCGGAACGCTTAGAATCTTTTAAAAAGGAACTGAATTAATTAACCAGCATCCACTGCTCTTCTCAAAATGTTTGTGTTTTTACTAGCATACATCATGTGTTAGGGTGTCTCTCTTTATGCTTCCCAAAAATATATTATTCTCTTTCACGCTTCATGTCCTTACATGTATTCTGCTCATATGTTCACATGTCATAATTCTCCTCTTCTTTTAAGAGAGTTCAGAAGTAATTCTGAACTCTGCTCTCCTCCCCTGGAAGCTTCCCTGCTTGGTACTCTATTTCCAGGATGTATTTCTATATTTATATCCCAATCCTGTCTTAAAATGATTCCTTTACAAATGTTTCTCCTCAATTTTCTCAAGGCTCATTAAGCCACATCTTTGCACTCCCAGTAAATAACAAAACCTGGCATAGTGTAAGGATATAATAAAAGTTTGAATAGGAAATCTAAAACAGAAGTATCTTTAAGGTGGTTTTGGGCATAAGGTATTATGTACTATTATTTCTGTGATCAATTTCTGTATAAGAGCCATTATATTTGACATATTCATATTAATATTTAAATTACAAATGATAGTGATTTAAAAAGAATAATACGATTACTAAAGCAACTGTAATACAATTTGGGTCTTGAAAAGTTCATTTCAAGCTTGACTTTGCTATAGGCCCAAAGTTTATAACTCATTTCTAAATAAAGTCAAATAATATCAAAATAGATTTGTAAATAAGAACAGAAAGTATGAACATAATCAGTTCTCTGACAGGTGGGTTGGAGGCTGGGATGCATAAAACAGTAAGGAAAGTCCTTCATGGGCTGATGTGGGAGGGATCATTTGGCGTCCTCTCTCCACAGGCAGATGGAGGCATTTTTCCCCTGCATAGCTTCTGAGGAGACAAAAAGGATGGAGGATTGAGATATCCATGTGGAATGAGCATAGTATTTGGCTTGGATTAAAAATAGAATGAGATGAATTTCCCCAGGGAGAACTAAATTACCCAAGACAAGACACTTCAGCATTCCTAGACTTGTTTCCATACTACTGGGCATACAACAGGTACTAATATATAAATATAAATAAATACATTAAAACTTTTGAATATATTTTAACAGAAACTGTGCCCATCTCTAAAGCAAAATTATATTCCCATTCTGCTTCCTGTCATCAGGAAATGAGCTTCTCCAGCTTAGTCCTGGCATTCCTAAGCCAGGCCAAGAAACTGAGAGATAAGAAGCTGTCTGGCAGTTCTCCAATTCAGACTCAAGAAGAGTGCCACATTTCTGACATTCCTTCAAGTCAGAAGATGTTTCCAGGACTTGATAGAAAAAAATGGTAAATTTATACACACACACTCACTCACTCACTTTCCATTTCTCCCAAAATGCCATTCAAATGACAGAAATGTATTTGTAAAAGCACAAACACACAAAGGTAAGTAGAACAACAGAGGAAACTGTAGAGTAACAAAATTCTAGAAGCTGTAAAGAAGATATATGGCAAATGACTAAACAGACTTGAGAAAACAAAGATGTCGTAGGAAGAATTAAAAGTCTTAAAAGTCAACACTATGATACCACAAAAGTCTCATGGATTTCATACTAGATATATCTAGAAGCAGAGATGAAGGAAAAGGCAAAAAACTGAGGAACTACCCGAAAGTATATTTAAACAGTAGTCAGATTCCCATATGCTTTCTCCACTCTTTATAGTCTTACGACTGTCTCTCTTTCTCAGTCTTACAAAAGACTGAAAGATTTTTCTCTGAGGAGAGCAAAATAATTGTTTAAAGTAGTCACAGTTGATGGTACAGAAAGAAACAGACAACAGACAGAAAACACAGGCATACAGAATGCTGACATCCCTGAGCCCTAATTGGCCCCAAGAACTTCCCACTAGGAGCTTCAAAGAGTGGTTTTCTAGGAGTAATGTCTATCTCAAGAGGAAAGATCAAAAGATACTGACATCAGAGTTTCTCCAACAAAGCAGCTCAATTGAATCGAACAAAAACAAAGCTGAAATGGTATCTAGAAAACCCTGCAATAATTGTTTTACATTTCACAAGAAAATTTACTTCCAACTCTAGAATTGTACACCCAGTCTAAATATCAATCAGGGGTAAGGATAGATTAAAGATATTTTCAGGAAATTATTGGAAGATACGCTCCATCAAAACAAGAAAAGACACAAGATATAGAAAGCAGAATCCACCTCAGGAGAGAGGAGACAGGGTTCCCCAGACAATCAAAGGTGAAGAGGGCTCTGCGGTTGATACCTGTGCAGAAGGAGTAGAAGACCAGTGCAGATCTGAGCAAATAGAAAGGCTTAGATGACAGTCTTCAAAGACATAAGACGTATAAAATACCTGACAGATCTACATAGCTTGAGACAATATGAGCTTAGACTGGTGTTGACTATATATATATATACACATAGAAAAATAATTACAATGGGAAAAAATACAATTATTTACTAGAGGGAAAACAAAGAATTGGAAAAGGAATCAAGGGTTTAATATACAAGTCAGTAAACATAATATTTGTCAACAAACAAATTAAGTGGAGAAGACTGATCTTACTCAAATTATGTAGTTAATATATTGGAAAGACCCTGACGCTGGGAAAGATTGAAGGTAGGAGGAGAAGGGGACGAAAGAGGATGAGATGGTTAGATGGCATCACTGACTTGATGGACATAAGTTTGCACAAGCTCCAGGAGTTGGTGATGGACAGGGAAGCCTGGTGTGCTGCAGTCCATGGGGTCACAAACAGTCAGACACAACTCAGCGACTGAACTCAACTGAATATATTGGAAAGAGGATAATGGGACACATACATATGTGTGCTTGTGTGGTGTGTAGGGAGGGAGATGAATTTTCAAATTCCATAGTGGTAAGTCAACAAATACTACCTAAAACTGAAAGCTAAGTAGCAAAACAAACAGGTTAGAACAAAAGGATAAATACTGAGATAATGAAGTAAAGAGATGAAAGTGGATGGAGGGAGAAAGAAAGATGGGCAGGAGACTGCTGTTTTTAATAACAATAAATCTAATATAAATATTTGACACTTTTAATCATATCCTTTAAAACATATTGACTAAAACAAAAAGACAAAAGTATAACTGCTATGGCTGAAAGGGTTTGAGAAATCCAGCCTGGCTGGGGTCCACAGGAACATCATAGCAGCCTTCTCACACTTACAAACAACCTAAGGAAAAATGTTGATAGAAGGAGCACTAAATTTGGATCCCAGTTTTAGCAGATGATACCACTCAAATGGCAGAAAGTGAAGAGGAACTAAAGTGTCTCTTGATAAGGGTGAAATAGGAGAGTGAAAGAGCTAGCTTGAAACTCAACATTCAGAAAGCTAAGATCATGGCATCTGGACTCATTACTTCATGGCAAATAGATCAGGAAAAATAGAAACAATGAAGTAGTTTATTTTCTTGGGCTCCAAAATCACTGCAGATGGTGACCACAGCCATGAAATTAAAAGACACTTGCTCCTGGGAAGGAAAGCTATGACAAACCTAGAAAGCATATTAAAATTCAGAGACATCACTTAGCTGACAAAAGTCCATTTAGTCAAAGCTATGGTTTTTCCAGTAGTCATGTACAGATGTGAGAGATGGACCATAAAGAAGGCTGAGTGTCAAAGAACTGATGTTTTGATGCTTTCAAACTGTGGTGCTGGAGAAGACTCTTGACAGTCCCTTGGAGAGCAAGGGGATCAAACCAGGAAATCCTAAAGGAAATCAGTCCTGAATATTCATTGGAAAGACTGCTGAAGCTCTAGCACTCTGGCCACCTAATGCATAGAGCCAACTCGCTGGAAAAGACCCTGATGCTGGGAAAGATTGAAGGCAAAAGGAGAAGAGGGTCAGATCAGATCAGTCGCTCAGTCGTGTCCAACTCTTTGCGACCCCATGAATTGCAGCACGCCAGGCCTCCCTGTCCATCACCAACTCCCAAAGTTCACTGAGACTCACGTCCATCGAGTGGAGAAGAGGGTGGCAGAGGATAAAATGGTTATATAGCATCACCAACTCAATGGACATGAATCTGAGCAAACTCCAGGAGATAGTGGAGGACAGGGAAGCCTGTTGTGCTTCAGTCCATGGGGTCGCAAAGACCTGGACATGACAGGGACTGAGCAACAACAAAAGTTTGTAACTAAGACTTTCTTCTTCTCTAACATAAGAATGCCTGCCTTATCTCCCTCACTGAGCTGTTATGAGGAAGACATAAAATAATCTCCGTGAAAGCTCTTTATGTGTAAATGGATTTGCAAATAAACCATGTTTTATTCATCAAACATTCATTGAGTCCCCAACACATATCAGATATGGTTAACATTATTATCACTATTCCTTTTCAAATGTTGTTATAAATATAACTTGCCTAAATATAGTGTCAGTTCTTACTCATGAATACTCTTTGTAAGTGACAAAATAGACTACTTAGTAATCCTTTATAACTTCCTTCTGTGTTGAGGACCTGTGACAAACAGCCTCTAAGATGACCCCTAGTTCCCCTGCCTCGTGGTACTCATGTCCTTGTGTAATCCCATTCCCCTGAATAGAGACATGACCTATGATTTGCTTCTGCCCAAAGGTGATAGGATGTCACCTCCCTATTTATGTTACATAAAATTACAACTTCTTCCTGCTAGCAGATTCTCTCTTGATACTCTCCCTTTCTAGCTTTGAAGTAAAGTGCCATATGAACAAGAAACTGAAACAGTTTCTTTCAGTGGCAAGAAACTGAGAGAAGCCTCCAAACTGAGCCCCTGAGTCAAGGAACTGAGGGCAGCCAGCAAGGATATCACATTCTCAGTGGACAAAGCACAAGGAGCTGAATCCTGCCAACAAACCTTGACACTTTGGAAGAGGATCCTTCCCCAATCAAGCCAGAGATGAGACCCCATCCTGGCTAACACCTTGATTACAGCTTTATGAGAGACTCTAAAGCAGAGGAGCTGAGCCATGCTTAGATTCTTAAGACACAAAAACTGTAAGACAAAAAATTTTTGCTTTAATTCACTAAATTTGTGGTAATATTGTCAGCAATAGATTAATATAAATCTAAGCAGAGGAGACCATGACTAGCACCTCATCAACACTAGAGTGTTGTAAAATAAACATTGTTCAAGTCAATCCTAAAGAAATCAACCCTGAATATTCATTGGAAGGACTAATGCTGAAGCTGAAGTTCCAACACTTTGGCCACTGATGGAAGAGCCGATTCACTGGAAAAGACCTTGATCCTGGGAGATTGAGGGCAGGAGGAGAAGGAGGTGACAGAGGCTGAGATGGTTGAATGGCATCACCAACTCAAATGGACATGAGTTTGAGGAAACTCCAGGAGATGGTAAAGGACAGGGAGACTTGGCATGCTGCAGTCCATGGGGCTGCAAAGAGTCAGACACTCTGTTACTCAGAGACTTAGCAACTGAACAACAACTCTTTGCTTGTCACAGAGGTACAAAACCTGATTGTGAAGGTCCAGTGTACATGGGTGTCAGTAGCTCAGTTGCGCATGACTCTTATGCAACCCCATGGACTGTAGCATGCCAAGCTCCTCTGTCCATGAGAGTTCCCAGGCAAGAATATTGGAGTAGGTTGCCATCCTCTTCTCCAAGGAATCTTCCCAATCCAGGGATTGAACCCACCTCTCCTGCATCTCCTGCATTGGTACATGGATTCTTTACCACTGAGCCACCTGAGAATGCCCAGCCTCTAGCCTTTTTGCATCATTCATTCTCATAAGTTGCTACTGCTACACCCAAGGATCAGCACAACAACTGTGGCTGACTTCATTCTGGGCCACTACATCTTCCAATCATCAGGAAATCATATCTCCCAAATACTAAAGAATTTAAATAAGTTTCCATTTTAGCAGCATCAATCAAATGTCACTCAAAAGGTAAAGTAATATTCACTTCAGTATTTTAGAGGAAAAAGCTGTGAGAGGTAAAACACTAATAGAAGAAATCTTATATTTAATATAACTATGGAAAATAATCAAGATCTTTACTCCAAAAAGTATACACTATAATTCTAACACATGAAATACTTAATAAACTCTGGTTTCTGGGTAAATGAAAAGGAAATTTCCTTTGCTTTTAATCTAGAGTAAAAGGTGATGTGTGGGTGGCAATATGGTTACACTTATAGAGCATACATTATTGTACAGGAAGGAAGGGAGGCAGAGAACTAGAATTATAGAAGCAGAAAAAATTATGTGACAGCTAGGTAGGCAGCAGCACCCATTTGACTCTCCACCTACCAGCTCTCAGAGGCTTTTTTGCTTTAGAGTTATCATAACTACTTGGTAAAAGAAAAACTGTAGTTAATTGTTGATTAAATGTCCTTATTGCACTGACTCAGGAATTGCGTGTATGTGTGGGGAAACTTTCAAAAGAGAATCTACATACAGCTGTGGATCACTCACCTAAAGAACAATGAGCTGAATGGGCAATCACTGAGATGGACTCTCACTTATCAAAATTTCCGTGAGTGATGCGAAGGTTAATGTGGGGGTCTGAATCTGTCAACACCCAGTTTCTTGCAGCTGTCACAATTGGACAAGCTGTCTCCATCATAAAATAATGCTTATAAGCCAGATTCAATTGAGTGGGACACATAGGAAAATTTGACAATAGCAGCTTTGCTATCTAGATGGTTTCATAATAAAGATGGTGTCAAGGGATTGGAACTGACAGATTGCATCAGTGTGGAAGTCTCTCTTTAAAAAACTCAAGTCACAAATAAAGCATAAAGAGCAAATAACTAAACATATGTTGTTTTTATTTAACATTGTATTCAAGGCTAATACAGGCTTACTTTATGCTCACCAGGTACCCTTTAGATCTTGTACTGCTTTGCTGCTGTCAAAAAGTACCACAGATTTGGTGGTTTAAAACAATGTACATTTATTCTCTTGCTGTTCTTGAGATCAGAAATCTAAAATCAATTTCACTGGACTAAAGTCAAGGGGCTGGCCTCTGGGGGCTCCAAGAGAGAACCTGTTCTTTGCCTCTTATAGCTTCTAGAGGCTACAAGAATTCCTTGCTGTCTGTGCCTCATGGTTCCTTCCTTCATCTTCAAAGCCAGCAAAGTAGCATCTTCATCCATTATCACGTTGCCTTGTTCTGTAGTCTACTCTCCCTCTGCTTCCCTCATATAAGGACAATGTGATTACATTCAGGTCCCATCCAGATAATCCAGCATATTCTCCCGATCTTAATATCCTTAATTTAAATCACATCTGCAAACTCCTTTTACCATATAAGGTAACATTCACAGTTTCCAGGAATTAGGAGTCATTATTCAGCCTACCACAGGTCCTGTCTCTTAAGTGTCTTAATATGAAGCTATGATAAAGCCTTAATATGAAGTCTATGTAAAGTATTAATAGCTCACACACAAGCCACCCAAAATACATTACACTTAAAAATTGATAGGAGATTGTAAATCAACATTTTTGGCTTCTAAACTCTTCAATAATTGTTCTGGAGAGTTTCTGATTCATTCCTCTTGATAACCAGTGTGAAAAAAAAAACTGGACAGCAACAATATTTAATAGGCCAATACTATCTTAGAAAGCTCATGAGTACTGCAGTGTGTGTGTGTGTGTGTGTTTGGTGAGGGTCAGTAGATTGGATAAAAGCATATTAGAAGTGATTACTTGAAGAATTTCAATGATACCTATAAGCTCTACACATACAATGATTCATGCTATAATAACCACCGTCAGTACTGGAAATACATCAGTAAGCATCAGGCAGTTTTAATCCAAAATACTTTGAGCAGATTTTGAAGCAGTTGCTCAGACACCTGAGGGTGTAACTATGTTTAAAGGTGTGTGGGATGTGTAGAGGAGAAAAAACTAACTTTTATTAAATGGCTACTATTTCTCAGGCACAAAGATACAGGCTTTACAAAATTTAATATTAATTAAATTAAAGCTCACAACAACAGGTAATGTGATATTAAAAGAAGAGGAAAATAATACCCAGAGAGAACTAGGTAACTTTCCCAAGTTTGCCAGCTAGCAAGTGGTATAGCTAAAATTCAAGCCTATTTGTCAAATTCTAAACATCCACAATGGGCTTTTTACCATATTGTAAGCGACACCAACGAAGTCAGGAGTCAATAACAATGGTTCTTTCAGAAGAGCTTCTCCTCTCACCACCACCCCCTCAAAATAGAATGAGATAAGAGAAATTTAAGAAATATCACACACTCCACAAGCTGACAATAGCTGTAGCTCACAACGGCTGCAAAACCATGTATTAGATCCCATGTACTGACGGCATCACAAAACACAACTCAAGTAAACAGTGTTTCCCACTTTTGGGTTCCTGTTTCACTGTTCTGATGCTCCCTCTTACTTCAGTTCAGTTCAGTTCAGTTCATTTCAGTCGCTCAGTCGTGTCCGACTCTTTGCGACCCCATGAATCGCAGCACGCCAGGCCTCCCTGTCCATCACCAACTCCCGGAGTTCACTCAGACTCACGTCCATCGAGTCAGTGATGCCATCCAGCCATCTCATCCTCTGTCGTCGCCTTCTCCTCCTGCCCCCAACCCCTCCCAGCATCAGAGTCTTTTCCAATGAGTCAACTCTTCGCATGAGGTGGCCAAAGTACTGGAGTTTCAGCTTTAGCATCATTCCTTCCAAAGAAATCCCAGGGCTGATCTCCTTCAGAATGGACTGGTTGGCTCTCCTTGCAGTCCAAGGGACTCTTACTTAGGCACAGAAAATTCATGATATCACTTCTCCCTTATAGGGAGATATTATAAATGAGCTCTACCATCAAGCCTGATTTCTCACTCCCTCTCAGGTATAGTCTTAACTGAATGAGATTAATTTCATGGGTTTTACATGGTGGGACTAGTGCATTTTTCCCTATTATGGTATCTACTTTCTAAAGCTGATTCAACTGAAGTCTAATATTACAGCTCATGCTATTTTAGAGATAACTAACATCAACTTGATCCAATAGGAATTTGAGTCATTGTCACATTGGGAAAACATTTCTCATGATGTTGATCTTATACAATAAACTGTCATTTCATCAGACTGCCTTGTGACTTTTGACCAGCATTCTTTGTCAATGATGGGATATTTCTAGCTTACTAACTGGAAGAATAGTCACTGCAGATGGTGACTGCAGCCATTAAATTAAAAGATGTTACTCCTTGGAAGGAAAGTTATGACCAACCTAGACAGCATATTAAAAAGCAGAGACATTACTTTGCCAACAAAGGTCCATCTAGTCAAAGCTATGGTTTTTCCAGTAGTCATGTATGGGTATGAGAGTTGGACTATAAAGAAAGCTGAGCACTGAAGAATTTATGCTTTTGGACTGTGGTGTTCAAAACTTTTGAACAGTTCAAGACTTTTGAGAGTCCCTTGGACTGAAAGGAGATCCAACCAGTCCATCCTAAAGGAGATCAGTATTGAGTGTTCACTGGAAGGACTGATGTTGAAGCTGAAACTTCAATACTTTGGCCACCTGATGTGAAGAACTGACTCATTGGAAAAGACCCTGATCCTGGGAAAGATTGAAGGCAGGAGGAGAAGGGGAAGACAGAGGATGAGATGGTTGGATGGCATCACCAACTCAATGGACATAAGTTTGGGTGGACTCCGGGAGTTGGTATTGGACAGGGAGGCCTGGCGTGCTGCAGTCCATAAGGTCACAAAGAGTTGGACACGACTGAGCAACAGAACTGAACTGAACTGGAAGAAAACTGAAGATAAAACCATCAAGAAACAGATTATTCCTTGGTGCAGCAAAAGCCTTAGGGCCTTGATTTTGATTCTGTTTGAACACATGTGCCCAGCACACAATGAGCCCAAACAATACCAAAACGTCAGAGTTTGGAGCAGAGAAAGGCTTGTTGCAAGGCCATGCAAGGAGACAGGTAACTCATGCCTTAAAAACTCCAGTCCCCAAAAGCTTTCAGCAAAACTCTTTTTCTAGGAAAGATAAGTTAGGGGCATGGTTAGTTGCAAAATTCTTGGTGTCGGATCCTTTTTCCTTGAGGTCAGGCTGTGGTCAGGTCACTATATTCCTGTAAACCTCCAACAATTCAAATACTATTTTGTTCTGACAAGAAAGGGCAAGGTCCCAAGGCTTGACTTTCACCTTCCAAGGTCCAAGCTCTGGTTAAGAGAAGGGGTCCCTGAGTGGGCCTGTTACCATGCCCTGGAGCATTAGTCCAGCACCCAGCCTGAGTCCTCCCATCAGTTCCCAGACCCAGCTGAAGACGCAGATCTCAGCTGATGTCATCCAGACCCAGCCCTGCCATCCATCATCACTGAGGTAGACAGACACCCAGGACCCAGCTGGCCCTCAAGCTTGTCATTTAAACCAGAGAGAATCATTTGTATAGGGTCAATAGGAATATAGGGCTTCCCTCATGACTCAGATGGTAAAGAATCCACCTGCCAATGCAAGAGATGCAAGAGACGCAAGAGACGTGGGTTCAATTCCTGGGTCAGGAAGATCCCCTGGTGGAGGGCATGGCAACCCACTCTAGTATTCTTGCCTGGAAAGTCCTATGGACAGAGGAGCCTGGTGGGCTACAGTCCATGGGGTCACCAACCATCAGACATGAGGGAGCATACACACAATAGGAATACACTGATAGTCTAGCAAATGAGAATCAGATTAATACTCAGCTCACAACAATCACCCTTCTTGGAGAATAGCACCAACCACAGAGGTGGACCTGAAGTAATGACATGCAATGTCCTTGCAACTTAACCCTGACCTCTGGCCACCTCCTGGGGGTAGACAACCCATTTAAGCTATACCAAGTTTTGAAACTTGAACAGAGAGATTGAAGTTGGTGGAAACTGTTACCTTAATGGCAGTGTCCATATATTCCAGTTGCTGAGGACTCTGGACTGGGACCGATGAAGACTGCTGCCACCATTAGGTCGGGGAGGTGAGGATGGGAGAGGTTCGCTGGGCTTCAAGCCCTGGGACCCGCCAGTGGGCAGCCATGGGGAGAACTCTGGAGCTCTGTAGGACCCAGCCCTCAGCCTGTCCCTGGCCCCCAGCTCACCCACCAACCCCGAGGCTGGAGAGGCTGTTGAATCCCAAGGAGAAGGCTGGGATCCACCTCTCAGCACACTCTCTGCGGCCAGGACCACTGCCAGGCTGACTGACTGCAGAGCGGGACCTCTAACTGCTGCACATTAAGGGTCACCTGTTAACAGTCTCATGCCAACAGTCCTGTAAAGGTTGTTTGCTATCAGTCTCGCGCTAACTGGTCTTAGGCTAATTAATGGTTGCATGCTAACAGCTGTGTGCCTGCCCTGCCCCATCACAATTTGGCTTCACTAAACTACTAGACAAAAAAGATAGACCAGGTAACAAATCCAAGCCAAGCCTTGACTGAGACCTCAAGCCAATAGATCTGTGTATATGTGTGTTTCATTAGGGAATAAGGCATGTCATAACAAGAAAAACTGAGTCAGCTTTTTTTTTCTTTCTTTATAATGTGTCAATACCAAAGTCACCTCCCACACAAAGAAGGGTCATTTTTTACTCTGTATAGTCATAAGGAAGAATAGCTATCTGGTCCTTTCAGTCAACATCTAATAAGATCTGAAAGTACAATGCAAGTAAGAATTGCTTCCCAAAGCTCCTGTTTGTATTTTGGTTTATTTGCATGCACACTTGTAGAGCCATACAGACCCAAAGCAACCTGAGATAAATGTCACTCATATTTGTATCCCCCAAGCATGCACCACAATCAATAAAAAACCTGTATATTGGAACTTAACTGATTAATCACCGTCTTTCCCTTACCTCCTTCAATTATAATTCATCTTGCTTTATGTTAATGGCTATTTATGTACTCTCCCAACTCCCACTCTGAATGAAATCGTCACTACCCAAACTACCCAGGCTAAAAGATCTGGGAATCAACAATCACAGCCCCTCTCTTTCAAGTCTCAAACTGATGAGTCCAACTTCCTTATTCTGCTTTCCCAGATCTGGTTGGATTTGTATCTATAATAAAGTCATAAGGGTCAAATAATGAAAAACAACCAACACCCTTACAAGGAAATAGCCTTGTAAAGTAGAATACACTGTGCTAACTTTTGCTATTTTGATCTATCCTTGACAAGTATTTATTGACTTCCTCAATAGATAAGACTTTGGGGATATAGATAAAATGGGAATTCAATTGTATCTCTATTCACTGAAGACTATTTAAAGAAAAAGCTCTTTTTAAAAGACTAAGTTATAGAACAAGGTAATTAAATGGTATCTGCCATATGATACTTGTGGGTATGTGAAATTTAGCCTTGGCATATATATTCATGTATATTATGTCTCCCTGCTTCTAATCCTGATGCCAATTGTCTTGCTGTACCTCCCTGTGCACACTGTTTGTTGAGCCCATGGTAGACAAGGTGCAAATGGGGAAGTTAGAGGAAAACTCCAGGAGCCGTAGGCACTACAGACATGTTTATTCTCTCCTGGCTGGCACAGGCACTAGCTAGCGGCAGACAGGCTATACTCTCTCCTCTCGTGGCTGACTCAAAGGACACAGCCATGATACAGCAGTAAGCCACTTTTTAGGTGGGGCTCGTATATGCATACCGCACAAAGTAGCCCGTGACCAAGCGAGTACCTCGGGACGGGCATGCGCAGTGTTATAAGTGATCTCTGCCGCTGCTAAGTCACTTCAGTCGTGTCCGACTCTATGCGACCCTATAGACGGCAGCCCACCAGGCTCCCCCGTCCCTGGGATTCTCCAGGCAAGAACACTAGAGTGGGTTGCCATTTCCTTCTCCAATGCATGAAAGTGAAAAGTGAAAGTGAAGTCGCTCAGTCGTGTCTGACCCTCAGCGACCCCATGGACTGCAGCCCACCAGGCTCCTCCGTCCATGGGATTTTCCAGGCAAGAGTACTGGAGTGGGGTGCCACTGCCTTCTCCGATAAGTGATCTCAGCTGTTACATAAACATTATTTACAAAACGTGGGGCAAGAATGAGAGGCCTTAGGGTGAGAGAGCCTGACAATGCCACCTGGGCTAATTTGCTCTTTCCCTATATTATCTAACTAGAGATAAGAGAATGCCAAATCCTCTAGGCTAAAGCTACTCAATAAATTTACAGACTGTGTTTACTTCTCTATTATCAATGGTTTTGCTGAGGCATAAAACTGTACACAGGCAAAGTGTTCAATTTGATAAGTTTTGACATGTGTATAAAGCCATCACTGTGATCAACATAATAAACACATCACCCTCAAAATCTCCTCAGGTCATTTTGTAATGTCTCCCTCTCTCCCTCCCAATTCCTTTCCCACTTCCCAGTATAATCACTGATTTGCTATCACTATAGATTAGCTTTAATTTTCCAGATTTTTATAGAAACTGAATTATATAGTATGTACTCTATTTTTCATGTTTGTTTAATTTTGAAAATTAAAAAAAAACTATTTGAGGTTCATCCATGTTGTTGTGCATATCAATAGCACATTCCTTTTCATTGCTGAGAAAAATATCACAAATTTTAAAATTCCATTTCTATTCATCTATCCAGAGACATTTGAGTTTTTCCAGTTTGGGACTTGTGATAGGCTAAATGACAGCCCTCTGAATATGTCCACAACCTAGTCACCAGAAAAGTGAAAGTCAGTCAGTTGTGTCTGACTCTTTGCAACCCAGAATTCTCCAGGCCACAATACTGGAGTGGGTAGCCTATCCCTTGTCCATTGGATCTCCCTACCCAGGAATCGAACCGGAGTCTCCTGCCTTGCAGGTGGATTCTTTACCAACTGAGCTATCAGGGAAGCTCCAGTCACCAGAACTTGCTGGTATTTTACTATATGTGGCAAAAGGACCTTTTCATATCTGATTAATTTAAGGATATTGAGATTAGGAGATTATTCTAGATTATCTGGGTAGACCCAATGTAATGCAATCACAAGGGTCCTAATCAGAGAGAGGCAAGAAGGTAAAGAAGTCAGAGTCAGAGAAGGCGATGAGACAAACACAAGGGCCCCAATAGTCTCAGCCCTTCTGTAGTATCTATAGGGCTTTCCTGGTACTTCAGCTGGTAAAGAATCTGCCTGCAATGTAGGAGACCCCAGTTCGATTCCTCCGTTGGGAAGATCCCCTAGAGAAGGGATAGACTACCCACTCCAGTATTCTTGGGCTTCCCTGATGGTTCAGTCAGTAAAGAATCTGCCTGCAATTGCGGGAGACCTGGGTTCCATCCCTGGGTGGGAAAGCCTCTGGAGGAGGGCATGGCGACCCACTTCTTGCCTGGAGAATCCCCATGGACAGAGGAGCCTGGCAGGCTGCAGTCCATGAGGTCACAAAGAGTCAGACAGGACTGAGTGACTAAGCACATAGCATCAATTCAAGTCCAAAATCTCATCAGCTCAAAAATCCTAAATCTCATCATTGAAATTATCTATGCTTGTGTCTCTGGATGTAAGCCATCTGGAGCAAAATACTTCTCTCTCTCTCTGTGGATCTGTGAAACTAGAAAGCAACTTATCTTCTCTGAAAGTATGAAATAGTAGTTCAGGCAGAGAATAATTTATAGAGATATTTCTATTCAGAAAGGGAGAAAATAAAAGGAAAAATGGGGATCATTAGTCCCAAGCAATTTTGAAATCTAACCAGGCAAACTCTATTAGGTTTCAAGGCCTAAGTATAATCCTCTGTGGCTGGAGGCTCCACCTTCTGGGTACATGGCCTTGTTCTATGGGGCCTCAGCTCTGACCTTTGAGTCATCCTTCCTTCTTCATGAAGGGTAGCACATGTTTCCAATTGTCTGTTTATTGTCTGTAGAATTTTGAAAGTACAACAGCATTTTTTTCAGTTCTTTCTCTGTCTCTTTCAATTCATACTGGCAGCATTTCTGCTGATAAAAGAACCTTTGGATCTTCCTGACCCAGGGATCAAACTCTTATGTCTCTTGCCCTCCTACTCGAGGTTTCTTTACCACTAGCACCACCTGGAAAATCCCTTCAACAAGAGGCCCTTACACAAATATATACATATATACTAGATAATCCCATCTTTATTCCTGGTTTCTCCTGAGACAAGTGAAGGGATCCATTAGTCATATGCTTAATCTACTCAAATAGCACTCTGAAGAACAGTATGATGGTTCCTAAAAAGACTAAAATAGAGTGATGATCCAGAAATCCCACTCCTGGCATATATCCAGACAAAACTCTAATCCAAAAAGATACATGCACACAATGTTCATAGCAGCACTAGTCACAATAGTCAAGACATGGAAACAACCTCAATGTCCATCAACAGATGAATGAATAAACAAGATGTAGTGTGTGCGCTTATAAATATTCATTCATCTGTGTGTGTATGTGTATATATATATATATATACACATACACACACACAATGGAATACAACTCAGTCATAGCAAAGAGTGAAATAATGCCATCTGCAGGAATATGGATGGATCTAGAGATGATCATACTAACCCAAGTCAGAAAGGGAAGGAAATAGTGTATGATATCACTTATATGTGGAGTCTAAAACATGACACAAATGAATCTATCTACAAATAGAGAATAGATTTGTGGTTACCAAGGGTAGCAGGGGGAGGGATAAATTAGAAGAGAGAGCTTAAAAAGTTCCTGTTTTTAAGGAATTTATACTTTTCATCAGACTTGTTGAATTTATTGGTATAAAGTTACTTTCTAGGTAAGTATCCTATTCATACCTCTAAGATGTATATTGATGACCTCTCTTTCAGATACGAACTTCCTAAGCTTACTCAAGTAGAAAATACATAAAATGTTTATCTCTGTTCTATAAAAGTCATTGAACTTATAGATTAAAATCTTCTAAAAATTTATTCCTAAGTATTTTTTAAACTACCATTAATGAAATTATTTTCTTAATTTCATTTTCCAAATATTTATTGCAAAAATGTATTTATGGCTACTATTTTACCTTTTGTCATATGACTTATATCTTTTTTTCCCTTTATTCCACTTTTCTGGTTTTATTTTATATAAAGTGAATATTTTCTAATGTGGCATTTTAATTTCTTTAATATATTTTTCTATAAAGTATTTTCTTAGTGGTTGCTAGGGCTTATCGTAAACATCTTAACATCAAAATCAGCCTCAAATCAAATTTATACTAACTTAATTCCAGTAAGACATAAAAATGTTATTACTACTTCTTTACCTCATTTTTGTGGTATTACTGTAATATATATATATCCATAAATACTACAAATCCATCATATCAGATCAGTTGCTCAGTCGTGTCCGACTCTTTGCAACCCCATGAATCGCAGCATGCAAATCCATCAATAAATTGTTAAAATGATACTTTACATAATTTTGTGTCTTTTAAAGAAGCTGAGAGAAGAAAAAAGAACAAATATATATTTATACTTTTTGTTATATTTGTTACATTAACCTTCTTATTTCTGGTTCTCTTCATTTGCTCTGGTGAATTTAAGTTAATATTTGGAGTAATTACCGTAGACCAATACAGTTTTGCTTCCACTCATCTCTTTTGGTATTACTGGCAGATATATTTCTATGTAATATGCTCCATAATACGTATTGTTTTATAGGATTCCTTTTTAAATCAGTCATGAGAAGAATGATAAAAATTTGTGTACTGTTTTATAATTATATAATTACTGTTACTGGTTCTCTGTTTTTTTATGTGTATTTAATTTACACTCTAGAGATCTTTTCCTTTCAGCCTTAAGAATTTCCTTTAGTAGTTCTTATAAGCCAGGTCTGCTGGTGACAAATTCTTTCATTTGTTGTTTATCATGGATTATTTTTATTTTGCCTTTATTTTTCAAGATAGAGTTTTCTGATTGAGGTTTTGTTTTTGTTTTGAGGGTTTTTTCTGGCACACTTTTAACATGATTATCCCATTAACTTCTGGCCTCTAATGTTTTTGATGAGAAATCAACCATTACTCTTATTAGAGTTCCCTTATAAATGACATATCATTTTTCTCTTGACAGTTTCAAGATTTTCTCTTTGCCTTTGACTCTCAGCATTTTTACTATGATGTGCTTGTTTATGAATTTATTTATGTTTATCCTACTTGGAGTTGAGTTGGTTGAGCTTTCTGGATGTATAGATTATTATTTTTAATATGTTTGGGAAGTTTTAGCCATTAAGTCTTCAAATATTTTTCTGCCCTTTTCTCTCTTTTCCTTCTGATATTCACATTACACATATGTGTGATTAATGATGTTCTACACTTCTCTGAAGATCCATTCACTTTTCTTCATTCCCCTTTTTCTCTTTGCTCTTCAGATTATGTAATCTTTATTAATCCATCTTCAAGTTCACTAGTTCTTTATTTGAAAATGCAAATCTACTTTCTAGCTCCTCAAGTTTTTCTAATAAATTTTTCATTTCAGGTCTTGTACTTTTCAACTCCAGAATTTCCATTTGGTAGTTTACATCATGTATATCTCTTTATTAATATTTTCTGTTTGATATGAAATTGTCATCATACTTTCCCTTACTTCTTTAACAATATTTCCTTTAGTTCTTTGAGCATATTTACAACAGCTACTTTGAAGTCTTTGTTACAAAAACATCTAATCTGCCTCACAATTTTTTATTTACAGTGCTTCTTTGCATGTCTTGCAATTTTTTGTTGGAAATTGGACATTTTGGGCAATATACTGTAGAATCCTAAGTACTCTCCCACCCCTCCACTTTGGGGATTGTTATTACCATTTGCTTATTTATTAGTTATTGGCTGGATTATTTTAGTTCAGGCTATTTACCCCTGCAATGTTATACTTCTGGCTCCTTGAGGAGCAAGATGTGTACGTTTGCCCACAGTCACTGGTATCGCAGGGGTTTTGGCAGGACTCTGACTGTCTCTCTGACCATACTCATTTGACTTCCCTGGTGCCTAAATTACTCTACAGATTAGTCCGATCAAATTCCAGCTCCTTTGAAGGAGTAATTGCCAAGGTCAGTGTTTCAGATTTGTTTTGAGCTCTCACAGCCTCTTCTAAACTATCTTTTTTTTAACCTGTTCTTCTGCTTTTCCTCCCAGGTAAAATCTCTGAGCCTGGGCTCTGGAGCTGGGAATAGAAACAGTGGCACATATGTTTCTGAGCGACATCTCCACTTTAGGAGCTGAATACCCATTAGGATGGAGAAGAGGAAAAGATAGACAGCAACTTTAACTCTTCTTGAGCTGCCTCACCCAGAGTGCATTTATCACCTCACAGGCCAGGGCAAGGGTGATCAGTGCCCCAGCATTCTAAGCAATGCCACACTTAAAACAGATATTTCATCCTGTAAGTTGGAACTGGGCAGAAAAAGGGAGCCCCACTTCTTGTTCACTGTCTCCCAAAATTTAGCTTCAGTAACAGGTAGCTGGGGAAGGATGAAAAATGCTGATGTCCTATCCCTTGCCAGAGGACAGAGTCCTGACTGGGAGCTGGGCAGAGAGGGAGCCCTCTGTTAATGGTTGTACCAGTCTGGATGAAGTTTCCATCTCATGAGTTGGAGTAGGGGAGGGAGGGAATAGGTCAAAGTTTACATACCATAGATTGTAGCTGTTCTTACCAAAATAAAAATGTTCTTGAATAAATATTTCTCCATTTACTGTTTATTCATAGGACAATTTCCAGAGATAGTAAATGATTATTTTTCACCATTTTCAACAGTTTTGCTGAGGAGTGGGTCTGCTGAGCTCTTCATGAAGTCATGCTAGAAGTCCCTCTGGTGAATCAGTTAACAAGAGTGGTAAGATAATTCAACAGAGTCTTTTTCAAAAAATGGTGCTTGACAATGGATATGGAAAAAAATAAACTCAACCCTTCCTAATACTATGTATAAAATAATTTGAAATGAATCATGTACTAAAATGTAAACCTATAAAACTAAAACTTCTAGAACAAAATATAGGAGAAACTGTTTGTGACTGTGACTTTGAAATAGGCAAAGATTTCTTAAGTAGGACACAACAAACATAAATCATACACCAAAGAAATTGTTAAATTGGACTTCATCAAAATTTATTAAAGCTTGTCCTTCAAAAGACACTGTTAGAAAAATGGAAAGGCAAGCCACAGACTGTGAGAATAACTTTGCAAACCATAAATCTGATAAGGGACTTGCTTCCAAGCTATATAAATAACTATTTCAACTAGGTATTAAGAACATAATTTTTAAATGGGCAAAAGTTAGAACAGATAACTTCACCAAAGATATGCAAATGTAAAATGAGCAAATGAAATGATCCTCAATATGACTAGTCTTCAGAGAAATGTAAATTAAATCACAATGAGATTCCACCATACACTTATTAGAATGGCTAAAATTCAAAAGACTGGGTATGAAGCAACTGGAATATTCATATATTACCAGTAGGGAGGTAATATGGTACAGCCATATTGGGAAGCAGTTTGGCAATTTCTTTAAATGTTAAACATACACATAACACACAATGCAAAAATCCCACACTTACACATTTACCACTACTACAAGAGAAATAAAAACACAAAGACTTGCATGCAAATAGCTTTATTATTATAGCCAAAACCTGAAACAACCCAAATGTCCATCAACAGGTAAATGGATAAACATATTGTGTTTAAGCTATACAGAGGAATAATACTTAGCTATAAAAAGTAATGAATATATAACTAAAAAATCAGGCACAAAGGATTATAAAAATCTATTTATACGAAATTGTAGAAAAGACAAATTATAATGATAGGAAGCAGATTGGTGGCCACCTAGGAGTGGGATTATTGGATGGGAATTGATTACAAAGAGTAATGAGGGATATTTGGGGAGATGAGGAAGTATTCTTTAGCATTATTGTAGTTCTCATTATAGTACTACATACTTTCAAATTCATCTCACTGTACCTTTAAAGGATGAATGGTAAATTTTATTATATATAATTTATACCTCAGTGAAGTTTTTTTTTAAGAGCAATGGGAAGAAAATATGAAATAGTTTAATAGTGGGAAAAGATCAGAGAGATTGAGACACTTAGTCCTTACATATTGAATAAGTTAGCATATTGGACATTAAGAGATTTCTGAAATCATGTCAGCAAATACCAACTGAAATGTTCTTCTGTCAAGTCATTTCCATTGTTATAAAACCAACATTTCTTTTACAGCAGATTTGTGAAAATTTAGTTTAAAAATAATCGCATTATTTCAGCTTGGTGTTAATTTTCCTTGCCATTAAAAAAAAAAAGTGCTGAGATGTCATAGCTAACAAAGCTGGGGTTTAATTCAACAGAAATTCACTTACTTCCTCTCCTCCTACAGTCAAGAGTACACTTTCCATCCCCATCGCATTTATACTTGGCCATGTGACTTGCTTTGGCCAACACAATATAAGCATGTGGGATGTTCGCAGAGTTTTAAAGTCCTTGCATAGTTTGGCTTGCTCTTAAATTCATATATCAACATATGAATACAAACAAGGTACCCGGTGTCTTTTTAAACTAGACCTCAGAATGAGATATGAGGTACAAACCCGAACTTGCCTCAGAGCCAGGAACGTAACCATATCCTAAGGCAAGCCGTTTACAAGCCTGCCTTGGTATGACAATGAGACTGGTGGAGATTTGTTACTCAGTATTACTGTGGCAACAGTTGACTAACAGAGCAGCTAACATTTGCAGCAAATTCACAGTATTCTAAGTACTGAGCTAAAAACTTCACATGTACTACACACTTAATTGTCACAGTGACTCTGCAAGAGAGAATATTTTAATTGTCCTTTTTACCCCATGATGAAATTGAAGCACAAAGGGAATAACGGGATTATCCAAAGTCTCAAAGCTAGTAAGTAAGCAAGCAGGATTTAAACCAGGATGTGTATTCTAATACTCACTCTCTTATTCATTCTGCTCTATTAATTAGATGGAACATTTAAGCAGGGCCCAAAATGGAGAAGGAAATGGCAACCCACTCCAGTGTTCTTGTGTGGAAAATTCCATGGACAGAGGAGCCTGGTGGGCTACAGTCCACAGGGTCACAAAGAGTTGGAAATTACTGAGCAACTGAGCAAAATGTAATAGCAGAGTGACTGTTATCAGTAATTTTAAAAGAAAATGTTACTCAAGATGATATTTTTCTATATTTACAATATTTATTATCAGACTACAATGAATATACTGATTATCAAGACCCAACTGGGTTTAAAAATTATATTTTCCAGTTAATGGCTAACACATGTCTAAATAATGGTAAAAGGCTTTCATCCAATACCCACAGAATCCTTCTGTCTCTTCCACCTACCTTGCTAATCTTCATATCTGTATCTACCCCCAGCTCCTGGGTTGTCAGTGTCTGGGAAAACTATACTGCCTTGAATCTATTGCAGTACTATTATTCAAAATGCTAATGGGACCTTCCATATTGCTTTGCAATATTGTGCTTATCCACACCTATTCCCTTTTTCATCCCCCACAGCAACCATTCCTATCTTTAATCATTATAATAAGCCCAAATTCCAATATCATCTTTCATTCTCTGAGGACTTGCTTCCAATTTCACAGAGGAACATTTCTCATCTCAGGCTGAAATCCATCTTCATCTCTTATTACCCCAACTCTCATGTTTCAGATAACTAATCTCGTAAATCCAAATTCTTGAATCTCCTTCTTTTACCCTCTACCTTGTTGTATGCATTTACCATCTCTGTTTTTTTTTCCTACTGGAAACCTACATACTCATTTCTTCCACTTTCCAAACCAACCTTCCCACAAACCTGATTCCCTCCACAAACTACCAACTCAGGTCTCCCCTTGATTTCATTATTAGACTTCTTCACAAAGCAGTCTATATCAACTATCCTCACTTTTCACCTCAAATTCATTCCTTAATGATCTACAATTTGGCTTCCCCTTCTTTGAACTTTACCAAAACTATTCTCTCAAAAGACATCAACAGTTTCCTAATTACCCAAGTAAATAGTATTCACTCAGTTATCATCCTAATCAAGCCCCTCTGCAGTTTTAAATGACACTGTCAACTACAAACTTCAGCTCCATTCCTCCAGACCTCACTGTTCCTCATTCTAGGTTCCCAATTACGGTTACTGTTACTACTATCCATTCATTCATTCAACCTAGAATTGAAGGTCAACTTAGTCTCTTCCTTCTCCCCTTCCACATCATACTCTTACCATCTCCAATATTCCAACCCCTATTATTACTTAGTTCAGCTCTCATAATTTATCAGCTGGATTATTCAAAAAGTCTTATTAATTTCTGGAATCAAGTCTTGTAATGCATTAAATCCACCTTCCATGCCTTCCATACTCCTAAAAATAATCTTTCAGCAATACAAATTTTATGAAGTAATACAAACTCTCCCTGCCACATCTTGCCCCCCACCAGGTTTAAAAACCTTCAGTGGGCATTAAGTGGGTATCCATTGCCTAGAAGATAAGGACAAAATGCATTATTAGGGAATACGAGGTAGTTTCGTGGCTCCTTCTACAGCAGTATTTCCTGATCACCTCCCTATACCATATCCTTTGCAACTTACATTTCACTCGGCAAAACTCCTTCTAGTTTTCAAGCACAAATCATGCTGTTTAATGCCTTAGTGTCTTCGGTGGTACTGTCCTCTCTGTGTGAAATGCTATCCATACTCCCCCTCAACCCTGTTTATCTGAAGAAAACCTAACATCTTTTAATATGCAAACTAACATCAGCTCCCTATGAAGCATTTTTTGCTCCTTATCGCCTATGTCCTCAACTATGTCTGAACATATTTCAGCAAAAGGTAGCATTTGCTTTACATGTCTTTCTCCTCCTACTAGACTTTGAGTAGATTAGACTCCTTAGGAACCATATCTTAATTACCTATGTATGCCTAGTGCTTAGCATTATGTCCAACATACAGTGTATCCTTATTATACATTTCTTGAAATTCCTTCTTCCTCAGTTCCTTTAATATCACCCTTTCCTATCTTTTCCCCTACTCATATAATCTTTCAGTTCTTTCTCAAAAAATGTTTCTCAGCTTTTCAGGTCTTTGTTTTATTTTTTCCTTGTTTATCTCTACCAACTCAACTATCTTAGATAACCTTGTCCCTCTGATCTACCTCATTGCCTCTGATTATCAGCTATTGATCAATAATCTCCAGAATAAGCAACTCCCAACTTCTACCCTAAGTTACAGTTCCATGGACTTTCTTGTACTTTCAATAATTAAAATTCAGCTATTGAAAGACTCCTGCATGCATGCTAAATCACTTCAGTTGTGTCTGACTCTGTGCAACCCTGTGGACTGCATCCTGCCAGGCTCATCTGTCCATGGGATTCTCCAAGCAAGAATACTGGATTGGGTGCTCCCACCCAGGGATCAAACCCATATCTCTTAAGTCTACCTACATTGACAAGCAGGTTCTTTACCACTAGTACCACCTGGGAAGCCCTGAAAGACTCTTACATGACAGTAATTATACCAGATGTGTATCAGAACACATATCCATTAATACATGTGCTCTCATTCAATCATCGTGGCAATCCTATAAAGCAGGTACAATTCCTTTTTTAGAATGAGCAGAGACATGGAATTTATATAATCTGCCCAAGGTCATATAGTTAAAAGGTACTGACACTGGGAGTTAAGCTCAGGATCAGTGAAATCCCATTTCAGAATAATATTTACTACTTATCAGATTCCACCAAATCAACATGTTCACATTTATTTTATCATTTCCGAACTCAAATCATTCATACTTATATGATTTCTGTCTCCATCCATGACATTAATATTATCAGCAATAATATAGAACACTTTCAAGTCATATTTAATTCTCCTATCTAACTTTCCCATATTCATTTGGTCACTAAACCATATTCTATGTCTGAAAAGTCTCATGAAGCACCACTGCCTCTTAATTGCAGTATTCCAGTAGCCACCCCACTATTCTCCTGGAGATCTGTGCCCTCCAGCTTACCTTCCATTTCTCTGAGAGTTTTTTTCTAAATGAATCTGACTGACCTCTGGAGAAGATGGCTATCTGAGTATACATGGGCAGTTCTCTTCTACACTTCCTAAAATTTCAATCAAAATGATCAGTGAAACTTCAAAAACCGGTATTGGAAACCACAAAGAATGGGCTGGAGAAGGCAATGGCACCCCACTCCAGTACTCTTGCCTGGAAAATCCCATGGATGGAGGAGCCTGGTGGGCTACAGTCCAAGGGGTCGCTAAGAGTCAGACACGACTGAGCGACTTCACTTTCACGTTTCACTTTCATTCATTGGAGAAGGAAATGGCAACCCACTCCAGGGTTCTTGCCTGGAGAATCCCAGGGACGGGGGAGCCTGGTGGGCTGCCACCTATGGGGCCGCACAGAGTCGGACATGACTGAAGTGACTTAGCAGCAGCAGCAGCAGCAGGATGGCTAGATTAAATACAGGTCCAGCAGTGTAATTTAAATTTCAAATAAACAAACACATTTCTATCAAAAAAAAAAATAAATAAATGACATATCATATTACAAAAAAATTTGAAGAATGTTTGCAAGGTATGGACTTCCCTGGTGGCTCAGACAGTAAAGCGCCTGTCTACAATGTGGGAGACCTGGGTTCAATCCCTGGGTCGGGAAGATCCCCTGGAGAAGGAAACGGCAATCCACTCCAGTACTATTGCCTGGAAAATCCCATGGACAGAGGAGCCTGGTAGGCTACAGTCCATGGGGTCGCAAAGAGTCGGACACGACTGAGCAACTTTGCTTTCGCTTTTGCAAGGTATAGTGCCAACAGGACTTCACTGAAGGAAGGATTTGGCCCCAAGTAAGACTCTTTACTTGTTAAGAAGTAATTTATCTGAGAGGCAAGTAAAGAGAACCAGCAGGATTCCACAAGTATGCTCAACTTTGGAGATATGAGGCTGAAGGTGAAAGAAGAGTGTGCAGCAATGGGGAAATTTGATAGAGTACCACAGCTGAGATCCCAGGTAGACATCACACAGATCTGCCCTTCAATTGTAAGGGCAGATATTAGGTTCTCTGGGTGGTCTAAGACAGCTATCCTCCCCTCGACTTCATGCAAAACTTAGGGACTACTTCCATCAATCAAATTGGAGAAGGTATTCACATATTATGGTATCTCTAACATTTCTCTGTCAATATCCTGGACTTCTTTGATACTTTATATGTGTTTAGGGGTATAAATTCTATAAATATTGTCTAACCTATTTCACACTAACTTCTTTATAAATTCAAAATCATGTGGCCTTGAACCTCACTTTGGAGTATGGCGTCTATTATCTTGGATCTTTAAAAGAAACTCCCATTTTAATATCTTATTACTTTAATACCCTGGGTAATTTGCTCTCACTCAAGATAGAGACTTTTGCTCTTGCTTTCTCTTCTGCCTGGAATACTCATCCCTGAGGAATTTTTTGGCTGATTGTTCCATGTCCTTCAGGTCTTTGCTCAAATATTATCTTCTCAGTGTGACCTTCTGTGAGCATCCCAGCTTACAGAAGCTTAAATTCCTTATTCTACCTTAATTCCTTCTCTATTTTTTCCATAGCATTTATCTTCTATCCTACTAATTTCAAATTTTTATTTTATTTTCTCTCTCCTCCCACTTAAATGTAAGTTCCATAAAGGACACTTTTAAAAAAATACTGGTTACTATTATAATAATAAATACTATCATGAATACTATCATATGAATACTTTTATACCTCTGTGAAATATTCCAGGAATCAGATTTAGGAACAGCACTGTTTCTGGCTTGCATATAGCATGCCAGATAAGAAAACCACTGGCTAATATGAAAGCATACTGTAATTCACAAGAAAGAACCAATGTGAGGGTAAGAAAAAATATTACCCTATAAAATAAAGTTAATTTAAAAAATAAGAGAAAACAGTTGTATACATGTACACATAACATAAGTGAGTGTGTGTGTTTGTATGTGTGTGCGCTCTAAGCCAAATCAAAGAAAAAACAAAATAGTCTTCTAAGCACATAGTTTATATGAAACAAAGATAAGCAATAACAAATGGGAACAAAAACTAGATTCTGACCAAAAGATCACTATCACATAGGAATCACAAAGAAAGAATGAAAAGCAGACTTCTGTCAAAGAAAATAGCATTTAGAACCATAAATTAGTAAATTAGCAAAATGATTACACACAGGAAAAGAGAAAATATAGAATACTGCAAAATTTATAGTTCACACAATTGTATACAGTTCACAGTTCACACAACTGTATACTGAGTTAGAATTAACTGAGGAAGAGCAGGACAGTTTGAGTGAGGTTTTAGAAATGTTGAAGTCTGAATGCCTGAAAACATGTCCAGGGTAAACCTGGAAGTATAAATATGGAACTCAAGAGAAGGCTGTGGTTGATACATTACTAGGGATCTTTGACATATACGTGGTAGTCCAAGCCTCGAGAGTACAAAGACCATTATGGTATGTGGTGGTGGTGATTTAGTCACTAAGTCATGTCCAACTCTTGTGACCTTATGGACTATAGACTACCAGGCTCCCCTGTCCATGGGATTTGTCAGGCAAGAGTACTGGAGTGGGTTGCCATTTCCTTCCCCAGGGGATCTTTCTGACCAGGGATCAAACCCAGGTCTCCTGCATTGCAGGCAGATTCTTTACTGACTGAGCTACCAAGGAAGTCACACCTAGATGTAACATATAAGTTTATAAGACAGCTCAACAACAAAGTATTTGGATAGAAGAGAGATAAGGAAGTGAAGCAGTGTGTCACAGAAAACAAGGGACGTGAAAGTTTCCTGAGGAAATGCCTTTCAAAATGAACAATGACAAACATCTCTCTGGTTACATAAGCTCCAGAGAGAGGTCTTATTGTCCACATTTCCCTATATTTATTCTTGCTGGTGGCTCAGTGATAAAGAATCTGCCTGCCAATGTAAGAGACAACAAGTTTGAGAAGATCAAGAAGATCTTCCCTGGGTCAAGAAGATCCCTTGGAGATATGCATTTTACTGTAAATTTGATTATTTACAATTAAACCATAGACTTGCATGCTTGTTCACAGAAGCAATGCCAAGACAGGTTGAGGGCATTAAGAAATAAGTTTTGCAATTTTAGGGACTAATATGACAAATTCTGTGATACAAAGAGTGTATAATTTAAAAACCCATGTATTTTTCTCTTTACTAAACTGCTAGAAGTCAGATCAATAAAAATATACATTAAAATGACTTTGTGCTTAAGTTCTTATTCTATGATTGCTTTTATGAACAATTACAAATACTAGAAATTATTTTTGAGAGTATCTTCACATCCTTATATTTCTCCAGACAATGCTATCAGTGTCTTTCTTTCTCTAAACTATCCTTGATAACAAATCCTTTTGACCTCATGCTACTATATCAGCTGCATCTGAGTGTTTCCTAATTCATAGCCTACCTGGCAGAAACTCTGCTTTATTCAGATAGGGTCTGAATAAGCAACCTCTTCGAAGAAAGTACTTAATTATAATATATAATTATATCAGAGTCTTGCTACAAAATGTACTTCTATATTGTAAGCCTACAAATATAGGCAAAGACTTTCATCCCAAGTACAACAAAATACTTGTTATATTGGAAAAACTTTATATATCTTTACAACTTTCCTGATTTTAATTGTATTGATTCTGAAAGATATGTCATTAACTATCCTAATGAAAAATGGTGATACTGAAAAAATATTAAAATATCTGGAAAATAAGAGATATTGGGAGTAATAAAGAAGGGAGACAATGAGGGAAAGAGCTTCAAATGAATTAATTTTTACTTAAAAAATTCATAGGGTTAGTTTCTCCTTTACAAGAGTCAATTAAATAATACTCTCAATGTAACTTTTCTCAACATACACTAAATAGTGAAGAATTTTGCAGAAGGTACCAATTCCCAGGACTCAATCGGGGAAGTAGAAACTTCTAACCTAAAGCACAGGTAGAAGATTGTCATTAAAGTTTCACGTACAACTGTGACTCCAGGAGAGAACTTGTAACTTAAATGACCCATGATTAAAGACAAAAGCTTAAGGAACACTGATGTTGAACCATAACAAACTAATGAGAGCATGAAAACAATAAAGGTACAAATTTGCTGCAAGCTGACCTTCATCAGATTTTAAGCTCCACTATTCTGTTCAGAAGTCGTTAACAATACATAAAAAAATCCCTCTAAGCACTTCAAAAAACAATATTAAAAAGAGTGAAATTAAAGGAGATCCTAACCTTGTGGCTTTTCACTCAATGAGAATAAAGTCTTTCCATTGTTGCAATTTGCAGTTAAGTACAAACAACAGGCTCAATTTTCTATCTTATCACATGGGGAAAAGCACTAAATTAATGTTTTAAACTGTTAATTTTGTATGCACAAGATGTAAGCATCATATTGTAAAAATATTTTTATGCTATAAACATAACAAAATTGTAATTTACATTTTAATACAAAAACACAAAACCTGTCATTTTAGTCTTTTTAAATATCTAAAGTAAATGGATTGTATCATTTGTCATATCAAAAAAATAAATTCACCTTTAATATTCATAATTATATTTCATGACACAATACTTAACTGTATCTGAAATATATCATTTCTTTTTTAAAAAATATATTCTGTTAAAAAATGACAATACTTAATGGTGTTCAAGAAACCACACAGAACTATAGTAGGAGTTCATGAGCCATGTATGTTGAAAAAGTATGTTCTTAGACAAGCATGATTGATTCCATTACACCAGTCATGACAAAAATGACTTAGAAATAAAAGTAATTTGTGTCACCATTCCATAGCTGATGAGTGGCAACACTAAAATTTAAACCAGAACTTTGAGACTCTAAACTCATTTTATGAAATCATGATATCAGTGAATGAATTCTATTAGCTCAAGGTTTCTAAATAAAGTTATTTCCATATCTAGTGAGTATAAGATCAGTTACTCAGTCATGTCTGACTCTTTACAAGCATATGGACTATGGCCCATGGGATTATCCCAGCAAGAATCCTGGAGTAGGTTGGCATTTCCTCCTCCAGATGATCTTCCCAACCCAGGGATCAAACCCACATCTCCTGTGGCTCCTGCATTGGCAGGCAGATTCCTTACCACTGAGCCACCTAGGAAGCCCTCCCATATCTAGTATATGACTTTGCTGAGCCAAAATCAAATAATGATACCAATATAATTAAATGAATAATTCAGTTTAACAAATATTGTCTTTAATCTCTATCCACATATTTACTATTCAAAAATGAAATGATTATATTAGCCATATGGTTATTAACAAATCCAAACTAAAATTTCTTTCCCCAATATCACCAATGATTTCCTATTAACTCTAAAGGCCATTTTTCAGTTTTCATTGATTTTGGTGTCTCAGCAGTGGGCTATTTCCCCTCAAATGTTCTCATGTGGTTCTTGTCATAATACCACCCTGAATTTTTTTTCTATCTCTTTACTTCTTTGTCTATATATAAACACTGTAGAGGAAAATATCGAGTTAAGTTCACATTGACAGAAATTCCAGATACAGACACTGCTTGATGAAATTAAATATAAATATTACAGAAAGATATCAATGCAACAAAAATGTTAGAGTCAGCAACATTATCCAGGATACACACAGATGTAAACTTCTAGGTTCCAAAGTTCTCACTAAGGAATGCACAGTTGTGGAGGATTCTACGAAGGATAGTCACATCAGATCAGACTTATAAGAAGCAGAGCTGTCCCATCATGACTTAACCTTATACATAGAAGCAATCCAGCATGCAGTCTGAGATTAAAGATGAAGACTGAAGGTACATCTTTTAATCTTCAAGTTGTATGATTTATAACATGATTGCAAGAGTACTAGACATAATACAATCAAGTATTTTTCAGTTCAGTCACTCAGTCATGTCCGACTCTTTGCAACCCCATGGACTGCAGCATGCCAGGCTTCCCTGTCCATCGCCAACACCTGGAGCTTATTCAAACTCATGTCCATCAAGTCGGTGATGCTATCCAACCATCTCATCATCTGCCATCCCCTTCTCCTCCCGCCTTCAATCTTTCCCAGCATCAGGGTCTTTTCAAATGAGTCAGTTCTTCACATCAGGTGGCCAGTTCTTCACATCAGGTGGCCAAAGTATTGGAGTGTCAGCTTCAACGTCAGTCCTTCCAATGAATATTCAGGACTGACTTCCTTTAGGATTGACAGTTTGGATCTCCTCTCAACAGTCTTGTCGAACACCACAGTTCAAAAGCATCAATTCTTCAGTGCTCAGCTTTCTTTATAGTCCAACTCTCACATCCATACATGACTACTGGAAAAACCATAGCTTTTACTAGATGGACTTTTGTTGGCAAATTAATGTCTCTGCTTTTTAATATGCTGTGTAGGTTGATTATAACTTTTCTTCCAAGGAGCAAGCGTCTTTTAAGTTCATGGCTGCAGTCACCATCTGCAGTGATTTTGGAGCCCCCCAAAATAAAGTTTGTCACTGTTTCCACTGTTTCTCCATCTATTTGCCATGAAGTGATGGGACAACAGGCCATGATCTTAGTTTTCTGGATGTTGAGTTTTAAGCCAACTTTTTCACTCTCTTCTTTCACTTTCATCAAGAGGCTCTTTAGTTCTTCTTCGCTTTCTGCCATAAGGGTGGTGTCATCTGCATATCTGAGGTTATCGATATTTCTCCCGGCAATCTAGATTCCAGCTTGTGCTTCATACAGCCTGACATTTCGCATGATGTACTCTGCATATAAGTTAAATAAGCAGGGTGATAATATACAGCCTTGACATACTCCTTTCCCAATTTGGAACCAGTCTGTTGTTCCCTGTCCAGTTCTAGCAAGTAGTTTTAAAAGTCCTTAATCTTCATATTCAGACTCTCTAGGAAAGCATAGTCCAACTTCAGGTAGGACTGATGTAATAATCCAATGATTCCTAGTTATTTCATTTAATATTTTCTAAAATTTTGTGCTGCGATTCATGGGGTCACAAAGAGTTGGACACGACTGAGCGACTGAACTGAACTGAACTGAACTGAAGAAAAAGGTTGCAGCCTTCTTCAATAATTTGATATAGAAACTACATCTTTCCAAGCTCTCTTCATCAGCAACAGATTCAAACTCAAACCCAGTTTATACTGACCATGCAGAAATAAGTACATTTCAAGGATGTCAGGTATAGCTAAAAACTCCCTGAGATGTGACTGAACACTTTTGTTCAAGTAGAGATGACCCACTACCCAAGCTCTGATGTGCGCACATAATCCAGGCCTGACCAATCAGTGTATATACATCTCTGGGGACACTAGGATTGGGCCATGTGTCAAAATGTGACCAAGGTTAGACATTTTTCTGGAATTCGGGGAAAGACGACTTTTTAGTGGGATTGTTAAACTAAAAAAATTTTTAAATATTTGGTTACTTACATTATTTGCCACCTGCTGGGGAAAGCTTGCTTGAGAATGTGTATAGTATAATCTATATGAAATGGAGGAAAACCAAACTGAGAGATGGAGAGAAATAGATAACAGATTACATTGTTTATTTTCATCTGACCATACATAAATGCTTGGATTTTTCATTTATGTGAGTTAATGCATTATTTATTTATTTATTTTTGTTTAAGTCAATTTGAATTGGTTTTACAGAAATATATAGAAAATTAGAAAATCATATACTGCAGAAATTTAGAAAATTTTCTCTTCATATTTTCAACAATGACCTGGTTTAATCCACATATAGGTGTCACCAAGTTGGGAAAGTCAGCCTTATGTGCACAGTCATTTGCTCCCCATTCATCACATAATAATGGACCTTGGGCCTGGAACACTTCCTTATCAAGAAATGGGGTTCATGTAGCCTATTTCATGTTTATGCCCTTTTATGGGAATATCTGGGCTTCCCTGATGGCTCAGTGGTAAAGAATCCACCTCTAATGCAGGAGACTTGAATTTGATCCCCGGGTCGGGAAGACCCCCTGGAGTCAGAAATGGCAACCCACTTCAGTATTCTTGCCTGGGAAATCCTATGGACAGAAGAGCCTTGGCAGGCTGTAGTCCACAGGATGGCAAAAAACCAGACATGATCTAGCAACTAAACAACAACAACAATGGGAATATCTTGCCCAGTTTCAGGTTCATTTTGTTCTAGTAAGTGGTGCAGTAATGGTCCTCATTAACAATGGCTCTCAGCTTTCAGGATTTCAGACTCCACAGGGGAGTCGAGTTGCTTCTGCTGTACAAGACAGGCACCTAATCTCTGTTGGATGCCAGGAGGAGACTCTACTGGCCATGGGGAACCAACATACTGGAGTTGATCTTCTGCTGACTCTTCTCTATTTAAGAGACATAGAGAACTCTCCATCTAGTGTTTGACAGAGCTGTGTTTTCTTTGTTGACTCCAGTATTAAGATGCAATGGGCAGAAGCATTTGACTGCTATCCTAATGGTTGACATAGTGATATCTTTGTTATCCTCTATGTAGCTGGAGTCCTCCCCTGGCATGGGAGCCAGTGCACAGTGTTCTGTTTGACACACCTCTTTGATGGAAGTAGACAAAGCTTTACCATAAGGCCTAAAGTATGATCACAAGGCCATTTCAAAATAATGAAGTCTAATTCTCCTTGTCAATAGAAATAAAATGAGATCCAAGGCTATACTTTTGACCTTAAAAAAGCTAGTATTGTAGAAATAGTTGCCTGAGATTTAAAGATCTTAATAGCAAGATAAATAAAAATATTACTTTGGGGAGGAATCAGTATATACAATAAGGAATTTTAAAGCAAATCAAATGAAAGCAAATATAGTTCACTATAAAGAAAGCAGTGAAACCAAAAATAATATATATAGGAATGCTATCACATAAACAGGTATAATCCAACTTTTAACTATGATTTAAAAAAATACTCTATGAATAATAACTATAAAAATCAATATGTATATGAAGAAAAATTATTTAAATTATAAAAGATATGCAGTCAATTCTGATTAGGTAATTACTCACCCATTTTCACTACTTTTAGGGTACATAGGTAGACTATGTTTTTCAATTTCCCTTGCAGATTGGAAGGGCAATGTGATTATATGAGTGGCTACTAGTCAACAGAATATGAATAAAATGATGTTTGCTGTTTCCAAGCCCATCCTCTACAACCTCTGACCTGTATCCTCCATCATGTTTGCCCTCGGATAACTTTTATAGATGAGCCAGATGACCTTGGAAGCTTGTGCTCAAGACATCCAAGCAAGGAGATACAAGGAGTCTGGGTTCCTGAATTTCTACTAGGAGGAGGGCCACCTGCTGATCAGGAGCACTTACTATGGACTTTAAATGAGTGAGAAATAAATATCTATTTATTTCACAATTTTCAGTCAAGCATTTGGGATCACATTTTTATTACAGCATTTGTCTATCCACTCATCCATCCATCTAGTCATTCATTCTTTTGTCCATTCGTTCAATAAATATAAATATAAATAGGTCTCCTTTTATGTGGCAGGCAATGTATGAGAATCTGAGAATATACCCTCAAGGAGTCCATAGTCTATTATTTTCAAGAATAAGAATCCAACAAAATTTATAATTACTTACTACAATTATAATCATAATAAGTATAATTAAGGAACATTGGGATTCTGGACTATAGGAAGCCTTTGGAGGAGAATCTAATCCAGACTAAGGAGAGGGTTCGAGGATGGGCTAAGATTGGAAGGAAGTCACATTAGAGCCAAGTTTTGATGGATGATGAGAATTAAAAATGGTAAAATTGGTATGGGATAGACGAGAGTGCAAGAACTTGAGGCATATAAAGACAGATAAAAGAGATTAATGGGAAAATCATGGATGTACTGGTTAGTGGGGAACATAATGAGAAATGAGAACAGTTCATGACATGTCCTTATTTCCTTACTCTATTATGAGGTGGTTATTGTCATTCCACTTTTTAGTGTCCCTCCCACACTGTATTTAAACAGGATAACTTTTCATTTACACAACTATTTCTTTTTTTCAACACACTTTTAAAACTGAAGGGCTACAATGTATCAGGCAACATGGTAGATCCTGGGAATAAAAGAAAAAATAGTTTATCTTCCCCATTTTTCACAACACTTTAGGCTATCATTTACTGAATTGTTTGGTAAAATATTTTATCACCCTGTATTTCTATTATTTGGTTATTCTATTATTATTCTATTACTTGGTTATTTCTATTCTAATATTTCTATACATATACTTTCTCTGCCAAACTCCAAGCTCCTGAGAACAACAAAAAATGCCTTATTCACTTTTTATCTACCCTATAACAGTAGCTAGTACATAGTAGAGGTACAATGAATATTTATTGATTGGATGAACTGAAGCAGTACAGAAAAATGAATCAACTTTAAAATAAAAGGCTACCTTTTTAAAAAAAAAATAGACTTTACTTTTTAGACCATTTTTAAGTTCACAGTAAAACAGAGTTCCATTTTAGTTTTTTCAATGTACAGTGCAATTTTTAAGAATATAAAATATCATAACATATCTTTTCTATTTTGTGGAGTATTTAGTGTATTGGTAAGTAATAATATTGCCTTAATGCAGAGCTCTTTCACAATATACCTTTATACATAAATTATAATTTTTATATCAGAATCTTCTTATGTAACTAAAGATCTGAGTAGAATTCATTTTTTTAATCCATTCAAAAATATTTATTGAGCACTTACTATTTGCAAAGCCAAACACTCTGTGAACTGCTTACCATTTATACTTCAGTGTCATGAAATATAATAATGATTATGTAATAAGTAAAATATGTCAAATTAACTTTTCATTGTCCTTAAACATTAGTCAGATCTTGTGACAAAAGAACAATTTTACCAACATCTTATTTCATAAGTAATATACTTTAAAATGAAGACTAATTAGCTGTTAAGTTGTATGATCATATAGAATAAAGATTATACATTCATTTGAATTTCAGCTTCTTTTAATGTAAGATGTACTCTTCAATTCTGGATTTCCATTTCTTTTTTTCAATAGTTCCTATTTCTCTTCTGAGATTCTCCATCTGTTCAAAGGAAAAAAAATGGCCTGAGCTGGTGTAAGGAGGCTACTATATAAAGACTTGAAGTACACCTTGTAAGATGAACAGAATTTAAACAGGAACAGAAGAGTGAAAGATAATGAGCAAAGAGAATGAACTAAGATACACTAGTGATATGTTTAGACAAATGCCAAAAGGACAGGGTATATTGGTGGGAAGAAGGAGAACAGAAAGAAGTATCATTGGATAAGGAAGCATAAGAGCAGAATCAAAGGACTTTGACATTCTTGAAATCCAAGAGGAAGAATTTATCCACCATACAAAAGTCAAATAAGACTTTCATTTATTTCTTTACCACAAGTTGAAGCATACAAACTCCATTTCAGGAAGGCTTATCTGGTAGTGTTATATAGGGATGGGTCAGAATTAAGACAGATTGACTACAAAGAAAGGAATAAATACTAGTTCAGTATCTTCTATTCATCTAACACACTGCTAAACACATTTTACACATTCTCACATTGTCTTCATGATAACTTCATGATAGGGTAGGAATTACTATGTTCATTTTGTGGAAGAGGAAACTGAAGCTCAGAGAAAGTGAACAACTAACTCTGGCATATAACTAGTAAATAGAAACCTACGAATACAAATCCTGATCTGTACAACTCCAAAATATATGCTCTTTCCACTATACGATGACCAGCTTAGAAATGATATAATCCAAATATAGAGAGTTGAGGGCCTAGGGTAGAGTTACTTTATTTCATTCAATAAATATTTATCATGTATCTATTATGTGCCAGATATCATTTTAAACACTGGGATGACAGTAGTCAACATCATCAAAAAAACTTAAAAAACAATAAACTCTGCCCACAGTGAAGCTTATATTTTAATCAAGGGAGCCAAACAATAAATACAATAAATAAGTAAAACCTATTGTACTAAAAAGGAGATCAAACCAGTCAATCCTAATGGAAATCAGTCCTGAATATTCACTGGAAGGATTCATGCTGAAGCTGAAACTCCAATATTTTGGCCACCTGATGTGAAGAACTGACTCATTGGAAAAGACCCTGATGCTGGGAAAGATTGAAGGCAAGAGGAGAAGTGGACAACAAAGGATAAGATGGTTGGATGGCATCACCCACTCAATGGACATGAGCATTAGTAAGCTCCATGAGATGGTGAAGGACAGAGAAGCCTGGCATGCTGCAGTCCATGGGGTCGCAAAAAGACAAGACTGAGCGACTGAACAACAACAAAAATAAATGTGGGGTCTGCTGGCCCATAATAGGTATTTAAAGCTGTGAAACTTTTGGCATGTTTAGCTAAGAAATTCCAAACAGAGAAAGAAGAAAAGTCTCCAGGGACTTAGGATATGTGGAGGAATAAGCAAAGGAACTGATAATGAGAAGCCAATTGATTAGAAAGAAAACCAAAAGAGAGTGGGGTCCAGGAAGAAGCAAAGAAAGTGCGCATGTAAAGGAGGGGGCATGGTCAACACTATAGAATGCTCCTCAGAGATCACGTCAGACAAGAATTAAGAAATGTCTATTGGGCTTCCCTGGTAGCTCAGACAGTAAAGCGTCTGCCTACAATGTGGGAGACCCAGGTTCAATCCCTGGGTCGGGAAGATCCCCTGGAGAAGGAAATGGCAACCCACTCCAGTATTCTTGCCTGGAAAATCCCATGGACTGAGGATCCTCGTAGTCTACAGTCCATGGGGTCGCAAAGAGTTGGTCATGACTGAGTGACTTCACTTCACTTTCACTTATCAGAATTAGCAATGTGGAAGTCACTGGACACCTCAGCAAGGCAGTTTTGGTGAAAGAGAAAGCGTCATAGGACTTGTCTGAAGAGAAAATTGAGAGACATTGGAAAAAAGAGACAATTCTTGCAGAGTTTTATTGAAAAATATAAAATGAATAAAGAAATGAGGCAGTTCCTGGAAGATGAAGTGGATAATAAACAAAGGCAACTCTGTAATACACCAGGAGAACAAAAGAAATGGGAAAGGACTAACCATAATATGGAAACTTTTGTCTTGAAACAATGAAATAACTGTTCCATTATTAAAGAATGATGGAAAATGAGAATAGGTACAGATTTGAGTGGAAAATAATTAATTTACATTTTGACAGGTTGGGTTTCAAAAGGCAGTGAGATGTTTGTAGAAAGGAGTCTTTCTGGCAGCTGTAATACAGAACTGGAGAGTAGTAAGACATTGAGGATAGAACTGTAGATTTGGAAATAAAGAACAATGAGCTGCTATCTGAACACAAAAAGCTGTTCCCACTCCAGAGAAGAGAATGCTCAATAAAGAACGTAAAGCCAAGGGACTGTGAGGAGGAGAAGTCAAGTAAGGAAAATACAAACAATGAGTACAGTGGTTGCCTACTTGATACAAGTGGAATCAAAGAGAAAAGAAGTGAATTCGGAAAATCTCCCATAATCATCCAAACCTGAATTCAGTATCTTTCTCATGTATTTAATGCCACTTGTATTAAATATTTCCCATGTTATAACATTTATTACAGTTTCATCATTGCCTGTGACTATGTCTGTATTGGCTGATAAAACTAGAAGTTCAATGACAGCAGAAGCTGTATCAATCTTGTCAACTGTTGTATACATCAGGGCCTAGCACAGAACCTGGCACAGAGTAGATATAAGACAAATAATTAAGCATATCATTAAATGTATTATTCTATTAATATAATATCATACAGAAATATGATATTAAAATATAATTAGCAATGAATTTAGAGGAAGCAGAAACTTTTCAGCTTTGCTCCCATAAACCAGATCATATCACTTCCCTGCTTACAACCTTTTTATTTAAAAAAAATTAGATCACTTTCCATGACCTATAAGTGTATAATATGGCTTTCCAATCCCATTCCATCTTATTCTCTACCTTGTTCAGTATACTCTAGTTTACCCCATTGCCCTCCTTTCTGGTACTTAAACATATTAATCTCTTTTCCACCTCAGGTAAGTGTTTATTTTTATTCCAAATTTTCTTTCCTTGGTATTTTATGAAAGGATTCTTCTCTTCCTTCAGATTACAGTTTATACAGCACTCCTCAGAGAGGTCTCCTTTAGCTACTATATATAAATAATCACACCTCACCCCCTAATTGGACTTCCCTGGCGGCTCAGATGGTAAAGTGTCTGTCTACAATTCAGAAGACCCAGGTTTGATCTCTGGATTGGGAAGATCCCCTGGAGAAGGAAATGGCAATCCACTCCAGTACTATTGCCTGGAAAATCCCATGGACAGAGGAGCGTGGTAGGCTACCATCCATGGGGCTGCAAAGTGTCGGACATGACTGAGCGACTTCACTTCACTTCACCCCTTAATTACTTTAACTCATCACTGTGTGTGAATCAGACATTTTGGTTAAGCAAGTATGACTCCAGGTTTACAAATAATCAAAGAACTTCTTAAAATTAGGTTACAGATAAGAAAAGAATTTTGAAATATGCCTTCTCATATCTGATCTATGAATACAGAATTCAATACTTTGAACTGTGATATTATAACATCTAGAAAAGATCAGATTCTTCAGTGTTGATGGCTACATTCTCAAAACCATAAAATGTCACTTGTTCCAAAGGATAGGATAAAATTAAAGACCTCTTAAATTGAAGGACAGAGATACAAGTCCTTATTGATAATATGATCTCTCTCTTCTCTTCTATTCTCCCTCTTCACATGTACACACACACACACACACACACACGTCCTCGTGTATTATGGTTATGTATTTTATTAAAAGGATGATACAAGTAGAAGGACAATTAATTAATAAGTTACTGTACACAGGAAACACATTCAATCTCTGTGACCATCTCTTTCTGAAGTCTTATCTGGCACTTGGCTTAATTCCCATGAAGGGTGCTTTGGTCCAATACAACCTTTGAAGATTATGCTGGTAAAACGTAATCTTAATTTATGTTGTCCAGAACCTTGCAGATTATAGTTATGAGGAAATGAAATGTGTTCTGATTAGACAGAATAGATGAAAAGGAAGACACTGATAATATGAAATTTTAAGATTAGTTGAATATCCAGAAAAAAATTATTGAGCACTTACCATACTCTAGGAATTAAAACAAGCACTTCAAATAGACAGGTTTAGTTTCTTTCTTACAGAGTTTTACATAAATAAGGGGGGGTTAGGGAGAAGCAGACCCAATTTGGGTTGTAACAAAGAAGATACAGTTTTAAGGATCAAGTGAACAGCATTGGATGAATTTGAAGAACTAAAAATGAAAGGATGATAAGGATGATAATATACTCTTTTGAATATCACTTTATACTTTATACTGGAATAGGTGAATTTAACTCAGATGACCATTATATCTACTACTGTGGGAGAGAATCCCTTAGAAGAAATGGAGTAGACATCATGGTCAATATTGCATAGGAACCTGGAATGTTAGGTCCATGAATCAAGGCAAAGTGGAAGCAGTCAAACAGGAGATGGCAAGAGTGAACGTTGACATTTTAGGAATCGGTGAACTAAAATGGACTGAAAAGGGAGAATTTAACTCAGATGACCATTATATCTACTACTGTGGGCAAGAATCCCCCAGAAGAAATGGACAAGGCACCATAGTAAACAAAAGAATCCAAAATGCAGTACTTGAATGCAATCTCAAAAACGACAGAATGATCTCTGTTCATTTCCAAGGCAAACCATCCAATATCACAGTAATCCAAGTCTATGCCCCGACCAGTAATGCTGAAGAAGCTGAAGTTCAACAGTTCTATGAAGACCTACAAGACCTTTTGGAACTAACACCCAAAAAAGATGTCCTTTTCATTATAGGGGACTGGGATGAAAAAGTAGGAAGTCAAGAAACACCTGGAGTAACAGGCAAATTTAGCCTTGGAGTACAGAATGAAGCAGGGCAAAGGCTAATAGAGTTTTGCCAAGAGAATGCACTGGTCATAGCAAACACCCTCTTCCAACAACACAAGAGAAGACTCTACACATGGACATCACCAGATGGTCAACAGCGAAATCAGATTGATTATATTCTTTGCAGCCAAAGATGGAGAAACTCTATACAGTCAGCAAAAACAAGACCGGGAGCTGACTGTGACACAGATCGTGGACTCCTTATTGCCAAATTCAGACTTACATTGAAGAAAGTAGGGAAAACCACTAGACCATTCAGGTATGACCTAAATCAAATCCCTTATGATTATACAGTGGAAGTGAGACATAGATTTAAGAGACTAGATCTGATAGAGTGCCTGATGAACTATGGAATGAGGTTCGTGACATTGTACAGAAGACAGGGATCAAGACCATCCCCACGGAAAAGAAATGTAAAAAAGCAAAATAGCTGTCTGCAGAGGCCTTACAAATAGCTGTGAAAAGAAGAGAAGCGAAAAGCAAAGGAGGAAAGGAAAGACATAAGCATCTGAATACAGAGTTCCAAAGAATAGCAGGAGAGATAAGAAAGCCTTCCCCAGTGATCAATGCAAAGAAATAGAGGAAAACAACAGAATGGGAAAGACTAGATATCTCTTCAAAAAAATTAGAGATACCAAGGGAACATTTCATGCAAAGATGGGCTTGATAAAGGACAGAAATGGTAAGGACCTAACAGAAGCAGAAGATAATAAGAAGAGGTGGCAAGAATACACAGAAGAACTGTACAAAAAAGATCTTCACAACCCAGATAATCACAATGGTGTGATCACTGACCTAGAGCCAGACATCCTGGAATGTGAAGTCAAGTGGGCCTTAGAAAGCTTCACTATGAACAAAGCTAGTGGAGGTGATGGAATTCCAGTTGACCTATTTCAAATCCTGAAAGATGATGCTGTGAACGTGCTGCACTCAATATGCCAGCAAATTTGGAAAACTCAGCAGTGGCCACAGGACTGGAAAAGGTCAGTTTTCATTCCAATCCCAAAGAAAGGCAATGCCAAAGAATGCTCAAACTACCGCACAATTGCACTCATCTCACACGCTAGTAAAGTAATGCTCAAAATTCTCCAAGCCAGGCTTCAGCAATACGTGAACCGTGAACCTCCAGATGTTCAAGCCGGTTTTAGAAAAGGCAGAAATTGCCAACATATGCTGGATCATCGAAAAATCAAGAGAGTTTCAGAAAACCATCTATTTCTGCTTTATTGACTATGCCAAAGCCTTTGACTATGTGGATCACAATAAACTGTGGAAAATTCTTCAAGAGAGGGGAATACCAGACCACCTGACCTGCCTCTTGAGAAACCTATATGCAGGTCAGGAACCAACAGTTAGAACTGGACATGGAACAACAGACTGGTTCCAAATAGGAAAAGGAGTACATCAAGGCTGTATATTGCCACCCTGCTTATTTAACTTATATGCAGAGTACATCATGAGAAACGCTGGGCTGGAAGAAGCACAAGCTGGAATCAAGATTGCCAGGAGAAATATCAATAACTTCAGATATGCAGATGACACCACCCTTATGGCAGAAAATGAAGAGGAACTAAAAAGCCTCTTGATGAAAGTTAAAGTGGAGAGTGAAAAAGGTGGCTTAAAGCTCAACATTCCGAAATCTAAGATCATAGCATCTGGTCCCATCACTTAATGGGAAATAGATGGGGAAACCATGGAAACAGTATCAGACTTTATTTTGGGGGGCTCCAAAATTACTGCAGATGGTGACTGCAGCTACAAAATTAAAAGACACTTACTCCTTGGAAGGAAAGTTATGACCAACCTAGATAGCATATTAAAAAGCAGAGACATTACTTTGCCAGCAAAGGTCCATCTAGTCAAGGCTATGGTTTTTCCAGTGGTCATATATGGATGTGAGAGTTGGACTGTGAAAAGAGCTGAGCGCCGAAAAATTGATGCTTTTGAACTGTGGTGTTGGAGAAGACTCTTGAGAGTCCCTTGGACTGCAAGGAGATCCAACCAGCCCATTCTAAAGGAAATCAGCCCTGGGTGTTCATTGGAAGGACTGATGCTGAAACTGAAACTCCAATATTTTGGCCACCTCATGCAAAGAGTTGACTCATTGGAAAAGACTCTTATGCTGAGAAATATTGAAGGCAGGAGGAGAAGGGGACGACAGAGAATGAGATGGCTGGATGGCATCACCAACTCGATGGACATGAGTTTGGGTGAACTCCAGGAGTTGGTGATGGACAGGGAGGCCTGGCGTGCTGCAATTCATGGGGTCGCAAAGAGTTGGACATGACTGAGCAACTGAACTGAACTTATAATTTATATGGTACTTTAATAGTATTTTTACTTAATTTCAAGTATAAAATAATTTAAAAGTTAAGTTGCATAGAATGAAAGATAAAAATCATATGATCATCTCAATAGAAGCAGAAAAAGCTTTTGTCAAAATTCAACATCTTTTCATGATAAAACACTAAAAAAATTGGGTATAGAAAGAACATATCTCAACATAATAAAGGCCACATGTGACAAACCCATGGCTAACATCATACTTAGTGGTGAAAAGCTGAAAACTTTTCCTCTAAGACAAGAGGGTGCCTACTCTCATCACTCCTATTTAACATAGTCCCATAAGTACCAGCCAGAGTAATCATGCAAGAAAAATAAATACAAGGCATACAAATCAGAAAGAGAAGAGCAAAACTGTCTTTGTCTGCAGACAATATGATCTCATATGTGGAAAAATTCTAAAGACTCCACCTCCATCTTTGGCTCTGAGATTCCAATGAAATCCACCAAAGGCCTTAGCACTAATTAACAAATTAAGTTGCAAGATACAAAACCAACATATAAAAATCATCCACATTTCTATATACTAACAAGACATCTGCACAATAAATAAAGAAAACAACCCTATTCATTACAGTATCAAAAACAATGCAATACTTAGGTATAAATTTAACCAAGGAGGTGAAAGATCTATACACTGAAAACTATACCACTTAAATGAAAATGAAGACACAAACATATGGAAAGACATTCATGTTCATGGATTATAAGAATTAATATTGATAGAGGTTTCATACTATCCCCAAACCATCTATGGATTCAATGCAATATCTATCAAAAGTCCAATGACATTTTTCACAGAAACAGAAAAAGCAAAACTTAATGGTAAATCTTTTGAACTGTGGTGTTAGAGAAGACTCTTGAGAGTCCCTTGGACAGCAAGGAGATACAACCAGTCCATTCTAAAGGAAATCAATTCTGAATATTCATTGGAAGGACTGATGTTAAAGATGAAACTCCAATACTTTGGCCACCTGATGTGAAGAACAGACTCATTTGAAAAGATCTTGATGCTAGGAAAGATTGAAGGAGATAGGAGAAGGGGATGACAGAGAATGGTATGGTTGGATGGCATCACTGACTCAATGGACATGAGTTTGAGCAGGGTCCATGAGTTGGTGATGGACAGGGAAGCCCGGTGTGCTGCAGTCCATGGAGTCATAAAGAGTCGGACATGACTGAGCGACTGAACTGAATTGAAATGTTAAATCATTTTGCCTTGATGACCAATCATATTTGCATTCACAGGAACAGAAAAAGAAAGCAAAAGCAAATTAAAGTCAGATCATTGAAATCTGAGATCCATAGATCCGTGTGAGGAAGAAGAAAATGGATCTGAGTAGTTGACTGAAAGAAAGTGAAAGTGAAGTTGCTCAGTCATGTCCGACTCTTTGCGACCCCATGGACTGTAACCTACCAGGCTCCTTCATCCATGGAATTTTCCAGGCAAGAGTACTGCAGTGGGATGCCATTTCCTTCTCCAGGGGATCTTCCCTGGACCTGGGGATTGAACCAAGGGTCTCCCGCATTGCAGGCAGACGCTTTACCATCTGAGCCACCAGGGAAGCCCAAAGAAGTCAACATTTAAAAATGCTCTAAAAATTTTGTTTTTAATTTAAAAAATAAAAAAATGTTCTAGGGCAGTTCACAAAGAACACAAGAATCACCTTAGGAGTTTATTGTAAAAATCTACCTCCAGACATTCTGATTCAAAAGTAGAGCTCAGAAAGACTTTTTAAAAATACTATGCTACAGATGAGAAATCTGGAGATCAGGATGATTTATCTAAGGAGTAGAACCTAGATTCAAACACAAGTCTCTTTCAATTCAAAGTTCCTGTTCTCTACACTATAATTTTACTCCAAGTTACAAATACATGTTATTTCCATGGAATTCTCCAGGCAAGAACACTGGAGTGGGTAGCCGTTCCCTTCTCTAGGGGATCTTCCCAATCCAGGGACCAAACCCAGGTCTTCCGCATTGCAGGTGGATTCTTTACCAGCTGAGCCACAAGGGAAGCCCATGCTGCTGCTGCTAAGTCACTTCAGTCGTGTCCGACTCTGTGAGACCCCATAGATGGCAGCCCACAAGGCTCCCCATCCCTGGGATTCTCCAGGAAAGAACACTAGAGTGGGTTGCCATTTCCTTCTCCAATGCACGAAAGTGAAAAGTGAAAGTCAAGTCGCTCAGTCGTATCCAACTCTTAGCGACCCCAAAGACTGCAGCCTACCAGGCTTCTCCGTCCATAGGATTTTCCAGGCAAAAGTAATGTTACTCTAAGTTACAAATACATGTTATTGAAGAAATTAGTATAATTCCTTAATGTGAGGACTCAGTAAATTAGTGAAGTTGATGAGAATAATTATGACAATAAAGATCTTTAAATGTTTCAGGAAGTGACACCATGCTAAGTAAAAGCAAGATTATAGGGTAAAAAGAAAATCTTCTTCAAAGCTAGAATAGATTTATTTCAGTAACATAGAACAGATGATTATAGGAAAAGATATAACATAGTCAATGTTTGTCTCATTTATTTTAGGGGCAAGCTATTTCCACTTTTATTAATATATACTTCTCACTGGTTCATTATCTTGGTTCATTTTAGAACTTTTTCATTCCCTGTCAAATTCACTGTCTTGACTACCTCATTCTTTCTGCAAATTAAGACTTCGTTTCTCATTATTAATTATTTGGTAGAATAAACTGGCAGCTATCAACTAAATGAACTGTTGTGAAACTAAGCAACCAAAATATTTAAACTTTAAAAACCATAGATGATAGAAATAAAAATTCTGGCAAGAGCAAGTTAAAATAATACCAGACAATTTTAAAATTCTAAGCCTGAGATTAAAGCAGACCACATAGAATATTTTCCATCTACTGTTATTGACTTTGATTGTATTGTAGAGAATCTAATTCTTCATCTGTTAGAGGCTGAATTGATCCCAATATTCAGTAGTCATGTCTCAAATGGTCCCATGATAAAATACATTAGAAGCATGAGAGAGTTCAGTAATTTTTTTTTTTTGGTTACTAGTTCAATACTTCATTAGAATTAATTGCTCTCCAAGGTGAAAAACATTTCCCAGAACACAAAGATAAGTGATTATCGCCACTGATGTGTCTCTTTAAGCTCAGGCTCTAGAATGATTTTCTTTGGCATTAGGAAGCAAAATGGGATTCCTTTACAATGGCAGGCTGTCCAAAGCCTTTATTCCAAAACAGGATCAAGAATTCTCAAATGCACAGCATGAAACAGAATTACAAATCAGGTGCATTATGGCAAATGAATAAGGTCAATGTGACAAGCGGCTGAGAGTTGTCAAAAATTAACTTCATCATTATCTGGAGAGCAAGGTTAGAAGAACGTTGAATTATTATCAAATTTTCAACAAAACTTTACAGTTAACTCATGAGAAAAAAATATAGATTCTCTGGGAAATCATAATAGCTGAGTTTTCTGTTGGGAAGATTAAATTCAAGTTAGATATTATAGAGAGATCACAGAGAATGGAAATATCAAAACAAAGATTGGCTGATGTTATATCTGCAGAGTGATCACAAAACTTCATGAAATTCAAATATATAGAAGTTTAATTAGGAAGGAAGTTTGCTGCCTTTGGATAATTTAACAGAATGCTCTTAGGATTAAGAGATATTTTACTGTCAAACACGTTTCAAAATGTGCACACGATACAGTACTATGCACCACATCATAATCAGCAAGAATAATTAACAATTAGGGGGAGAAAAAAACCAGGGTGTGAAATAATATGAGAGAAATATAAAATATAAAAGTGAAATAATATAAAAGAAATATGCACAGGGTTAAACTGCACAAAACTTGCCAACACAACTCCATTCAAATAATAACCCTTAGGTGCTGCTAAAGTGTCTAGGTTTCCCCTCAGGAGAAAAAACACGTATTTCATCCCTGATGCTTCTTATTTATTTCTTAGATACATGGGATGGTAATGCCTTTTAAAATTTATATCTTAAAAAATGATTTCCTGAAACCTAAATTCTGAAATTTGCTCTAAAGATCTTTATGCTATCATCAAATTTCTCTAAGGCATGGTATGTTCACATTTTAAAAGTGTGTACATTGTTTACACACAGAGGGAAAGCTGATACATGACTTGGGAAAACAAATGAAATGACTAGAAAATGTTTTTCAGATAATTTTATATTCTTTCAAAAATCTAAGTTTCAGGGGTTGATAAAGAATGTGAAGATATTTATATTTTTTCAAAATTTACATTCTAGATTATATAATGCCTTAATTCAACTTAGAAAATGATTCCATTTGCATATTATAAAAGAACTTAAAACAGACTGACTTTTGAATTAAAATTATGCAAGATAAAATGCAATTTTAACTTGAGCTTCCTTTCACATTAAATGTAAAACCTTCTATCAAATACATTCAAATCATTGTAAGAATTTAATTCCTAATTCACTTATTTTAGTAAAATTTTCCAAACTACCATCTTAAGGCTAATATTTTAATAAAACCAAAATCTCCAATTCAAAAATAAAAGTTCTTACGTAAGATGGCTGATTTTATATTTTAAATTACTGAATTAGAGTGCCCTCTATTGGATAAAAAAGGCAATAAAAGTTAAAATGACAAAGAATAGTTAAAATACCTAAAAAATTCAAGCCAAGTCATTAATATGTAAAATACATTTATTAAAAACATAAATGCTACATAACAGATTTTCCTTTACTTTGATTTCTTCTAAATTACTTCTGAAATTATCTGTCATATGACAACAAATAAGTTGAACGTTTCATATCATATAAACTTAAATTTTAACGGAACTCAAACACCTGTCCTTCAGCCAGTAATGTGAATAATAAACAAAAGTGTTTTCCACATTTAACATTCCATTATAATATAGAAATAACTGCAACTTATGATTATGGCTGAACAGTTTGAATTTTCCTTAATGATGAACTGAAACCTCCCTACTTCAAGAGAGCTCTTAAACTGCACAGTAGAATTAGGCTGGGCACCAGAAGTCTGAGATTTATTTAGATCTAAAATTCCATAATTCTGTAATTCTAAAATTCCAAACTTCAGTAAGGTCCTAGCAGATTTTTGGTCCTCTAGACCAATTAGATACATGTTAGTAATAGTTTTTTAAAGAACAATGCTCAGAATCACCCAAAACAATTCTGTTTCAGTTGTTCTGCCATGGTAGCTGAGGATGTCTGCATTTTTTGAAGCTTTCTAGATAAGTCTAATGTACAACCATTGCTAAGAATCACTGTTTGAGTCTCTCCCCAGAACATCTGACATCGAGGTACCACTTCTAACTTCTAAAAATGTCATCTTCATAAATGGACTCCCATACTCAAGAGTTATTCTCCTCAGCATCAAAATTAAACTTCTGACTAGCTTCCCAATCTAATTATCTCCCCTGTTCTGTAACGAAATAGTTGAGTGGTAAGACTGCCTTTGTCCAGATCCAGTAAATACCAGACTGGCATTTACTGTGTAAACTTAGGAAGGACATACAAGTTCTCTGTGCCTCCATTTTTCTTATCTATAAAATGGGAGGAGTAATACTACCTATCTCACAGGGTTAGCGTGAGGATTAAATCAATTAATAAAAAGTGTTATGTCAATGTTAAAAATTATTATGACTTATCCAGCTTCACTCTCTACTACTTTTCAAAACAAACTCTCATGGTAAATTATCCTCATTTTAAGTGCTAGGCCTTACCTTTGGGCTTTTGCACATTATGTTTCTGCAGACTGAAATTCTCTCCCATTCATTCATTCCAATACAAGTGCAGAGATTATTTCCCCTTCCTCCAGATTAAGATTTAATTTCTCCCTACCTCCATGAAGACGTCAATGAATACCTATAAATCATTCATCTCTTCCTTAAAAAAATTTCCTTTGGCTACAGGGTAATTTATTATAAGAAATAGAGCTGGGAATTAATGACACTGGCTCTGAGTTTGAATCCTAAATCTGTAACTTACCAGCTGAGTCATGTCCAAGTCTATAACTCCATTATTAGGATTACTGTATGGATTAGGTGGCTTAAGTAATATAAAGCATTAAAACATCAAATAGCAAGCACCTAATAAATGTCAATTCTTTTAATATTTATTTGTTTTTTATATTAGTCTCGTCTACACACAGTGATTTAAGACTTCTTGGAGCAGAAATTCTGAACTCCTCGAAGTTAGAAACCACGTCTCATTATTGCTATTATAAGTGCTACAGCTCACAACACTGTAATGACCATTTATATTAAATGATCTATAAGTACTCAGATAAATTTTTTGTATAATTTGAGAGTATAATTCATTTTAAAAACTTGGAAAAACATTCTTGATAAATAGAAATAGACATTCGACAAAACAGGAATTAACCAAATACAACACAGGCTGTAGAGAAGAGTTAAATAAATTGCATTGCTTTTTAAATATTCAATAACAGGTTTCTATCAGATTCAACTTCTGAAAGTCAACTTTCAATAATGCATTTTATGCATCTAAAATCCTTTAGATTTTTCTCATTTCCTAAAAAATAAATACCAGACTTCTCAGCCTGACATTCAAAATCATCCATGGCCTGAACTCATTCTATCTTCTAATCTTATCTCCATTGTCCCCCTTTATGAACGTTATTATTCCAGGTAAATAGAACTATTTGCTCTTACTCATGTGTACCCTCTGCTTTTCTGCTTCATGTAACCTTTAATATTTTCATATGATAATATTTTCAAAGAACACAATATAAAGTTTCATTACAGGAACAAAGAGTGATGGCTTTTATGGACATATAAGCTTGAATTTTGAACTTAAGTTCAACTTAGGAGCATTTATTTCTCCCTTAGTACTGTCACAGTCTTTTTTTTTTTTTTTACAAAAAAAAACCAGTCTTTGACTTACAAAAAAAATTGGCCACCACTCACCCCAAATTATGTCACCCTCTCAATGCCAAAAGCCCTTGCCATCACTACTCAAAAGATATAAGTTTGAATTATGGTCTCCAAGTAGAGCATGCAGACCCTAGGGTGCACAAGATACCAACTGAATAAAAGAAAAAGATTAGATCATCCATTTTACACTTAATCATCCTCACTTGAATTTCTCTTGTAGTATATGCCCCATAATTTATAGCATATATTCTTAAAAATAATAAATAAATACATTTGGGATGTTTGCTCAAAATTTGTTTACTACTGGTACATAACAAGATAAGTTTTTAAACCACTGGTCTAGAATATCAGGTCTTTCAGAAAAATTTGTGGGTTGAGAAATAGAAGACCAGAAGTAGCCACTTTAGAGATATCTTTAGATATGGACCTAAATACTATGTATTGTTTATGTAGGATAAATATGTCTTAATTTCTAATCAACTTTCAAGGAAATGTGGAAATGTAACTGGTTTATAATTTGAGTTAGCATAGGCCTGTTGTAGATTTTAAAAAAAAAAAAAAACAAGGAGTTTTGCCCTAACATTAAAGTTAGTACAATAAATATTTCATTACTATAAAATATCATTTGGGAAAACCTACAAGTATTTACTTCATTATACATATACTTAATCAATTATGAATAATTATACTCATAAAGAGCTTTTATTGGAGCCAATAATGTGATGTTTTTCAAAACACAGTAAAAGGAAAAAAAAAAAAAAAAAACAGGCCTAGAAGGTATGACTGGCCTTGGACCTAGACTAGCAAATACTACCCTGGGAAAGTGTCACTTTAAGTAATAGTGAGTAACTAAATGAAGTAAATGCTCTCATAAGAGTCAGTATACTTAGAAAAGTTTTTTTAGCCTTCATCAATAAAATGCCATACTTAACACAATCCACTCTATTACCAGTTTTTGAAGAACATATAATATTTCCATAACAAATTAAGTACTAAAAGTGATAAAAGGTTTCATATCATAATAATGCATTTCCTTTAATACCAATGCATCCTATAAATCCTTCTATAGGACTAAAGACAGATACAAAAATCTTGACTTTAAACTGACTGATTCTCTATAGTTTTTCTTGATATTGTATCAATATAAAAATTCAACTAAGCAAGAATCTCTTACTCATGATTCAGATTCTGAGCTTACAGTTTGCATGCAAACTATTGGGATTTGTGTAAGATTATGAAAATATTCAGGTCAAACTATCCACAGTGATGCTCTCCTACTATGATTTATAAAGTGGGCAGGAAGTATACACTCATGGCTCAGCTATGTCTTTCTTCTTCAAGATGGTATTAGACTCAGATGACAGAGAAAACAGGGAAAAAAGACAAAAGGAAGGTTTTCTTCTTTCTTTGGAAACCAGTCATTATGCCAAATAAAACTAAAAGAACTTAATCAAAGGGACTATGAATTTATATGCTACAAGGGCCTAACAGTGGTGAGATCATCACAAACCATAAGTGATTTATCAAAGCATTTCTTCCCTACACATGCTGTGAGAATGAAACACCAATAAATATCAGGGAAGCGCAATGGGGAGCCTGACATTTGACCCTGGCTAAATCTAAAGGTAAGATAACACATAAATCCCATGGTTTTCAGATACACAATGAACTGGCAAAGACAGACATATTGTCTTCTTTCCCCCCTTACTTACTACACTCTGGCTTCCATTTTTCCCAAGTTCTTCCTCTGAAATCTTGCTCAAATTATCTAAGTAGTGGTCTGATATTGTGTGGCACAAATCTTCAAATGAATAATCCTTTTCTTGACAGAGCTTTATTTCATCCAAGAGTTTTGATAATTCACCAGTCACAGTTTCACCTATAAGAAGAGAGTAATTTTTCAGAAGGTTCAAAAAAGAATACTTTTAAAACTTCATGCTAAATAATAAAAATATAACCAGAATAGTGCTAGAACTCAAAACATGGCAAACAAAATTATCAGAAAGTTTATTTTGCTGAAAGTAAGGTACTAACACCTCCAAGGTAAGAGAAACCTCAGTACAACAGTGTGCACTGAGAGAGGGCCTCAGAGGGCAGACAGACTGAAACCACAATCACAGAAAACTAACCAATCTAATCACATGGACCACATTTTGTCTAACTCAATGAAATTAAGCCATGCCGTGTAGGGCATCAAGATGGACAGGTCATGGTGAAGAGTTCTGGCAAAATGTGGTCCACTGGAGAAGGGAATGGCAAACCACTTCAGTATTCCTGCCTTGAGAACCCCATGAACAGTATGAAAAGGCAAAAAGATAGGACACTGAAAGAGGAACTCCCCAGGTTGGTAGGTGCCCAATACGCTACTGGAGATAAGTGGAGAAATAACTCTAGAAAGAATGAAGGGACGGAGCCAAAGCAAAAACAATACCCAGTCGTGGATGTGACTGGTGACAGAAGCAAGGTCGGATGCTATAAAGAGCAATATCGCATAGGAACCTGGAATGTTAGGTCCATGAATCAAGGCAAAGTGGAAGTGGTCGAACAGAAGATGGCAAGAGTGAACATTGACATTTTAGGAATCGGTGAACTAAAATGGACTGGAATGGGTGAATTTAACTTAGATGACCATTATATCCACTATTGTGGGCAAGAATCCCCTAGAAGAAATGGACTAGGCACTATAGTCAACAAAAGAGTCCAAAATGCAGTACTTGAATGCAATCTCAAAAATGATAGAATGATCTCTGTTCGTTTCCAAGGCAAACCATTCAATATCACGGTAATCCAAGTCTATGCCCCAACGGGTAACACTGAAAAAGCTGAAGTTGAATGGTTCTATGAAGACCTACAAGACCTTTTAGAACTAACACCCGCAAAAAGATGTCCTTTTCATTATAGGGGACTGGAATGCAGAAGTAGGAAGTCAGAAACACCTGGAGTAACAGGCAAATTTGGCCTTGGAGTACAGAATGAAGCAGGGCAAAGGCTAATAAGAGTTTTGCCAAGAAAACAAACTGGTCATAGCAAACACCCTCTTCTAACAACACAAAAGAAGACTCTACACATAGACATCACCAGATGGCCAACACTGAAATCAGATTGATTATATTCTTTGCAGCCAAAGATGGAGAAGCTCTATACAGTCATCAAAAACAAGACCGGGAGCTGACTGTGGCTCAGATCATGGACTCCTTATTGCCAAGTTCAGACTTAAATGGAAGAAAGTAGGGAAAACCACTAGACCATTCAGGTATGACCTAAATCAAATCCCTTACAATTATACAGTGGAAGTGACAAATAGATTTAAGGGACTAGATCTGATAGAGTGTCTGATGAACTATGGACATTGTATAGGACACAGGGATCAAGACCATCCCCAAGAAAAAGAAATGCAAAAAAGCAAAATGGCTGTCTGGGGAGGCCTTATAAATAGCTGTGAAAAGAAGAGAAGCCAAAAGCAAAGGAGAAAAGGAAAGATATACCCATTTGAATTCAGAGTTCCAAAATATAGGAAGGAGAGATAAGAAAGCATTCCTCAGTGATTAGTGCAAAGAAATACAGGAAAACAATAGAATGGGAAAGACTATAGATCTCTTCAAGATATTAGAGATATCAAAGGAACATTTCATGCAAGGATGGGCTCAATAAAGGACAGAAATGGTATGGACCTAACAGAAGCAGAAGATATTAAGAAGAGGTGGCAAGAATACACAGAAGAACTGTGCAAAAAAAGATCTTCACATCCAGATAATCACAATGGTGTGATCACTCACCTAGACCCAGACATCTGGGAATATGAAGTCAAGTGGGCCTTAGGAAGCATCATTATGAACCAAGCTAGTGGAGGTGATAGAACGCCAGCTGAGCTATTTCAAATCCTGAAAGATGATGCTGTGAAAGTGCTGCACTCAATATGCCACCATTTGGAAAACATAGCAGTGGCCACAGGACTGGAAAAGGTCAGTTTTCATTCCAATCCCAAAGAAAGGCAATGCCAAAGAATGTTCAAACTACCACACAATTGCATTCATCTCACACACTAGTAAGGTACTGCTCATAATTCTCCAAACCAGGCTTCAGTGATACGTGAACCGTGAACTTCCAGATGTTCAAGTTGGTTTTAGAAAAGGCAAAGGAACCAGAGATCAAATTGCCAACATCCACTGGATCATGGAAAAAGCAAGAGAGTTCCAGAAAAACATCTATTTCTGCTTTATTGACAATGCCAAAGTCTTTGACAATGTGGATCACAATAAACTGTGAAAAATTCTGAAAGAAATGGGAATACCAGACCACCTGACCTACCTCTTGAGAAATCTGTATGCAGGTCAGGAAGCAACAGTTAGAACTGGACACGGAACAACAGACTGGTTCTAAATAGGATAAGGAGTATGTCAAGGCTGTATATCATCACCCTGCTTATTTAACTTTTATGCAAAGTACATCATGAGAAACGCTGGGCTGGATGAAGCACAAGCTGAAATCAAGATTTCCAGGAGAAATATCAATAACCTCAGATATGCAGATGACATCACCCGTATGGCAAAAAGTGAAGAAGAACTAAAGAGCCTCTTGATGAAAGTGAAAGAGGAGAGTAAAAAAGTGGGCTTAAAGCTCAACATTCAGAAAACGAAGATAATGGCATCAGGTCCCATCACTTCATGGCAAATAGATGGGGACCAGTGGAAACAGTGACAGACTTTATTTTGGGGGGCTCCAAAATCACTGCAGATGGAAACTGCAGTCATGCAATTCAAAGACACTTTCTCCTTGGAAGAAAAATTATGACCAAACTAGACAGCATATTAAAAAGCAGAGGCATTACTTTGACAACATAGGTCCGTCTCATCAAGGCTATGGTTTTTCCAGTAGTCATGCATGGATTTACAATTGGACTATAAAGAAAGCTGAGCACCAAAGAATTAATGCTTTTGAACTGTGGTGTTGGAGAAGACTCTTGAGAGTCCCTTGAACTGCAAGGAGATACAACCAGTCCTTTTTAAAGGAGATCAGTCCTGGGTGTTCATTGGAAGGACTGATGTTGAAGCTGAAACTCCAATACTTTGCCCACCTGATGCGAAGAGCTGACTCATTTGAAAAGACCCTAGTGCTGAGAAAGATTGAAGGCAGGAGGAGAAGGGGACAACAGAGGATTAGATGGTTGGATAGCATCACCGACTCAATGGACGTGAGTGGGTAAACTCCAGGAGTTGGTGATGGACAGGGAGTCCTGGCGTGCTGCAGTTCATGGGGTTGCAAAGAGTTGGACACAACTGAGTGAGTGAATTGAACTGAACTGAAACCATAATTAGTACAATAATATTAAAAGACAAAAAGAAATTCCAATTTTGTCTATTTTTTTCTTTATCAAAATAAAAGTAAGTACTGAAGGTTTACACAAATGTAGTAAATAAAATCATTTGGAATTACAATTCCTAAAACTTCACTTATAATAGCATTTAATCTCAAAAGTCTTTTAGAACAGTAGTCCTGAACATTTTTGGCACCAGGGACTGGTTTTGTGGAAGACAATTTTCCCACAGTCAGTGTTGGGGGGATGGTTTTGGGATGATTCATGCAATTACACTTATTGTGTACTTTATTACTGTTATATCAGTTCCACCTCATATCACCAGGCATTAGATTCTGGAGGTTGGGGACCTCAACCCAAGTATTTGTGGGCATTTTACTTTAGTGACAGAATTCATTCAACATTAAAAAAATTGAAATAGTGCTGGGATTCTACTTTCTAGGTTCAACAAAAACAAATAGTAGAACATATTTAAACAAATAATTATATAACCATTAAAGGGATAACAGAAGGAACAGATATATAATATGCATCAACTATGGACATGAATATTTCATAAGTTAAATGCAAATACGCATTTTTTTCTAATTATTCTCAGAAAGCAACTTTATCCCAATGATTTATTCTAAAAAAAAAAAAAAACAGCAGTTACACTCAAGATATATGTTTTTTAGTCTACCTTAAGGGTGCAAAGAGTTGGATACGACTGAGCGACTGAACTGAACTGAAAAACATATTTTAGGGGGGAAAAGTCAACTGTGAAATAGCCACTCAATGTAAGCTTCATGTCAGCAGGGATTGCTATTTCCCTTGATCACCACTGTATCTCAGGACTAAGAATAGTGTCTGATAAACAGTAGGAGCTCAATAAATATTGACTGAATAATGGATAAAATATAGAATATAAGATATAACTTATTAGACCTTAAATTTTCACAAGTTTGAGCCCTTTTGTGCATACAGCATAAAATTGTGCATAACAGTCTAATATCATCTCAAGGGTTTTACAATTAGCTACTCACTTTTGGTCTTCTGGGAAGGAGATTCAACAGGAGATGAAATACGTGTTTCTTGCGTCATATCTTCCTGTATGTGCTCTTCAAGGACTGTTGGTCTTCCCGCGCCTTCTAAATATTCTGTGTATATAAGTTTTTGAAATTACATACTTGAATTCATATATGTTAAAAACTCTAACTTAGTTTTACTTTTGATGGACACTTTTTCAGTTATTTCTTCATATCTTAAATTTTTCAAAAAAACTTCAAAAAACCAAAGTAAAAGCTCTTCATAAGGAGCTATTAATTTAAAGCTTTTAAATTAAAACAGAAAAAATATTTCAAGAGAGACTCATGAATCCTTTTCATGAAAAGTAAACTTTTGTCACATTCTTTCCTTAAAAATAAATGTACCAGTTGAAGATAAATAACATCCTTGGTTTCCTTAAATATATTCTATCTGGAGGTTTAAAACTCTCTGACTGATGCTTTTAATAGACCATGTCCATAAACAGGGATATAAAATTTAGATGCATATAACAACCAGTCAGGTAACATAAATAAATGAAGTGGGGTAAGCATAATTTGCAATGGTGTTACAATCTTGTGAGATAAACATAATTGCATACTGAACTGTTGTTCAACAAAAAAATAATGTTTTTTGCATTATTCTTGAAGCAGTATTCTTCACTCAGCACCTCACTCATTTTTCCAACTTTGATGAGGATATAGTAATAATAAAACTTAAACATAGCTTTCTATACACTCAGCACTGTTTTAAGTATTTGATAATAATTAACTCATTTAATCTTTTCAAAACTATGACACAGGTACTATTATTATTTCAGCTTTAAAGATGAAAACTAAAGGGGAAGGATTATTAACTTGACCATGTTTATTCAGCTAGTATATAGCAAACACAGAGATATAAGAATCATCTCACTTTTCTCTCAATCATAAAGAAAACAGCATCTGAATGCAGGGATATGTCAACTAACATTTAATCTCAATGATACAGAAAAAAACAGAAAGCCTGCAGAGCCTGGTTAACCAGAGAGCAGATGCACCATCTAAAGTTCAGCCATGAAGTAAAATGAAACCTGGCATTTTTTGAGAAACCAAAACTCTGGAGTGTTATCTGAAATCCTAGATTTTTAAATGCTGAAAGCTAATTCAATTTTACAGAAACACAGCATGAGCCAAAAGTATGTGATCTAAACAAGTTATATCTGCTATTGCCCAAAAGGCATTCATCAGAGTTTGTAGCCTCTAAGGGATTAAATCAATAGACTCCTCACCAAGGGTATCTTTTACTTGTGCTTCTTTATTCAGAAGGCACCCCTTTTTTCTTAAAATCCAGTTAAGACACTTTGTGCTTTCATGCCAACCACCTGTGTCTTCATACTATCCAAATAGTTTCTACCTAAGAGCAATTCTACTAGGCAAATTCTGCTAGGAAAAGAAAGCAGCATATGGCATTCTATCATTACAATTTTTGACCCAGACAGTAATTTTACCTACTATAAATTGTATTTACTGCAATATGACAAACTTTTTCATAAGATATTAAATGTGCCAGTGATTGAACACCAGGAATGCAGAGAATATAGATAATGTGTTCACATTCTAAAATTTGACAATAGCTATAAAAATTCAAAGAAGTAGCAAATACTCTATCACAAATTTACATACCTAATGAACAAACCGTGACTATTTAAGAGAACACCTGTATAATAACATTTTCATCTAAGTTGAACCAATGCAATGTGTTAAAAGTGCCTGTAATTATGTCATGTCCCCTTTGCAGTGGATGGCATTTATTTGCTTCTCCCAAAAGATATATTAGGCACAAGTCTCAGTTTTTTTTAACTTCAGTTAGAGGCAAAAATCAAATACGAAATACAAAGTGCCTAGAAGGCAAAGACTGATTTAAAGTTTGCATACCACTCTTTTATTTTTCAGCTTTCATTCAACTTGATTTTAATTTCAATTAATACAAAGAATCATACTTGTATTCTTCTCTGATTTATCTCTATAGCACTTGACTAGCAATTAACTTCTTTATTAATAAGAAAATTGTAGGGCCTAGAAGTTTTCTGAGAGGTTTTGGAAAATAAAGAGAGAAAAGAACATAATGACCTCCTGTAGTGAGTCTGTTCTCTTTCCCTCTTTGGTCTTTGTTGACTCCTATAGCTACATGTCTCCTGCCCAACTTGGTTTTAATTCATCTGAAAGCTGCTATTCAGCTTCTCAACTGATATCCTATGAAACCCACCCACCTCCCTTTATTACATGCACAGCCAGTCTATAATGACTGTAGAGAATAATCCACACTGAGCAGTGTAGGAGCTAAATGCAAAGAAAAGAAAAAACATCCGTATTTTTAAGAGAACACACTGAGCATCAGGCCTAACCACCAAGCAAAAAGAGAAAATCAAATGAGGAAGTATGTATCCTGCAAATGAAAAAATAGTACCCAGATGGTTGTCAAACATTAAGTAGATCTATTTTAATAACCAAAACTAACTACAGATATACTCAAATGATCTTTATTAACCCATAGTCTGGCAAGACTGAATTATCTTGTATTACTGGATTTGGTAGCAAATAATCTGTACTCTTTCAACAAAGGACAATTTTGTTGTTGTTAATTCAGCATTTATATATCAGTTCTACCACTTGGAATAGGATATATGTTTGAGCAAGTCACTTAGCTTCCTGGAGTGTCAATTTCCCTCATGTGCAAAAAGAAGAAGAAGAATATTTGATTGATCTACCTCACAGTTATAGAAATCAGACAAAGTAATAGAAAATCCAAGCCAGAAAATTCTTAAAGCATTATTCAAATGTAAGATAATACCTCAGCATCACCACTTTATGGCCCCAATACCTTCAAGTTCATAACTACATATTTATTACACAGGTTTAATTAAAAATACTTTTTAATATCAAGTGAGTGAAAAAAATATTTTAGTTGAAAAACAGAAATAAAACATTAAAAGGTATTCATTATTCTTTAGTTTAAAAGTCTACCAGAAAAAAAATGCAAATAGTAACTTCATTCAAAAGTAAATGTTAACTCAAAACTCAAGAGAAAACGAGGACAGTTTTAATTTAATCTTAACTGTAAGGTAAACTCATCCATCATTCAATACTATTTACCTTGTAAGAGAGTTGCAATCTGGAGAGATTTCTGAGATGGATGTTCTTTCAAAATGTCTAAGACAGTTCTTCCTAAGCTATCTTTTATGTTGGCATCAATTCCTGAAAGAAAAAGAAAAACCCACAAGATGTACACAGTGGAGTATCACCAGAAGATACTGTCAATACAAAACTGTTCTAATTTCAAAAGTATGCAGACAAAGCACTTAAGGCAGTTTTTTTTTTTTAATTAAGCCCTACACACACACACACACACACACACACGATTTTAGTAAGAAAGAAGATGGAAGTCTACTGATGCCAAAGATTTGGAACATTTTTGATAATGAATTAACTCTTAGAGGGCACTGACTCAAACATTAACTTTTCAGATTACAGCTATTTTAGGTTATAACTACCTAACTAAACTGTAGACTATCAAGTTGAAAAATATTAGAATGTAAATTCCTAAAGTATAAAGGTCATGTGATTTATATATTCTGTATAATATGATCTAAATAACAATAATGTACCATGTAAGCAATATAACAGCAGTCTTAGAATACTTTAGCATTCATGGAAGTTGGAAAAGTAGGACTATTTTGAATTATTGTCCAAATACTAAGTCAAATATTCCACATTTATTTATACATGATTATATTCAATATCAGCAATACTCATCAAATACCTGATGAGCAAACTTCCTAATGTGTGTAACTGAAATACCTTTGGAATCCTTTTAATTCTGAAAATATTTATGGTAAAGAGGTTTTACTATAAAGAGTTTAATGTAGCAAATAGCAAAAATGTCTATAAACTTCCCAAAAATCTAACTGCAAACAAAAGCCAGTTTTCAGGATCTGGACTCAAAAGTTAATTCATTATAATAAAATTATTAAATATTTGCTTAAATTTGTATGGAAACGTGTTACCAGCACACATTTAATTGATTACCTCATTTATTATATCACTGCATTACATATCAAAGTTACATATACAGGAAATTTCAACTTTGCATAAGAACAATCACAATGCAACAGTCTGCTAATACTTTTAACATTTTTACTGAGGAAAATAAACACATCAAATATAGTTTATAACATAGAAGACTCATACATATTGTTCACAAGCATAAATTTGAATCTATGCCTTTTGATCTTAAAAAAAAATCTGACTTTGGTTTCAATTTTATTTCAATCATAATACACATATGGAGACAAATAAACCTAATTTGTTGTTCCTTCAGAGCTTTCTCTCTAAAAGTTTCCCTTTAAATCACTGAAGCTTACAAACAATAGCTACTCAGTTGATTAATTAACTGGGCTTCCCTCAAATCTCAGTTGGTAAAGAATCTGCCTGCAATGCAGGAGACCCTGGTTCGATTCCTGGGTCAGGAAAATCCCCTGGAGAAGGGATAGGCTACCCACTCCAGTATTCTTGAGCTTCCCTTGTGGCTCAGCTGGTAAAGAATCTGCTTGCGATGAGGGAGACCTGGGTTCCATCCCTGGGTTGGGAAGATCCCCTGTAGAAGAGAAAGGCTACCCACTCCAGTATTCTGTCCTGGAGAATTCCATAAACTGTATAGTCCATGGGGTCACAAAGAGTTGGACACGACTGAGTGACTTTCACTTTAATCCACTTTAATGATGAATTAACTAGAAGGAAAATTCACCTTAAGGATCAGTTCAGTTCAGTCGTTCAGTTGTGTCCGACTCTGCGACCCCATGAATCGCAGCACGCCAGGCCTCCCTGTCCATCACCAACTCCCGCAGTTCACCCAGACTCACGTCCATCGAGTCAGTGATGCCACCCAGCCATCTCATCCTCTGTCGTCCCCTTCTCCTCCTGCCTCCAATCCCTCCCAGCATCACAGTCTTTTCCAATGAGTCAACTCTTCGCATGAGGTGGCCAAAGTACTGGAGTTTCAGCTTTAGCATCATTCCTTCCAAAGAAATCCCAGGGCTGATCTCCTTCAGAATGGACTGGTTGGATTTCCTTGCAGTCCAAGGGATTCTCAAGAGTCTTCTCCAACACCACACTTCAAAAGCATCAATTCTTCGGTGCTCAGCCTTCTTCACAGTCCAACTCTCACATCCATACATGACCACTGGAAAAACCATAGCCTTGACTAGACGAACCTTTGTTGGCAAAGTAATGTCTCTGCTTTTCAATATGCTATCTAGGTTGGTCATAACTTTCCTTCCAAGGAGTAAGTGTCTTTTAATTTCATGGCTGCAGTCACCATCTGCAGTGATTTTGGAGCCCCTGAAAAATAAAGTCTGACACTGTTTCCACTGTTTCCCCATCTATTTCCCATGAAGTGATGGGACCAGATGCCATGATCTTCATTTTCTGAATGTTGAGCTTTAAGCCAACTTTTTCACTCTCCTCTTTCACTTTCATCAAGAGGCTTTTGAGTTCCTTTTCACTTTCTGCCATAACGGTGGTGTCATCTGCATATCTGAGGTTATTGATATTTCTCCCGGCAATCTTGATTCCAGCTTGTGTTTCTTCCAGTCCAGCGTTTCTCATGATGTACTCTACATATAAGTTAAATAAGCAGGGTGACAATATACAGCCTTGACGCACTCCTTTTCCTATTTGGAACCAGTCTGTTGTTCCATGTCCAGTTCTAACTGTTGCTTCCTGACCTGCATACAAATTTCTCAAGAGGCAGGTCAGATGGTCTGGTATTCCCATCTCTTTCAGAATTTCCCACAGTTTATTGTGATCCACACAGTCAAAGGCTTTGGCATAGTCAGTAAAGCAGAAATAGATGTTTTTCTGGAACTCTCTTGCTTTTTCCATGATCCAGCAGATGTTGGCAGTTTGATCTCTGGTTCCTCTGCCTTTTCTAAAACCAACTTGAACATCAGGAAGTTCATGGTTCACATATTGCTGAAGCCTGGCTTGGAGAATTTTGAGCATTACTTTACTAGCACGTGAGATGAGTGCAATTGTGCAGTAGTTTGAGCATTCTTTGGCATTGCCTTTCTTTGGGATTGGAATGAAAACTGACCTTTTCCAGTCCTGTGGCCACTGCTGAGTTTTCCAAATTTGCTGGCATATTGAGTGCAGCACGTTCACAGCATCATCTTCCAGGATTTGGAATAGCTCAACTGGAATTCCATCACCTCCACTAGCTTTGTTCGTAGTGATGCTTTCTAAGGCCCACTTGACTTCACATTCCAGGATGTCTGGCTCTAGGTCAGTGATCACACCATTGTGATTATCTGGGTCATGAAGATCTTTTTTGTACAGTTCTTCTGTGTATTCTTGCCACCTCTTCTTAATATCTTCTGCTTCTGTTAGGTCCATACCATTTCTGTCCTTTATCGAGCCCATCTTTGCATGAAATGTTCCCTTGGTATCTCTAATTTTCTTGAAGAGATCCCTAGTCTTTCCCATTCTGTTGTTTTCCTCTATTTCTTTGCATTGATTGCTGAAGAAGGCTTTCTTATCTCTTCTTGCTATTCTTTGGAACTCTGCATTCAGATGCTTATATCTTTCCTTTTCTCCTTTGCTTTTCGCGTCTCTTCTTTTCACAGCTATTTGTAAGGCCTCCCCAGACAGCCATTTTGCTTTTTCGCAGTTCTTTGCCATGGGGAAGATCTTGATCCCTGTCTCCTGTACAATGTCACAAACCTCATTCCATAGTTCATCAGGCACTCTATCTATCAGATCTAGGCCCTTAAATCTATGTCTCACTTCCACTGTATAATCATAAGGGATTTGATTTAGGTCATACCTGAATGGTCTAGTAGTTTTCTCTACTTTCTTCAATTTAAGTCTGAAATTGGCAATAAGGAGTTCATGATCTGAGCCACAGTCAGCTCCTGGTCTTGTTTTTGTTGACTATATAGAGCTTCTCCATCTTTGGCCGCAACGAATATAATCAATCTGATTTCGCTGTTGACCATCTGGTGATGTCCATGTGTAGAGTCTTCTCTTGTGTTGTTGGAAGAGGGTGTTTGCTATGACCAGTGCGTTCTCTTGGCAAAACTCTATTAGCCTTTGCCCTGCTTCATTCTGTATTCCAGGGCTAAATTTGCCTGTTACTCCAGGTGTTTCTTGACTTCCTACTTTTGCATTCCAGTCCCCTATAATGATAGGGAACTCTAATTTCTGTTTACCACTGTTAACAATATAGAAACTTGGGGAAAATTGTATATTATTTAATAAACCAAGCAATTGTCACAGCTTCACAGGGATCAATTCCTCTCTCCTATAGAAGGCAGAGATTTTCTCCCTCTTTTGGTAGTTTCTCTAATATATTTTAATATGATTTAAAAGCATAAAATTATCACTTCTAAAAGCTTTTGATTAAAGAATCTATTGAAAAGGAAGATGAACATTTATATCAGTTTTTTTCCTTAACACTGAGGCTCAATCCTACATGGTTCTACATACATACAATTTAGAGTGAGGTAAAAAGGGTAATGTGGGGTGAGGTGGATTGTGTCATTTTCCTTTGTCTACTTCTGGAGTACAAATAGTTTTTGGCAAGATAAGCTCCATGGAGAATCATGATAGTTACCTGTTTCTAACAGAACTCGCACAACATCCACTTTTCCAAACAAAGCTGCTTCATGGAGTGCACTCCCTTTTTCTGTCTAGAAAAAAAGAAGAAGAAGAAGGAAAAAGATTAGGAGAGCTAAGGTTAAAAAAATTATATCCTTTTATGCATCCATACATATTGTTTGTAATCTTAGCACTCTCTGACAGAAGAGGAGTGTGGAATAAAGAAGAGACTCTAGAAAGAAAATCCAAAAGCTTGAGTCTGTGAAATATCTGTGCTTCTGTGTAGCCATTTGACCTTGTTATGTTTATAAGTCACTCATCTTCTTTCACCCTCAGTCATTCTCAGATATAACATAAGAGCAGTAATGCCTACCTCACGAGGCTTTTGTGACCATCCAGTGAGCTCATGTAATTCAACATGCATTAATTAAATACCAACTGTACACCAAGAGAAGGAAATGGCAACCCACTCCAGTGTTCTTGCCTGGAGAATCCCAGGGACGGGGGAGCCTGGTGGGCTGCCGTCTACGGGGTCACACAGAGTCGGACATGACTGAAGCGACTTAGCAGCAGCAGCTACACCAAGAATAGTTAAGCGGTGTTCTGAGGTTGTACATTTACTTTCTATCAGAGGAGACAGATGTGTAAATAAATATTAATGTCAAATAAAATCACAACAATTTAATGTGGCTTAGAAAACCTGGAAAATATTCTCCTTGCTTTCCTTTCCATATCCTCTCTTGTCTATGCCAACTCTCCCCAGACCTTCTGTACTTTATTCATGTTCCAAGCATACTAAACATTTCTTCAGTATCATTCTCTTGTTTTCTTCCCAAGAATCTCAAAAACTGGTCCTTCTGCCTGGCAGGATAGAACTCCTAGCCCTCTTTACCTCACCATCACCTACACCACCAGTTCTCAATCTTCAGCCTGAATCAGAATCACCTAGAGAGCTTGCTGACCAGATTTCTGGGCACCACCATGAGTTCTGACTCAGTCACCTGGGATGCGTGTGTGGTGTTATGTTGCTTCAGTTGTGTCCAACTCTGTGTGACCCTATGGACTGTAGCCTTCCAGGCTCCTGTGTCCATGGGATTCTGCAGGGTACCATGCCCTCCTCCAGGGGATCTTCCTGACCCAGAGATAAACCCACAGCTTACAGCTCCTGCTTTGGCAGGCAGGTTCTTTAACAACAGTGCCACATGGGAAGCCCCAATAATAAGGGTCTAGGGAGTACAATTGAGAACCACAGACCTACACTACATGTCAAATCTTAAATATAATTTCAGTCAGGAAGTATTGCTTGCCCCTAAAGTGTAACACTTTCCCTGCGTGTTCCACATCAATCTAATATTCCTCATCTTAGCACTTATAGTACTACATTATAATGTTATATGATTATCTATTCCCTTTAATAAACTGTAAGTTTAGTGGAAATGAAGACCATATCTATTTTTTCATCATGGTATCACCAATGCCTAGTAAAAAGTACCATACTTCAGAATACTCTTCAACTATCCTTGGTGTAGAGTTAGTATGGAAATTTAGAATTATTTTGAGGATAGGAGGGAGGAACATTAACACAGAAGACAAGAATTTGTGAGCACTGCAGGGAAATATTGGTTTCTGCTCTGAGGATGATCAAGGAAGATTTTAAGAGAAAGTTTTTCACCTATGCAAATGGTAAAGTTTAAAAAAAAATTTTCTTATTGCTTTTAGGTATAGTGATCCTTCCTTTATCAGTCATGTATGCAAGTACATTATTGTAGAAAGAGGCCTGGACTTTAATCAGTAAATCTTGATTCACATTCTGGGTTTATGAGTCATGTGTCCTTAGGCAAGTTTCTTAGTCTTTGAATCTGATTCCTCACCTCTGTACTGAAACTTAATAGCTCTCAATCCCACAAGATAGCTGTGAGATACAGATTCTAAATGTGTCAACATATTAAACACAAAGTACGTACTCAAAAATTAAAGTCAATTTCATTTCTTTCTTTCATTCACTCAGTTTTAGACTGAATTCCTGGTGTATGTCAAGCTGTGTGCTAGATACTGGAATAAAGGAAACAATTACTAAGAAGACCACACATAACTGCCATCTAGTAATAATTTTTCATGTGGAAAGCCCTCAAGTTAGAATGAGGTTAGAGACTAGGGCTTATATCCCTTCATATTTCCTAACAGTGTGGCAGGATAGTTTGAATTTAGTAGTTACAAAAATACATGTGGACCATTTGCTTGATTTAAAAATGTTAATATTTCTTCCTGTAAATTTAACATGTAATTAAGATGTAAATTTTAACATCTGTATCTCAAAGCAAAGCAAGAACACCATTGTTTTGGAAGCACAGCTACACGAAGACTCACTTGACAGCTCACATCCATTCCTGCTTCCAGCAGCACCTGAACAACTGCCTTGTGACCGTTGCGTGCAGCAAGGTGTAGTGGTGTGTGCTTTCGGGTGTTGCAGCTCATTAAGTTAGGGTGTGCACTGATGATCATTTTGACCACTCTAAGCCGTCCATAGAGGGCTGCCAGGTCCAGAGGTGTTTCCAGCTTGCTGTTTCTGATGGTAGGATCGGTGAGCTCTTCCAGGAGAACAGCAACTACCTCCGAGTGTCCGTACTGAGCTGCACAATGTAGGGCAGTTTCATTTTCATTGTTCTGTTAAGACATACAGTGCAAGTTTTCAGAAATTCAGTTTGTTATGAAAATCGAAGTATAGTAAGGCAGCCATGAAATTAAAAGATGCTTACTCCTTGGAAGGAAAGTTATGACCAACCTAGATAACATATTAAAAAGCAGAGACATTACTTTGCCAACAAAGGTCCGTCTAGTCAAGGCTATGGTTTTTCCAGTGGTCATGTACTGATGTGAGAGTTGGACTGAGAAGAAAGCTGAGCGCTGAGAATTGATGCTTTTGAACTGTGATGTTGGAGAAGACTCTTGAGAGTCCCTTGGACTGCAAGGAGACCCAACAAGTCCATTCTAAAGGAGATCAGTCCTGGGTGTTATTTGGAAGGAATGATGCTAAAGCTGAAACTCCAGAACTTTGGCCACCTCATGCGAAGAGTTGACTCATTGGAAAAGACTCTGATGCTGGGAGGGATGGGGGCAGGAGGAGAAGGGGATGACAGCAGATGAGATGGCTGGATGGCATCACTGACTCGATGGACGTGAGTTTGACTGAACTCCGGGAGTTGGTGATGGACAGGGAGGCCTGGCGTGCTGCAATTCACGGGGTTGCAAAGAGTCGGACACGACTGAGTGACTGAACTGAACTGAAAACCTGAGATGCTTTGAAAACATATATTTAAAATGTATGCCTTTTAATAAGTATGCCTAATAGTACTTTATATTTGGTAATAGTATCTATCATTTATCACATTTTATTTCTATCACTTCAGTTGAAAGAATCAAACTTTTCCTTAAACTATATATTCTAACTTCCAAGAGTGATAAACCATTTAGCTGTGTTAGTTGGTAGCCCTGCTGGGCCCAGATGGTTAGTGTTGTCGGCACTGTGCATCAAGCCTCTGTGACATCTGTTAATGAGAGAGATTAATAACAATACACCTTTAACAGACTGGCTTTCCCAAATATAGTTGAGAGAGTAAATTCTCTGATAATGAAAGATTTACAGAGATGTTTCCCAAATCAAGTTTCATCTTATCTTCCATTTAAGTATAAATCCTTGCTTTTTTTGCAAAGAGAACAAAGACGTACTGGCCCTAACATTAACCCATATCTTTTTGAAATATAATCATGAATTTAGAGGCAGGTCTATACCCACATCCAGACAAGTTACAAGGAATATTACACGTGTAGCTTATAAGTGGTTCAGCTGAGGGAATTCCCTGGCAGTCTAGTTGTTAGGACTCCACATTTTCACTGCTAAGGGCCTGGGTTTGATTCCTGGTCAGGGAACTAAGATCCCATAAGTCGTGTGACTCAAAATAAAAATATAAGTGTTTCAGCTGAAAATCAATGAGATTTTCCCAGGAATGTAGCAGAATAATAAATGTTAAAATCAAGAAAATTGAACCCCACTGCAAGAGAAATGGACCTTTCAATTATTTGGGCAGATAGTGTAGGTATATGCAGTATGACTATGCCATGAGGTGGAAAGGTCAATTAGGAGAAATGGGAACATGAAATTTTAGTAACAAAAATGCAGTGTCCTAAATGAGGGTTCTATAAACCAAGGGAGGATGATATCAGCATAGTCACCATCATAGCTAACACTATGTGCAAAGCACACACAGTTGCATTTCGTATGTGCTTACTTATTTAATCGTCATTGCCTGGCCTGCGAGCATGCTCAGTAGTGTCAGACTCTTGTGACCCCATGGATTATAGCCCACCACACTCCTCTGTCCATAGGATTTTTCAGGCAAGAATACTGGAGTGGGTTGCCATTTCCTCCTCCAGGGGATCTTTCCAATCCAGGGACTGAACCTGTGTCTCCTGCACGTATCCTACATTGCAGCTGGGTCCTTACCACTGAGCCACTGGGGAAGCCACCCGGTTATCACAAGTCTCAGTAAATGTTCATTATCATTTTCATTCCTGCCCTCTATTGCTTAAATACATAAAGGTATATAATTAATTAGTATACTTCTGTCCCATTGCGGGGGAGGGGGTGGGGGGGAATAAAGCTAAAATCAAAATTTACCTATGAAAACAAAATTCCTACATCAGAAACTTTTAGAAGAAATAACATTGAATAAGAGATCTATGTTACTACTAAAGGAGTATGTACATAACAAACAAAAAATATGGAAAACATGGTATTAAAAAATCTCAAAAAATTTCAACTCATCTAAAATAGAAACCACAACATAAAGTAACAGAATTGAAGACAGAATTTTGAAGTCCAATCTCCTCGAAAAAAAAATTTTTTTATATTTATATTGATTTATTCAACATCACAGAAAAAAACAGTTTCTCTATGCTATTTAAAATCTTCAACATTCAAATGTAAATGTTGGTTAGGGTTTTTTTCTTTATTTTCATGTCATTTAAAAAATATTGCTTGCCTATGTTCTCCTCTAGGAGTTTTATAGTTTCTGGTCTTACGTTTAGATCTTTAATCCATTTTGAGTTTATTTTTGTGTATGGTGTTAGGAAGTGTTCTAGTTTCATTCTTTTACAAGTGGTTGACCAGATTTCCCAGCAGATGAATGGATAAGAAAGCTGTGGTACATATACACAATGGAGTATTACTCAGCCATTAAAAAGAATACATTTGAATCAGTTCTAATGAGGTGGATGAAACTGGAACCTATTATACAGAGTGAAGGAAGCCAGAAATAAAAACACCAATACAGTATACTAACGCATATATATGGAATTTAGAAAAATGGTAACAATAACCCTGTGTACGAGACAGCAAAAGAGACACTGATGTATAGAACAGTCTTATGGACTCTGTGGGAGAGGGAGAGGGTGGGAAGATTTGGGAGAATGGCATTGAAACATGTAAAATATCATGTGTGAAACGAGTTGCCAGTCCAGGTTCGATGCACGATACTGGATGCTTGGGGCTGGTGCACTGGGACGACCCAGAGGGATGGAATGGGGAGGGAGGAGGGAGGAGGGTTCAGGATGGGGAACACATGTATACCTGTGGCGGATTCATTTGATATTTGGCAAAACTAATACAATTATGTAAAGTTTAAAAATAAAATAAAATAAAAAAAAATATTGCTTGTAGAAACTAATATTCCATTGTTTAACCTTGGTTTGTTTTTCCATCTTTTTACTTTAGGTTTGCTTTGGGCATTCAGTTTTAAGAATAACCACCAGATGGCTCATCCCACCAGTGATCTTTTAACTTGGTTTTCTGAGGAACAGGCAGCATTCTCATAAATTTCCTTTTTAGCATCATAAATAAAGACAGCCATATCCATCATTTTGTAAAGACTTGAATTAACTATTCTCATAAAAATATTCTGCATTTTGTAACATGAAAACATAGACATTTTTTGCGATATATATTAACAAGACATTTTTCCAATTAATAAAACATTTTTCCTGATTAGTTCTTTACACAACTGCATTTTGATGTAAGAAAAATATTATATTTTCTTCCCTTTGCTGTATACAGCTAGCAAGTATTCATTTTTAATCTGAATTTCAGTCAAGTGTCTGCAAAGTCTATACCCATATGAACAATATGCTAATTGTACTATATTAGATGTGCTTGCCCTAGAGTAACCTCCTTGCATCCATACTGGACAGCGGCCAACCTTCAGCTTAATGCCCTGTTTGTAATTCAATTGTTGGGCTGCACGCTGGTTTTCAAATATAGTTTTACAAAATGGGAACAGTAGGGGGCATGCAGAGCTCATTTATTATCATACTGTACTAGAGGACTGTATTTTACTTTCTGGAACCTGTGGTCTTATTTATTTAGAACACTGAGAATGACATTATTTTTAAATATATGCATTAAGTGTAACATGGATACTATGCAGTTGCAAATATTTTGACTTTATCTGTCAGTTTCACCCTGCTGCTGTGTTTTACTGAACTTACTCTAGGCATATGTGTGTGTGTGTGTGTGTGTACAGGAAATTTTTTATTTATTATGTGACTAGCAACTGCATACATTGTATTTGCATTTTAATTCACAAAATAGCACTTAATATAAAAGTGCTATGTAAATGGTAAAGTATTATGGAAATGATAGCTATCATCATTGTTCTAGCATCTAAAATTTTATTAAGAAAAACTACTTTCACATTATGAATGTGAATTGTTTTATCTTTAAATATTCAATAACTGTAAAATGGATGCTCATGTAAGGCAGGCAAAAATACTAGAACTACTTCTTTATGTGGGATTTTATTATTAACAAATATCTTTACAAATGTCCAGCTTAGTGCCATTGTACCTATAAACAAATGCCAAAGAAGTTTTCAAATATCTCCTTTAGCAAATTCAGCAGTAGGATGATCTTTAGCAGGGTAACAACAGAAATAATTAATTTTTCAATGTGGCTTTGACTTCACAAAACTCTCAAAAATCACAGCATGAGCAAATACTTGACAAACACACCTGTTCATTGACTCTGGAATGTGATGGTCCATGATGAATAAGAATCTTCACAATTTCCACATCTCCTTTCCAGGCAGCCAAGTGAATAGGAAAATAACCTTTGTTGTCTGCTACATTTGTTGATGCCTCATATTGAAGCAGTTTGAGAACAATGTCCCTAAGAAGGAAAAAAAAATACAACAGAAGAAAATATGCTGAACAATATGGCTACTATTAAACAGATAATCATAAAAGTATATTAGATACTGACTAGAAATTTAGAGTAATCATTCAAACTACCGCCACCACCACACACACACACACACACACACACACACACACACACACAGCATTCATTGACTGACCCATACAAGTACTAGAGATCTTTTGGGCAAAATTTATCTAATTTTATTAACCGAATGAATTTAGTAAAATAACAGTATACCTCTTCACATCTTTCTTAAAAATGGAGTATTCCCAGATAACTTATACCTGAGATTTAGTCCGAAGGAAGACTTGAGGTGCAAGCAAACACCCTGTTTACAAACAAAAAGTTATCATCCTGCTAAAAGACATTTAGGAAATTACACATCATTCTGATAGAGAACTAGAATAAAGGGTTGAAGATTCATATAAAAGAGAAAGCAACACAGTAGGAAAGAGACCCTGAAAAGTTGAAAAAAAATTAATAACTTTCAGCCATGGCACAGAACATACTTTGAATGTGTGTTGTTTATACTTGTATCCTCTTTCACTTTCCTCCTCCAAGCCTAAGAAATTATTTTAAGAGGGAAATTCATTTATGAGACAAGTTCTATCACTGACACAATTATTCTAATGACAAGATTTCAGAGAAAATAAACCCCATTTTAACATTAATAAAAAATAGTATTATTTTATAAGCCCTGAATTTAAAGGACTTGAATGTAAAGTATCAGTTATGCAAGTGAAAGTATTAGTTGCTCAGTCATGTCTGACTCTCTGCGACCCCATGGACTGCAGACCACCAGGCTCCTCTGCCCATAGAATTCTCCAAGCAAGAATACTGGAGTGAATTGCCATTCCCTTCTCCAGGGGATCTTGCCAACCCAGGGACAGGGATCGAACCCAGGTTTCCTGCATTACAGGCAGATTCTTTACCATATGAGCCACCAAGGAAGCCCAGCTATGCAAACTACCAATAATATGACCGCTAGAGTATCAATTAGTCTTATTTTTCTTTTTCTTTCTGGTAGAAAATAATAATAATAGTGCCTATTGCTCAACACTGGTAAGAACATTAAACTAATACAATTTTGTAAAGTTTAAAAATAAAATTAAATTAAAAAAAAAGACCATTACCAAAAAAAAATAAAAAATAAATTAGAACATAAAAGAGAAGCCATTCAATGAATAGTAAAACACTATACAGATATTAGTTCTTGCCCCAAGTAAAAATAAAATTCTTTAAAAGTAAAACTGCTTCCTTCAAATCACCTTTGGAAAACAGTCTGAAAATCAGAAGGAAACCTGAAGTTTGCCCAGTTTCTATGCTTCTTCTCACCTCTCCACCATGTAAGAGGTGTTATATAAGCTCTTCCATTCTCAGATAAGTAACTTACAAAGTGGTGAAAAGGATTCAATATTTGAGAATAACAAAAGCAGCTAAGAATCAGAAGATCTGGTTTGAAGTCTTAACTCTCTAATACTTAGTAACTTGGTGTGTGTGTGTACCTGTGTGTGCTCAATCACTTCAGTCGTGTTTGACTCTTTTTTTTTTTTGTAATTAATTGATTTATTTTAATTGGAGGCTAATTTCTTTACAATACTGTAGTGGTTTTTGCCATACATTGACATGAATCAGCAATGGGTGTACATGTGTCCCCCATCCTGATCCCCTCTCCCATCTCCCTCCCCATACCATCCCTCAGGGTCATCCCAGTGCTCCGGCCCTGAGCACCCTGTCTCATTCATCAAACCTGGACTGGTGATCTATTTCACATATGGTAATATACATGTTTCAATGCTATTCTCTCAAATCATCCCACCCTCGCCTTCTCCCAGAGTCCAAAAGTCTGTTCTTTTTTTTTAATTTATTTATTTTAATTAGAGGCTAATTACTTTATAATATTGTATTGGTTTTGCCATACATCAACATGAATCTGCCACGGGTGTACACGTGTTCCCAATTCTGAACCCCCCTCCCACCTCCCTTCCCATACCATCCCTCTGGGTCATCCCAATGCACCAGCCCCAAGCATCCTGTATCCTCCATCAAATCTGTTCTTTTTCTGTGTATCTTTTGCTGTCTCGCATATAGGGTCATCGTTACCACCTTTCTAAATTCCATATACATGTGTTAATATACTGTATTGGTGTTTTTCTTTCTGGCTTTCTTCACTCTGTATAATAAGTTCCAGTTTCATCAACCTCATTAGAACTGATTCAAATGCATTCTTTTTAATAGCTGAGTAATATTCCATTGTGTGTACCACAGCTTTCTTATCCATTTGTCTGCCGACGGACATTTAGGTTGCTTCCATGTCCTAGCTATTGTAAACAGTGCTGCGATGAACATTGGGGTACACATGTCTCTTTCAATTCTGGTTTCCTTGGTGTGTGTGCCCAGCAGTGGGATTGGTAGGTCATATGGCAGTTCTATTTCCAGTTTTTAAGGAATCTCCACACTATTCTCCATAGTGGCTATACTAGTTTGTGTTCCCACCAATGGTGTAAGAGGGTTCCCTTTTCTCCACACCCTCTCCAGCATTTATTGCTTGTAGACTTTTGGATAGCAGCCATTCTGACTGGTGTGAAATGGTACCTCATTGTGCTTTTGATTTGCATTTCTCTGATAAAGAGTGGTGTTGGGCATCTTTTCATGTGTTTGTTAGCCCTCTGTATGTCTTCTTTGGATAAATGTCTGTTTAGTTGTTTGGCCCATTTTTTGGTTGGGTCATTTATTTTTCTGGACTTGAGCTGCAGGAGCTGCTTATATATTTCTGAGATTAATTCTTTGTCAGTTGCTTTGTCTGCTATTATTTTCTCCCATTCTGAAGGCTGTCTTTTCACCTTGCTTATAGTTTCCTTCGTTGTGCAAAAGCTTTTAAGTTTAATTAGGTCCCATTTGTTTATTTTTGCTTTTATTTCCATTACTCTGGGAGGTGGGTCATAGAGGATCTTGCTGTGATTTATGTCAGAGAGTGTTTTGCCTATGTTTTCCTCTAGTTGTTTCATATTTCTGGTCTTACATTTAGATCTTTAATCCATTTTGGGTTTATTTTTGTGTATGGTGTTAGAAAGTGTTCTAGTTTTATTCTTCCACTGCTGGTTGACCAGTTTTCCCAGCACTAATTGTTAAAGAGATTGTCTTTTCTCTGTTGTATATTATTGCCTCCTTTGTCAAAGATAAGATGTCCATAGGTGCATGGATTTATCTCTGGGCTTTCTATTTTGTCCCATTGATCTATATTTATGTCTTTGTGCCAGTACCATACTGTTTTGATGACTGTAGCTTTGTAGTATAGTCTGACATCAGGCAGGTTGATTCAAGATTGCTTTGGCTATTCGAGTTTTTTTTTTTTTTTTCATACAAATTGTTAAATTATTTGTTCTAGTTTTCTGAAAAATACCATTGGTAGCTTGATAGGGATTGCATTGAATCTATAGATTGCTTTGGGTAATACACTCATTTTCACTATATTGATTCTTCTGATCCATGAACATGGTATATTTCTCCATCTATTTGGGTCATCTTTGATTTCTTTCATCAGCATTTTATGGTTGTAACCCTATAGACTGTAGCCTGTCAGGCTCCTCTGTCCATGGGATTCTCCAGGCAAAGATACTGGAGCAGGTTGCCATGCCCGTCCCCAGGGGATCTTCCCCTTCCAGAGGTCAGAGCTGCATCTTATGCAGTTCCTGCATTGCAGGCAGATTCTTTACTAATCTTGGACAATTCAAATAACCTCTGTCTCTCTTTCAGACACTGTTAAAATGGAATTTAGAGATTACATATAGCTGCTGGTCTAAAAGGGTTGTGGTATGAATCAAATGAGAAATGAATATTACTGTAAAACTGTATACAATTAAAAACTATTCTTAAAGCTATTTGCTGCAATATTAAACAATTTTTGCCTTCTTTTTTCTTGAACTGAAGTATATCAGTATTTAAATAAAAGGTAAAATAACACCAAAGGAAGCATTGTTAAATACCTGGGAGTGATCAGTAGAATTTATCCTACCAAAAAAAAAAAAAAAAAAAAAAAGCCTTCTCCAAATCCATATATTAAAAAGGGACAATTATGTGAAGGGTTTTAATTTCATTCTTCAATGCCTAAGCAAATCAAAAAGAATTCTGAAGCTTCTAAACATTTCCTTTCTAAGAGGAAAGAGGAAAATTTTATGGAGTCATCAATACTATTTTCTTTTACTCTCAAACCCTTCAGAATTTCATTTGTTCCTGGGCTCAATTTTTGTTGACATTTTCAAATAATGTGTGTGATATACATTTATTATCAAGAAGAGTTATGATATAGTGAAAAAACTGACCATCTTACTAATTATTTGTATTGTGTAAGTTACTACCACCTAATATCTAAATCATTTAAGAATAATCTGCATGTTTATAAAATTGTCTTTTGTGAACACCAAGATTCTAAATAAATACAATTTTTATATTTAAGTTTTTTAGCTTATTTTATTAAATAAATATTCTATAAAATTTATTTTTTAATTTAAATGTATTTAAAATCTTTTCTCTTATTCAGAGATACCAGCTAATGAACTGGGTCAACTCAGATTTCTAATATAAAAACATATTTTTGAAATATAAAGTTATATCTTTGATCAAATGAGTGCCTATTGGTCTCACTGAAACTTAAGCAAAATATTAATCAATAAAGTATCATTAATCTTTCTTATGATGTATCCATGTATACCACAAGTGATATGCATTATACAGGCCTTTTTCATCCAGGCTTATCAAGAACAAATTAAATTTCAGTTACTTTCTTTAATGTCTAAACAAGAAGAGTAATTGTTTTTGGTTTTGGGGGTAGTTGGTTTTGGGGAGGGATATAATTGAAATATAACATGATTTTAGTTTCAAGTGTACAACATAATGATCTGATACATTGCAAACTGATCACCATGAGCCTAGTTAACTTCTCTTTTTTTACTTTTATTTAAGTTGCATCTTATATCTTCCAAAAGTATCATGAATATGTTGACTGTGCTTGGTTATCTGGCATGAAATATTAAGTTATATTGATGAAAACTGTCTATAAGCTAGCAAGCAGAAAATACCTATATCTTAAAACTAAAGTGGTAATCTTTCTTACAGCATTTGACAAAAAATTCTCCAAAACACTAAAATAAATGTAATTGATGAGATTACAGAAAAAATAATTCCATTTCCCAGGAAAAAAACAAAATACCCAAGTAAGTTTAATAATAATTCAGTTTAAATCACTGCAACATTTTGCAGCTTGAGGTTAAAAATGTATGTTCAGGTAAAAATAGGAATTCTAAAAAGTATTGATTTTTGCTATCATGTTTAATTTGTTTCATTTTTTGATAGACATAAATAATACTTCTGATTAGTATGAAATGTCTTTTAAGAAGTTCAGTATACATTATAAGCAAAATTAAATTAATTGGGAAGATTCAACATTCAAATTTCTTTACCTCAACAGCAAGTTGCCTTACAGTTAACCAAAGAAATTTATTTCATTTCATCCTCCTGTGTTTGCAATGTTCATCGCAGCACTGTTTATAACAGCCAGGACATGGAAGCAATCTAGATGTCCATCAGCAGATGAATGGATAAGAAAGTTGTGGTACATATACACAATGGAGTATTACTCAGCCATTAAAAAGAATACATTCGAATCAGTTCTAATGAGGTGGATGAAACTGGAGCCTATTATACAGAGTGAAGGAAGCCAGAAAGAGAAACACCAATACAGTATACTAATGCATATATGTGGAATTTAGAAAGATGGTAATGATAACCCTGTACGCAAGACTGCAAAAGAGACACAGATGTATAGAACAGCCTTTTGGACTCTGTGAGAGAGGGCAAGGGTGGGATGATTTGGGAGAATGTCATTGAAACTTATATATTATCATATGTGAAATGAATTGCCAGTCCAGGTTTGATGCATGATACAGGGTGCTCGGGGCTGGTGCACTGGGATAACCCAGAGTGATGGGATGGGGAGGAAATTGGGAGGGGGTTTCAGGATGGGGAACACATATACACCTGTGGCAGATTCATGTCAATGTATGGCAAAACCAATAAAATATTGTAAAGTAAAAAAATTTTTTTTTTAAAACAAAGAATTTTGAAATAAATGCAAATCATCTTCATATGGATGTAATAAGCTAATGACATGCAAATTATCCATTAATAAACTAATGAAATTCTCAAAGTCATTAAGGCCCTTTTGATTTCAGACTTTCTTAAGGATTTTATTTCTCTTTTTTTGGAAATAAAGTTGCAAAAATGCTCAACATGGTCAGAAGACTTTAGGACAATACACTTCATTTTCTAACTGGAGCTCCTTTATATACTGAATTCACTCTCATAGATTTATTTCCAGATAAAATGAATAAAGTCAAATTTAACTAGTTAATATTCTAATCCAAGAAAGAAGCAATCAACCAAAGATATTTGTAGGTGATTCAAAGAGCAACTTCATGGACTAGATTATATAAATTTTTAGAGGAAGTGCTCTTCTTTCATTAGAAAGTCTATTCTGAGCAAATCAAAGGTATAGCAGATAGTTTACTATCTAGAGTCTAGACCCAATTTGAGATACAATCTTGATTATAGATAATGGAGGATTATCTATAATTGAATCCTTGTCTAGGATTCAAGCATTAATATTTAAAGAATCAAAAGCAAGAACAGAAAATAACCCCACACATATGAAATAACAAACATATTTCAAAGATACAATAACAATTTATTACTGACATTTTCCAAAACAGCATCCAAGAATCACAATGAACCCAACATAGTTTAATGAGATGAAACTTAACAAGAAAATAAAACCAGCAATTTTCTAAGAAGAGAGAAATCAGAATGAAATATGAACATACAGGTTTAGTAAAACTTTATAGGGATTATTAAAATAATAAGATGATTATTTTAAAAGACAGAAAAGAAAGAGCAAATAAAAGAAGGAAAGAGGAAGAGAGGGAAAGAGGAGAGAAGAAGGGAAGAAAGGAGGGAGTTAAAAAAGGAGGAGGAAGTGGAGGAAAAAAGAGAGGAAGTTGGCTATTTCAGAAGAAATTGCTATTGCTATTCAGAAGAGAATTAATTAAAGCAATAAAATTTGCAAAAGAAATATATGAGAGAGACAATGAATCCTCCATATTTTAAAAAAAAAAAGAAGAAAAGATAAATCTCTAGCCTATCTACTGAAATAATTTATTTACAATCATTGCCAATTAAATTTGTTCTACTGACTGTGCTTTTTCTATCATTTAAAAGTAACAATTTTCTCATCTGTAATTACAAATGACTCCGGAAATCACCAAGAGTACAATTTCTATTGTGTCCTGATTTGGCTAAGTGGAGACAAATTTTTCATTGTGAAATAATGTATTTCAGGTATATAAAATGTTGTTCCATTTGTGGGCTAACTAGCAGTGATAAACGAGACTCTCAATAAAACATACAAAAGAGTGAGGATACAGTCTTAATTTGCAGTGTGAAGGCCACAGATTAATATTGGAGGAAAGGGGAAAGCACGTGCCCAAAGCAAATGAATAAACTATAAGACCCTGTAACATTTCTTCTAGCTCTATAATTCCATGAACTTCCTTGGTGGCTCGGTCCATAAAGAAACCGCCTGCAATGCAGGAAACCCAGGTTCGATTCCTGAGTTGGGAAGATCCCCTGGAGAAGGAAATAGCAACCCATTCCAGTATTCTTGCCTGGAGAATCCCATGGACAGAAGAGCCTGGTGGGCTACAGACCATGGGGTCCAAAGAGTTGGACATGACTGAGCAACTAACACTTTCTGAAAACAATCTAAAGTTGATGGATACAACAGCAGCAAGAACAAGGATAGAAATTTGGCAAAACTAATACAATTATGTAAAGTTTAAAAATAAAATTTAAAAAAAATAAAATAAAATAAAAATAAATAAAAAAAAAAAAAAGAAAAGAAATGAAGTGTTTCTATGCTGACTGCTAAGGCTTGCTTGGGAGGAATACAGCACAATGTTTCATTAACTATTTGAAGTGAGAATACCAAAGACAAAGAAAAGGAAAACCACTGTCCTCTGGCTCTGAGGTATATTCTATGACAAGTTTTTATTCTACAAATATCTTTTCTTATGGCAATATTTAAATGAGCATTCTGTGAGAATACACTACTTGATGATAATGGGAGGCAGCCAGAAATACATAATGTGACAGAGAAAAACCAATAAGAAATTAGAACACTGATGTGCATACAGTCACAGAGGGATATAATGTAAATTACAGGTAAAAGTATACACTCGGACTCTAGATACAGCCCCACCTTAATGATTAAGTGGCCACTAAGTCACTTATCCAGCATGGTCTTGTTTCTCCATCTATAAAATAAAAGAGGTAATGAAGGTAGGATAGAATAAATGATCTCTAACTTTAAAAGTCCTTGATAATTTAAATAATTTAAAATCAAGAATTCTTTCTAGATGAAAATCCAAATTTCAGAACTGTAACATCATAGTACCTAACTGAGCCACAAATAACAAAATATTATATCATAAAGTGTTATAATTAGAAGGAATATGGTGTATTCAGTACATTTGAACTGAGGCATAAAGAGGTTAATTAAATGGCTCAAGGTCACATAACTGGCAGGGAGGGAGAGATGGGATTAGAATTTTCCTACTTTTTTCCAACACCTGTATGATGACACTAAGTAAAATCTTTCTCTTCTGGGAAAGTAAGAGGGAGGGAATGCCATCTGAGTGGTTTTGTTAAAAAAAAAAAAAAAAAAAGAAAGAAAGCAAAAAAATTAAAAGAAAAATGATACCTTTAGATGAAAGCAAAGCAGAGATATATAATCCTCAGAGAACATCTGCAATTAAAGATCTTAAAAGAAATATAGTCAAATTCCCATCTCTTTATGATAAGCTTAATGACTGCTAGTCAATTCACGTAAATTATCCTCACTTTGTACACTGCCAATAAAACTAAAAATTGTGCAAGAAGCCTCAGAAAAATATATCTTAATGGTTAGAACTTCATAGGATGTCACACATAAACCAAAAAAATTTACTTAAAACCACTGAAAATCAAGAAAGGGACATTTGGGTACAATATTATTTTGAGAAATAATGCCAAGCTGAGGTAGAACAAGAAAAGTCATATAGCTCAAATAGTCAAGCCCAAGATCTTCCGTCCATTATACTTGATAGCTTGTCTTCCCAGCTGGGACTAAGAAATATGGTTCCACCAGAGCCACTGAATCCACAACTAAGATGCCCAAAGAAGTCAGCTTGGGCTGATTTAATTAACTTCCCTCCTGATGACTCAGGTATCAAGAAGAATAAATAGCATTTCCTTTAAAAGACTCAGATAGTAAGGATCTGGACACATTTTCCGCTCTAGAGAAGGGTAGCAATATAGCTGAAAAAGACTCAGCAAAATAAAAAGTTCTAAGGCCGGCGGTATTAGGTGACATTATATAGAATAAGGACTGGATGAAAAAAAATGTAATTTGGGAATTACAATACTAAGGATCTAAGTGAAGAAACATTAAGCTTATGATATTTTACATAATTCAAATATTCTTCAAACAGAATGATAATGTTCAATTTATGCAATAAGTTTCAAGGTAAACATGTCATAATGATAAATAATGACAAAAATGGTAAGGTCCTTGTATGAGAGCTTTAAGATCATGAAGTGTAATCAAGTATAACTAAGTCTCAATCTGTGTCTCAATTCACAGAATAAAAGAAATGTTAAATACAAAATTAAAAGATAACCAGCAGTACTTTTGGAGGCTTTCCAGGTGGCTCAGTGGTAAAAGAATCCGCTTGCAATGCAGGAGATGCAGGTTTGACCCCTGAGTAAGGAAGAATCCCTGGAGAAGGGAATGGCAACCCACTCCAGTATTCTTGCCTGGGAAATCCCATGGACAGAGGAGCCTGGTGGGCTACAGTCCGTAGGGTTGTAAACAGGCAGACACGACTTAGTGACTTAGCACACTATAGTAATTTTAAGGCAGTAATTACCATGTTTAAAACAACTGAAGTGAAATGAAATGATCCAGATCTGAAAAGACTAACTTGAATCATTAAAGCAAAGGAAAAACAGATAGGAGGGGAGACACATGAACAAGGTCACCTTTCTTCTGATGAAGGATGACAGAACATTTGACTCATTCAGAGGACTCCTCACACTGTCACTAAACCATTAGGTTTCCTGGCTAAAACACTGTCAATAAAATAGTGTGATGGTTATACATGTTTTCACTCTCCATATCATAGACTATCACATTATTTGAAATATAATTCCACAGGTTAAAGAGGTTCAAAACCCGAGAGACCATTCATGAACGACAGACAGAAAGCATGTTAGCTTAGTTTGAGGATTTCAAAGAGGTTTGTGAAAGTGTCCATGGCTTATAAGAGCAAGATTCTACTAAAAGAGTTCATTCTTAGTGAATAACCCTATAATTTGTGAAGACACCCCAGAAAGTAGGGAGGCATCATTAAGTGGTTTATCCCATCAGTCCCTAATCTTTTTGGCACCAGGGACTGGTTTCGTAGAAGACAATTTTTCCACAGACCCAGGGAGTGAGGAGAAGGGTGGTTTGGGGATGATTCTCACAAGGAGCACGCAACCTAGATCCCTTACATGCACAGTTCACAGTAGGGTTCACGCTCCAATGAGAATCTAATGAATGTCACTGACCTAACAGGAGGCAGAGTGTAGGCATTAATGCGAGTAATGGGGAGAGTTTGTAAATACAGACAAGCTTTGCTCATTCTCCTGCCTCTCACCTCCTGCTGTGCAGCCTGCTTCCTAGCAGGCCATGGACCAGTACCTATGTGTGGCCCAGGGGTTGGGAACCCCTGGTTTATCCCATTCCCATGCCAAATGTTCACGTGACTAACATGGTCCTGGCACTTCTTCCATTTTCCCTGTGTGGTCTTTGACTTGATCTGCACTCTGCACATACTCATTCTCAGCAACATTCCTTCCACTTTCAACATGTCAAGTGTTGAACACCTGGTGCTTCTCCAAATTCATCTAAGCCCAAGGGACTCGCGGCAACATGAGACAGGAACCATCAGACATAATTAACTTCATCACATGTAACTAAATACACACAGATTCCAGTCCAAATAAGTGGCACTTACTTATGTCCATTTAAGGCTGCATGGTGTAAAGCCGTGTAACCCGAACTGTCTGTGCAGTTCACATTGGGGCCTCGCCAGATGCTGCAAATAAAGCACAAGCACACAGTTAACAGGGGAGCAGAATTGTGCTTTGCAAAACAGTCGGCAGCATGTTTCAGATGAGGATTTTACTCATGTGAAAACAACTGCCACCTTTCCTGCACTCCCCTCAGAACAATATCTTTATTCATTTATTTGATGCAGAGAAATTATTAGTGAGTAAGTTTGAGTGAACTCTGGGAGTTGGTGATGAACAGGCAGGCCTGGCGGGCTGTGATTCATGGGGTCGCAAAGAGTCGGACACGACTGAGCGACTGAACTGAACTGAACTGATAGCTACCATTAGAAATTATTAGCAAATGCAGACCCCCTGGTATACCTTAAATTTGGACCCCAAAATTCCCTATAACTTTCAGTCATTACTTAAATATTGGATCCAATTAACGTTCAACTATTATATTCTTTACCAAGAAGAAAGATTTAAGTCACCTGCCTCCTCCTTTTCAACACACTCATTCTGAGATGGCAGTGGTTTGCATAAGTTATATTTTTGGATATGGAAAGAATATAAACACTTCTTGCTGTTCCATTGCTACCAAGAGAATGTAAAACATATTTCACCCTTGAAAATATAATTAGATTTGATTATCACAAACCATAAAAAGATTCTAATAGTTTTGAAGTTATTTTACTATACAATATATTTTGACGATAACATATAACTATAAGAAAGAATCCATTTTATCCTTGATCACTACAATGATAGAAACTATAGTTTAAAAAAAATAGGTATTGAAAGTTTTCCAAAAGTAAATCTCCCAAAAAAACTCTGATGTTATCAAAGCCATCAAAACTAACATCTAATGACAAACTTGGAGAAGGAAATGGCAACCCACTCCAGTATTCCTGCCTGGAGAATCCCATGGACAGAGGAGCATGACAGGCTACAGTCCATGGGATTGCAAGAGTCGGACACGACTTGGCGACTAAACCACCACTGCCAATGACAAACTAATTCATGTATTCACAAAATATTTATTGTGTACCAATTGTATGTCACATATTAAGCTAAGTACTGAGAGCACAAAGTCATAATTCAAGGGCCTTCTTTACAAGAGCAGAGTCTAATGGAGAAGAGAGACACATAAACTAACAAGTACAGGCTAGTAAGATAATCAAGGTACCAGAGAGCACACAAGCATCTCTGAGAAGAGAATAAACAGCTATTCAAAATGAGAGATCACAACTAAGTTGAGACAGTGAAAATGAGTAGAATGTTCTTATTCGACAGTTATAAAAAGTCAAACCAATAAGATGCAGAGATCAACTGAAGGAAGGAGAAAGTACAATAGTTAGCACAGACTCACTCAAGTTAAATGTCTAAATGACCGAAAGGAAAATGACATTAACTAAGATGTGAAAAGAAAGGCAAATCTGCTGGAGGAAGACAGTGCAGATGGAAAGCAAACAATGACTTCAGGCTTGGAAACATTAAATTTCAGGTATCTGACATACTTACATAAAAGTAAGTATCTCCAGAAAACTATGAAAATATCTAGTTAGAAGCATGGTTCTTAAGTTAGACAACCTGATTTCAAAAACATGGCTCCATTACTTGCTGGGGGTAGCCCTGGATAAAGTATTTAATCTCTCTCAAGTATTTAATTCCTTGTCTGCAAAATATAGATGATGATAATAGTACTACTACCTTAAAATGTTGTGAGGATCAAATGAATCAGTACTTATAAAGCACTTTGGGCAGTAGTTGAACATAGCACTAGCATCTATTATATTTTTTATGTTTGTTCAACAAATTGTTATAAGATAAAACCAAGGGAGTGCTTGATTTCAGACTCTCTAAGAGACAGGCCATCAGCTGGGCATAGTGGCATGCACCTGTAATCTCTGCTACTCAGGAGGCTGAGGCTGGAGGACTGCTTGAACCCAGGAGTTCTGGGCTGCGGTGCACTGTGCCAATTGGGTGTCCACACTAAGTTCAGCATCAACATGGTGACCTCCTAGGAGAGAGGTCATCAGGCTCAAATACCTCAGTGGAAAATCTGTATATGAAGGCAAGGTGAAACCTTCTCTCAAATGTTGATATTAGCCAAAATATCAACCACTGGATGAAAAAAAAAAATCAAACCTAAGTTAGGTAGATAGTTCCAAGTTCAATGCAACTGAAAATGTTAAAACTTCCCAGCCCTCACTGAAGTGGTCAGAGAACCTATATGAACGTATATTGTGAGGAAAGAAAGAAAGAAAGAAAAATATAGGACCGACAATAGAACCATGTATAATTAACAATACTTTAGGGTCCAACATAGGGAAAAAGTTACATGAAGAACACTGAGAGTTGCCCAAGAGTAAATAAAACCAAGAGAAAGCATTATACAATTTAAAACAGGAAACTGTCCAAAAAAAAAAAAAGAAATGAGATAAGAATTAAACTATTTGATAATAAAGAAGGTCTTGAGGAAATTAATGATGTAATATAACCAGTCAATTGTAAGATTTTAACTTTATTTTTATCTTAACTTCATTCCAATCCAGTGGTTTATTTTCTTTAGTGGTGGCTTACCTCCTGAGAATAAAAAAAAGTGACAGTTAAACCAGGAAAGTTATAAGATATGAATATGTTTTACAATTTCATTAAGATTGTTAGACTTTTAGCAATCTTTTTTTAATTTTATTTTATTTTTAAACTTTACATAATTGTATTAGTTTTGCCAAATACCAAAATGAATCCACCACAGGTATACATGTGTTCCCCATCCTGAACCCTCCTCCCTCCTCCCTCCCCATACCATCCCTCTGGGTCGTCCCAGTGCACCAGCCCCAAGCATCCAGTATCGTGCATTGAACCTGGACTGGCAACTCGTTTCATACATGATATTTTACATGTTTCAATGCCATTCTTCCAAATCTTCCCACCCTCTCCCTCTCCCTCTCCAACAGAGTCCATAAGACTGTTCTATACATCATTGTCTCTTTTGCTGTCTCATATACAGGGTTATTGTTACCCTTTTTCTAAATTCCATATATATGTGTTAGTATACTGTATTGGTGATTTTCTTTCTGGCTTCCTTCACTCTGTATAATAGGCTCCAGTTTCATCCACCTTATTAGAACTGATTCAAATGTATTCTTTTTAATGGCTGAGTAATACTCCATTGTGTATATGTACCACAGCTTTCTTATCCATTCATCTGCTGATGGACATCTAGGTTGCTTCCATGTCCTGGCTATTATAAACAGTGCTGCGATGAACATTGGGGTACACGTGTCTCTTTCCCTTCTGGTTTCCTCAGTGTGTATGCCCAGCAGTGGGATTGCTGGATCATAAGGCAGGTCTATTTCCAGTTTTTTAAGGAATCTCCATACTCTTCTCCATAGTGGCTGTACTAGTTTGCATTCCCACCAACAGTGTAAGAGGGTCCCCTTTTCTCCACACCCTCTCCAGCATTTATTACTTGTAGTAGACTTTTGGATTGCAGCCATTCTGACTGGTGTGAAATGGTACCTCATAGTGGTTTTGATTTGCATTTCTCTGATAATGAGTGATGTTGAGCATCTTTTCATGTGTTTGTTAGCCATCTGTATGTCTTCTTTGGAGAAATGTATGTTTAGTTCTTTGGCCCATTTTTTGATTGGGTCATTTATTTTTCTGGAGTTGAGCTGTAGGAGTTGCTTGTATATTTTTGAGATTAGTTGTTTGTTAGTTGCTTCATTTGCTATTATTTTCTCCCATTCTGAAGGCTGTCTTTTCACCTTGCTAATAGTTTCCTTTGATGTGCAGAAGCTTTTAAGTTTAATTAGGTCCCATTTGTTTATTTTTGCTTTTATTTCCAACATTCTGGAAGGTGGGTCATAGAGGATCCTGCTGTGATGTATGTCAGAGAGTGTTTTGCCTATGTTCTCCTCTAGGAGTTTTATAGTTTCTGGTCTTACGTTGAGATCTTTAATCCATTTTGAGTTTATTTTTGTGTATGGTGTTAGAAAGTGTTCTAGTTTCATTCATTTACAAGTGGTTGACCAGATTTCCCAGCACCACTTGTTAAAGAGATTGTCTTTAATCCATTGTATATTCTTGCCTCCTTTGTCAAAGATAAGGTGTCCATATGTGCGTGGATTTATCTCTGGGATTTCTGTTTTGTTCCATTGATCTATATTTCTGTCTTTGTGCCAGTACCATACTGTCTTGATAACTGTGGCTTTGTAGTAGAGCCTGAAGTCAGGCAGGTTGATTCCTCCAGTTCCATTCTTCTTTCTCAAGATCTCTTTGGCTATTCGAGGTTTTTTGTATTTCCATACAAACTGTGAAATTATTTGTTCTAGCTCTGTGAAGAATACCGTTGGTAGCTTGATAGGGATTGCATTGAATCTATAAATTGCTTTGGGTAGTATACTCATTTTCACTATATTGATTCTTCCGATCCATGAACATGGTGTATTTCTCCATCTATTAGTGTCCTCTTTGATTTCTTTCACCAGTGTTTTATAGTTTTCTATATATAGGTCTTTAATTTCTTTAGGTAGATATATTCCTAAGTATTTTATTCTTTCCGTTGCAATGGTGAATGGAATTGTTTCCTTAATTTCTCTTTCTGTTTTCTCATTATTAGTGTATAGGAATGCAAGGGATTTCTGTGTGTTGATTTTATATCCTGCAACTTTACTATAGTCATTGATTAGTTCTAGTAGTTTTCTGGTGGAGTCTTTAGGGTTTTCTATGTAGAGGATCATGTCATCTGCAAACAGTGAGAGTTTTACTTCTTCTTTTCCAATTTGGATTCCTTTTATTTCTTTTTCTGCTCTGATTGCTGTGGCCAAAACTTCCCAAACTATGTTGAATAGTAATGGTGAAAGTGGGCACCCTTGTCTTGTTCCTGACTTTAGAGGAAATGCTTTCAATTTTTCACCATTGAGGATAATGTTTGCTGTGGGTTTGTCATATATAGCTTTTATTATGTTGAGGTATGTTCCTTCTATTCCTGCTTTCTGGAGAGTTTTTATCATAAATGGATGTTGAATTTTGTCAAAGGCTTTCTCTGCATCTATTGAGATAATCATATGGTTTTCATTTTTCAATTTGTTAATGTGGTATATTACATTGATTGATTTGCGGATATTGAAGAATCCTTGCATCCCTGGGATAAAGCCCACTTGGTCATGGTGTATGATCTTTTTAATGTGTTTTTGGATTATGATTGCTAGAATTTTGTTAAGGATTTTTGCATCTATGTTCATCAGTGATATTGGCCTGTAGTTTTCTTTTTTTGTGGGATCTTTGTCAGGTTTTGGTATTAGGGTGATGGTGGCCTCATAGAATGAGTTTGGAAGTTTAGCAAACTTTTTTTTTTCTAAATCAATCCTTGAAGCATTTTTAGTCTCCCATTATGTTCTTAAAAATTTTATACCTTTGTTTCTCTTGCTTATTTACCCATCTTGCCCTATTAATTTCCACCTTTGTGCCTTTACTCATGCCCTTCTACTAACCTATGATAGATTTTCTAAAAAAGCATATCTTACCATTCTTCAAAAGCCTAGATCAAGATTCATCTGCTCCAATAATTTTTCTCTAAATATTGAATACAACAGTTATTTAACAAATATATGCTAAATTATAAATCAAATAACTGATTATTTTTAATGAATAAATTAGCCACAGGTAAAAACAAGTGTTAAGACAAATCCAATGTACCCATTTAAAATAATGTGAAATCAAAAAAATAATAATAATAATTCAAGAGGCAAAAGAACAAAAAAGCAGAAGAGAGAAACAAGGAAGATTTGATACAAATACAAACGAAACTGTTAGATGACAGATTTAACCATATCAATGACAAAAATAACCACATCAACAATTACAATTACTGTTAATTATCTAATCATCCCAGTTCAAAAAAATATCATCAGAGTGGATTAAAGAAAGTAAGACCCAACTGTATGCTCACTACAAGAAATTAGCTTTAAACATAGATACACACAGGGCTTCCCTGATAGCTCAGTTGGTAAAGAATCTGCCTGCAAGGCAGGAAACCCCAGTTCGATTCCTGGGAACCAGAGATCAAATTGCCAATATCTACTGCTGCTGCTACTGCTAAGTCGCTTCCGTCATGTCCGACTCTGTGAGACCCCATAGACGGCAGCCCACCAGGCTTCCCCATCCCTGGAATTCTCCAGGCAAGAACACTAGAGTGGGTTGCCATTTCCTTCTCCAATGCATGAAAGTGAAAGTGAAGTCGCTCAGTCGTGTCCGACTCTAGCGACCCCATGGACTGCAGCCTACCAGGCTCCTCCATCCATGGGATTTTCTAGGCAAAAGTACTGCAGTGGGGTGCCATTGCCTTCTTCACAAATATCCACTGGATCATCAAAAAAGCAAGAGAGTTCCAGAAAAACATCTACTTTTGCTTTATTGACTATGCCAAAGCCTTTGACTGTGTGGATCACAACAAACTGGAAAATTCTTAAAGAAATGGGAATACCATACCACCTGACCTGCCTCCTGAGAAATCTGTATGCAGGTCAAGAAGCAAGAGTTAGAAATGGCCATGGAACAACAGACTGGTTCCAAATAGGAAAGAAGTACATCAAGGCTGCATATTATCACCCTGCTTATTTAATTTAGATGCAGAGTCAGTTCAGTTCAGTTCAGTCGCTCAGTCGTGTCTGACTCTTTGCAACCCCACGAATCGCAGCACTCCAGGCCTCCCCGTCCATCACCAATTCTCGGAGTTCACCCAGACTCACGTCCATCGAGTCAGTGATGACATCCAGCCATCTCATCCTCTGTCGTCCCCTTCTCCTCCTGCCTCCAATCCCTCCCAGCATCAGAGTCTTTTCCAATGAGTCAACTCTTCGCATGAGGTGGCCAAAGTACTGGAGTTTCAGCTTTAGCATCATTCCTTCCAAAGAAATCCCAGGGCTGATCTCCTTCAGAATGGACTGGTTGGATCTCCTTGCAGTCCAAGGGACTCTCAAGAGTTGGAGTACATTATGCAAAATGCTGGGCTGGATGAAGCACAAGCTGGAATCAAGATTGTCCGGAGAGTATCAGTATCCTAGATATGCAGATGACACCACCCTTATGGTAGAAAGCAAAGACGAACTAAAGAGCCTCTTGATGAAAGTGAAAGAAGAGAGTGAAAAAGTTCGGTTAAAACTCAACATTCAGAAACTGAGATCATGGCATCCACTCCCATCACTTCATGGCAAATAGGTGGGGAAACAATGGAAACAGTGACAGACTTTATTTTGGGGGTTCCAAAATCACTGCAGATGGTGACTGCAGCCATGAAATTAAAAGACGCTTGCTCCTGGGAAGAAAAGTTATGACCAACCTACACAGCATATTAAAAAGCAGAGACATTACTTTGCCAACAAAAGTCCGTCTGGTCAAAGCTATGGTTTTTCCAGTAGTCATGTATGGCTGTGAGAGTTGGACTATAAAGAAAGCTGAGCACTGAAGAATTGATGGTTTTGAACTGTGGTGTTGGAGAAGACTCTTGAGAGTCCGTTGGACTGCAAGGAGATCCAACCAGTCCATCCTAAAGGAAATCAGTCCTGAATATTCATGGGAAGGACTGATGCTGAAACTCTAATACCTTGGCCACCTGATGTGAAGAACTGACTCATTTGAAAAGACCCTGATGCTGGGAAAGATTGAAGCTTGGAGGATTAGGGGACAACAGAGGTTGAGATGGTTGGATGGCATCACCAACTCAGTGACATGAGTTTGAGTAAACTCTGGGAGTTGGTGATGGACAGGGAAGCCTGACATGCTGTAGTCCAGGGGGTCGCAAAAAGTTAGACCTGACTTAGTGACTGAACAACAACAGAATTTCAAAATGAAGCATGAAATGCTTCATTTCATGAAGCAAAAAAACTGATACTATTGCAAAGAGAAATAGACCTATACACTTATACTTGGAGATTTTAATACCTCTCTCTCAATAATTGATAGAACAAGTAAACAGAAAATCAGTAAGGGGATATAAGACTTGAATAACACTACCAACCAATTTGGGGCTTCCCTGGTGGCTCAGCTGGTAAAGAATCCACCTGTCAATGCAAGAGACCGGGTTCTATCCCTATGTCGGGAAGATAGATCCCTTAGAGAAGGAAATGGCAATGTGCTCCAGTATTCTAGCTTGGAAAATTCCATGGACAGAGGTACCTGGTGGGCTACAGTCCATGGGCTGCAAAGAGTTGGACATGACAGCATGCACACACACACACACACACACACACACACACACACCCCAACCAACTTGACCTGACATTTATAAAACCAATGCAATAATAGCAGAATACATATTCTTTTCAAGTGAACACAGGACATTTATCAATATATACTATATTGTGGATCATAAAACAAATCTAAATAAGTTCAAAAGATTCAAATAACACAAAATATGTTCTCTGACTCTAATGAAATTCAATTAAAAATCATTCACAGAAGAGTATCTTTAATATCCACAAATATTTGAAACTGAATAACACATAAGTCCAAGATAATATCATAAAGATTTTGGAAAATATTTACAACTGAAAAAGAAAGAAAACACAAAATATCAAAACTTCTGGGATGCAACTAAATATCTAAAGGAAAATTTATAGTATTAAAATGACACTAATAGATCAGAGAGGGGTTCTAAATTGATGATCCCAGCTTCTACTTTAAAAAATAGGAAGAGTATATTACCCCAAAGTAAGCAGAAGAAAGGAAAACAATGAAATAAAAAACAGGCTAACAATAGAGTGTTGGGGGCCAGAGTGAGGCACTCGACCCGTGGCAAAGGTCATGAGGAAGGAGGCTCGACATACGCAAAGGCGGGATCGAGCCTCAGGAGTCCCCCTGGAAATCCTAGAGCATCTAACCCCATAACCAGAGCCTGCCTACTTTACTACTTTGTGCTCTCACCTACACCTCTGACTTTATGGGCTGTCCCCCACCACCTCTTTTGGAGAAGGAGTTAACTTAGAGCTCCAGTTAATAAAAACTCCTGGGCGTGACAAGAGTGTTTTAACCTACAAACTCCTCTGAAGGTTCTCTAGCCTGCCTGACAGGTTTGTCCAGCCACATGTGCTTGCTCACAGCCTCCCAACCGTGAGAGGCACGAGATGCTTTAAACCTTCTAAAAACAGGTTCCTTAGAAAAGTTAGAAAACCATTAGTATAAGTATAGTGGGCTGATTAGAAATTGTATTGGTGAAGGGTTTTTCATTTGTTGAGCCAATGTTTGTTGCTAAGTCTCCACATCCCCTGCCCTTACACACGTTAATGAATATATAGAAATAAGTATTAACCTTTGATATTAATCACTTTAGACCTTAGGCTAAGTTAATTCTTTCCTTAACTAAAACCCACTACACCCTCACCCTAAAGGAATGTAACTTTATTTGGGTGGTGTCTGTTTTAAGAATAATCACCCCTGGAGAAATAAGTGCCCTGGTTGACTGACTGCTGTCACAAGAGGAGGGTCATAAATTGTCAGCAGGCCCCCTGGCCAGAAGATGATGTAACACCCCTAAGACCTCTGTATACATTTGTATGAAGCACCTGACTTTGATAAAAGTCAGGACTGCTGACCCCACGTGACTTTTGAATAACATCTCAGTGTATAAAAGTAGTCCATGGAAAATAAAGAATGGGGATCAGTTTCTCGAAATACTGGTCTCCCCATGCCGTGCTCTCTCTCACTCTGGCTGAGTCTCCATCTGGAGCACAGAACCCACCAAGCTTACTAATTTTGCCTGGGCTTCTAAGATCCGACCGGGGAGGCCTCAGTGTCTCCTCTCCTTCGGGAGAATGGAAGGACGCCTGCAGCCTACGTAAGTGGTGCAAGCTTCTTGTCTTGAAGTTTTATTGGTCTCCCACGTAAACCAAGCTACTCAGCCTCTTTTCTCCACTGAATTTTCCTACTGAGCTATCCTCATTCTATTACTCTTTACATCTTTAATTAATATCTAATTGAAGCTATTGCATCCTGATCCTCACCGACGCCGTCCCCGCTTCGAACTCCCTGGATCAGCCAGGGCTGGACCCCGGCAATAGAGGAAATCAAAAAATCAAAAAGTGATTTTTTTAAAATATGCTATAAATTTAAAAACCTATAGGTAAACTGATAGGGATAAAAATAGAAGATATAAATTATCAAATCAGGAGTAGAGAAGTAGTATCACTATATATTCTAAAGACATGAACAGCAGGAGAATATTTTTTAATAACATTATATCAACAAATTAGAAAACTTAGATGAAATGGGCAAGCTTCTTGAAAACTACCAAAATAATCTTTTTTAAAAATGTATAACCTGATAGCCCTACATCTATTAAAGAAACTGAATGTGAACTTGTAATTACAAACATTCCTCACAAAACAAAAAAAACCCTCCAGGTTTAAATGGCTTCAGTGGGAAATTATGCCAGGTATTTAAAAAAGAAATAATATCAAATTTACAAAAGGATTTCAAAATATTGAAGAGGCACAAATAGTGCCTAACATTCTATGAATCAGCATTCTATGAGATCAAAAACATATGACAAAAAAGAACTACAGATCAATATATCACTCATGAATATAGATGCAAAAATTCTCAGCAAAATTCTAGCAAGTTGAATCCAACAATACATAAAAACAATATTACACCATGATGAAATGGAGTTTATTTCAGGAATGCAAATTTAACATTCATAAATTACTATACTAACAAACTAAAAAAGAAAAATCTTGATTATCTCAACAGATATGGAAGTAATATTTGCCAAACTCCAACATCAATTCCTAACAAAAACTGTTAGTAAACTGGAATAGAAAGAAATTTAATCAACTTATAAAAGACATCTTTTTGCCTTTTCATACCATTCATGCGGTTCTCAAGGCAAGTATACTAAAGTAGTTTGCCATCCCCTTCTCCAGTGGACCACATTTTTTTTTAGAAATCTCCAGCATGACCCATCCGTCTTGGGTGGCCCTACACGGCATGGCTCATAGTTTCACTGTTAGAAAAGGCTGTGGTCCACGCAATCAGTTGATTAGTTTTCTGCAATTGTGGTTTTCATTCTGTCTGCCCTCTGATGGATAAGGATAAGAGGCTTTGGGAAGCTTCCTGTTGGGAGAGACTGACTGTAGGGGAAACTGGATATCACTCTGATAAGTAGGGCCATGCTCAGTAAATCTTTAATTTTTGTCACTCTGCCTATTTAACTCATATGCAGAGTACATCATGTGAAATGCCAGGCTGGATGAAGCACAAGATGGAATCAAGATTGCCAGGAGAAATATCAATAACCTCAGATGTGCAGATGACATCACCTTTATGGCAGAAAGCAAAGAAGAACTAAAGAGCCTCTTGATGAAAGTGAAAGAGGAGAGTGAAAAAGTTGGCTTAAAACTCAACATTCAAAAAACAAAGATCGTGGCATCCAGTCCTATCACTTCATGGCAAACAGATGGGGAAATAATGGAAACAGTGAGAGACTTTATTTTAGAGGGTTTCAAAATCACTGCAGGTGGTAACTGCAGCCATGAAATTAAAAGATGCTTGCTCCTTGGAAGAAAAGTTATGACCAACCTAGACAGCATATTAAAAAGCAGAGACATTACTTTGCTGACAAAGGTCCATCTAGTCAAAGCTATGATTTTCCATTAGTCATGTATGGATGTGGGAGTTGGACTATAAAGAAAGCTGAGTGTCGAAGAATTGATGGTTTTGAACTGTGGTGTTGGAGAAGACTCTTGAGAGCCCCTTGGACTGCAAGGAGATCCAACCAGTCCATCCTAAAGGAAATCAGTCCTGAATATTCATTGGAAGGACTGATGCTGAAGCTGAAACTCCAATACTTTGGCCACCTGATGTGAAGAACTGACTCCTTGGAAAAGACCCTGATGCTGGGAAAGATTGAAGGCAGGAGGAGAATGGAATGACAGAGGTTGAGATGGTTGGATGGCATCACCGACTTAATGGACATGAGTTTCAGCAAGTTCCAGGAGTTGGTGATGGATAGGGAAGCCTGGCATGCTGCAGTCCATGGGGTCACAAAGAGTTGGACATGACTGAGCGATTGAACTGAACTGAACTGATAAAAGACATCTACAAAAAAGTTGTAGCTAAAATCATCTTAATGATAAAAGACTGAGTGCATTCCCCTTGAGATCAAGAACAAGACTTTCCTGGTGGTCCAGAAGTTAAGAATATACCTGCCAATGAAGGGGACATGGGTTTGAGCCTTGCTCCAGCAGGATTGCACATGCCTCCATGTTTGTGATGGGCATAAACTATGAGAAGTATGTCAACTCTCTCAAGATTGTTAGCAATGCCTCCTGGACCATCAACTGCTTGATAACCCTGGGCAAGGTAACTATGACAACTTGGACATTGTTAGGACTCACAACCACAGTCAAGGCCAGCACTGCCACTCAGAAAACTACAATTTGAAGAAAGAATCATATAAAAGCACATCACATAAAAGTGCAAGATGAAGCAAGTGCTAATGTAGAAGCTTCAGCAAGTTATCCAGAAGATATAATCAAAATAACTAAATAACATCGCTACAGTGATAGTGAAAGTAGCTCAGTTGTGTCCGACTCTTTGCGACCCCATGGACTATACAGTCCATGGAATTCTCCAGGCCAGAATAGTGGAGTGAGTAGGTAGCCTTTTCCTTCTCCAGTGGATCCTCCCAATCCAGAGATCAAACCCAATGCAGAGATCAGGTCTCCTGCATTGCAAGCAGATTCTTTACCTGCTGAGCCACAAGGGAAGCACAGTAAACAACAGATTTTTCAATATAGACAAAACAGCCTTACATTAGAATACAACACCATCTAAAACTTTCATAGCTAGAGAGAAGTCAGAGTCTGGCTTCAAAGCTTCAAAGGACAGACTGACTCTCTTGTTAGGAGCTAATGTAGCTGGTGACTCAAAATTGAAGGCAATTGTAAATCAACTATCAGATCAGATAAGATCAGTCGCTCAATCGTGTCCGACTCTTTGTGACCCCATGAATCGCAGCACGCCAGGCCTCCCTGTCCATCACCAACTCCTGGAGTTCACTCAGACTCACGTCCATCGAGTCAGTGATGACATCCAGCCATCTCATCCTCTGTCGTCCCCTTCTCCTCCTGCCCCCAATCCCTCCCAGCATCAGAGTCTTTTCCAATGAGTCAACTCTTCACATGAGGTGCCCAAAGTACTGGAGTTTCAGCTTTAGCATCATTCCTTCCAAAGAAATCCCAGGGCTGATCTCCTTCAGAATGGACTGGTTGGATCTCCTTGCAGTCCAAGGGACTCATTTCATGCAAAGATGGGCTTGATAAACGACAGAAATGGTATGGACCTAACAGAAGCAGAAGATATTAAGAAGAGGTGGCAAGAATACACAGAAGAACTGTACAAAAAAGATCTTCACGACCCAGATAATCACGATGGTGTGATCACTCACCTAGAGCCAGACATCCTGGAATGCGAAGTCAAATGGGCCTTAGAAAGCATCACTATGAACAAAGCTAGTGGAGGTGATGGAATTCCAGTTGAGCTATTCCAAATACTGAAAGATGATGCTGTGAACGTGCTGCACTCAATATGCCAGCACATTTGGAAAACTCAGCAGTGGCCACAGGACTGGAAAAGGTCAGTTTTCATTCCAATCCCAAAAAAATGCAATGCCAAAGAATGCTCAAACTACTGCACAATTGCACTCATCTCACATGCTAGTAAAGTAATGCTCAAAATTCTCCAAGCCAGGCTTCAGCAATATGTGAACCGTGAACTTCCTGATGTTCAAGCTGGTTTTAGAAAAGGCAGAGGAACCAGACATCAAATTGCCAACATCCACTGGATCATGGAAAATCAACTATACTTCAATTTAAAAAATAAATCAATTAATTAAAAATAAATTCATCATTCTGAAAATCCTAGGGCCCTTAAGAATTATGCTAAATCTCCTCTATATAAATGGAACAAGAAAGCCATGACAGCACATCTGTTTACAACAAGGTTTACTGAATATTTTAAGCCCACTTATTACTCAGGAAAAATACTCCTTTCCAAATATTACTGCTCAATGACAATATTTCTGGTCACCCAAGACCTCTGAGATATACAATGAGATTAATGTTGTTTTCACACCTGCCAACACAACATCCATTTTATAGCCCACAGATCAAGGAGTGATTTTAATTTTTAAGTCTTACTATTTAAGATATATTTTGTAATGCTGTAGCTGCCATAGATAATGATTCCTCTGATGGATCTGGACAAAGTCAAATGAAAACCTTCTGAAAACAATTTACCCTTCTGGATGCCATTAAGGACATTTGTGATTGATGGGTTGAAGTAAAAATATCAACACTAACAGGAGTTTGGAAGCAGTTGACTTCAACCCTAATTGGTTGAAGTCTTTGAGGTCCTCAAACTTTATACTCATACTTCAGTGAAGAAGTAACTGCAAATGTGCTGGAAATAGCAAGAGAATTAAAAGTGGAGCCCAAAGAGATGACCAAATTGCTGCAATCTCATGATAGACTTTGAACATGTAAGGAGTTGGTTCTTGTGAATGAGCAAAAGAAGTTTCTTGAGATAGAATCTATTCTGATGAAGGCACTTTGAAGAATGTTAAAAGCCATTAAAAAGAATACATTTGAATCAGTTCTAATGAGGTGGATGAAACTGGAGCCTATTATACAGACCGAAGTAAGCCAGAAAGAAAAACACCAATACAGTATACTAACACATATATATGGAATTTAGAAAGATGGTAACAATAACCCTGTATACGAGACAGCAAAAGAGACACTCATATATAGAACAGTCTTTTGGATTCTGTGGGAGAGGGAGACAGTGGGATGATTTGGGAGAATGGCATTGAAATATGTACAATATCATATATGAAACGAGTCGCCAGTCCAGGTTCGATGCTCGATACTGGATGCTTGAGGCTGGTGCACTGGACGACCCAGAGTGATGGTATGGGGAAGGAGGAGGGAGGAGGGTTCAGGATGGGGAACACATGTATACCTGTGGCAGATTCATTTTCATATATAGCAAAACCAATACAATATTGTAAAGTTAAACAAAATAAAATTAACAAAAAAATAAGATAAAATAAAGAGAAAAAAAAAGTCTTCAAAGAATTTAGAATGCCACAAAACTTGATGAAGCAGCAACAGGGTTTGAGAGGATTGACTTCTATATTGAAAGAGGCTCTGATGTGTGTAAAATGCTTTGAAACAACACCTCCTGCTACAAAGAAATCATTCAAAGAAGGAGTTAATAGATAGGGCAAACTTCATTGTTGTGTTATTTTATGAAATTGCCATAGCCACCCCAAACTTCAGCAACCACCACCCAGATCAGTCAGCAGCTATCAACACAAGGCAAGACCTTCTACCAGCCAAAAGATTACAACTTGCTAAAAGCTCAGATGATGGTTATCATTTACTAAAAATAAAGTATGTTTTAATTAAGGTATTTCCACAGCTTTTTTAACATAATGGTACTATACACTTAACAGGCTACAGCATGGTATAAACATAACTTCTGCATGCAGTGGGGAACAAAAATATCCATGTGACTCACTTTATTGCAATATTTGCTTTATTGCAGTGGTCTGGAACAAAGCTCACAATATCTTGAAGGTATGCCTATATGTACTGCTGATCTATTTTAGGGGTTCTCTTGTAGTAACCAATTTCTCTATTCTGGCACTAGAATCAGATTTTTTAGTATTATATATAATTGGTGGCAGTAGATCCCATAATTCCTTCACTTCACAATTTTTTCCTGCAAATTTCTCTACATGTCTATGGAAAAAAGTATTAATATGAAGACTACAGGCACAAAAATATGTATAATTTTAAAAGTAAAGAAGAGATAGCTTATAAAAAAGGGAAAAATTAATCAGGATTCATCTACACCATGGATTATGCAACTGTTAAAACAAATGTTTGACCTATATATATTGACCTTGAAAACATATTAAATGAAAAAAAAAACAAGTTGCATAATATTGTGAGTCAATGCCCTAAATGCCCTAAATGTTTTACCTACATTAACTCATTTACATCCATATAACTATAAGACAGAGACTATTATCATTACCATTGTACTGATGATAAATATTTACATTAACATAGAAAAGTGCATGCAAAAATAATCACCTCTGAATTGCTTTAATAGTCAAAATTATCAAGTTATTTTTCATGGAAAAATTTTTATAAACAATAAAATATGAGGGAGAAAAGATAGGTTTGCTCCAGATTGTGAAGAGCCTTATAACATGCCAAATAGATTAGTCTATTCTAAGCAACTTAGACCAAGAGGTTATCAGAAAGATACTAAGCATGTTTCTGGGTTGGGTCAGTGTTATAGGAGAGCTCTTGTGACAGGAAAGTGAAGAGAGTGAACAAATTGGTTTTAGGGAGTCAAGTTAGCAATCTGTTTTAACAATCTGGGGAAGAAACAAAAAAATCGGAACTAGTGGAGATACAGAGGTAGAGAAGAGGTAGGAAATTCTGGCAGATATCAATATGCCTAAAATAAAACCTAATGGATGTGGTACCCATATGAATAGGATAGGAGCCAAAGAATAACTGAGGTTTCTACACGCATGAGTGAAATGCAGGGATGATGAGATATCTTCATTAGAGAGGACTTGCAAGGGCACTGGTGTCCCTTGGGGAAAGTCAAGTTTCATTTAAAGCTGACTAGCATTTGGTCTTAGTCTAATACATACTAAATTCCATCTCTGGTACAGACTTATCTATGTTTTCAATTCTGTATGTGAGAATTTGTGCCCACAATGAATGGTCTGAGACAATAAGAGAGCCCTAATTACCAAAAATTTAATTTCTGTTGTTATACTATTTGTACTAGTATTTCAAATTGGATTAATATGTTTCAGAACAAATATAAACAAATATGTTTTCCACAGAAGTTTTAAATAACCTGGATGTTCATTAGTGAGAATATTGTGCTCCCTAAGCTCTCACATATTTAACATTATACCTAAATAAAGTCTGAGTTTCTCGGGCCAATATTCTAATGTATAGCAAATAAAACTTAAACACAGCTACTCCACAAACTGATCATCATTATACCCTCTACCAACCTATGGGACAAATCCTCAAGGAGCACATAAAACTTAACAGCTTTTCTTGATTCTTACCTGACTCTAGACACTTGAGATCACCCCAAGGCTCCAGATATGAAAACGTACAGAAGGTGCACTGAATGCCTCAAGCATGGTCAGAGTATGTAGGAATGGTCTTCTTATATATCAGATGATTTTCAGGCAATGAAAACAAAGCCCTCATTTTCAATTTGTATCTTAATAATTTGCTTCCACCTTTGGATGAACTGGACATGTACACGTGCTGTAAGTTAAGTTCTCATCTCCATAGTGATGATGTAATTTTATTATCATGGGCTAAAAGTGTCTCATATGGGTGTAATGAATCTGGAATAATGTAAGCCATACATGTAAATTTAAATTTTCCAGTAGCCACATTAAAAAGATTTTTTAAAAGAGATTAAATTTGTATATTTTATTTAACTGAGAATATCCAAACAGCATTTCAACATGTAATTGATGTAAAAATTATTGACGTATTTTTACATTTTTTGCACTGCTTTCAAAATCAGTGTCTGTTTTACATTAAAGCACACTGAAATTAGAACTAGCCATATTTCAAGTGCTTGATAGCCTCAAGAGGACAATGGATACTTGATCACACAACATAGGGGATGCACTCAATCACTTCAGTCGTGAATTTTGAAAAGACTGGTTCAAAACTGAGAAAGGAGTACGACAAGGCTGTATATTGCCACCCTACTTATTTAACTTACATGCAGAGTACATCATGTGAAATGTTGGGCTGGATGAAGCACAAGTTGGAACCAAGATTGCCGGAAGAAATACCAATAACCTCAGATATGCAGATGACATCACCCTTATGACAAAGAGCAAAGAGAAACTAAAGAGCTTCTTGATGAAAGTGAAAGAGGAGGGTGAAAAAGCTGGCTTAAAACTCAACATTCAACAAACTAAGACCATGGCATCTGGTGCCATCATTTCATGGCAAACATGAAGATGGGGAAACAATTCTTTAGGCCAGAATACTGGAGTGGGTAGCCTTTCCCTTCTCCAGGAGATCTTCGCAACCCAGGAATCAAACCCAGGTCTCCTGCACTGTAAGCAGATTCTTTACCAGCTGAGCCACAAGGGAACCCCAAGAATACTGGAGTGGATAGCCCATCCCTTCTCCAGTGCACTCCTTCTCCAGCCCATCCCTTCTCCAGCAGATCTTCTCAACCCAGGAATTGAACTGGGGTCACCTGCACTGCAGGCAATCCTGCATTGCAGGCAGATTCTTTACCTACTGAGTTATCAGGGAAGCCCTGAAACAATGGACAGTGACAGTTTATTTTCTTGGACTCCAAAATCACTGCAGATGGTGACTGCAGCCATGAAATTAAAAGACACTTGCTCCTTGGAAGAAAAGCTGTGACAAACCTAGACAGAGTATTAAAAAGCAGAGACATTACTTTGCCAAGAAAGGCCCGTCTAGTCAAAGCTATGGTTTTTCCAGTAGTCATGTATGGATGTGAGAGTTGGATCATAAAGAAAACTGAGCACCAAAGAATTGATGCTTTTGAACTGTGGTGTTGGAGAAAACTCTTGAGAGTCCCTTGGACTGCAAGGAAATCAAACCAGTCAATTGTAAAGGAAATCAATCCTGAATATTCATTGGAAGGACTGATGCTGAAGCTGAGGCTCCAATACTTTGGCCACCTCATGCGAAGAACTGGCTCACTGGGAAAGACCCTGATTCTGTGAAAGAGTAAAACTAGTAGGAGAAGGGAAGGACAAAAAAGATGAGATGGTTGGATGGCATCACCTACTCGATGGACATGATTTTGAGAAAGCTAGGAGGAGAAGGGGATGACAAAAATGATGAGATGGTTGGATGGCATCACCTACTCGATGGACATGAGTTTGAGAAAGCTCCAGGAGTTGGTGATGGACAGGGAAGCCTGGTGTGCTGCAGTCCATTAGGTCGCAAAGAGTCAGACACGACTGTGTGACTGAACTGAACTGAAAGGAATACAGGCTGAGGCTACCTCCTGGGTGTGGCAGTATTTATCTGTGGAAAGATATGGACAAACCAATTTAGGAGTAAGGACAAGGGAAAAAGGGTCATAAACCTTGCCATGGGCCATCACATTGTATTAATATAAGAAGACATCTTTTGGCCCTTTGCCTTCCTCCTAGCAAAGTGAAGAAGGGATTCAGGGGCAGAGGGAACAGGAAGGTGAGGGAATAAGTATGAGTGCTATCTCCATATTCCCCTCCACACCAAACTGCTCACACAAAGGCAGAAAGCTTTGAATGTAACATGAGAATGAGATTTTCAAATAGACAAGACCAACAAAAATGAAGACCTAAACCAGTGTGTGTGTATTTAGTATCTATTTTTTGAAATGCCTGTTCAATATTTGTCCATTTTGTGTTGGGTTGTGTGCCATTAAAATTTTTTTAATTGATTTTTAGGAGTTCTTTATATGTTTGGTTAAGAGTCTCTTGTCTCTCTCTCACACACACATGCACATAGAGTTGCTCAACTTCATTAGTCATCACAAAAAACACAAACTAATATCTCAATGAAATATCACTGTCTATCTACCAGAATGAGTAAAATGAAAACTAAGTGTTAGCAAGGATGTGAAGCAACTGGAATTTTCATATGCTGCTAGTAGAAATGTAAATTGGTATAAACACTGAAAAGTTATTTAACAATACTTATTAAAAATTCACATATGTATAGCCTATGACTAGCAGTTCAAAAATTACGTGGTGCTAGTGGTAAAGAACCTGCCTGCCAATGCAGGAGACATAAGAGACATGGGTTCTATCCTTGGGTTCAGAAGATCCCCTGGAGAAGGGCACAGCAACCCACTCCAGTATTCTTGCCTGGAGAATTCCATGGACAGAGGAGCCTGGCAGGCTACGGTCCATGGGTACACAAAGAGTCAGACACAACTGAAGTAACTTAGAACTTACACATCAAAAGACATGTACAAGCAAATACTAATCACAATAGCAAAAAGACTAACCATCAATTGTAGACAAAGAATAAGCTGGAGTATATTCACAAAGCACAATACTACATAGCAATGAAAAGGAATATATTATTGTTATTCTCCACACATGAATGAGTTTTACAAACATTAAATCGAGCTCTCAAAAGTCATATATAAAAGACTTTATACAAAAGACATATATAAAATTCCATCTGAACAAGTTCAAAATGAGGAAAGCTAGTATGTTGTGTTAGAAGTCAAGACAATAATTACCTTTAGAGGGAATAGTAACTTTAGAATACAGCACAATTGGGGTTTCTGGAGTCCTAATAAAATTCTATTTTCTTGATTTGGATTCTGACCACAGAAATGTAATGACTGAAAATTCATCATTATTTTACAACTATGTAGTTAATTTTCAATGGATTTTATTTAAATAAAATAAGCAGAAATAAGTCTTAATAGTTTGAATGTAACTATTTTAATAATAGAAAGTAAAAACACATAGAATTAGAATTAGATATTATTAAACAGCGTGTTGCTCATCCACCAGAAAATAAAATTTCTATAGAACACAGTGGTAATAGAAACTGAAAAAAAAATTCTAAGATTTACACCTCATGAATAAGAATTTTCAATTATTTCAGTTAGATAAATTAATCTTTCATTTACTTGAGATATTATTCTGATTCAAGCTCATTTGGCCAAAGAACTTTCTTTAGGAATTTTGTCTGAAATGTCTGTCTTGGTACCTTTCTTGAGTTCCTGCATCCAAGTCCAATGTGTGTGAAGGTAGGGGGAGGAGGACTTCCTACACAATACCAAACAATTTTTGGACACCAGCAAGGTGTCTGAGAATTCAACTTAATTCAACTCAATTCTGACACTATCTACCCAGAGATAGCATCATATTCCGCAAGTGAAGACCTCTGTCCCACAAGACTGCCCTCCACTACAGGTGCCAATCCAAAGCCCAGGTTGTTACTTGTGCTTCTGACCAACCAGCTACAAATGAGATCACAAGGCCGGGTTGTTACCTATACTTCTGACCAACTGGCTATAAGTCAAAGGTTCATTCCTACAACTCCCTCCTTGGCTGCAATTAATTTGCTAGAGTAGTTCACAGAACTCAGAACTCATTTCACTTACTAGATAACTGGTTTATTATAAAAGGATATAGCTTAGAAACTGCCAGCTAATGAGATACAGAGGGGAAAGGACATAGAATTTTCATGCTCTCTCCAGGTACAGCACTCTCCCCAGTCTCCCCATATTCCCCAACCTGGAAGCTCTCTAAATTCAGTCCTTTGTGGGATTTTATGAAGGCTTCATTACATAAACATGATTGATTAAATCACTGGCCATGAGAGATTGGTTCCTCCAGCCCCTCTCCCCTTCTCTGAGGTCACAGAGGTAGGACTGAAAGTTAAACTCTCTAACTACTTGATTGGGTCTCCTTGTAATCATCCCCTATCCTCAGGTGCAGTCCAAGAGTCACCTCATTAACATCACAAAAGATATCTTTATTGCTCTTATCTCTTAGGAAATTCCTAGGGTTTTAGGAGCTCTGCCACAGAAACTGGACAAAAAACAAACATATATATAAAAATTTCTCATTACAAGTCACAATATCTCAGTACCATTAAAAATAGTTAACGCATCTGTAAGTTGAACGCATATAATACCTTCAGAATGTTTTTCCTGTGGAATTCTGAATACATGGCCCCACTATCTTTTAGCATATACTGTTACAGACAGGAAGAACGATGTCAATTTGATTCTTTTTCCTTTCGACTGAAAAGACAGTACCTGCTTTTGCAATCTAAAATCTTACAAAATGACTGTTCATAGAATTCAGAGATTCCACTGGGATATATCTGAGTGTAGGTTTTTTCTCACAATAGTTTTTGTTAACACTGGAAAACTAAGAACCCTCACTTGGAAGAGACAAGAGACCAGAAGGGGGAGCCCTCATACTCTATGATGATCAGTTCAGTTCAGTTCAGTTCAGTCGCTCAGTCGTGTCCAACTCTTTGTGATCCCATGGATTGCAGCACACCAGGCTTCCCTATCCATCACCAACTCCTGGAACTTGCTCAAACTCATGTCCATTAAGTCGGTGATGCCATCCAACCATCTCAGCCTCTGTCATTCCCTTCTCCTCCTGCCTTCAATCTTTCCCAGCATTAGGGTCTTCTCCAAGGAGTCAGTTCTTCACATCAGGTGGCCAAAGTATTGAGTTTCAGCTTCAGCATCAGTCCTTCCAATGAATATTCAGGACTGGTTTCCTTTAGGATGGACTGGTTGGATCTCCTTGCAGTCCAAGGGGCTCTCAAGAGTCTTCTCCAACACCACAGTTCAAAACCATCAATTCTTCAGCGCTCAGCTTTCTTTATAGTCCAACTCTCACATCCATACATGACTACTGGAAAAACCATAGCTTTGACTAGATGGACCTTTGATGATAACACAGCCCAAAAGGAAAAAACATTTCCTCTTCTTACCTGGCAAGAGCTCAGCTGATGAAAAGCCACTATATTTCCAAATTTCAGTTCCTTCAATGGACTCTTTGTTTACTATACACCTCTCAGTTTCCTTTTCACCTCTTCAAGAGTTCTCCTCTCTCTGCTGTATGGGACTTGATTGTGTATCTCACCATGGTTTTTCTGTACTCAGTGGCTCAGTTGTATCCAACTCTTTGCAACCCCTTGGTTTGAAGTCCACCAGGTTTCTCTGTCCTTGGGGATTCTCCAGGCAAGAATGCTAGAGTGGGTTGCCATGTCCTCCTCCAGGGGATCTTTCCAAACCAGGGCTCAAACCCAGGTCTCCTGTACCACAGGCGAATTCTTTACTGACTGAGCCACCAAGGAAGTCCATCCCCAAATTCCAATACTTTGTTGATCCCAAATAAACCCATTTTGCTACTGAAATAACTAGCAGTTTATTTATTTCAGGTCAACAACACTCTCTGACTTTCAAGGAAAGATTTAAATTTGTCTTCATTTCAGGGAAATGTTAGTTTGTTTTCATTATTGTTTCTTCTATTTATTTTCCCTTTCTAGAACATCTATGACTAGAATGTTAGATTCCAAAAAATATCACATACATCTTTTTTCTCTCATTTCTCTTTGTATTTTTTCCTTACCTCAGGAAATAATCATTTTAATTGTATTTTAAATCACTGGTTTATTTTTTTTTAATGTCCAGTCATCATCTCAGTTATTTATGTTTTATAAACTTTCTTGTCTCTAATATATCTTAAATCTCCAAGTAACCTGAAAGTCCTATCCTCTTGGTGAAGTCTTTGTTTCATATGTATGACTTCAACATAAACCAAGTTCTCTATCATCTAACTCAAATTTTTAATACAGAAAACATATCAATAATTCTAGGTTTTCATAAATATAAGATTTTTATTTCTGTCTTCCTTTTTTATCTCTACAAAATAACGAAAGTGTTTTATACCCCCAAGAAGAAATACCCCAATTATGTTAAATGACTCAAGGGACAGAGTTAATTTTGTATGAGTAGATTAAATTTGCTTGATTGCTCTTTTTCAGCAGAGAATATGTTCATAACAAGCTTCAAATTAATAGCTTTATTTGCTTTTGACAAGTCTATATGTGGTAAAATCCTTTTCTGCTAGTTTCACATACTCTAAATCAGCCACAGATATACACACTAGTCCAAGTTCCCCACAACTAAAATAAATCAAAAACACCTGATAAAAAATCAAGAATTAATATAATATAAATTAAATACATATAGCCATTTTTCCTAATAACTTTAAATGGAGTAAGATCTATAAAAGTATTGAATCACTATGTTGTATATTTGAACTAATATACTGCAATTAAAATTTTTAAGCATATGTTCATGACCCTGTTTTATACTGAGTGTATCACTATTGCAAATAAAATAAAAATTGATATAAATACATTTATGTGCATAAAATACACAAATCATATGAATGGTGTTTCAAGAAATAACAAGTTTTGGAAGCAAAATAAGTCCTTGCTTTGGTAATTTGACATGTGGTTCTTTTTTTTTTTTATCTCAGTTTTATTTATTTTACTTTACAATATTGTATTGGTTTTGCCATACATTGACATAAATCCACCATGGATGTACATGTGTTCCCCATCCTGAACCCCCCTCCCACCTCCCTCCCCATCCCATCCCTCTGGGTCATCCCAGTGCACCAGCCCCGAGCACCCTGAATCATACATCGAACCTGGATTGCCGATTCATTTCACATGTGATAATTTACATGTTTCAATGCCATTCTCCAATATCATCCCACCCTCTCCCTCTCCCACAGAGTCCAAAAGACTGTTCTTTCTATACATCTATGTCTCTTTTGCTGTCTCGCATACAGGGTTATCATTACCATCTTTCTAAATTCCATATATATGCTGTATTGGTGTTTTTCTTTCTGGCTTACTTCACTCTGTATAATAGGCTCCAGTTTCATCCACCTCATTAGAACTTGATTCAAATGTATTCTTTTTAATGGCTGAGTAATACTCCATATGTATATGTACCATAGCTTTCTTATCCATTCATCTGCTGATGGACATCTAGGTTGCTTCCATGTCCTGGCTATTATAAACAGTGCTGCGATGAACACTGGGGTACATGTGTCTCTTTCAAGTCTGGTTTCCTTGGTGTATATGCCCAGCAGTGGGATTGCTGGGTCATATGGCAGTTCTATTTCCAGTTTTTTAAGGAATCTCCACACTGTTCTCCATAGTGGCTATACTAGTTTGCATTCCCACCAACAGTGTAAGAGGGTTCCCTTTTCTCCACACCCTCTCCAGCATTTATTGCTTGTAGACTTTTGGATAGCAGCCATTCTGACTGGTGTGAAATGGTACCTCATAGTGGTTTTGATTTGCATTTCTCTGATAATGAGTGATGTTGAGCATCTTTTCATGTGTTTGTTAGCCATCTGTATGTCTTCTTTAGAGAAATGTCTGTTTAGTTGTTTGGCCCACTTTTTGATTGGGTCATTTATTTTTCTGGACTTGAGCTGCAGGAGTTGCTTGTATATTTTTGAGATTAATTCTTTGTTGCTTCGTTTGCTATTATTTTCTTCCATTCTGAGGGCTGCCTTTTCACCTTGCTTATAGTTTCCTTTGTTGTGCAGAAGCTTTTAATTGTAATTAGATCCCATTTGTTTATTTTTGCTTTTATTTCCAATATTCTGGGAGGTGGGTCATAGAGGATCCTGCTGTGGTTTATGTCAGAGAGTGTTTTGCCTATGTTTTCCTCTAGGAGTTTTATAGTTTCTGGTCTTATGTTTAGATCTTTAATCCATTTTGAGTTTATTTTTGTGTATGGTGTTAGAAAGTGTTCTAGTTTCATTCTTTTACAAGTGGTTGACCAGTTTTCCCAGCGCCACTTGTTAAAGAGATTGTCTTTTCTCCATTGTGTATTCTTGCCTCCTTTGTCAAAGATAAGGTGTCCATAGGTGTGTGGATTTATCTCTGGGCTTTCTATTTTGTTCCATTGATCTATACTTCTGTCTTTGTGCCAGTACCATACTGTCTTGATGACTGTGGCTTTGTAGTACAGCCTGAAGTCAGGTAGGTTGATTCCTCCAGTTCCATTCTTCTTTCTCAAGACTGCTTTTGCTATTCGAGGTTTTTCGTATTTCCATACAAATTGTGAAATTATTTGTTCTAGCTCTGGGAAAAATACCGTTGGTAGCTTGACAGGGATTGCATTGAATCTATAGATTGCTTTGGGTAGTATACTCATTTTCACTATATTGATTCTTCCAATCCATGAACATGGTATATTTCTCCATCTATTAGTGTCCTCTTTGGTTTCTTTTACCAGTGTTTTATGCTGCTGCTGCTGCTGCCACTGAGTCCCTCAGTTGTGTCCGACTCTGTGCGACCCCAAGACAGCAGCTCACCAGGCTCCCCCGTCCATGGGATTCTCCAGGCAAGAGTACTGGAGTGGGGTGCCATTGCCTTCTCCGACCAATGTTTTATAGTTTTCTATATATAGGTCTTTTGTTTCTTTAGGTAGATATATTCCTAAGTATTTTATTCTTTTCATGGCAATGGTGAATGGAATTTTTTCCTTAATTTCTCTTTCTGTTTTCTCATTGTTAGTGTATAGGAATGCAAGAGATTTCTGTGTGTTGATTTTATATCCTGCAATTTTACTATATTCTTTGATTACCTCTAGTAATTTTCTGGTGGAATCTTTAGGGTTTTCTATGTAGAGGATCATGTCATCTGCAAACAGTGAGAGTTTTACTTCTTCTTTTCCAAACTGGATTCCTTTTATTTCTTTTTCTGCTCTGATTGCTGTGCCCAAAACTTCCAAAACTATGTTGAATAGTAGTGGTGAGAGTGGACACCCTTGTCTTGTTCCTGACTTTAGAGGATATGCTTTCAATTTTTCACCATTGAGGATAATGGGTTTGCTGTGGGTTTGTCATATATAGCTTTTATTACGTTGAGGTGTGTGTGTGAAGTCGCTCAGTTGTGTCCGACTTTTTGCGACCCCATGGACTGTAGCCTACCAGGCTTCTCCGTCCATGGGATTCTCCAGGCAAGAATTCTGGAGTGGGTTACCATTTCCTTCTCCAGGGGATCTTCCCAACCCAGGGATCGAACCCGGGTCTCCTGCATTGGAGGCAGACGCTTTAACCTCTGAGTCACCAGGGAAGCCCTATTATGTTGAGGTATGTTCCTTCTATGCCTGCTTTCTGGAAAGTTTTTATCATAAATGGATGTTGAATTTTGTCAAAGGCTTTCTCTGCATCTATTGAGATAATCACATGGTTTTTATTTTTCAATTTGTTAATGTGGTGTATTACATTGATTGATTTGTGGATATTGAAGAATCCTTGCATCCCTGGGATAAAGCCCACTTGGTCATGATGTATGATCTTTTTAATGTGTTGTTGGATTCTGTTTGCTAGAATTTTTTAAGGATTTTTGCATCTATGTTCATCAGTGATATTTACCTGTGGTTTTCTTTTTTTGTGGGATCTTTGTCAGGTTTTGGTATTAGGGTGATGGTGGCCTCATAGAATGAGTTTGGAAGTTTACCTTCCTCTGCAATTTTCTGGAAGAGTTTGAGTAGGATAGGTGTTAGCTCTTCTCTAAATTTTTGGTAGAATTCAGCTGTGAAGTTGTCTGGTCCTGGGCTTTTGTTTGTTGGAAGATTTCTGATTACAGTTTCAATTTCTGTGCTTGTGATGGGTCATTAAGATTTTCTATTTCTTCATGGTTCAGTTTTAGAAAGTTGTACTTTTCTAAGAATTTGTCCGTTTCTTCCAAGTTGTCCACTTTATATGCATATAGTTGCTGATAATAGTCTCTTATGATCCTTTGTATTTCTGTGTTGTCTGTTGTGATCTCTCCATTTTCATTTCTAATTTTGTTGATTTGGTTTTTCTCCCTTTGTTTCTTGATGAGTCTGGCTAATGGTTTGTCAGTTTTATTTATCTTCTCAAAGAACCAGCTTTTGGCTTTGTTGATTTTTGCAATGGTCTCTTTTGTTTCTTTTGCATTTATTTCTGCCTTAATTTTTAAGATTTCTTTCCTTCTACTAACCCTGGGGTTCTTCATTTCTTCCTTTTCTAGTTGCTTTAGGTGTAGAGTTAGGTTATTTATTTGACTTTTTTCTTGTTTCTTGAGGTAAGCCTGTATTGCAATGAACCTTCCCCCTAGCACTGTTTTCACAGTGTCCCATAGGTTTTGGGTTATTGTGTTTTCACTTTCATTTGTTTCTATGCAGATTTTAATTTCTTTTTTGATTTCTTCTGTGATTTGTTGGTTATTCAGCAGCGTGTTGTTCAGCCTCCATATGTTGGAATTTTTAATAGTTTTTCTCCTGTAATTGACATCTAATCTTACTGCATTGTGGTCAGAAAAGATGCTTGGAATGATTTCTATTTTTTTGAATTTACCAAGGCTAGATTTATGGCCCAGGATGTGATCTATCCTGGACAAGGTTCCCTGTGCACTTGAGCAAAAGGTGAAATTCATTGTTTTGGAGTGAAATGTCCTATAGATATCAATTAGGTCTAACTGGTCTACTGTATCATTTAAAGTTTGTGTTTCCTTGTTAATTTTCTGTTTAGTTGATCTATCCATAGGTGTGAGTGGGGTATTAAAGTCTCCCACTATTATTGTGTTATTGTTAATTTCCCCTTTCATACTTGTTAGCATTTGTCTTACATATTGCGGTGCTCCTATGTTGGGTGCATATATATTTATAATTGTTATATCTTCTTCTTGGATTAATCCTTTGATCATTATGTAGTGTCCATCTTTGTCTTTGCACAGTCTTCGTTTTAAAGTCTATTTTATCTGATATGAGTATTGCTACTCCTGCTTTCTTTTGGTCTCCATTTGCGTGAAATATCTTTTTCCAGCCCTTCACTTTCAGTCTGTATGTGTCCCTTGTTTCAAGGTGGGTCTCTTGTAGACAACATATATAGGGGTCTTGTTTTTGTATCCATTCAGCCAGTCTTTGTCTTTTGGTTGGGGCATTCAACCCATTTACATTTAAGGCAATTATTGATAAGTCTGATCTTGTTGCCATTTACTTTATTGTTTTGGGTTCGAGTTTATACACCCTTTCTGTGTTTCCTGTCTAGAGAAGATCCTTTAGCATTTGTTGGAGAGCTGATTTGGTGGTGATGAATTCTCTCAGCTTTTGCTTGTCTGTAAAGTTTTTGATTTCTCCTTCATATTTGAATGAGATCCTTGCTGGGTACAGTAATCTGGGCTGTAGGTTATTTTCTTTCATCACTTTAAGTATGTCCTGCCATTCCCTTCTGGCCTGAAGAGCTTCTATTGAAAGATCAGCTGTTATCCTTATGGGAATCCCCTTGTGTGTTATTTGTTGTTTTTCCCTTGCTGCTTTTAATATTTGTTCTTTGTGTTTGATCTTTGTTAATTTGATTAATATGTGTCTTAGGATGTTTTGCCTTGGGTTTATCCTGTTTGGGACTCTCTGGGTTTCTTGGACTTGGATGATTATTTCCTTTCCCATTTTAGGGAAGTTTTCAACTATTATCTCCTCGAGTATTTTCTCATGATCTTTCTTTTTGTCTTCTTCTGGGACTACTATGATTCGAATGTTGGGGTGTTTAACATTGTCCCAGAGGTCTCTGAGGTTGTCCTCATTTCTTTAATTCTTTTTTCTTTTGTCCTCTCTGTTTTGTTTATTTCTACCATTCTATCTTCTACCTCACTTATCCTGTCTTCTGCCTCTGTTATTCTACTGTTGGTTCCATCCAGAGTGTTTTTTATCTCATTTATTGCATTATTCATTATATATTGACTTGTTCATTTCTTCTAGGTCCTTGTTAAACCTTTCTTGCATCTTCTCGATCCTTGTCTCCAGGATATTTATCTGTAACTCCAGTTTGTTTTCAAGGTTTTGGATCATTTTTACTATCATTATTCAGGATTCTTTATTGACGTGGTTCTTTGCGGTACGGTTAGTTGTTTGAATGTTATTTTATTCAAAAAAAACCAATAACAATTTACTGATGCTTTCTTGTGTTTGATTAGTCACTGTAGGCTACAGTTCTTTATAAACACAACTAAACTTAATATTTTTCATATATTAAACAAATTTTCAAGATATTCATAATAATAATAATATAGCATATAAAGACTGCTGGAAATATTTTAAGAACAACTTATGACTTAAGGAATTCTCCAGAGTTTCTAAGAATTACAGTTTCTCATTCCTGAATCCCAAAGATTAATATTTGGGGGGAATTTGGAAACACTACTTGGGTTAAAAAGTTGACTGAGAGAGTTTAGAAAAGAGACACAAACACGGGAAAAAATCTTTTTTAAGTGTTACTGGTGTTTTGACAAAATTCTATGTCAGGTACAGTGAAGGAACAAAGACAAATGATACAGACCAAATCAACCTATAGAAGTACGGAGGACAATTCATAAAAAATAAGATGAGCACTTGAATTGTGTTATGAAGACAAAAAAAAAAACAAAAACAAAAAACTATTTTCCAGGTAGAGTAGCATGCATGCTTATTCACTCAGTCATGTCCAACTCTTTGTGATCCAGGGGCTGTAGTCTGCCAGGCTCCTCTGTCCATGAGATTCTCCAGGCAAGAATACTGACTGGGTAGCCATTTCTTTCTCCAGGGGATCTTCCTGGCCCATGGATCCAATCCAGGTCTCCTACACTGCAGGCAGATTCTTCACCATCTGAGCTACCAGGAAAGACCAGGTGGAGTGAGGTATAAAGTTGGTGTCAGATAAAATACAAACATAAGGAAGAATTTGTGTAAAGGCTAACATCATGAATCATCATGGGATGTTCAGCAAAAATTTAGTAAATTTAGTGAGGAAGGTGGGAAATTTTATAAGAGATGGTTGGGAGGAGCAAACAGGGATTAACTTATGAAAAGCCTCCTAAAGAACAGGAAAGTCTGTCAAGACTTAAGTAGTCAATTGACGTGACTGAACTTATAGTTTAGAAACATCCCTCTGGAGGACACTAGGAGAAGAATTTCAAAGAATAGGAGACTAGAGACTGGAGCAATCAAACTCAGTTAGGCACATTCCCTAAACAACCCAATTCTACATGTTGTTAAAGACCCATACATATCTGACCACTGTTTAGTGAAAACCTATGAAAGGAATTGGAAATGGAAGCTGAGTATTAGGTTATAAACATTAAAAAAATGGTAATGAAATTTTAAAAGAGAGAGAAAAATGATGATACTGAATGCACCAAGAACTGGAAACTAATAAACTCAACTCTTGCTAAGGTACCCTCCCCCTCAAAAAAGATAGCTATATCTTTCCTATTCTTTTCATATAATCACTTAAAAGAAAATTTCCTTTGGATAGTAAATCAAATTTTTAAGAAGGGCAATTTCTTTAAAAAAAGAGATACATAGTTACCCTGTCACTGATCCTCCTGAAGACTCTAGACACACCTTATTCATTATGTAAACTCTCATTACTCCCCTGATCCAGATTAATCTACAGTTTAAAATGTAGAATCAATAGAATTATTTTCAGTTGTCTATAAGTAACAAATTGTTTTCATTGCTATTTTTTTCAGATTATATTTAGGGAGAGCTATTTATTAGAGGAACAGCTATGAATCATAATCAGGCTGAAAGCTTTCATGTCTCCCTCCCCCTTATCCCATTCTATTGATAGTGTTATGTAGATTTTGTAAACAATTAAATCTGTTCACATGAAAACAATTTTGGTTTAATCATGAACAACAATAAGGTAGTTCACACACTTCTTTTATGTTCTTCATGATCAACCCATGCTCCTTTTAAAAGCATACTAGTATATCCTATTACGCATTCTAAAGCTGTATACATAAGTGAATGTTCTTTTCAAAATTCTTTTGACATGTTATTGGACTAGCTCCAGAAAAAGAATTAACACTTTTGGGGAATCTTACTGCATCTCTTTTAGTAGCCAAATAAGAAGCTGGTGGGGGAGTAAAGCCAAAGATGAAAATAAATGCATTATTCATTTTTATTCATTTTTAACATAGATTTTCTATTATTCTTCATTGTAATAGCTGTAGAAATAATTTTACTGTTAACACTGAATTTCTGAAGTGGTGTTGTATAAATCATTTTTTCAAAGAAGAAGGTTAAAAAGATTTCCTGCTCACCATCAGTGCACAAAATTGAAAAAGTGACAATCTTCACATACAATATGCTTCCAGTGAGCATGCTCTTATGCATAAAAAAGGAAACAAAGCATTTCAGGATTGTATTTGTAAAAGGATTATTTTTAAAAAGAAAGCACAGAGCAAGTTTCACAGCAGAAAAACAGGACAGGCTCTCCAATAGTCAAAATCAGCACTGACTTTTTTTTAAGGCAACATTTAAAGCAGAACATCTGTGTTATTTACATAATATCAACAAAAAGAAGGACAAAGGTAGACTTAAGACAGCTAAAAACCCAGCTCCTATGCTTTTAAATATTTTTATTTTTGTCTAATAGTCATCTGAACAAAGATGCTATTATTCTGCTAAGGCAAACATGTCTTAAAAATTGTCTCATGTTTTCATGATGCTAACTAGTCCAGCTTGTTCATATGTCTTGCTTAATGCAACTGGATACTATGAATGCTATTCAGTTATCAAAGATACAAAATACAACTCAAGTGAAGGGAAATGCTAGGATCTTTAATATAGAATAATAAATTATTCTCATGCACTGGTTTCATCTTTCCACTCAACATCCAAATGTTGCAATCCATTCTAGTTTTCTTGTACACCACACCACCAAAAATTTGTACTGAGCATTAAGTGTGAGAATACAGAAACTAGTAGGGTAAAAGGGGAGTGCGAAAGAAAGGCGATGTAAAAATGGAGAAGCTGACAAGGAGAAGGAAAAACAGGTTTCATCTCCCTTGAATTTAGTTATCAATTCTTCACAAATGTCTCCAGAGAGCTCACCCAGTATTTCTAGACCAGATGGAAAGAACAGTATGGTACAGAATTCTCTATCACTAGACCCAGCTGTCACAAGGAACGGAGAGGCAATCCTTTTTAGGAACTAACAGTTAGCATTATATTCCAAGTGGGCTGTACCATTCATTCATATATTGGCTGACCTCTAAATAGTGATTTTTTTTCTTTTGCTGGTTTCCCATGTGAGTGCCTCTCAAATTTCTGTATCAATCTTTGACCTTCTTCCAAAAACCAATCATGCATTTCCAGGCCCTGCCAGTGATGTCCTTGAGACCCCTGACTGAACATCTCTGCAAACTAAACCAATTTTCCCCTACCTTGAGGAAAAAAGTTTCACTCCTTGACTTTTTCCTTGTGGTTGGCATGTTGTCATTCTCTCAATCTTTTAAGCTTTAAATTTCAAAGTGATTATTAAAGTTTTCCTCTCTCCCTGCCATCATATCAAGGTATTGCTAACTTAAAGTCTGACAGCAAAATATTTATCAAAAGTATATCCCCTTTTCCAATTCCACTCTAATCCATCCCAAAGTTTAGATTATCAAGTACTTACTCTTAATTTCTTGCAAACACCTAACAGGTCTCCTTACTTTTAATCTCTTAACCCCCATTTCATTCTATCTACTACTTCCAAAATTAACATTCCTACAACACAACTGTGATTCTGCCACTTCAATGCTCAAAAATCTTCAAGGGCTTCACCCTGACTATTGAAACTATCTAAAATCCTTTGACCTAATCATCAAAGGGTTTCATGATCCCACCTCAATATAACTTTCAAAATGACATCATATAATCTCTTTCACATACTCTTATATTCAAACCACTGGACTACATGTTATTAAGTGAAATATACATGAGCTTTCATGCTTTGTGCCTTTGCTCATATTGTTTCCTCCACTAATCCTTCCTCCCAGCACACTCTGTAATAGCTACTAAGTCAAGCAATAGGATACAAAAGTGAATAACAGATTTTATATAGATTCTAAGCTTCTCTTTGAGAAAGAAAGAGCATGAGCTTTGGAGTTACATAGGACTAGGATCTGAATTTAGATTTTGCAATTACTAGCCATGTGACCTTTTGCCGAGTGATGTCTCCACTCTCCCACACCATCACGCTGTGTCGCCAGATGATTTCAGGCAAGGAGCACCAATGTTAATGAGCTGTTAGACAGCTTAAGACATTCATAGAACCAGATAGGTATATTTCTATCTTAGATAAACAAACAATTTGGCTTCCTCTTCAAATCTATATTCTTTGATTAGTTTCAAAACTTACTTCATGATGGATGAGCACTGCTCAATTGTACTAGTTTCTACTTCAAGATAATTTTTACTTTGGTAGGAAAGAGACAAATTTAGATTTTGCCACATTGTAAAAACTGAGCTAACTAATGCCATGTTCCTAATCTATTCCAGTAACATTTCAACATCCTTTATAGTTTGGCTCATGGACTCATAACAGCCTTTAATTCGAGCCTGTATATGGAAAATGACCTCCAAAACTTGGGTTATTTATACAGTGTTTAGGGCTTCCCTGGTGGTTCAGCTGATAAAGAATCCGCCTGCAGCGAGGGAGACCTGGGTTTGATCCCTGGGTTGGGAAGATCCCCTGGAAAAGGGAACGACTACCCACTCCAGTATTCTGGCCTGGAGAATTCCATGGACTATATAGTTCATGGGGTCACAAAGAGTCAGACACAACTGAGCAACTTTCACTTTCACTTTCATAATCTGAGAGCTTCAGTCTTAATTCCAGAAGCAGTCAGTGCTAAGACAAAGTGGAAGAGAACAGTTGGGAAATCCTCGCTTAGAAGCCAAATTAAAGCTGAAGTCACAGTTTTTGGAAATTTGAAGCTGGAAGTCACAGTTTTTGGAAATTTGTTTACATATAACTGTACCTCTGAAGGAAAGTTGGGAATAGAAGAAAAAGGGCTTGACATAAAACAGACTTATGACTCATCAACTTATTCAGCAGAAACTGGAAAAGGCAGAAACTACCTTAGAAACCAAAAACGAAGTATTATTTTGACCTTTATTTATATCTAAGTTAGAAGTTCTTTTACTTAGACATGTACCTGAATTTGGACTACATAATGAACATTTATTAGTAGGAATCTGGCTGTCTAGACTCAATCTCTTCCTTCTTTTGATAATAGCACCTCATTTAATCCCAGAGAATTCCCTCTTCCCTATTGTATGCATTCTTACTGGGACTATAAATCAGCATGCCCTGGCTTCTTCCTAAACAGGGATGGGCAATAATCCAAGCAAGACCAGTGAGACTCTCCAAAATTTAAATCTGAAGTAGAATGGCTTAAGAATGAAAAGATAAAGTTCCAGAACTGGAGCTCTACCAAGACTACGCAAGGACCCTACTGCTGAGACACCCATTGCTGCCTCAGCCTGGTCTCTAGCCCCTTCTGGAAGACACTCAAAGACATACTATTCAAAGTCTTTTCTGCTTCCTTAGCTGGAGTTGGTTTCTATGGCTGGCAACCTAGGAACTCCTGAGGTGGAGGTGAAGCCATTCTGCCCTAACTTTGTGCCTGGTCTTCCTCACTGAAAGACAACAAATACTTTAAATGAGGTTATCCTGTACTAGAAGATTTTTTTATGGCTCTGTTACAGAAGTATCTAGAATAATTTTATCAAACATATAGAACTTAAACAAGCAGGTTTTTGTTTTTGTTTTGTTTTTTGCTTACCTACTCTTTCCCATTTTTACCAGAATTCACTTTGTTCCCTGTGTTCCCTGCCATATTTCCCCATTTCTCAATTTTCTTAAGGTTAGGTACACTGATTTATTTGTGCATTTGCTTTCCCAAACAATTACATAATTTAAGTGGTTCATATTCCACTTTTGCTGATTATTTTCTTAGTATTTTCAACACCATTGCCCTTTATTCCAATACCTCTTCCCAAAAATGTAGTATTATGTTAGGAGTAATCTATCAAAAAATTAATTGTCAAAGGTATGATACTAGCCCTTGTTCTACCAGGTCTATTCTATGAAATAATTGCCACAAGAAGATCTAAATTTGTTATTAGACTATACAATAAATAGAAGTTTAGAAATCTGAAAATAATGTAGTGATCACATACTCAAATCCTATTATTTTAGGGATAAGAGATCTCCACTTCTTTACTTTTGTTTTTATGCTTCTTCTTTCATTAAAAGGGGTTCAAGGAAGAAAATAACAAATATGTTTGGCAATCCTTCTTAAAGAAGAAGAAAATAGAAATAATTTGACATCCTTACATCAGTGACATAGTAATCCCTCAGTAACACCTTACAGTATCTTCAGTTCATCCTTTCTTTACATCTTCTACTTAACAAGACCACTGTAAAGATCAAGTGAAAGCAATTCTTAAGCTATAAAATACTACATGAATCAAGATGTTAATATTGCTATTATTTGTCCTTTCCCTTCTTTTCCACCAACCTAGCCATCAAAGCCATCATCACAAACCAATGAAATTCCCTGCCTCCATTTCATCCCCATTCTAATCATCATAGACAACTTTGTATACTAATATTTCAGTTCATCCAAATTCTTAAGAGAAATGACACTAATATTACAACTAATCTTTCATAGAGCAGAAAACCAGGAAATACTCCAAATGTTTTTTGAGACCAGGATAACATTAATACCAAAACCACACAAAGACATTTTAATTTTGCAAAATGAAGAAAGCAAAATTAAAGGCAAATCCTAGTCAATAACATGAATGCAAGACTCTTGAACTCAGGAAACATCAGCACATCAAATCCTATAGTATAAAAGGGATGATTAAGTAGGGTCTATGCTAGTAATGCAATGTAATTTACCACAGTAATAGTATGATGGAGAAAAATTATATAATCATCTCAATAGATGCAGGAACAGCACTCTATAAAATTCAATACCAATTCATGAGTTTAAAAAAAAATGCACTTTGGCTAACTAGCAATAGTATTATCTTAGATTAAAAAACATTTCTATTAAAAAAAAAAAAACTTAAAGCATTTAGAAGTTAGGAGAGTGGTAATCCTCAGGACTAGTCAGTGGAAATGAGTAAGGGAAGAGCTTCAGCAGGGCTGATTTCTTGATCTGAGTGCTTATGACACAAATGTGTTCAGTTTATGAGAAAAAAAATAAAAACCTACGGCAATCATTATACTTATTTGTAAGTGAAGTAATGAAAGCTTTCTTCTTGAGACTAGAAACTAAATAAGGATGCTGCTAACACCATTGCTTTTCAACAATTTAAAGGAAGTCCTAGCCAGTGCAATAGACAAGAAAGAGAAATAAAGGACGTAAGTAATGAGAAGGAAGAAATAAAACTGCTGTTACGATGCAGAATACCCAAAGGAATACAGATAAACTGATAATACAAATAAGAATATTTAATCTGAGGTAAAATTTTTAAAAAATCAATTGTTTCTAGACACAGCAGCAAAAAAAATGATAGAAAATGTTTTAAATGATGACATTTATAATAAAATTTAAAATATAAAATACTTAGGAATAAAACATGAGATGTTCAAGATCTCTACAGAGAGCACTATTTGAAATATTTATGTACATATCTATTAAATCATCACATGTACATCTTAAAAATCAAGCTTTACAACCTAAATATATACCATTTTTATTTGTCAGTTACATCTCAAGCAAGCTGGAAAAAATTAAAGAAGACTTAAACATTTAGAGAGACATACCATGCTCATGGAGTAAATATTGAAAATACGTCAACTTCTCAGTATTTTTCTATAGATTCAACATAATTCCAAAAAAATTCCAGAAGAGTTTTTGTAGAAATAAACAAGATGATTATGAAATCAATATAGGAAAAAAAATCAAGAGAATCTTAAAGAGATGGGGAGAGGTATGTGATCAAACATGAAGATAACTGCAGTAAATAAGATAATGTTGTATTGGCACAGGGATAAATACATGAATCAATGGAACAGAAGAGAGTTCAAAACAGGCCTACATATATGTTTTAAAAGTTACATTGCAGAACAGTATAAGTGGTACTAGTTCAATTGAATGTCAATATGAAGAAGTGAAAACTGACATAAACCTCATATCATTTCTAAAAATCAATTCCTAATAAATAATAGCTCTAACTATAACAGAATAACAAAACTTCTAAAAGTTAACTTAAGAGGGATAACTCATCACCTTGATGTACACAAAATGTCTTAAATTGGACACAAAAAGTGTTAAACACAAAGGGAAAGATTGATAAACTACTAATACTTAAAATTAACAACTCCTATTCATCAAAGGCAGCATTAATAAAGTGAAAAGACAAATCACAGATAAGAAAAGATATAATTGCAAAAATGGCTAAAATTAAAAATGCTAATACCAAACAATGGTTAAGATAGCATTCATATGTTTCTAGTTGGAGTGTAAATTTTGAACAGCCACTCTGGAAAAAGCGAAACAAATGCATACACTATTACCCAGCTATACCATTCCAACGTTTATATTAAACAAAAATATGTATGCATCCACTACCAACTGGAAGGATGTACAGGGGTGTCTCTGAGTACTAGGAATGTTCTATTTCTTATTCTGAATGATAGTTGCATTGGTTTTTCTTTGTAAATTCAAACAGCTGTATACTTATGATGACCCCCATTTTCTATATGTATGATATACTTCAATTTTTTATATTACGGGAAAAATAAAATAAATAAAAATAAAATCAAGGAGGAAAAACGCATATAGAGAAGAAAGAAAAACACAAGAAAGAAAAACACATTCCTAAAAATTAGAAATGTTTACCTAGCAACAGGCTATTTTTATTGGCACAAATTATCCAGTGATAAAAATAAGGGGTTGATATTTAGGCAAAGACAAAATTTTGATGTTTTGGTTAATCTATACATCCTTAGTAAAGGCAAACATGAAATTTCATTAGGCTTTCTGAAATAGTAAAAACAATTTTAAAAGATTCACATTGCTTTTGTGTATCCCTTGGCATTCACAAATCCAAGACTGAGAATCAATGTCCTAATCTGACATGAAATCAGATTACCAGCCAAAATATTCAGTAAATTTTGCCTTTCTCCATAAACTATTTGTTAGTTTCATATTGAAAATTACCTCTTTAGGGAATATAATTATCAATCCTAAGTAAACACTTTAAAATAAAACCTTGAGGATCTTTTCCTCTATTCTTCCCAATGGTGGATATATTATAATCTGAAGTTTTTTTCATATAAGTCCCAAAAATATCTTCCTTATTAGTATGCCTGTCAGGATTAAAATCTTAGCTTAATCACATAAAAACTATGTGACCTTGGGAAAGTTTCTTAATGTATGTTTCAGTTTCCACATTTGTAAAAATGGAGATGATGTTTCTAGTACCTACCTCACAGAGTTGTGAGGACTAAATCACTTAGCACTGTGTCTAAATGTTAGGTAAATTATCATAATTATTTCCCCTCCTATTTGTTTTTAAGAATAAAGTATTATAATGCTGATCAGAACCATTGTGAGCATGAGGGAAATTATTGATATAAGAATTTCACTTTTGGGTGATTGGGTTGGGAAGTAACTTGCACTGGAGGACATTCAGATATCAGCATATGGAAACCTTTCCTTTAGAGTTATTCACTTATTTCACAGAAGAATATACTGATCTCCTACCAGGAAAGTAACTGCCTAGGTAATGACATTCAAAGGAATTACAAGGTAGGTTCAATTGTTCTGATACAAACTTTCTATCTATACTCTTGTTTTCTGTCTCAAGACTCATCCCTGCCTTCAGCTAAACCTAATATCTCAAGTCCCTCAAATATTTAAGCATAGCCATTACTTTGAGTCTTTCTGAGTCTTCTCCTCTCCAGCTAGACATACACATCTTCAACTGTCTACATATTGTTCACTCATTTTTAATGAATTCATTCATTCAAGAATGGTCTCTTTTTTATTAATTCATTCAAGAATGTTGTGATGATTAACCTTACCATGTCATGGTACACAGATGTGTCATCAAAGATTGTTCTAGACGTTTCTGTGAAGATTTTTTTAGATGATATTAGTATTTAATATAAACTTTGAGGAAAGCAGAATACTCTCCATAATGTGGGAGGGCCTTATCCAATCAATTGAAGGCCTTAATAGAAAAGACTAACCTCTTAGGAAGAAGAGGGAATTTTGCCAGCAGACCAACTTTGGACTCAAACTGCAACTCTTCCCTAAGTCTCCAGCATGCTGGTCTATCCTGCAATTTTGGTCTAACCAAGCCTCCACAATCACCAATTCCTTAAAATAAATTTCTCTTCCTATATACATACATACATCTTGTCAGTTCTGTTTCTGTTGGAGAGAACACAGTTTTGCTCCAGGAACACAAATAGGACCCACTACTCAACTTTGTGACTCTCCCAGCCTAAAGTCACCTTTTTATGTTCACATAACTCTTTAAACTCTGCCTAAACCATACTGGCTATTTCAAATGCAGTCTGAACAGAGTGAGTGTGTGTGCATGCTCAGTCATGTCCAAATCTTTGTGACCTCATGGACTGCAGCCCGCCAGGCTCCTCTGTCCAAGGAATTTTGCAGGCAAGAATATTGGAGTGGGTTGCCATTTCCTTCTCCTGGGGATCTTCCCAATACAGGAATTGAACTTGTGGCTTTTGTGTCGCCTGCATTGGCAGGCAGATTCTTTACCACTAGTGCTACCTGAACACAATTTAGAATAAAATAAACTGAGATATTTCACGTCCCTAATTCTACCTATTTTGAAGTCAAAAAGCAGCCTAATTACATCACTACTCACATTGAGCTGACCATGATAAAATTCCATAAGCTTCCCATAACAAATGTTGCCAAGCCATATCTCACCAATTCTTCATTTGTGCAACTGTTTCTTTGTGGCCTGTACACAATACCTCACGTTTGTTCCTACTAAATTTTATCCTTGAAGTTTAATTTTTCATTGAATGCCTTCAAAATCTTTTGAATCCTTATTCTCTCACTCAATGTATTTACAAAAACTCTCAGCTTCATATAATGAAATATTAGCCTTTCTAAAACTAAAAAAATACATAGCTGAGATCAAAGGAAATCTCTGACATTATCAATCTTTTTTTTTAAAGGCTTAATTCAAATAGCATTAGCATAAATACACTGCTATTGAAGTTCTCAGAGAGTATCTGATATGCAAGGAAGGCAGGATGCATGCTGCTCTAGTCAAACCTGGTTTCAAGTGCTCCCTCTAAACTTAGAGATTGCAGCACATAGCATGCAGGATCCTAGATCCCTCACTATGGATCGAACCTGCTACTCCTGCAGTGAAAGCATAGGGTCTTAACCACCTAACTGCCAGAGATGTCCCAACATACAAGTTTTATAATTGGACAAATTGCTTATTCCTGAGTGCCAGTAAAATGGGGGGAAAAGTCATATCACAAGGTTGCTGTGAGAGTTAAAATACACACAAAGCCCTTAACACAATGTCTAATCTTAGCAGGTACTTGACATGGTGTGTTTTATTTATTTTTGTTGTTGTTTTTTGTTTGTTTGTTTGTTTGGCTGCACTGGGTCTTTGGGGCAGCATGTGGGCTTTCTCTAGTTTCAGAGCACAGTCTCTAGAGCACACAGGCTCAGTAGTCATAGCACTCAAGCTTCTCTAGTTGCCCCTTGGTATGTGGGATCTCATTCCCCTACTGTGAATCAAACCCACATTCCCTGCCTTGGAGGGCAGATTCTTAACCACTGGACTACCAGGAAAGTCCTAACATGTGTCTTCTTTGAAGCACATAGTATGTACTCATAAATAGTTAGATCCATTCCTGCTTCACGTTCCCTTGGAAAGTAGGCCTATAACCTAAATCTCTTAGCCACTCATGGCATTAAAGTAGAAAGAGAGAAGATGGAAGGGAGGAAGGTAGCGAGGGAGGGAAAGTGCAGATGCAGATAGATGAATGACTTGAAGTTGCCGCAAAAAGTTGGAATAATGACAATGAATACTTTGGAATCTGAACATACATCCAGGGAAATAAGAGACTACTGTTAAAGGCTGCAAATTCTTTAGAAATACTGAATAGTTTAGAAAAAGACTTTCATTCAGTCTCTTGCCAAATGGCAACTTACAGCAGGAGAGGAATAAATACATTGATGTTTGGTAGTTAGTTAAACATTCGGTTAAACATTTAAGCTGCATTTCAAAATGTTAGATTTGGCAAAACCTAAAATAAATTTTGACAAGTCCTTGACTTTTTACTTGCATGTATTAAAGGGAAAGCCAGCTTGTAGATTTGAATCATTTAGATTTTGACTCGTTAAAATGTATAGTGTTTTATCAAGCCACAAAAACTGCCCCAAATCGTTTAGTTTAACTCAGAAAAAAAAAAATCTTATATAAATCACAACCCTCAAACACTAAGTTGCTGAGCCTTGGAAGAAGAGATTAACTCAGAAAGCCCTCATGAAAGAAATTTTGAAGAAGTAATTAAAGGAGTGAAACAGTACTGAATACACAGAAAATGTAAAACCAAGTATGCAGACAGAAGTGGTATTACATAATAGCTGACAAGGACAAATCTCAGTTATTAGATTTTGGATTTAAAGATATTTTTCTAAAATGTCTGTGAGAAAAATAGGATCTTCAGAGCACCCATAATTAATGTCAGTATGTATTTACTAAACAAATGCTTACTGTGTGTCTCTATATGCAAGTCTCTCTATCAAATGCTGGGACCACAAGGAGATATAACCTCACACCTGTCAGAATGGCTATTAGCAAAAAGACAACAAATGACAGTTGCTGGCAAGGATGTGGAAACAAGGGAACCCTCCTGCACTGTTGGTGGGAATGTAAACTGCTGTAGCCACTATGGAAAAGAGTATGGAGGTTCCTCAAAAAATTAGAAATAGAACTATCATACGATTTATCAATCCCACTTCTAAGTATTTTTCTGAAAACAAAGGCACTAGTTTGAAAAGATACATGCACCCCTATATTCACTGCAGCATTATTTAAAACAGCCAAAATATGGAAGCAACCTAATTGTCCAGAACTACATAAATGGATTAAGAAATATGATATATAGTATACAATGGACTATTACTCAGCCATTTAAACAAAAAATGAAATCTTGCCATTTAAGACAATGTGGATGGACCTAGAGGGTATTATGCCAAATAAAATAAGTCAGACAGAGAAAGACAAATACCATATTTGTCTTCAAATATGAAGCCTTCATCTATATGTGGAAACTAAAAACCAAAACAAACAAACATAACAAAATAGAAACAGACTCAAAGATACAGAGAATAAGCTGGTGGTTCCTAGAGAGGAGGGAGATGGGACGATGAGTGAAACAGAGTGAAGGAGATTAAGAGGTACAAACTTCTAGTTATAAAATAAATAAGTCACAGAGATATAATGTACAGCATAGGAAATATAGTAAATAATATTATAATAACTTTATTTGGTGACAGATGATAACCAGACTTATCATGGTGGTCATTTTGCAATGTATAAAAATACCAAATCATGATATTATACACCTAAAACTAGTATATTTAGTCAATTAAATAAAATACTGGGAAACATGCTGGACAAGACAGGTCTTCTGAAAGCATACTGTCTATAGAGAAAATAGATTTTTTAAGTGAAAATATAAAATAATTACAAACTGCAATCTAAAGATGTAGGAAGCAGTCTTTTTTTAATCAGAGGATAATTGCTTTACAATGTTGATTTTTGCCATACAACACTGTGCATCAATCATAATGATATATACATTCCTTCCCTGTTTATTATATATACACCTCCCTCTCCGCTCCCATCCCACCCCTCCAGATCATCACAGAGCACCAGGCTGGGCCCCCTGTGTTATATATAGTAGCTGCCCATTAGTTAAGAAGTACTCTATTGAAAAGCAGAGACATTACTTTGCCAACAAAGGTCCATCTAGTCAAGGCTATGGTTTTTCCAGTGGTCATGTATGGATGTGAGAGTTGGACTGTGAAAAAAGCTGAGTGCCGAAGAATTGATGCTTTTGAACTGTGGTGTTGGAGAAGACTCTTGAGAGTCCCTTGGACAGCAAGGAGATCCAACCAGTCCATTCTGAAGGAGATCAGCCCTGGGATTTCTTTGGAAGGAATGATGCTAAAGCTGAAACTCCAGTACTTTGGCCACCTCATGCGAAGAGTTGACTCATTGGAAAAGACTCTGATGCTGGGAGGGATTGGGGGCAGGAGGAGAAGGGGACAACAGAGGATGAGATGGCTGGATGGCATCACTGACTCGATGGACGTGAGTCTCAGTGAACTGTGGGAGTTGGTGATGGACAGGGAGGCCTGGTGTGCTGCGATTCATGGGGTCGCAAAGAGTCGGACATGACTGAGTGACTGAACTGAACTGAACTCTTATTATACATAGCTTTTTTAATTGCAAGTTTAGGGCCATTAATAAAAAAAAATAATAATATATTTTCAAATTCATAGAGAACTTGAAGCTCATCACATCCAGTTTTTAAAAGCTTTGATCAAGGAAAGGGGCAAAGGCAAAAGCCAAATCTGAACACAGGTTTCCTAATTGTATCCTACATCCATTCTTCATTCAACTTTCACTGAGCATCAGCTATGATTAGGCTGTATGCTAAGTGCTGCAGAGGAGGCAAAAATTAAAGCCATCACTTCCCAACTCTCAAACTGCTGACAGACAGAAGGGAGATAAGCTTGCAAACAAACAACTACCAAAAGATAAATGATATAAAAGAAGTTTGCACAAAATTCTGTGGCACCAAGAAGGGAAACACTAACTCTGCTTAGGAAGATAATGGATGGCTTCACTTTAGCCAAATGATATGGAAGGAGTAAGATTTGTCCAGAAAGACAAAAAGAAAAGAAACATTTCAGAAAGAGTAAAGTAAATGTGCAAATGTGAAAAAACACTGTTCAAAAAAGTCTAAGTATAAAAAGTTTCAGAATTCCTCTGCTTCTGAGCTTTCTTTTTCTTATTACTTTTGTCAAAGTAATACATACATACAGTCAAGTAGTACAAAAAGATTTAAAAACACAGCTGTCCTTTAGCAAACTCTCTCATGGTCACCCCACCATCAACGCTCTCTCATTCCCAGATGTGATCACATTACGCTCATTCAGCTTATGCTTCTGGCATTAACTCCATGCTTTCTAAATCATGTGTGTATACTGATATTTTGGTATCCTACATGGTATGAGAATTTTCACTTTATATCCACTTCATCTCCTCCACCCCATATGCTTGAAACATAATTTGCGGCTATTACCATAATTGTTTTTATAATGACTAAGTACATATTGCTTACTGATTAAAGCCCTGTACTACAATTATACTTCCTTGCTGTAATAGCTTTTCTTTTTTTTAATTGATTTGCATGCACTTTATTGTTATTTTTCAATCTTTGGGTAAATCTTCCCCCATACTCCAAGAACTCTAAAAACATTATAAATATAATTTTTCTTAAAGTCAAACCTATAAAACAATTTGTTTTTTCCTGTGGTTATGCCCACTAGAAATTGTGTGCCCCTGCTTTAATCTGCACTGAACTTCAGGTCTAACCTGGGAATTTCTTTTGCCTCTCTTCTCTATTAGATCCTGGGCTTCCCTCAGCTGGTAAAAAATCCGCCTGCAGTGTGGGAGACCTGGGTTCAGTCCCTGGGTTGGGAAGACCCCTGGAGAAGGGAACAGCTACCCACTACAGTATTCTGGCCTGGAGAATTCCATGGACTGTATAGTCCACGGGTTCACAGAGAGTCGGACATCTCCCTATTTCCTAGTTTACATTTTCACTTTGGTAGAGCCCACCTTCTACTAGCTTCCTGAGAAAGAGTGCATGAATGTAAATATTTAAAACAAATATCTCTATCAGTCACATCTGACTAAGATTTTGGCCAAGCATAAAATTCAAGGTTGTAAATTACTCTCCTCCAGAATTATTCAGTCATTGCTCTACTATCTTCTAGTTTCTAATGTTGCTATTGAGAATCTGGTGCCATTGTATGTGACAATATAAATCTGACCTTCATATGTGACTTTTTCTTTTTTTTTTTTTTGCCCTCTGGAAGTATATGAGTTAGGATGGTGTTTCAGTTCAGTTCAGTCGCTCAGTCGTGTCCAACTCTCTGTGACCCCATGAATTGCAGCACACCAGGCCTCCCTGTCCATCACCAACTCCTGGAGTTCACCCAAACTCATGTCCATCGAGTCAGTGATGCCATCCAGCCATCTCATCCTCTGTCGTCCCCTTCTCCTCCTGCCCCCAATCCCTCCCAGCATCAGAGTCTTTTCCAATGAGTCAACTATTAGCATGAGGTGGCCAAAATATTGGAGTTTCAGCTTTAGCATCAGTCCTTCCAAAGAACACCCAGGACTGATCTCCTTTAGAATGGACTGGTTGGATCTCCTTGCAGTCCAAGGGACTCTCAAGAATCTTTTCAAACACCACAGTTCAAAAGCATCAATTCTTCAGCGCTCAGCTTTCTTCACAGTCCAACTTTAATATCCGTACATGACCACTAGAAATACCATAACCTTGACTAGATGGACCTTTGTTGGCAATGTCTCTGCTTTTGAATATGCTATCTAGGTTGGTCATAACTTTCTTCCCAAGGAGTAAGCGTCTTTTAATTTCATGGCTGCAGTCACCATCTGCAGTGATTTTGGAGCCCCCCAAAATAAAGTCTGACACTGTTTCCACTGTTTCCCCATCTATTTCACATGAAGTGATGGGACTGGATGCCATGATCTTAGTTTTCTGAATGTTGAGCTTTAAGTCAACATTTTAACTTTCCTTTTTCACTTTCATCAAGAGGCTTTTTAGTTCCTCTTCACTTTCTGCCATAAGGGTGGTGTCATCTGCATATCTGAGGTTATTGCTATTTCTCCCGGCAATCTTGATTCCAGCTTGTGCTTCTTCCAGCCCAGCGTTTCTCATGATGTACTCTGCATATAAGTTAAATAAGCAGGGTGACAATATACAGCCTTGACGTACTCCTTTTCCTATTTGGAACCAGTCTGTTGTTCCATGTCCAGTTCTAACTGTTGCTTCCTGACCTGCATATAGGTGTAGTTGCACATAAAAGAAAATCCAACATTATATAGTAGCTTAATCAAATAGGGAATCTCCCTACCTCTGCAAAATCACAGGAAATCCAAAGATGGGTAGTTGCTGATATCATTGAATCAGCAGTTCAAGCATATCAGAGCTGAGACACCATGGAAAGAAATGACTACCATAGCCCCAGCCATCTTGCTCACATTCCATACAGGAAAAGGTAGAGGGGGAAGGAGGAAACAAAGGTATAGCCTATATCAGAAAACAAAAATTTTCTCACAAATTCTTCAGCCCACTTCCACTAAAAATTTACAGGCTAGCACTTTATCACACTTGGCCAAACCTACCTACAAAGGAGTTTAGAAAAAGCAAGTGTTTAATCTTTCTCACCTCTTAAATAAAGAAAAACAGGGTAAAAAGTGATTACAATGAGTTGAGGGAGCCAAACTAGAGTATGAAATTGTATTGTGAAGTGTCTTGCTATGAGTCCTTGTTTACCCTTGTGCTGGGCACTCTGTGAGTCCTTTCAAATTTGAAACACATGTTTTCATCCTGGCACTTTTCCTTGTAATTTATTTGCTAATTCCCTCCCTTTGGATTTTTCTGTTCTCTAATTTGGGAGCTCCTAAAAGTCAGGTGTTGGACCTTTGCTATTGACTATCTTTTTATCCTACTTTCCATCTCATTACCTTTTAATTCTATTTTCTGGGAGATTTCCTCATTTGCAGTTAATCCTTCTACTGAATATTTTATTTTTCAGAGTGCTTTCTTATCCTTTTATTCTTCCTTATTCACACCATCACATTACTTTACAGATGCAAAATATACTCATTTCTTTGAGGATACTGATTATATTTTCTTGAAGGTTTCTTCTTTTTTCCTGACAGTCTCACTTTCTTATTCACTTTTTCTGTTTATTTATTTGTTTTGGTGTCTCTTCCTGCTGGAGGCTTTTCTCAGTTGACTGTTAGCAACTGGTTCTATGTTCATATCTAAGAATGACAACTGAAAAAGGGGGACTGGAAGCTGTGTGCATGCAGTAAATTTCACTGTAAGACAATATGGAGACCAACTGTTTTTTGTTATTTGTTTCTTTTCATCAGGAATACCCATAAGTCAGTATCTGCATAGATTTGCTCTGGAGTGTGTAATTTTTTCAGGGAAGGATCTTCCAATATTCTGTCTGAGGAGGTGTGAGGGTAGAAAGGTGGTTGTAAGCTTGTTGTTAACATTATAGAGCTAAGCATGGGAAAGAGGCTTCTCTGGATCCACCAGCAATGCAGGAGATGCAGGTTCAATCCCTGGGTTGGGAAGATCCCCTGGAGAAGGAAATGGCAACCGCTCCAGTGTTCTTGCTTGGGAAATCCCATTGACAAGGGAGCCTGGTGAACTACAGTCCATCAGGTCAGAAGAGAGTCAGACACGACTTCGCGACTAAACAAGCTACAAGCATAGGAAGAGAGCCAGAAGTACCACTAATATGCAAATTTCCACTTAATTTTCCTCACATCTACCCTCCTCTGTGTCGTCTCTCAGGTTTGATTTTCATAGATTATACCTTCCATATGTTTCAGACTTGGGGTACTGGTATTTGTATATTTGTCAGTGTCCAAATATAGTCAATTTCCAACAATCCTCCTTTGCTCATTCCACCTCACCACTCCCCCACAATCTCACCCAGCTTCTATAATACCTAGTGCCTCTGATTCTTGAGCCTTTCTCAGATTCGGCTGGGTGATCAGTTTGCTTATCACTGGTATGTCCCCTTACAGATGGTTAGATTTGACATTCTCACTGCTAAGACAATTCTTCCATCTGTTTTCCATACTCCTATTCTATAGATGATAGTTAAAGATACCTCTTAGTTTTACTTAAAATGGAATGTGTGTATCTATCACTTTTGTTTCTTTGCTGTTTTCAGTGATTTCTTATAAGAAACAGAAGTATTTTTCTGCCATTTTGAAACAGTCTCTAATTATTACATAACAGTAAATCTCTAATTATTAATTTAAAACTTTAAAAATCCTAATAATAAACAAAATAGGCTCTATATAAAAACTCTACCCACTGATAACACACATCAATTTAGAATGGGTATTACATTGTTGATGATCCATTTTTAGTAATACAATGTGGTAATTAAGAGCATAAATTTTGAGGTCAAACTGCCTAGCTTGGAATTATGTCTCTACTGCTTTCCTTGCCGTATAATCTTGAACAAATTCTGTTGATATCAATCTCTTAAGCTGAAAAAGTAGTAGTGAGGAATAAGTACAAAAAGTACCTGGCACATAAATAATAATAAATACCAGTTACTATTATTAACTCCAACAGTTATGATTTTCCAAAGTGATGAAAGAGTCAAACACTGTTCTAAGTACGTTATAGGTATTAACATACTGAATCTTGAAAACAACACTATAAGGTAAGTACTATTATCAGACCAATTTTATAAAGGATGAAATTGATGCACAAATAGATTAAAAAGCTTGCCCAAGATCACAATCAAAGGTAGATAAATAGGACTCAAATCCAAGTAATCAGGTTCTAGAATCTTTGATCTTAATAGCCTGGCAGGCTGCAGTCCATGGGGTTGCAAAGAGTCAGACACAACTTAGTGACTTAACAACAACAACAAACAACTTATGAACTATGCAGCCATGGACAGCATCATTCAAATTTGAGTCCCCAGGCTCTCTTCAGTTCTCTTGTGGAATGCCAATTAAGCTATACTGGGGCCATCAGAAAAACTTGCAGAAACATTCCAAAATGACATTGTGAAATCTGAACCAAATGATTTCTCCTTTTAACAGCCTTCTATGTAAAGACAATGGTACAGAATGGTTGTATATACATGATACACATTTCCATAATGAGTCAAGAATACAGACATAAAAATATCATGAAGTTTTTAAGCCTATTGCTCCCAATTCATTATTTTATCACATGGAAATGTGTTTTCTAAGTCCATCTTCTTTGTGCAAATTGAAAGGTTTGTAAAAGTGAAAACTCATCTTCTGCTGCCAAGAGTCCCATGAAGACAGAAGTTCTTAATTAACTAAGCAATTAGTCATGACAGGTGAAGCAAAAATATATAATTTTGTAATTGTTTTTCTTCCACTAAAACCATTAGCTAGAATTTTAAAATATGTGTCCTTTGGGTTCTGGCTCTGGGTAAGATGGAAAAATCATATCTCATTCTGTTTCTGCCATTGCATGCAGCTATAAAACCTGGACAGACTGCAAAGAGCAGATATTTGAGAGCTCCAAGGAGTAAAGAATAGCAGGCAGATTGGAGAAGACCAGAATTCAAAATGCCAACAGTGAGTTCCTTATTTTTCATTTGGTATCCCCAACCTGAACTCAAAGCATACCAAAACCAAGAGTAGACACCACGATGTAAACAGAGAGAATTTCAGAGAAGTCCACTAGTTCTGGCTCAACAAGTAGGGAGAGGGATTACTAATACTCAGAGAGAGTGGGAGAAATCTCAATTCTGTTTATTATTATTATTTTTTATTTTCTCTTCTTTAATGCCTCAGTCCCCAGGGAATTCTGTGGCAGTGGCAGCAGCAACTGTGACAGCAGAGGGGACCTTAGAGGTGCCTAAAATTTGGAGGAAGAACATTCCTTTCCTACTGGAGGAACTGAGGTCCAAAAGGGAGAGGTAAACACCTGTGCTTTTTATTCTCTCTGTCTGCTTATCTCTTGGCTCTGAATCTAGATGAAGCCCTGGAACATGTCTCGCACAACAGGATAACCAAACCCCCAGTTTTCTGGCCAGGAGACCAAAAGTACTGGGGATACTGTAGAGAAGGGGAGGCTTGGGATAAGAGCTCTCTCTGAGTTGCATATGGAGGGATATGGGTCTAAACACCACAACAAAGATTTGAGAACCGAGCTAAATTATAGACCACCACCTAGATCTCAGACTGGCCACTTGGTTGCAAACACATGGAACAGACCAAAATAGCAATGCAAAGGCTTTGAAAATGGAATTGACATTGAAACCACAAAACACCAGAAGAGTTGGTCAGAACTTGCAATCTGAACTCTCTGGATTGATAAGTTAAAATATCAATATTTTACACAAAATGTAAATAAGACCCAGAGTCTTATAACACAATATTAAGAATGTCCAGAATTCAATACAAAGTTATTCAGAATTACAATGAACCTCTAGAACCCCAACTTAAATAGGAGAACAAAATTTACAGACTTCAATGCCAAGATGACACACGTTAGAATTACCTCGCAATGATGTTAAAAAAAAAAAAAGTATTAGTCTCAGGGAACTCAAACAGGGGCTCTGTATCAACCTAGAGGAGTGGGATGAGGAGGGAGATGAGAGGAAGTTTCAAGAGGAAGGTATATATGTATACCTATGGCTGATTCATGTTGAGGTTTGACAGAAAACAAAATTCTATAAAGCAATTATCTTTCAATTAAAAAATATATGTTTTTTTTTAAAGAAAGTATTAAAAACACTCTTGCAATGAATGGACAGAGAGAGGTTTCAGCAAGTAAAAAGAAAATATAAAAAAGAAACAAATGTAAATTTTAGAGCCAAAGAAATGCAATAACCAAAATTTTAAAACTCACTGAATGGACTCTATTGCATAATAAAGAAGATAGAGGAAAGTGTCAGTAAACTTGAAGAGAGATCAATATAAATTATCCAGTTTGAACACAGATAAAAAATATTTTAAAAGTAAGCCAAAAAATCTAGTATTTAGAAATTCTTGTCCCAGAAGGAGAAAAGAAAGAGTGCAGTGCAGAAAAAAATATTTGAAAAAACAATGGCTAAAAAGTTTCCAAATTTGGCAAAAGACAAAAACCCAGATATTTAAAAGCTCAGTGAACCCCAAAAAGAATAAATCCAAAATACGCATGCCTAAACATAAGGTAATCAAACTTCTGAAAACTGTGAACAAAAATATTGAAAAGAGCCAAAGAAAAATGATACATTACTTATAGGGAATCAATGATTTCAAAGCCTGGGGATCTTTCATCAGAAATCATGGAAGCAAGAAGGAAATGGCACACATTTTTACAGCACTGAGAGAGAAGAATGTTCAAACCAGAATTATAAATTCAGTGAAGATATCCTTCAGGAATAAAGGTGAAATGGGCATTCTTAGATGAAGAAAAACTAAGAGAATTTATTTAAACAACATATTTCTCTAAAAGAATTGCTAAAAGGAAGTTCTTCAGGCAGAGGAAATGATACCGGAAGAAAACTTGGAACATCAGAAATAAGGGAAGAACAGAAATGGTGAATTTCTAGCTAAACCTAATAGATTATTCTTCTACCTTGAGTTCTTTAAAATGTGCTTGACAGTTAAAAACTATATATATGTAGTGTTGTCTGATGAAGTTTTCAATGTATAAAAAGAGTTCAAAAATAGGCCCATGTAAGTATGATCGATTGATTTTTGACAAAGGTGCAAAGGCAGTTCAATAAAGAAATGACAGTCTTTTCCATACAACATGCTGAAACAAATGGTCACTATTAAGTAGGGGGAAAAAACCTCAAACCATTCTTTATACCTTATACAAAACAGAACTCAAAATGTATCACAGACATGAACACAAACATTAAACTCTTAAATATAGTTTTTAGGAAAAACATTGGAAGAAAATATTTGTAATACTGATTTAAGTAAAAATACACCAAAAGAATGATTTATAAAAATTTTTATAAACTGAATTTCATCAAAACAAAAACTTCTTGCTCTGCCAAGATATTATCAAAACAACAAAAAGGTAAGCCACAGATTGGGGGGAAAATATCAAAAACTCATTTTTTTTAATGGAAGAAAGATTTGAAAAGATAACTTCACCAAGGAGAATACCAGATGGTAAATGAGCACGTGAAAAGATGCTCAACACTGGTAGTTATTAGAATAATGCAAATGAAAATAAATCCATAATCAGATGCCATTACACACCTATTAGAATGAGAAAAAACTGACAGTTCCAAGTACTAGCAAGATTGAGAGCAACTGAAACTCTCAAACATTGCTGGTGGGAACATAAACTAGTACAGCCACCTTGAAAAACAGTTTGGAAGTGTCGAATAAAGTAAAACATACCATAAAGTTACACTTATCATATGACCTAGCAATTCCATTCTCAGGTATTTACCCAAGAGAAATAAATGTTTATTTTCACATAAGCCTGCATATGAAATAGTAGCTTTATTTATCCTCTCACTGGTAGCTCAGTTGGTAAAGAATTGCCTGCAATCCAAGAGATCCAGGTTCGATCCCTGGCTGGGGAAGATCCCCTGGAGAAGGAAATGGCAACCCATTCCAGTATTCTTCTTGCCTGGAAAATCCCATGAACAGAAGAGCCTGGCAGTCTCCAGTCCATAGGGTCACACAGAGTCAAACATGACTTAGTAACTAAACACCATCATCAAAAACAGAAGGAAAAAAAAAAAAAAAAAAAAGCAATGTCCTGAAACCGGTAAATGTGAAACAAGAGGGAAAGGGTATAACTTTTAAAAGAATGATATAGCCATGTTGTTATTTAGTCACTAAGTCATGTCTGACTCTTTTGAGATCCCATGAACTATAGCTCACCAGGTTCCTCTTTCCATGGGATTTCCCAAGCAAGAATACTGAAGTGAGTTGTCATTTCTTTCTCCAGGTGATCCTCTCAACCCAGGGATCAAACCCATGTCTCTATTGGCAGGTGTATTCTTAACCACTGAGCCACTGCAGAAGCCGTGACATAGCCATGCTGCTAAGTCACTCAGTCATGTCCGACTCTGTGCGACCCCATAGACGGCAGTCCACCAGGCTCCCCCATCCCTGGGATTCTCCAGGCAAGGACACTGGAGTGGGTTGCCATTTCCTTCTACAATGCATGAAAGTGAAAAGTGAAAGTGAAGTCTCTCAGTCGTGTCTGACCCTCAGCGACCCCATGGACTGCAGCCTACCAGGCTCCTCCATCCATGGGATTTTCCAGGCAGGAGTACTGGAGTGGGGTGCCATTGCCTTCTCCATGACATAGCCATACGGCATGACAAAAACTGGTTAGAACCAATTAAGTCCAAGATGGCAGAATATTCTACATTCAGTGGACCTTGAGCCTCACAATATGCTCATTGTAATATATTAGCAAGCTAAATGACACACCCACCAGTGCCATGACAATTCTGAGGCTAACTATAAAAGGTGGGCTGTGGCCCAATTCCTGGAAATCTCTACCTTTTCCCTGAAATAATTGGAAAATTCCTCCTACTCCTTAGCCTATGAAATGATTCAGCCCATAAAAACTAGCCATGCCATATTTTGGGGCCTCTCACTTTTTGGGATGACCAACACTCTGTGAAGTGTGCTTCTCCTAAGGCCTGTTGCCTTCGGAGATGGCCCACACTCTGTGTTTCTCTCTAAATAAATCCACTTCTTACTTATCACTTTGTCTCTCACTGAATTCTTTCTGTGATGAGACCTCAAGAACCTCAAATTCACTGGGAGCAAATGGATAAATTTAGGTGTTATACAAAAGAATATTATTTACCAATAAATGAATATACTATTGATACACACAACAGCATGGATGAATCACAAATGCCTTATATGAAGTCAAAGATGCCAGGCTGAAAACACTACATACTGTATGATCCCATTTATACAATATTCTGGAAGAAGCAAAATTATAGGGACAGAGAAAAGATCAATGGTTTCCACAGATTAGGGCTCTGGAGAGAGACTGACTACAAAAGAGCAGAATGAGGGCATTTTGGAGGGTGATGAAACCCTTTTATATTTTGACTGTGGCAGTGGTTACATGATAATGCATTCATCCAAATTCATAAAGCTGTACACTAAAAACAATGTTTTCCTAAATGAATATTTTAATTTAAAACAAATATATCTCTTCAAAAAAACAAAGACAACTTAGGATCCCATATCACCTCCATCATTTAAAATGTGATCTTAGACAAATGACTTAGTATTACAGAGCTTCAGTTCTCCAACTTTTAAAATGAAAAATATATTATTTTGAGATCTCACTGGTATTTTTGCTTGTGTGTTTAGTTCTTTAAAAGTTCCAAGCTCTTGCATTTTTATATCCCTCTCTTCACTGCTTTGTTTGGCTAATTTCTGTTTATCCTATAGGTCTCAGCTAAAATATTGTTTCCCTATAAAAGCCTTCACTTCTTTTATTTCATAACACTTCTCACATCTATATTTAAATATATTTAATGTCTATCTTTCACAAAATGATAAGCTTCATGAGAAAATGAACTATTTGAATTGTTTTATCAGAATCTAAGAAATCATAGAGCACTACAATACTGAAGTGTGTTCCATTAATACTTTTTTTTTAAATGTAAAAAGACCACTACAAATTGCATTTCCTATTGTGTTCTTATTCTTTCTTAGTATTTTCATCATTCTCATTATATATGTATATACACAGACATATACATGTATATCTTAAGCTGTTATCTTTCGCACGCTGTAGATACATAAATGTGTGTCTACATGTACGTACATGTCTACATGTACGTACATGTGTATATATATTTATACATATACAATAATATAATGGTATGTAATAGATGCCATCAACAAATTTACTTGCTAGATCAAAAGACAGCAAATATTAGATTATGCCTAGGTATAATCTAATATACTTAGATATATTAGGTATCTAATATCTAATATATTAGGTATATTAATACATTCAGTTCAGTTCAGTTCAGTCGCTCAGTCATGTCTGACTCTTTGCAACCCCATGAATCACAGCACGCCAGGCCTCCCTGTCCATCACCAACTCCCGGAGTTCACTCAAACTCACATCCATTGAGTCAGTGATGCCATCCAGCCATCTCATCCTCTGTCGTCCTCTTCTCCTCCTGCCCTCAATCCCTCCCAGCATCAGAGTCTTTTCCAATGAGTCAACTCTTCGCATGAGGTGGCCAAAGTACTGGAGTTTCAGCTTTAGCATCATTCCTTCCAAAGAAATCCCAGGGCTGATCTCCTTCAGAATGGACTGGTTGGATCTCCTTGCAGTCCAAGGGACTCTCTGTCTGCTAACATTTCCTCATTTGTAAGCATTTTCCATTAGCACTTCCATGAGCTTCCCTGGTGGCTCAGATGGTAAAAGGATCTGCTGGCAATGTAGGAAATCTGGGTTCAATCCCTGGGTCGGGAAGATCCCCTAGAAAAGGAAATGGCAACCCACTTCAGTACTCTTGCCTGGAAAATTCCACGGATGGAGGAACCTTGTAGGCTACAGTCCATGGGGTTGCAGAGTCGGACACTGAGCAACTTCACTTTCACTTTCCATTAGCACTAATGGAAAATGACAAAAATTACAAAGTAATAGACCTATTATATAACCATAAATTAAATTTTAAAATTAGTTGGTACTTGAAGAGTCTGATATATATATAAGCTAGAATTAAACATCTGTAGTGGACATATTAGGACCAGTTCCTGCCATCCCCAATGTCTTAGTCTATGTTAACACAAACCCCAAGACCAGAAAAGCACATATAGACTGACGGTCACTAACTAGCCCAAGGTGGACACCTGACTAAATTAAGACCCTTCTATGGTCTGGGCAACACATAGTGTGACACATGGGCCCAAGCAGTAGAACAATGATAATCTGTTAGTCTCATTTCCTCCTGTGGAATTCATCCTAGAAATAGACACAGACCAGTTATTAACAAGAGGATACTGAAGCACACAGAGAAGCAGAGGTAACAAGAGAAAAACCATTCCTTCATTTCACAAATATTAATGATCATCTATTTATTATGTGCTATATGACCCAAGAGAGAGGCACTAAAAGGGAAATGAATTCCCAGAGCTTTAAGAGATCTAGATACCTCCAGTTCTAGTCCACATGTCTCTTTACAATAAACCCTTTTTTTCTCTCTTTAGATGAGCGGGTGAAGACTGTTCCTGGAAACCAAAATGATCTAATACAGTCTCACAAGTGAAGGCACAGAAAGGAGTCTTTCTGTTAGGTTTAAAAAAAAAAGACAAAATATGTCTTTCCCTAGGTAATAACTCAAGTGAAAAAAGATTTCTCCTCAAAGTGTATAGTACCTTTCCTAAAACTGGTAACAGACAGAATGAAACATGACAAGTGGGAATAGGAAGGGGGACTGGCCCTAAATTTTCCTTTATAAAACTACTACCACCAAAAACATGATTTTAAGTGCCTTACTTCCATTGCATAGAAATATGTAGGCAAAAGGAAAAAGGTCTTACAACTACAACTGTGAGTACTTATGAAAGACTTCGTCACTGACACAAATGCAATTCACTACATCAGAGTCTCCTGATCACTTTGTACAGGGGAGTCTACCGGCTTCACTAAAATAATTTGGGATTCTAAGCAAAGGAGGTAGGCATTTCCTTACTCTAATGTATTACTGGATAGGCTTGAAGCCCAGACCAGAAGTGCATTATGTAATGGACAAAAACAACTAGCTGTTTTAAATTGCACTTCATTTGATAAAATATCTCAGTGACTTCAGCAGAAATATAAGATCTGGTCTCTTAGTTCTAAAATTCCAGCCATTGAGAAATGATTCTCTTTGGCAACAAACACTAGAAACAGATTGGTAAAACAAAGTTATTTATTTATTAAAAAGTGATGTATAGAACTGTCTTATGGACTCTGTGGGAGAGGGAGAGGGTGGGAAGATTTGGGAGAATGGAATTGAAACATGTAAAATATCATGTATGAAACGAGTCACCAGTCCAGGTTCGATGCACGATACTGGATGCTTGGGGCTGGTGCACTGGGACGACCCAGAGGGATGGAATGGGGAGGGAGGAGGGAGGAGGGTTCAGGATGGGGAACACATGTATACCTGTGGCAGATTCATTTTGATATTTGGCAAAACTAATACAGTTATGTAAAGTTTAAAAATAAAAAATAAAAAAAAAGTAATTTGCTTTATAATTATATGCAAGAATCACCATGCTAAAAACTCAGTGTTGTTTTTAATCACTGCAAGTGGACATTCCTACTGGCCATATCTTCTTGCTTATTTACTATGCAAATGAAGCATTGCTAAACACTTACTCTGTACCAAGCATTTTTATCTAGGTTATCATGAAAAACCATACGAGGTAGGTTATCTAACCCTACTTTAAAATCAGCAAACTGACCACTGAAAAGGTAAATAATTTGTCTAAGATCCTCAAGAATGTGAATGTCAATGTATGAAGTTTGACCTTGGGAAGCCTTGGCTTGTCCCTGTTGGCCCAGTGCACTACATTCCCAGGGCCACTAAGGTCTCTAAGAAGTTAAGTTCAGAAAAATATGTCTTCCTGGTATATGTCTCACTGACTTTGGGTATTACTTATTTCAAGAAAGATCCTTTTTGCTTAAAGATCTCCAATCACCCAACAGTCATTTTTCTAACACTATATATTCTAAATGCAATTGTATGTCAACTAAGGAAGATCTAGAAACATTTGAAACACTCATTTTCCCCAAATCCTTATGTTGACTCTGGTTGCTGAGAAAAGTCTGCACTAAAGGCAGAATATTTACCAAAATACTAACAATATAAGACTGTGCTCACTTTTTCATGCTGTCATAGTATAGTAAAAGAGGAAAATCCACTGATAAAATCAATTATTAATAGAATTTACAATAAACCAAAGATCAGTTTCTTTATAACATTTTAGTTGTTAGCCAAACACATTAAAACTAGAACCCAAATATCAGAATGGAATTGTGGCATGTCTTTAATTCTTCCTGACTCTTACTGGGGATGGGGCTGAGACTGCATTTTTAACCTTCCAACTGATGCTTGAGTGGCAACAGACCAGGCTGTTTCTAAGCCTAATCCAATCCTGTTCACAGCCTAAGCCAGTTAGAATCACCTGGGTCTCAACAGGCATATGATAGAGCCCATTCTCCTATCATTTTAAAACCTCCCCACATGATTCTGGGCTAAGAATTGCCATGCTTGAGAACCACTGACCTAGCTCAAATCAGAACTTTATTTCTGCTGAATGTCTCCCCTTTGGGCTCTTCTCCTCAAGTGCTATTAAAAGCCTGGTCCTAATTAACTCAGAGTTAGGTAAAGAAATTTAAACTTGGAGAGAGAATAATAATAGATACTGTTATGATTAATTTTATATATCAACCTGGCTTGGCTATGGTACCCAGCTGTTTGCTAGGAAGTTATTTTTAAATGTTGTTGTTGTTCAGTTGCTAAGTAGTGTCTGACTCTTTGTGACCCCATGGACTGTAGCACGCCAGCCTCCTCTGTCCTCCCATTATTTCCCGGACTTTGCACAATTTCATGTCCATTGAGTCGGTGATGCTACCTAAGCATGTCATTTTCTGCTGCCCTCTTCTCCTTTTGCCTTCAATCTTTCCCAGCACCAGGGTCTATTCTAATAAGTCAGCTCTTTGCATCAGGAGGCCTGAGTATCAGAGTTTCAGCTTCAGCATCAGTTCTTCCAATGAATATTCAGGGTTGACTTCCTTTAGGATTGAATGGTTTGATCTCCTTGTAGTCTGAGGGATTCTCAAGAGTACTCCAGCACCACAATTTGAAAGCATCAGTTCTTCAACACTCAGTCTTCTTTACAGACCAACTCTCACATCTGTACATCACTACTGGGAAAACCACAGACTTGACTATACGGACCTTTGTTGGCAAAGTGATGTCTCTGCTTTATAACATGCTGTCTAGGTTTGTCACAGCATTCCTTCCAAGATGCAAGAGTCTTTTAAGACTTCATGGCTGCAATCACCATCCACAGTGATTTTGGAGGCCAAGAAAAGAAAATCTGTCACTGTTTCCACTTTCTTCCCTTCTATTTGCCATGAAGTGATGGGACTGGATGCCATGATCTTAGGTTTTTTAATGTTGATATTCAAGCCAGCTTTTTCACTCTCCTCTTTCATCCTCATCAAGAGATTCTTTAGTTGCTCTTCACTTTCTGCTATTAGATTAGTATCGTCTATATATCTGAGGTTGTTGATGTTTCTCCCAGCAACTTTGATTCCTGCTTGTAATTCATCCAGCTTGTAATTCATTTTGCACAATGTACACTGCATATACATTAAAAAAGGAGGGTGACAACATACAGCAGCCTTGTCTTACTCCTTCCCCAACTGTGAATCAGTCAGTTGTTCCATGTCTGGTTCTAACTGTTGCTTCTTGACCCATATACAGTTTTCTCAGGGGACAGGTAAGGCGGTCTGGTATTCCCACATCTTTAAGAATTTTCCACAGTGTGTTGTGATCCACACGTCAATGAAGCAGAAGTAGAAGTTTTTCTAGAACTCCTTTGCTTTCTCCATGATCCAATGATGAAGGCAATTTTATCTCTGGTTCCTCTGCCTCTTGAAAACCAGGTTGTACATCTAGAAGTTCTCGGTTCATGTACTGCTTAAGCCTAGTTTGAAGGATTTTGAGCATTACCTTGCTAGCATGTGAAATGAGCCCAGTTGTAATCAGTAGACTTTTAGTAAAGCCACTTAGCCTCCAAAATATGGATTGGCCTCATCCAATCAGTTGAAAAGAAGACTTTAAGAGAAAAAGCTAATAGTCTCCAGAGAAAAAGGTCAGCCTCTAGACTGTAACACAGAAACTTTGTTTTCATCCTGCCTTTCCTACAGATTTCACACTTGACATTCCCTGCAATTACATGAACCAATTCCCTAAAATCTCAACCTCTTTCTCCCTCTCTCCCTCTGTGTGTGTATATCCCATTGAATCTGATACTCAATACAGATACCATCTATTTAAATGCAGGCTGTGTGCTAGAAATCACAATAAATTATTCACATACTTTTCTGATTTAATCCTTATAGCAACCATATAAATTGAATAAGCAAGCCATAAGGAGACAACTTCGTGACCAGAGACAGAGAAGCTTCATTTAGTAACTTCGGAGGGGAAGCAGTATAGGCGATATTAGAATTAGGTGAGTCAAGATAAAGAATAGCCAAGGATAAAAAGGTAAGTGTTCACTGAAAAAAAAAGGAAAAGGAGGAAATGTATAGATTAAAAATGATTGTGCCCACAATAGTAAACCACTCATCTGCTTTCCGCACCTATAGACTTGCCTTTTATGAACATTTCACTTAAACAAAACAATATAATGTAAAGTCTTTTGCATCTGGTTTCTTTCAATAAACATGTTTCTGAAGTTTATTTATGTTGTAGCATGTACCAGTAGTTCCTCCTTTATCATTGCTTAATAAAATTCCAGTGTAGAGATATGCTTCATTTTGTTTGTCTATCACCAGATGACAGATATTAGATTGTTTCCAGGGCTGACCTACTACAAATAATACTAGAGTGAACATGCACAAATATATGTTTTCATTTCACTTGGGCAGATACCTTGTATTGGAACTACTATCTTATTTTTTTTATTTTAATTTTATTTTTAAACTTTACAATGTTGTATTAGTTTTGCCAAACATCGAAATGAATCTGCCACAGGTATACCCGTGCTCCCCATCCTGGAACTACTATCTTATACAGTGAATTTATGTCTAACATTTTAAGAAACTGTGAAAGCTATTTTCCAAAGTGGTTGTATCATTTCACCAACAATAAGAGAATCAGGTTTATATCTTAGCCAAAATTTGTTATTATCTGTCTTTTAAATTACAGGCATTTAACTGAATGTATGTGGGTATACAGTGCGTGTTGTACAGTGAATGTGTAATTATCACTCATTGTCATTTTAATTTGGATTTCTCTAATGACTACATATGTTGAGCACCATTTCAAGAGCTTATTAGTCATTTTTAGATATTCTTTGGTGAAATGTCTATTAAAATCTTCACCTTTTGTTTAAAAAGCATTTGGACATTATATAAAGATTTGAATAAACCAACTGTAAAAAACTTTAATGATAAAACTCGTAGAAATTTAACCAGTCAGTGGATACTTAATATTAAGAAACTGTTGGGTTTATTTGAGATTTGATAATGGCATTACATATTGGCTTTTTGAAGAAATAATGTTTATCTTTTAGAGTGATACACTGAATAATTTATAGGTGAAATGATGTGAGCCTGTGATTTGCTATAAAACAATCCAGAGGAGGTGAGAGAATATAAATAAAAGATTGGCCATATGTTGACAACTGATCATTCTTCAAGCTTAGAAAAGGATTCACGGGGATTCATAATACTATTCTCTCTGCTTTTGCATATCTTTAAAAATTCCATAATGCATTGTTAAGAAATAAAAATCTGACACACTGAATCCAGCTATTAATTTATAAGTGATCTATAAAATCTGTTAAAATGACCATCAGATCAGATCAGATCAGTTGCTCAGTCGAGTCCAACTCTTTGCGACCCCATGAATCACAGCACGCCAGGCCTCCCTGTCCATCACCAACTCCCGGAGTTCACTCAGACTCACGTCCATCGAGTCAGTGATGCCATCCAGCCATCTCATCCTCTGGCATCCCCTTCTCCTCCTGCCTCCAATCCCTCCCAGCATCAGAGTCTTTTCCAATGAGTCAACTCTTCGCATGAGGTGGCCAAAGTACTGGAGTTTCAGCTTTAGCATCAGTCCTTCCAAAGAAATCCCAGGGCTCATCTCCTTCAGAATGGACTGGTTGGATCTCCTTGCAGTCTAAGGGACTCTCAAGAGTCTTCTCCAACACCACAGTTCAAAAGCATCAATTCTTCGGTGCTCAGCCTTCTTCACAGTCCAACTCTCACATCCATACATGACCACTGGAAAAACCATAGCCTTGACTAGACAAACCTTTGTTGGCAAAGTAATGTCTCTTCTTTTGAACATGCTATCTAGGTTGGTCATAACTTTCCTTCCAAGGAGTAAGCGTCTTTGAATTTCATGGCTGCAGTCACCATCTGCAGTGATTTTGGAGCCCCCCAAAATAAAGTCTGACACTGTTTCCACTGTTTCCCCATCTATTTCCCATGAAGTGGTGGGACCAGATGCCATGATCTTCGTTTTCTGAATGTTGAGCTTTAAGCCAACCTTTTCACTCTCCACTTTCACTTTCATCAAGAGACTTTTGAGGTCCTCTTCACTTTCTGCTATAAGGGTGGTGTCATCTGCATATCTGAGGTTATTGATATTTCTCCCGGCAATCTTGATTTCAGTTTGTGTTTCTTCCAGTCCAGCGTTTCTCATGATGTACTCTGCATATAAGTTAAATAAACAGGATGACAATATACAGCCTTGACGAACTCCTGTTGTTCCATGTCCAGTTCTAACTGTTGCTTCCTGACCTGCATATAGGTTTCTCAAGAGGCAGGTCAGGTGGTCTGGTATTCCCATCTCTTTCAGAATTTTCCACAGTTTATTGTGATCCACACAGTCAAAGGCTTTGGCATAGTCAATGAAGCAGAAATAGATGTTTTTCTGGAACTCTCTTGCTTTTTCATGATCCAGCGGATGTTGGCAAATTGATCTGTGGTTCCTCCGCCTTTTCTAAAACCAGCTTGAACATCAGGAAGTTCACGGTTCACATATTGCTGAAGCCTGGCTTGGAGAATTTTGAGCATTACTTTACTAGCACGTGAGATGAGTGCAATTGTGCGGTAGTTTGAGCATTCTTTGGCATTGCCTTTCTTTGGGATTGGAATGAAAACTGACCTTTTCCAGTCCTGTGGCCACTGCTGTGTTTTCCAAATTTGCTGGCATATTCAGTGCAGCACTTTCACAGCATCATCTTTCAGGATTTGAAATAGCTCAACTGGAATTCCATCACCTCCACTAGCTTTGTTCATAGTGATGCTTTCTAAGGCCCACTTGACTTCACATTCCAGGATGTCTGGCTCTAGGTCAGTGATCACACCATCGTGATTACCAAGAAAAAAACCACACAAACACACACAATGAGTTGCTCAAGTCAACTCCTAGTGGCTCATGCCTTATCCTTTCCTTACCTCCTAACAATGACATCTACAACAGTTCAGTTCAGTTCAATTGCTCAGGTGTGTCCGACTCTTTGTGACCCCATGGACTGCAGCATCCCAGGCTTCCTCATCTATCACCAACTCTCGGAGCTTGCTCAAATTCATGTCCATTGAGTCAGTGTTTCCATCCAACCATCTCATTCTCTGTCATCCCCTTCTCGACCCACCTTCAATCTTTCCCATAATCAAGATATTTTCCAATGAGTCAGTTCTTCGCATGAGGTGGACAAAGTACTGGAGTTTCAGCTTTAGCATCAGTCCTTCCAATGAACACCCAGGACTGATCTCCTTTAGGATGGACTGGTTGGATCTCCTTGCAGTCCAAGGGACTCTCAAGAGTCTTCTCTAATACCACAGTTCAAAAGCATCAATTCTTTGGCGCTCAGCTTTCTTCATAGTCCAACTCTCACATCCATACATGACCACTGGAAAAACCATAGCCTTGACTAGACGGACCTTTGTTGGCAAAGTAATGCCTCTGCTTTTCAATATCCTATCTAGGTTGGTCATAACTTTTCTTCCAAGGAGTAAGCATCTTTTAATTTCATGGCTGCAGTCACCATCTGCATTGATTTTGGAGCCCCCCAAAATAAAGTCTGACACTGTTTCCACTGTTTCCCTATTTATTTCCCATGAAGTGATTGCTGGTAATTCATGCAAACCAGTCTGTTAACCTATTAACTATTAACCTGTTAACTATTTCCTGAGTTTTCAGGAAATAGTTCATATCTTTACAAATTATTCTTCAGTGTTTATAGCAGTTATCTTACACAAAATCTATCTCCTAGAGATGTTTGAAATCACTCAGTTGGTCACTTACCACTCTGGTAAGTATTACTTACTTCTTTTTAAAAATATACTAGGGGACTATAGGAATTTTGAAAATGGATGAGAGGGCACCAAAAAAAGAAATAAAAGAACTAATCAATTTGAGCATTATTTCATATTTTCATCTGAAAAATAACTAAAGTCATCCTAAATGGCTACCCAATTATCCCAATTACTCTGGAATTACTATCAAACTATTACAAGCCACACAAAAGGTGTATGCAAATTATTCTAGACTTAAATAAAATGCATCATATTTACTTCTTTATTTTCAGTTGTTGAAGAACAACTTTACACTCAGCAGCCACTAGAAAAGAAACTTACAATGTATTCAAATTAAAAAGTAGCATTGTGTTAATTGAGCAAAAAACATGTTCTGCCATATTAGAGTTTATGTCAAGGAAGGGAAGCTGCAGTGATTAGACAGCTTCAAGAGAGAGGTCTCCACAAAGTCTTGAAAAATGGGTAGAGATAACAGAAGGAATGGAGAACACAGGTTTTGAACAAGGATATGACTTTTGAAAAGTAAAAGACATATTCAAAAAAGGTTAAAAATCATCCAGCAAAAATTTTGCAAAAATGCAAAATTCTTAGAATTGAATTATTGGAAATAAGATTAAGGAGGTAAATGTTATTTAGAGAAAAAAAGAAATATTTAGGTAAAAGTACAATGAGAGAAAGTTTATTTGTTAAATGTACATGTGCCTATCAAAGAGAATACATATAAAACTCTTAACACAATATCTGATGCATAGTAAAGCTGAATAAATATTCACTATCATTGTTACTTCCTCCCCTTCTTCCTATTTTGGTACTGGCTGAAGCAACCCTGTTTTCTGTAATTTGCTATACACAATGGATAAATATGAAGAATGATGAAGAAACAAAAGAGGAGGAGTTTGACACAAAAACTGCTCTGTGCTTCAGTTGCAGCTTTGAGGAAAAGAAGACAAAAGAGCTAAGGATCAATCTCACAGATGGTTTTTTTATTTTTTCCATAACATTTCAGAGCTCAAAAAACCCTAAGATGATGATGATGATACCTCACATTTATGCAGGCTTTTACATGGTACTGTTAAACATATTATCTCAATACTAATACTAATGATAATAGTGATCAACTAATTTAGTCCTCTCATTTTAAAAATGAGAGAACCTAATGAAGCTAGCAAGATCAAATGACTTGGCCAAGGTTAATAATTAGCAGCACCTGTGTGATGATGATGGTGATGGTGGTTGTAGTGGTAATGATACTAATAAACTGCTTAATACTTTACGTGCATTTCTCATTTAATCCTTGCAACAACTCTAAGAGGAAAGTATTATAATTATCTTTTTTTAAGTTAAAGAAACTAAGATTTAAAAAATTAAAAGTTTTGCCCAAGGTCACTCAGCAAAAGGTGGCAGAAGCAGGATTCAAATAATAAACTGACTCAAACCCTATTCATTTAGTCATGATATTATGCTTATTGTGGGCTCCCCTCGTGGCTCAGTCAGTAAGGAATCCGCCTGCAAGGCAGGAGACAACCTCCAAGGCAGGAGACTCAGGTTTGATCCCTGGGTGGGATCCCCTGGAAAACAAAACAGCAACCCACTCCAGGATCTTGCCTGGGAAATCCCATGGACATAGAAGCCTGGTGGGCTACAGTCCATGGGGTTGCATAGACATAACTAAACCATCACCATAATTATTATTAATCATCACCATCATTAACCATCACCATAATATTATTAATATAGTTAAAATTAGTACTCAGTTCTGAATCTTATCCTAGTCTAATGTTCTTTTCTTCACAGCCTATCTCTTAAAATTAATGGAATAAGTGTTCAGATAGAAATCTAAATATATATTGCATTTATTTTTAATATATTAAATTAGCTGATATGCCTATAAGTCTCATGTTACAGACTATAGAACTCTAACTGTAAAGTATATTTCATTACATATTAAGTATAATATTTGTTTTATAAACACATAATTAATTTTAATACTTTTATAAATTATATGCATATATTTCAATTCTAGAGAAAAAAGGTAATTTCACTTTCTTATATACTTATAGAAGTTTTCACTGTCCTAACATCAGGATTATTTATAGAGAACAGTAATAAGAAAAATATTTCACATTTATTTGGAGAGCTGTAATTGGCATAATTCTTTCAACTCTTATTATAATCCTGAAAGACAAGCAGAGCAGATTATACTATCCCCACCTTAAACTCAAAGAATCATGACTCCATAAAGGATACTTGTCTTGGCCAAAATCACAGTTACCAAGAGGTACAGCCAGCATTAGAACCATGGTCTCTTGACTCCTGGGTCCTTTATACTTTCTACTATATTTGATCCTTATTTCTCATAAAAAAGAGATGTTCAGTTGATGTTTGACAAATAAATGTATGTAATGCATTAGTAAATCAGACCTTATCGGAAAGAAATTCTGATTTTCTAAGCTCCAGTCTGGAATTTCACCATTACTCATAACTTTTCCCCTCCAACTATACTTTTCATTTCTGAATAATGAGGCTTTCTCCTCTAAAGTATAATTATCCTCTGGAAAAGTAAACTGTCTTTGAACTGATAAGCTGAGAGGCACTTGATGGACAAAATCATTAATTTCTTTTCTAGATAAAAATTACAAGTTAAAAAATAGATGTATATTCTTATAAATATGTTATACTAGGAAAATCAAATTATACAACCTGGGACTCTAGTTTATAATCTAGCTAGAGAACAATTACTGTATATACTAGACACACTTTGCGATGAATGGAGAGAGTCATTTATACTAAGAAGGAAGAAAAGAATCCCACCATCCAGTCCATCCATGATTTTGCATCTATTGAAGTAGAAAATATCATCATATTCTCACAACTGTCAGTCTGCACTGTCAGACTTCACATTTAACAATTATCCTGATGCCAGCTGTCCCCACAATTTCATTCCACATTTAATATTCCTTAGAAAATGTTACATGTCAAAACTTAAGTGATTTGCAAAAGAGGAAGTGTTAGTCATTCAGTCATGTCTGACTCTTTGTGACCCCATGGACTACAGCCTGCCAGGCTCCTCTGTCCATGGAATTCTCCAGGCAAGAATACTGGAGTGGGTTGCCATTTCCTTCTCCAAGGGATCTTCCTGACCTAGGGATCAACTCGAGTCTCCTGCATTGCAGGCAGATTCTTTACTGTCTGTAACCACCAGGGACGCCCTAAGTGATTTGCAAAAGATAGTGACAAAAGAGATGGCCTCTGTGGGAAAGGTATAGGGAGCCTCTCAGTGCACTATGGGAACATACTAGAATCCTGAACAAATCCTGGACATTTGTTATTTGCCTTCACTCCTCCCCAGATTATTCCAGTTCTTCTGGTACAGCTCCCAGTTATTGTTTGGATAACATCCCTCCTCCACTTTGTCTTGTGGACTTGATGGGGTCTTCTCACTCCTGTCAACAGAGCCAGAAAAGAACACAAACTTCTGACACTAAGTCCAGTGCTTTCTACTACACAGCATTATTAGAAAGACATTTATTGTTTTGTCTTCCCACTACAACATTCCCTTATAATGGCTTGGCAATTAGTGGTGGGGTAGGGATCTTGTAATCAAGCTGCCTGGGTTCAAAACCTATTTCCATCCCTTCATACTATTATAAATGACTTGAGTAAGTTATTAAAATTTACTATCTATAAGCCTCAGTTCTCTTGTCTGTAAAATAAAGATTCATTCACATATTTAACAACTATTTATTGAATATTAGTAGTATATCCCCAGGTATGATATAGGTCCTAGGGTTGAACAGTGAATAAGATAGAGAAGATTAATACAATAACAGAGTTTATACACCATAACAAGGAGGTCAGATGACAAACAAACAACAAAAGTGTAGATTATGATGAGTGATATAGAGAGAAACAGTGTGATGAGATAGTAAAAGCTCATCACACTGTTTCTCTCTATATCACTCATCATTACAGTATGCTCAGAATAAAATCTCTCTGAGGAGGTGATATTTAAACTGAGATAAAAAGGCTAAGAAAGAGCCACTCAGAGAACCAGAAAATCATTCCAGGAAGGAAGGCCAGAGATAGAGAAGAGCTTGGCATTAAAGGAGACCTATGTATCTGAAACACAGTGAGTGATGAGGGGTATAGCTCAAGATGAAGTTGGAAATTTAAACAGAAGCCACCATGCTGGGCCTTACTGGTTATGGAAGGAGATTAGATTTCTTTTACTAAAGTGATTTATTTAAGATTCATATTTTAAAAATATTATTCTGGCTGCTGTGTGAGGATACAGAAAAGAGTTAACTATTCAAGACAGATAAATAAATGGAACAAAGAGAGAGGGAGAAAACAAGTAAGGAATGATTCCTGTACTGTTTGGCTTGAGTAATTGTGTAGATGTTCATCTATTTATAAAGACTGAAAAAATGAGGAGAGGATTGGAGTTCGTGATTTATTATATCTGAGACACCAATCAGTTCAGTTTAGTTCAGTTCAGTCGCTCAGTCCTGTCCAACTCTTTGCGAACCCATGGACTGCAGCATGCCAGGCCTCCCGTCCATCACCGACTCCCAGAGATTACCCAAACTCATGTCCATTGAGTCAGTGATGCCATCCAACCATCTCATCCTCTGTCAACCCCTTCTCCTCCTGCCTTCAATCTTTCCCAGCATCAGGGTCTTTTTCAAGGAGTCAGTTCTTCACATCAGGTGGCCAAAGTACTGGAGTGTCAGCTTCAACATCAGTCCTTCCAATGAACACTCAGGACTGATCTCCTTTAGGATGGACTGGTTGGATCTCCTTGCAGTCCAAGGGACGCTCAAAAGTTTTCTGCAACACCATAGTTCAAAACCATCAATTCTTCAGCGCTCAGCTTTCTTTGAGAGAAGGCAATGGCAACCCCACTCCAGTACTCTCGCCTGGGAAATCCTATGGACAGAGGAGCCTGGTAGGCTGCAGTCCATGCGGTCGCACAGAGTTGGACGCGACTGAGCAACTTCACTTTCACTTTTCCTTTCATGCATTGGAGAAGGAAATGGCAAACCACTCCAGTGTTCTTGCCTGGAGAATCCCAGGGACGGGGGAGCCTGGTGGGCTGCCACCTATGGGGTCCCACAGAGTCGGACATGACTGAAGCGACTTAGCAGCAGCAGCAGCAGCAGCTTTCTTTATAGTCCAACTCTCACATCCATACACACCTACTGGAAAAACCATAACCTTGACTAGATGACCTTTGTTGGCAAAGTAATGTCTTTGCTTTTTAATATGCTGTCTAGGTTGGTCATAACTTTCCTCCCAATCAGACTACCTCACAATAGCAGATATACATGTTAAATGAGATAATCAATGTAACTCAATGCCTACCACATAGTAAGCACACAACAAGTGTTACCCATCAGTATTGTTTGGGGGAATCAGGGAAATTCCTCCCCTAGGTTACTCACGTGGTTCTGGTAACAGCTGACAATTTTACATTATCCCCTGGCCCAGCTAGAGGGTTGGACACTTGGCCCAGATGCAACCATTCTCTTAGCCATGATGATTGGTTCATGACTCCAGTTGCACCAACTGAAATTCTTCCCTAGGATTTTCAAAATAGGATCTAGAAGGGAAATTCCCCCTTCCTCTTTAGCAGACACCCTGTAAGAGCCCAGGGAAGCTAACAGCATTTCTGGTAGAAAAGTCCTCTGCAACTGGATGGAGTGAAGCTGACACCCAGAGAGAAGCAGAAGTGAAAGGCAGAGTCCTAGAGACACAGAACCCCTATTTCCAGTGATTCCAGGGCAGTGCTGACAAACAGAAACATAATGTGAGCCAGATATGTTGCCACATTAAAAAGAAGTAAAAATAGGTAAAATTAAAGTTTAAAGTATATTTTATTTAAACTAGTGTATCTGAAATACTATCATGTTGACAAAAACTCAGCATTAAAAATTGTTAATAAGATAGAGCACATTCTGTATACTAAGTCTTCAAACTTCAGTATGTATTTTACACGTACACCACTTCTAGCTATAGTTCAAGCAACTAACAGCCATGTATGATGAGTGTCTACTGTGTTGAATGGCACTGCTTTAGAGGTGCTGCCCTAACCCTTTCCATGGCATGAGCAATGCATACCCTTTTAGGATTATGCTCATTTGAAGTGGGTTTCTGTCACTTACCATTAAAAGTCCTTAGTTCAATTAAAAACATTATTTTGAATACAGAGCTTAGAAATAAACTGATATACCTATGGTCAATTACTCTTTGACAAAGGAGAAAAGAAAAAAGTCTTTCCAGCAAGTGGTACTGGAAAAGATGTACAGCCTCACATGAATCAATGAAGTTAGAACACACCTTCACACAAAAAATAAACTCAAAATGGCTTAAAGAATTAAATACAAGACATGGCACCATAAAACTCTTAGAAGAGAATATGTCATTCTCTGACATAAATCATACCAAATTTCTTAGGTCAATCTCCCAAGGCAATAGAAATAAAAGCAAAAATAAACAAATGGGACTTCATCAAACTTACAAGCTTTTGTACAGCAAAGGAAATCATAAACAAAACAAAAAGACAACCAAGAATGGGAGAAAATATTTGCAAATGATGCAACTGGCGAGGGCTTAATTTCCAAAATACACAAATAGCTCATACAACTCAATAACAACACTCAATCAAAAATGGGCAGAAGCCCTAAATAGACATATTTCTCCAAGCAAGGCATACAGATGGCCAAGAGGCACATAAAAAGATGCTCAACATTGCTAATTATTACAGAAATGCAAATCTAAACTACAATGAGGTACCACCAGAATGATCATCATTAAAAAGTCCACAAATAACCAATGCTGGAGAGGGTTTGGAGGAAAGGGAACCCTCCTACACTGTTGGTGGGTGTAGGAGACAGGAAGAATAAAAGAAAAGCAGGCCCCAGCAAGGGTCTCAAAAGAAATTTATAATTATTGATAAACTGGATGCTATAAGTCATAAGTCTCCTGGAACAAGTCCAGAGGGAACAGTTAATAATCTTGAAAACAAGATATGATCCTGGGGTTGAAAAACCGACCCCAGATTGTTTCCCAACTGGCATCTCAGAGTCACATGTTTTACATATCTGGTGGAAAATCTATAGATTAGACTATCAGTCTTAGTTACTGATTTGTGATTGATTACTGTTTCTTGGTTACTCAATGGTTAATGATCACTTTGTTCTTTGGCCCTGAAGGCTGCCTGAGTTATAGCTTGACTCCCTGAACATTCTTTCCTTCACAGCTGAGAGTATAATAAAGCTGGTCTGGATTGAGTTTTGGCACTTTCACCTTGGAGCGGTGTTGGTCTCCTGATCCTTGCTTTTCACTGATTTCTTGTGTCTTGTTTCTCATTCTCCACCATATCGCACTTTCAGAAACCCTGCTTGTCGAGCCAGACTCGACAGTGGAAATATAAACTGATATAGCCACTAAGGAGAACGGTGTGGAGATTCCTCAAAAAACTAAAATTAGAGTTTTCATCAGTTCAGTTCAGTTCAGTCGCTCAGTTGTGTCCGACTCTCTCCGACCCCATGAATCTCAGCACACCAGGCCTCCCTGTCCATCACCAACTCCCGGAGTTCACTCAGACTCACGTCCATCGAGTCAGTGATGCCATCCAACCATCTCATCCTCTATCGTCTCCTTCTCCTCCTGCCCCCAATCCCTCCCAGCATCAGAGTCTTTTCCAATGAGTCAACTCTTCGCATGAGGTAGCCAAAATACTGGAGTTTCAGCTTTAGCATCATTCCTTCCAAAGAAATCCCAGGGCTGATCTCCTTCAGAATGGACTGGTTGGATCTCCTTGCAGTCCAAGGGACTCTCAAGAGTCTTCTCCAACACCACAGTTCAAAAGCACCAATTCTTTGGCGCTCACCTTTCTTCACAGTCCAACTCTCACATCCATACATGACCACTGGAAAAACCATAGCCTTGACAAGACAGAGCTTTGTTGGCAAAGTAATGTCTCTGCTTTGCAATATGCTATCTAGGTTGGTCATAACTTTCCTTCCAAGGAGCAAGCGTCTTTGAATTTCATGGCTGCAGTCACCATCTGCAGTGATTTTGGAGCCCCCAAAATAAAGTCTGACACTGTTTCCACTGTTTCCCCATCTATTTCCCATGAAGTGATGGGACTGGAAGCCATGATCTTCGTTTTCTGAATGGTTAGTTTTAAGCCAACTTTTTTACTCTCCTCTTTTACCTTCATCAAGAGGCTTTTTAGTTCCTCTTCACTTTCTGCCATAAGGGTGGTATCATCTGCATATCTGAGGTTATTGATATTTCTCCCGGTAATCTTGATTCCAGCTTGTGCTTCTTCCAGCCTAGCATTTCTCATGATGTACTCTGCATATAAGTTAAATAAGCAGGGTGACATATACAGTCTTGATGTACTCCTTTTCCTATTTGGAACCAGTCTGTTGTTCCATGTCCAGTTCTAACTGTTGCTTCCTGACCTGCATACAGATTTCTCAAGAGGCAGTGATCCTGCAATCCCACTCCTGGAGAAAACTGTAATTCAAAAAGATACATGCACCCCAATGTTCATAGCAGCATTATTTATAATAGCCAAAACACAGATGCACCCTAAGTGTTCATTGACAGATGAGTGTGTAAAGAAGACTCAGTACCTATATACAATGGAATACTACTTAGCCACACACAAAAAAAGAGAAATAATGCCATTCGCAGCAACATGAATGAAACCAGAGATTATCATACAAAGAAAAGTACCTTGAAGACAAATATCATACAATATCACTTAAATGTGGAATCTAAAATATAACAAATGAACCTATCTATGAAAGGGAGGCCTGGCGTGCTGCGATTCATGGGGTCGCAAAGAGTCGGACACGACTGAGCGACTGATCTGATCTGATCTGATGAAACACACTCACAGACATAGAGAACAGACATGTGGTTGCCAAGGGGGAGAGAGGGTAGGAAGGGGTAGATTGGGAGTTTGGGATTAGCAGACAAAAACTATTATATAGAGAATGGATAAACAACAAGGTCCTACTGTATAGCAGGGAATTATATTCAATATCCTTTGATAGGGCTTCCCTCGTGGTCCAGTGGTTAAGAATCCACCTGCCAATGCAGAGGATATGATTCAACCCTGGTCCAGAAAGATCCCACATGCTGGGAGGCAACTAAGCCCATGCACCACACTACTGAGCCTGAGTGCCACAGCTACTGAAGCCCATGTGCCCTAAAGCCTGTGCTCTACAGTGAGAAGCCACAGCAATTAGCCCACAAATAGCCCCCACTTGCTCCAACTAGAGAATGTCTGCACACAGCCACAAAGACCCAGCACAGCCAAAAATAGATAAAATTTTAAAAAAACTTTACAATTTTTTATGTATTAAAATATACTTAATTTTTATTTATTTATTTATTTTTGGCTGTACTGGGTCTTTGTGTCTGTGTGCAGACATTCTCTAGTTGGAGCTGCTGCTGCTGCTAAGTCACTTCAGTCGTGTCTGACTCTGTGTGACCCCATAGTGGGGGCTATTCTCTAGCTGAGGTGTGTGGACTTCTCATTGCTGTGGCTTCTCACTGTAGAGCACAGGCTTTAGGGCACATGGGCTTCAGTAGCTGTGGCACTCAGTCTCAGTAATGTGGTTGCTGGGAGAAATGTCAATAACCTCAGCTATACAGATGACACCACCCTTATGGCAGAAAGTGAAGAGGAACTAAAAAGCCTCTTGAAGAAAGTGAAAGACGAGAGTGAAAAGGTTGACCTAAAGCTCAACATTTAGAAAACGAAGATCATGGCATATGGTCCCATCACTTCATGGCAAATAGATGGGGAAACAGTGGAAATAGTGTCAGACTTCATTTTGGGGGGCTCCAAAATCACTGCAGATGGTGACTGCAGCCATGAAATTAAAAGACGCTTACTCCTTGAAAGGAAAGTTGTGACCAACCTAGATAGCATATTCAAAAGCAGAGACATTACTTTGCCAACAAAGGTCCGGCTAGTCAAGGCTATGGTTTTTCCTGTGGTCACGTATGGATGTGAGAATTGGACTGTGAAGAAGGCTGAGCGCCAAAGAATTGATGCTTTTGAACTGTGGTGTTGGAGAAGACTCCTGAGAGTCCCTTCGACTGCAACGAGATCCAACCAGTCCATTCTAAAGGAGATCAGTCCTGGGTGTTCTTTGGAGGACTGATGCTAAAGCTGAAACTCCAATACTTTGGCCACCTCGTGTGAAGAGTTGACTCATTGGAAAAAGACTCTGATGCTGGGAGGGATTGGGGGCAGGAGGAGAAGGGGATGACAGAGGATGAATGGCTGGATGGCATCACTGACTCGATGGACATGAATTTGAGTGAACTCCGGGAGTTGGTGAAGGACAGGGAGGCCTGGTGTGCTGCAATTCAGGGGGTCGCAGAGTCGGACACGACAGCAACTGAACTGAACTGAAAAGAGGGGAAAAGAATATATATATGCATAACTGGATCACTTTGCTTCACAGTAAACTTTTTTTTCTTTTTATTGGAGTATAGTTGCTTTACCATGTTGTGCTATTTTCTGCTGTACAGCAAAGTGAATCGGCTACAGGTACAAATATACATCCTCTCTTTTTTGGATTTCCTTACCTTTCAGGTAATCATGCAGTACTAAGTAGAGTCCCTATGCTATACAGTAGGTTCTCTTAGTTATCTATTTTATATATAGCAGTGTGCATGTGTGTATATATATGTATATATGTCATGTATATATATGCATATATGTTTATATGTCAATCCCAATTTCCCAACTCATCAGATCTCTCTTGTGTCCATATGTTTGTTCTCTATGTCTGTGTCTCTGTTTCTTCTTTGCAAATAGATTCATCTGAACCACTTTCTAGATTTCATATGTATACATTAATATACAATATTTGTTTTTCTGACTTACCTCACTCTGTATAGCAGTATGGCAGCCTTTAGGTCCATCCACCTCTCTACAAATGGCATAATTTCATTCCTTTTTATGGCCGACTAATACTCCATTGTGGGCTTCCCTGATGGTTCAGCAGTAAAGAATCTGTGTGCCAATGCAGGAGACGATCCCTGGATCAGGAAGATCCCCTGAAGAAGGAAATGGCAACCCACTCCAGTATTCTTGCCTGAGAAATCCCATGGACTGAGGAGCCTGGAAGGCTATAGTGCATGGCACTGCAATGAGTCATTGGACACGACTTAATGACTAAAGAACAACAACACTGTAACAACATTCCATCATGTATACATGCCACGTCTTCTTTATCCATTTCTCTGTCAACAGGCATTTAGGTTGCCTCCGTGGCCTGGCTATTGTAAATAGTGCTGCTGTGAACATTGGGGTGTATGTATCTTTTGGAATTATGGCTTTCTCCAGATAACATGCCTAGGGTCAAAAAGTAGCTCTAATTTTAGTTTCCAAGGACTCTCCTCCATACTCTTCTCCATAATGGTTGTATAGATTTAAATTTCCACCAACAGTATAAGAGTATTCCCTTTTCTCCACACTCTCTCCACTTATTGTTTGTAGATCTTCTAATCATGGCTATTCTGACCAATATGAGGAGATACCTCATTGTAGTTTTGATTTGCATTTCTCTAATAATTAATGATGGTGACCATCTTTCCATGTGCCTCTCAGCCATTTGTATGACTTCTTTAAAGAAATGTCTATTTAGGTCTTCTGCCCATTTTCTGACTGGATTGTTTGTTGATATTGAGCTGCATGAGCTATTGGTATATTTTGGAGATTAATCCCTTGTCAAGTTGCATTATCTGCAAATATTTTCCCCTATTCTGAGGGTTGTCTTTCCTTCTCATGTATGGTTTCCTTTGCTGTGCAAAGGTGTGAAAAATGTTTAATTAGGTCTCATTTGTTTATTTTTATTTTCATTACTGTGGGAGGTGGGTGGAAAAGATATTGCTGCAATCAGTGTCAAAGAGTGTTCTGCCTGTATTTTTCTCTAATAATTTTATACATGTAGTCTTACATTTAGGTCTTTAATCCTTTTTTACTCTTTTTTTGTGTATGGTGATAGGTACTGTGCTAATTTCATTCTTTTATATGCAATTGTCCAGTTTTTCCAGCACCATTTATTGAAGAGGTTGTCTTTTCTCTCTTATATTGTCTCCTTTATTACTTTGTCAACAAAGGTCCATCTAGTTAAGGCTATGGTTTTTCCAGTAGTCATGTATGGATGTGAGAGTTGAACTATAAAAAAAGCTGAGCACAGAAGAATTGATGCTTTTGAACTGTGGTGTTGGAGAAGACTCTTGAGAGTCCCTTGGACTGCAAGGAGATCCAACCAGTCCATCCTAAAGGAAATCAGTCCTGGGTGTTCACTGGAACAAGTGATGTTGAAGCTGAAACTCCAATACTTTGGCCACCTGTTGCTAAGAGCAGACTCATTTGAAAAGACCCTGATGCTGGGAAAGATTGAGGGCAGGATGAGAAGGGGACAACAGAGGATGAGAAGGGGACAATGGAGGATGAGATGGTTAGATGGTATTACTGACTCAATGGACATGAGTTTGGGTAAACTCTGGGAGTTGGTGATGGACAGGGAAGCCTGGTGTGCTGTGGTTCATGGGGCTGCAAAGAGTCAGACATGACTGAGCAACTGAACTGAATTTATCCTAGATGACCATAGGTGTATGGGTTTATCTCAAGGGTTTCTATCCTGTCCCACTGATTTATATTTCTGTTTTTGTGTGAGTACCACACTGTCTTGATTACTGTAGCTTTGTAGTATAGTCTGAAGTCAGGAGGCCTGACTCCTCCAGCTTTTTTTTCCCCCTTCAAGATTGCCTTGGTTATTCAGAACTGTGTTTCCAAACAAATTGTAAAAATTTTTGTTCTAATCCTGTGAAAATATGCCATTGGTAATTTGACAGAGATTGCATTGAATCTGTAGATTGCTTTGGGTAGTATAGTCATTTTCACAATATTGAACCCTCCAATACAAGAACATGTGGTATTTCTCCATCTGTTTGTTTCATCTTTGATTTCTATCATTATCATCTTACAGTTTCCTCAGTATAGGTCTTCTGCTTCCTTAGGTACGTTTATTCCTATGTATTTTAGTCTTTTTGTTGCAATGGAATGATACTGTTTCCTTAATCTCTCTTTCTGATCTTTCATAATTAGTGTACAGGAATGCAAGAGATTTTACTTTACTAAATTCATTGATTGGCACCAACAGTTTTCTAGTGGCATAAAGATTTTCTATATATAGTATCATTACAGTAGAAATTAACACAGAAGTGTAAATCAATGATACTTTGATAATTTTTTTAAATGTTACTTCATTTATTCCATTTACATCTTGAGACACTAACATTTTTTAAATTACACATAGAGTACACTGTGCTCTGAAAATTGATTCAGCAAACCTTAGCACATGGACCATCACTTGTCTTCCTACTTCATGCCAACTTCCACTTTACATGCACTACAGTTAAGATCCACCAGACTGCTATATTCTACCCTTGGTTGAGCATGAGAGACCATAAGCGAGATTTTGTAAACAGAGAATCAAGAGGGCTATACATGAAAACTTTTAATCAGCTGATGAGATGTAGAATCTGGCATTCGATATTTTAAATGCTCTCCTGGTAATTTTAGTAATTATACAGATTCAGAACTACAAAGTTGGTTCCAATTGAAACAGTCATTTCCCCCTTACTTACCTTTTATTCTATAGATGCATTTATTTCCTCTGTTGTATATATTGAAGTTCCTGCTTCTTTAGGATGGGAAACCATGCTCTTTTTACCTTTTAATGGTTCATTTCTAACATAGTAATGGGTATATTTTACTTACACAGTAAGTATTTGTTGAATAAGAATAAAAACTTAAAGTACACTTTTAATATGACAACTATATTTCCAATATGGCTTCAAAAATAGTCCAAACAAGTAGTGGAAGACAATAACAAAGTACTAACATTATGGCCTATTTCCCCTTCTTTCTGTTCTAATTCCAATGAACACACTGTGAATTTAAATTGGATAAAAAATGCTAGCAGTGTTCTGACCATAGCCACGTGAAAAGGGGGCCCTGTGACTACATTAAGTGCCATGTAGTGCCTAAACGTCATCTATAGTCAGAAAATTTTGTTTGACTTCACACAGCCATAAAAGCAAGCAGAAGTTTGTCCAATTAAGAAACATTAAGAATGCCACCTGATTCCTGCTGAATGAAAATAATAGGAAAGGTTAGCCACCTGTATGTCTTCTTTGGAGAAATGTCTATTTACTTCTTTGGCCCAGTTTTTGATTGGGTCATTTATTTTTCTAGAATTGAGCTGCAGGAGTTACTTGTATATTTTTGAGATTTGTTGTTTGTCAGTTGCTTCATTTGCTATTATTTTCTCCCATTCTGAAGGCTGTTTTTTCAGCTTATAGTTTCCTTTGTTGTGCAGAAGCTTTTAATTTTAATTAGGTCCCATTTGTTTATTTTTGCTTTTATTTCCAATATTCTGGGAGGTGGGTCATAGAGGATCCTGCTGTGGTTTATGTCGGAGAGTGTTTTGCCTATGTTCTCCTCTAGCAGTTTTATAGTTTCTGGTCTTATGTTTAGATCTTTAATCCATTTTGAGTTTATTTTGGTGTATGGTGTTAAGAGTGACTTCACTTTCTCTTTTCACCTTCATGCATTGGAGAAGGAAATGGCAACCCATTCCAGTGTTCTTGCCTGGAGAATCCCAGGGATGGGGGAACCTGGTGGGCTGCCGTCTATGGGGTCGCACAGAGTTGGACACGACTGAAGTGACCTAGCAGCAGCAGCAGCAGCATGGTGTTAGAAAGTGTTTTAGTTTCATTCTTTTACAAGTGGTTGACCAGTTTTCCCAGCACCACTTGTTAAAGAGATTGTCTTTCCTCCATTGTATATTCTTGCCTCCTTTGTCAAAGATAAGGTGTCCATAGGTGCGTGGGTTTATCTCTGGGCTTTCTATTCTATTCCATTGATCTATATTTCTGTCTTTGTGCCAGTACCATACTGTCTTGATGACTGTGGCTTTGTAGTAGAGCCTGAAGTCAGGCAGGTTGATTCCTCCAGTTCCATTCTTCTTTCTCAAGATTGCTTTTGCTATTCGAGGTTTTCTGTATTTCCAAACAAACTGTGAAATTATTTGTTCTAGCTCTGTGAAAAACACCATTGGTAGCTTGATATGGATTGCATTGAATCTATAGATTGCTTTGGGTAGTATACTCATTTTCACTATATTGATTCTTCTGATCCATGAACATGGTATATTTCTCCATCTATTAGTGTCCTCTTTGATTTCTTTCACCAGTGTTTTATAGTTTTCTATATATAGGTCTTTAGTTTCTTTAGGTAGATATATTCCTAAGTATTTTATTCTTTTCGTTTCAATGGTGAATGGAATTGTTTCCTTAATTTCTCTATTTTCTCATTATTAGTGTATAGGAATGCAAGGGATTTCTGTGTGTTGATTTTATATCCTGCAACTTTACTATATTCATTGATTAGCTCTAGTAATTTTCTGGTGGAGTCTTTGACATTTCTCCAAAGAAGACATACAGATGGCTAACAAACACATGAAAAGATGCTCAACATCACTCATTATCAGAGAAATGCAAATCAAAACCACTATGAGGTACCAATTCACGCCAGTCAGGATGGCTGAGATCCAAAAGTCTACAAGCAATAAATGCTGGAGAGGTGTGGAGAAAAGGGAATCCTCTTACACTGTTCATGGGAATGCAAACTAGTACAGCCACTATGGAGAACAGTGTGGAGATTCCTTAAAAAACTGGAAATAGAACTGCCTTATGACCCAGCAATCCCACTGCTGGGCATAAACACCGAGGAAACCAGAATTGAAAGAGACACGTGTACCCCAATGTTCATCGCAGCACTGTTTATAATAGCCAGGACATGGAAGCAACCTACATGTCCATCAGCAGATGAATGGATAAGAAAGCTGTGGTACATATACACAATGGAGTATTACTCAGCCATTAAAAAGAATACATTTGAATCAGTTCTAATGAGGTGGATGAAACTGGAGCCTACTATACAGAGTGAAGGAAGCCAGAAAGAAAAACACCAATACAGTATACTAATGCATATATATGGAATTTAGAAAGATAGTAATGATAACCCTGTATGCGAGACAGCAAAAGAGACACAGATGTATAGAACAGTCTTTTGGACTCGGTGGGAGAGGGGGAGGGTGGGTGATTTGGGAGGATGGCATTGAAACATGTATAATATCAAATAAGAAACGAATCGTCAGTCCAGGTTCAATGCAGGATACAGGATGCTTGGGGCTGGTGCACTGGGATGACCCAGAGGGATGGTACGGGGAGGGAGGTGGGAGGGGAGTTCAGGATGGAGAGCACGTGTACACCCGTGGCAGATTCATGTTGATGCATGGCAAAACCAATACAATATTGTAAAGCATATGGCAAAACCAATACAATATTGTAAAATTAAAAAATAAAATAAAAAATAGAAATTAACAAAGGAAAATAAATAAAATAAGTAAATTTAAAAAGAGAAAATAATAGGAAAGGAATTCTAATGTCTATGGGCAGCAGGGAAGAGGACATAACATTCATGAATGGCTCTTCCATCCTTCTTTCCCTACACACACACACACACACACACACACACACACGAGCTAGCAACATTCTAGAAGGTTCAATAAAGTGCTTGTACAGTGCCTTGTACATGCAAGACACACAAGGATTAACACTGTGTTAGTTCACTAGGTCTACCATAAGAGTAGAGTGTCACTGACTGAGTGGTTTAAACAACAAAAATTTATTTCCTCATTATTCTGGAGAGCAGAAGTCTGAGATCAAGGTTTGAATAGGTTTGTTTTCTTTTGAGGCCTCTCTCCCTGTGTTGAAGATGACTGCTTCCCTCTTATGTCTTCACATGGTCGTCCCTCTGTGCACATCAATGTTTTAATCTATTTTTATAAGGATACTAGTTCAGTTATATTGGATAAGGGCCCATCCTAATGACCTAATTTTAATGTAATTATTGCTTTAAAGATCCTATCTCCAAATATAGTTATGTTCTGAGATACTATGGGTTAGGACTTCAACACACAAATGTGTGAGGAGATAAAATTCAGCCCTTAATAAGTACTGTCTAGGTATCCACATTCTGATGGATGTTACAACAATCCAGGAATAGCTGAATCTTGAAGAGGTGATATATCTATATATAGAGATATCTTGATCTCGGGGATACATTAAACAGGAAAGATCCAAATCATAATGCTTCAAATTATGTAGCATGTTAAAAACTGTGAGTGTTATGACCACACTCAGAAATCCTTAGGAATAGTCCAGGCATCTATATTTTTTATCAAGTATTTTAGGATTATGGCATATACTCAAGTTTGAGGACCACTGACTGAAACATGGAAGGAATAATTCCAAACAGATGTTTGCAGACTGGGAAGAACCAAGTCTGGTTCTCAATCTTGAAAAGCATGTCAACGCAGGAAGTCAGAAATGAGGAAAAACAGGATTGGCAAAGACAGGGAAAGGAACTCGAGTGAATAATCTAGTTATGAGTATCACTATGTTCTCTTATCACTAAACCTTTCTGTTACTAAAAATTCACTCTAATACCACATTACCCTCTTTGTGACTTTTGCCCAGACAAAAACTTTCCATGTAGGTAATGCACAATAAGCAGAAAACTGTGCTTAAGATATTTTTCATGGGAGGGCTGGCTAGAATCACAAATGATAATTATTTGCTTCATATCTAATATAACTCATTATTAGCTGGGTAGATTTTTTTTTTTTTGGCCAATGGATTCAAAGAACTGACCTTATTCATCTCATCTTCTTTCCCTCTGGGACAGACTGACATACATATTCACAACTCTGTAGTCTTACAGTTAATTAACAACATCTGTAGAATTATATTTATTTACATTGTTAAAGAGTACTGGACTCAAATACCCAATGAAAAAAACATGGCAATTGTTTTTAAAACAACACATTTTATTTTTGCACTTTCTCCTTCACACACTTAATATTATTCTCTCTCTGCCTTCCATCCAATATTTATTGCAGGCCACGAACAGTGCCAAGAGCACAAAATGTAATGATAAATAAAACACAGCCCCTGCCCTTCAGGAAAGTAATGTCTGGGGGTGGGGTAGGAAAGATATGCAAACAATAACCACAAGAGAATGTGCTTTATTATAACAAGATATCCATAAGGTGCTATGGAGCACAGGGAACGATGCTAATATGGCCTGAAGTCAGAGCTTACCAATACAGACTGAAGGGCAGAGTTAAGTATCCAGGCAAGGATTCAGCATAAGAACACGTATAAAAAAAAAAAAAAAGGAAAAAGGAAGGAGTGTTTAAGGAACAGAATACGTGATTATGACTACAACAGAAGGCTTACAGGAGTGGGATTTATGGTGGGTCTTCTATGTTAAGCTAAATAATGAGCACCTGAACTTGTCAGAGGCAGTCACTGATGGCTTTTTTTAAGCACCATCAGTTCTGTATTTAATTTCCCTTAGGCATAACATTTTCCCTAGGCTTGCTGCTGCTCCCACCTCCCCAGGCTGCCATTCCCCTCCCCAAAGGCTCTATTTCCACTTCCTAGCCCCATGCTGCCTGTGCTACAGCAACCAAAAGTACTTGCTGTTCTCTAAACGTGCCATGCTTATTCTCAGTAGCTGCAAATGTCAAAAACTCGAAATGAGTAATATCTAAAAGTATGGTAAGACCAGTGATGGCAGCACTATGATAGAATTTTCAAAAATTAAGAGAAACAATACCAAACCATTTGTGTTCTCTATATTTTGTCATTTGTTGTTCCAGTTGTTTGACAGAGAAAGGTAACATGCTCTTTGTAAGTAACATTCGGTACATTCTTCAAGAGATGGGAATACCAGACCACCTGATCTGCCTCTTGAGAAATCTGTATGCAGGTCAGGAAGCAACAGTGGGAACTGGACATCGAACAACAGACTGCTTGCAAATAGGAAAAGGTGTACGTTAAGGCTGTATATTGTCACCCTGCTTATTTAACTTATATGCAGAGTACCTCATGAGAAACGCTGGGCTGGAAGAAGCACAAGCTGGAATCAAGATTGCTGGGAGAAATATCAATAACCTCAGATATGCAGATGACACCACCCTTATGGCAGAAAGTGAAGAGGAACTAAAAAGCCTCTTGATGAAAGTGAAAGTGGAGAATGAAGAAGTTGGCTTAAAGCTCAACATTCAGAAAACGAACATTATGGCATCCAGTCCCATCACTTCATGGGAAATAGATGGGGAAACAGTGGAATCAGTGTCAGACGTTATTTTGGGGGGGGCTCCAAAATCACTGCAGATGGTGACCGCAGCCATGAAATTAAAAGACGCTTACTCCTTGGAAGGAAAGTTATGACCAACCTAGATAGCATATTGCAAAGCAGAGACATTACTTTGCCAACAAAGGTTCGTCTAGTCAAGGCTATGGTTTTTCCAGTGGTCATGTATGGATGTGAGAGTTGGACTGTGAAGAAAGGTGAGCGCCGAAGAATTGATGCTTTTGAACTGTGGTGTTGGAGAAGACTCTTGAGAGTCTCTTGGACTGTAAGGAGATCCAACCAGTCCATTCTGAAGGAGCTCAGCCCTGGGATTTCTTTGGAAGGAATGATGCTAAAGCTGAAACTCCAGTACTTTGGCCACCTCATGCGAAGAGTTGACTCATTGGAAAAGACTCTGATGCTGGGAGGGGTTGGGGGCAGGAGGAGAAGGGGACGACAGAGGATGAGATGGCTGGATGGCATCACTGACTCGATGGACATGAGTCTGAGTGAACTCCGAGAGTTGGTGATGGACAGGGAGGCCTGGAATGCTGCGATTCATGGGGTCACAAAGAGTCGGACATGACTGAGCGACTGAACTGAACTGATAACCATCAGCAGGACAGGACACTTTTCTCTTCCCAAGACATGTTGAATAGAAAGTGACAGCACTTTAAAATGGTGTTCTTTGCTGTTTCTCTATCTTGATTCCCTTATTTTTTTTTAATGTGGAGAATAATTAACTTATAATGTTGTGTTAGTTTCTGCTGTACAACAATGTGAGTCTACTAGCTATCTATTTAACTACTACTAGCTATCTATTTAACACATGGTAGTTCATATGTCAATGCTACTCTCTCAATTCATCCCACTCTCTCCTTCTCCCACTGTGTCCACGAGTCTACACTCTATATCTACAGCTCTATTCCTGCCCTGCAAATAGGTTCATTGGTACCATTTTTCAACATGTCCACCTCACCCCAACCTCACCCTGTACAGGTAACTGAGTCTCAACTGAGCTAAAGAATCTTACTTTTTTTCCAGCCATTTTTCTTTATTTTTTTTTATTTGGGGGATTTATTTATTTTTAAAATGTATTTATTTTTAATTGAAGGAAATTGTTTTACAATGCTACATTGGTTTCTGCCATACGTCACCATGAATTTGCCATAGGTATACACATGTCCCCTTCCTCTTGAGCTTCCTTCCCACCTCCCATCCTACCCCCCTACTCTAGGTTGTCACAGAACACAAGGCTGAGCTCCCTGTGCTCTACAGCAACTTCTCATTCAGTTCAGTTCAGGCGCACAGTCGTGTCCAACTCTTTATGACTACAAGGACTGCAGCACGCCAGGCTTCCCAGCTTCTACAACTCCTGGAGCCTACTCAAATTCATGTCCATCGAGTCGGTGATGCCATCCAACCTCTGTCATTCTCATCTCTGTCAATCTCATCCTCTGTCATCCCCTTCTCCTCCCACCTTCAATCTTTCCCAGCATCAGAGTCTTTTCACATCAGGTGACCAAAGTATTGGAGTTTCAGCTTCAGCATCAGTCCCTCCAATGAATATTCAGGACTGATATCCTTTAGGATGGACTGGTTGGATCTCCTTGCAGTCCAAGGGACTCTCAAGAGTCTTTTCCAACGCCACAGTTCAAAAGCATCGATACTTCAGCGCTCAACAAGACTACTGGAAAAACCATAGCTTTGACTAGACAGACCTTTGTTGGTAAAGTAATGCTTTTTAATATGCTGTCTAGCTTGGTCACAGCTTTTCTTCCAAGGAGCAAGTGTTTTAATTTCATGGCTGCAGTCACCATCTGCAGTGATTTTGGAGCCCAAAAAAATAAAGTCTCTCACTGTTTCCATTGTTTCCCCATCTATTTGCCATGAAGTGATGGGACTGGATGCCATGATCTTAGTTTTCTGAGTTTTAAGCCAACTTTTTCACTCTCTTCTTTCACTTTCATCAATTGGCTCTTTAGTTCTTCACTTTCTGCCATAAAGGTGGTGTCGTCTGCATATCTGAGGTTATTGACATTTCTCCCGGTAATCTGGGTTCCAGCTTTGCTTCATCCAGCCCAGCATTTCACATGATGTACTCTGCATATAAGTTATCTTGCCAGAATACTGGAGTGGGTAACCTTTCCCTTCTCCAGGGGATCTTCCCAACCCAGGGATTGAACCCAAGTCTCCCACATTGCAGGCGGATTCTTTACTAGCTGAGCCACAAGGGAAGCCCAACTTCCCATTGGCTATCTGTTTTACACATGGTAATGCATATATTTCAGTGCTACTCTCTCATATTGTCCCACTCTCTCCCTCCCCTGCTGTGTCCATAAGTCTGTTCTGAGTCTCTATTTCTGCCCTGCAAATAGGTTCGTCAGTACAATTTTATTACTTTTGTACAAAAAATCTGATGGAGTGGGAAAAAAAGTCCCAGCACCAAAAACTGAGACCCAAATTCCAATATGAGTCATGACACAAACTGATGAGACTAGCCAAATTACAATCCTTTCATAAGCAAATGTAGAAAATGGAATAGAAATTTTTTGAGGTCCTGTTGCCTTAAAAATCCAAACACTTACTTAAAATCCTGAGTGTTCACAAAACACTTACTTAAAATCCTGAGTGGTCTGTCCACAACCTTGCCCAAAGAAATGGCTTCTTTATTTTCTTCCTTATGTCTTTGTGACTGTTATTATGTTGTAAAAATATTAACTGTAACTGGAAAGAAAGCGTAACATCTACTTATGAAGTTCAATAATACTCACTAGCAATATCACAGGATTTATTAACTTTTTCTTACAAAAACATTAAAGAGAATTTTTTTAAATGTTGTTTTTGTTCAGTTGCTGTCATGTCTGACTCCTTGCTACCCAATGAACTGCACCACGCCAGGCTTCCCTGTCCTTCACCAACTCCTGGAGTTTGCTTAAATTCATGCCCATTGAGTCAGTGATGCCTTCCAACCATCTCATCCTCTGTCTCTCCCTTCTCCTCCTGATCTCAGTCTTACTCAGCAACAGGGTCTTTTCCAATGAATCAGGTGACCAAAATATTGGAGCTTCAGCATCAGTCCTTCCAATGAATACTCAGGGTTGATTTCCTTTAGGAAATTCTTTTACCACTGAACCACCTGGGGGGCCCCCTTCAAATGCATTAGGAGTTTACTAATTCAAGATATCCTGAAATGAATCCTTTCATACTGCAAAATCAAACAAAATAAATAAAAACTACTTGTTTTTTGATTAACCACCAATAGAAATAATACCTAAATTTATTAAGTGCTTAATTCTGTGTACTAGTTTCCGTGCTCTTGTTTTACATCTGTACTCTTTGTAGAGACCTTGTTAATGCCCACACCCTATCCTCTTGACTCATCTGTGAGTTCTCTTGCCATTGCTACGTACAGTCATACTGATGCTGACAGCTTCCCACTTTCAGAACCCACAGCTTTTCCTCCACTTCCTCCCTAGGCTTCCTGGGGTCACCTTGAAAATACATTTCCTGCCCCTAAATCCTTAACCTCAGTGTTTGCTTTTGAAGAAAACCCTAATTAAGACTGTCAGTAATAGAAGTGGTATTAAAAAACAGACTCTCAGAATGGGATTCTAGAATAGTATCACTTACTGGTCAGCTGGTATCAGGGATCCAATTTCTATTGCTATATGAGTGGTGATAACCCATATGATGTCACAGCAGCAGAATGACTAAAATTCTTACCTGAGGTGGACTGAAATGTAGAAGAGGAGGAAGGAGAACATACAAGCTTACACAATAGCTCTAATACTTGAAAGATATGGGGGCATTCATAACTGTAATATTCTGGAGTTAGTATTTGTTAACTGCTCTAAAAAGCTCTGAAGAATGGGACCAGCAGGCTTGGGTAAAACACCTATCAAAATGCAGGGCAAGCTGTAAAAAACAGAATGCTATGAAAATCAGCATTTAAAGTAAATCTTATCTCCTGTGCCCAGAAAGCAGACTGTACTGAAAATTAGGTCTAATATTTGACTGAGTAGCTGAGCTACAAAGAAGACTAAACATACAGCCTTAGCAGACCTCCCTTACTCTGATAAGAAGAGAGTCAGATAGTGAAACACAGGATGGTGATATTGGGTTCGTTAAGAACATCAAACACTCATATTCTGCCAAAGCCTCTGGGCTGAAAGGATCCACTCCATTCCCTTTCATAAAGGAAAGCAGCCTCTAAATGCTTGGAGATTTGCGAAGGCAGTACTTGAGGAAGATGTCCTCCTCAAGATCTGCCCTGCCTCCCTTCATCACCTCTAGACCAACAAGTTTGGTCAGATCTTACTCATAATCACTCTAATTGTGAAATACAGTCTCTACTATGGGAAGAAATAGTTTATTTATCGAAAAAGCTTCTGACCCTGTCTGACATGTGTTACTGAGAATTGGGCACACATATAGAAGTGTATGTTGAGGGTGTTAAGCTGAGGCAGGGGGAAGAATACCAGAGAGAAAAAAGTGTATTTACACAGAGGCACTCTCCTGTGACTCAGACTATAACTTCTACCAAGAAAACCTTAATGAGTTTCCGAAACAGTGATGGGATGTCAATGTGAGTTAGAGGATTCCAAAACAGAAGGCACCAGAGGTAGCATTTAACCATTAGAAGCAAGATTAATGTATTTGGCATAACAGACAGTAAGATCAGAGCAGCAACCAGAGAACCTTGACCTTCAAGGCTATTTTTCTTTGTTGAGGCAAAAGAGATGGGTAGTATGTTCATTTGCTAGGGCTTCCATAACAAAGTTCCACAAACTGAGTGACATAAACAACAGATATGTATTGTGGAGGCAAGAGTCCAAGATTGAGGTGTCAGTAAGGGTAGTTTCTTCTGCAGTCTGAGAGCATCTGTTCCATCTGTCTTCAAGTGGTTTGCTGGCAATCTTTAGCACTCATTGGCTGGGAGAAGCATCACTCTAATCTCTGTCTTCATCTTCATGTGGCAATCTCTTGTATGTGTTTTCCATATCCAAATTTCTCCTTTTTTTAAGAACCAACCATGCTGCATTAGAGGCCTAATCTATTCCAATATGGCCTCATCTTAACTAATTTTGTCTTCCATGACCTTACTTTCAAATATGCTCCCATTCTGAAGTACTAGGGTTTAGTACTTCAACATATGAATTTTTAAGGGACACAATTCAACCCACAATGAGTAGAAAATAACACTATTGCTTGACTTTTATAGCCAAAAAAGATGAAGGACTTAAGAGCAGAAGATTTATGTGTAGTTTCCAGATCTGAGCCAGTTCAGAGACCTAAAGCCCATCAATGTAAGGGGAGGACGAGTCCTTTTGAGCAAAAAAAAAGTCAATGTTTCTCCAATCATTCTACAAAGGGATGTGCTGCCATTTACCAGAGTAGCTCAACAATGGTGACAGAGTAATACTCATCCAACCCAGGGACTGTTGGATATAGTTTCTAAGCTAACATTGACACCAGGGTACCCAAAATACTTATATGGCCACCCAGTGAGAGTGGAAGCATATATAGTCCAGATAATAAAAGGAGTCCAGGTCCAAGTCCATCTCACAGTTGGCCCAATGGGTCTACAGACCCACCATCTGGTTATGTATCTGGCCCTTGAATACATAATTGAGATGGAAATATTTAGCAGCAGCCAAAACCCAAACATTGGTTCTTTGACCTGTGAAATAAGATCCATTATGATAGAAAGGGATAAAGGAAGCCCCTGATATTACTTACCCTTTACCCTCTTTCAGGTAGTAAATCATAAGGAACAATGTAGCCATGTGCCACCAAAAAAAAAAAAAAAAAAAATTATGCAACTCTCAAAGAGTGGCTGCTGCAGAAAACATACAGCTCACAGATGGATCCATTTGATATGTTGGTACAAGATAAAAATACACTATTACACTATAACCCATGCACGAATGAACTACTTCAGTGTTACTTAAAATGTGGTCCACAGATGAAAGCAAGCTCACAAACTGTTTTTTATCATTCCACAACAAGTTATATATACACAAGTATAAACAGTGAGAGTACACAGTTGAAAACATTTATATCAACTTTCAGTTCAGTTCAGTTCAGTCGCTCAGTCGTGTCCGACTCTTTGCGACCTCATGAATCGCAGCACGCCAGGCCTCCCTGTCCATCACCAACTCCCGGAGTTCACTCAGACTCATGTGCATCGAGTCGGTGATGCCATCCAGCCATCTCATCCTCTGTTGTCCCCTTCTTCTCCTGTCCCCAATCCCTCCCAGCATCAGGGTCTTTTTCAATGAATCAACTCTTCAGATGAGGTGGCCAAAGTATTGGAATTTCAGCTTTAGCATCAGTCCTTCCAAAGAAATCCCAGGGCTGATCTTCAGAATGAACTGGTTGGATCTCGTTGCAGTCCAAGGGACTCTCAAGAGTCTTTTCCAACACCACAATTCAAAAGCATCAATTCTTCAGTGCTCACCTTTCTTTACAGTCCAACTCTCACATCCATACATGACCACAGGAAAAACCATAGCCTTGACTAGACAGACCTTTATTGGCAAGGTAATATCTCTGCTTTTCAATATGCCATCTAGGTTGGTCATAACTTTATATTATCGCAAAAACCAAGTGTGTGATTTTATATTTTACAAAATGATCAATCATGATGACTCAAAACAAAAAGTCCTTCACATGGTCAGTCTGAGTATCACTATTCTAAAGGACAGGAGTGAAAGAAAATTCCAACATCAGGCAGAGGTTCATCATCTTTGTATGAAAGAGAAGTGGTCTGAGGTAAGGATATATATGAATTATTGGTCAATGGCTAATAGCTCTGCTAATTGATCAGGAGCCTGGAAGGAGCAATAATGGATAATCAGACACAAAGAGGTCTGTAAAAGAAGCATGCAGATGACACTATAGGAGTACACAGAGTAGACACAAAGTGTAAATGAGCATCTAGGTGGAAAACATGATCCATCTTATTATCAGACAGCCTCTGTCCTTAACCATGTTGATGCTTATAGAGCAAACATGGTGGCCAGGATGGAAGTTATGTGCATGGGCACAAAAGTGTGAACTCTTTTTCACCAAGGACGATCTAGATATTTTACAAATCTTAACTGCCTATGTTAGGCACCAAAGACACATACATGTAAACCACAGCCCCTGGGAAGGCAATGTCTGTGCTGAGTGCTAAAGTATGAACAGAATTTAGTTGTGAGGAGAAAAGAAGCAATGACTTCCTAGGAAGAGGAAATGGCACACACAAAGCCATTTGGAGAACCAGAGTATAAGTCTGAATCCAGGGAGAATGCCAAGATAAAGGTAAAGCTGAGATCATTAAATGTTTTGGATACCTTTTAGGCTTTTATAAAGAAGGTGATTGATAATTATTAAAGGATTTTAAATAGGAGAGGGTTTGGAGAAAAAGAAAGGATATATTCAAAAGGGATTTTTGAAAGGAAGTCAAAATTTGGTAAAACAAGGAAGAAGAGGCTGGTGGGCTATAGTCCATGGGGTCGCAGAGTCAGACACAACTGAGAGACTTAACTCATAGCACAAGGAAGAAAGACATCTAGGACAACCCAGGTTCTTTCCTAATCCCTACATCCCCTTGGAAGAAACTTCTTATTTGAATCCCTATTTTATTTCTACCTTAGTGGACTTTTGTTTTTGTACTTTAGTCACATCTCTCTCCTCCTACTGATAAACTCTTTATGGGCAGACACTATGACGTATTTCCATTACACGGTCAGCAGAGGCAGAGCTTAGGTTTGGAAAGTGAGGCACTCACTTTTGGGCTTATGTCATGGCAAAGCTGAATCTGGGCTTCCCAGTGGCTCAGCAGTAAAGAATCCCACCTGTAATGCAGGAGACATGGAGACAAGAGATCCCTGGCTCGGGAAGATCCCCTGGAGAAGGAAATGGCAAGCCACTCCAGTATTCTTGCCTAGAAAATCCCATGGACAGAGGAGCCTGGCTGGGCTACAGTCCACAGAGTCGCAACAGAGTTGGAAATGACTGAGTCACTTAATGGTAACAACGACATATCTGAATCCCTTCATTATGGATTTTTTGCATACATTGATTTTTTTAAAACATTGCATTAAAATAGTATTTATCATGATTACCGAGGGTTTTTTCGCATCCTGTTAAATTTTCTACCCAAGGCAAGTACTTCACTTACCTCATTCTAGTTTACCTGCCCTGATTCTCAGCATCTAATAACACAAGCAGGTACTTAGATGCATGCTGAATGGGAAAAAGCAAACTAATGACATAAAGAACAAGATAGATGGTGATGCACCATTAACAGAGGCAGTGAATACAGGAGGAGCAACAGAGTCTGGAAAAGATGATGAGTTTATAATGCATGTCAAAACACTGCATAGTGTATTATCTTATAGATCATTTATTATTCAACACTGGCAGCATTTATAATAGGAAATATTAAAGACTGACAGTACTCAAAGAATTGTCCTCAGGATATTTCCCCATTATCTTTTTAAAACATATTAATATTTGAGTTATTGAAGCAATATCCAATCTCTTAGCTCAGTTTATGAGTTAACATTACTTAGGACATCAATATGAACTATACAAATGTATAATTAACACTTACAGAACTTGACATTACACTACCAATACGCTGGGATTGCAAAACAGCTGGATACAACTGAGCGACTAAACAACAACCAACATCCTATCAGCAAGGCCTAACCTGACCTCTATGAAACAGCATCTTCATTACTTTATTTCTTTATCCTACCTCACTCTTATTCATAACACTTATCATCACCTAATAGAGTAATATGCTATCTATTTTTATTTCCCCTTTAAAAAGATGAGCTCCATGAGAACATTGGGATATGTCTCTTTTGTTGTATTCTCAACACCTAAAATAGATGTCTTTGAAGGTGATGACAAAGGATGGGAAAGTGGTTGAAAGAAGGCTTACACTGGCACAGAAATAAGACAAAGCAAATAAATAAAACCCTGTATGGATAGAAAAGTGTAGTTAGGAGCTCAAGAGAATGTGAAAGAAATCCCTAAAAAAAATGAAACTGCAAACCAGAGCAATAAGCTCAAGAGCTTACCTGCAATTTACCTTGGAAAGGTTTTCCAGTTAGATAACCAATGGGATTGGGTTTTTACAGCCTTTGACCAGATGAGATCCAAATCTCTGTAGAAAGCTGATACCTTCAGAGGACTATCTGCTTGGGTATCATTAGCATACAAGATGAAAAGAAATGTGCTTCAGCCTGGGCTCTGGGAAAAATGAAAAAAGTCTTCCTGAGAATTCTTGACTATAACCTACCCTCAAGACTTTCAGCTTTAAATTTATACTATCTACACACGGTCCAGGAATCCTAAGCACCAAAATCAAAACAAACACTAGATCTGGGGTGTGCTAGTTATCAACTTATTGTATCTCAGCTCCAAATCCTCTCTTCTCTGTCCTGCTTTGTCATGTTGGGGCTAGACTCTATAAATATTTCTCCTGTGCTTGATGACACAATGTTAAGCTTTAAGAGTATCCTGAAGGAGCAAGGTTGATCAGCCCATTTAAGAGGTAGGTCAATGGCCTAACTTCCAGAGTGAGGACATAGTTAACGGAAAGAAATCTCCCCACTGATGAAACCAAACCAGATGCCTTCTTTCACTCCACCAGACCAAGGAGATGACCTGCAGGCCTGTGTTTTAAGGTTTTCAGACCTGGATTTGAAAGATACAGGTCTTATCAACCCCAGTAGCAGACTCAAAGCAGAGTTAGATGTCATTACAAAGAAGAAATACTCATTTGCAAAGAAAAAGGCATTTGCCCTTTTGTCAAAACTAAAGAAGTTCCAGCACCTCCTTTTAAATGTAAAGAAAAATGGTGGAATCAGCAACTGCTTACAGACCCAATCAGCATTCACAGACATGTGGCAACACAACATGCTGATGAGGTTTTCCAAACCACTTGCTTTAAAGCAGCTGGCTGTGACACTGAGCACCTCCAAGAGTCTTGAGTCTGCAGACAAAAGGAACCCTTTCATAGAGGACCTTACCCATAACCATGAAGTGTCTGCTTGGCTCCCTGATATAGGCTGCTTTAGCCCTGATGAGCTGATGAATGACCGGGGGCAATGATGAAGGGGAACTTGCTACTTTATTACCGCTACTGTGACCTGAAGGATCCTGACTGGGTCTGTGCCTGGCAGACAGCTCTGTGTCAGCACCTGCACTTCACAGGCAAGCCAAGAAAGAGGCTTCACCTCTTTCTCAAGGAGCCTGGATGTGATTGAGAATGCTCATCATGGGACTCTGGAGAGCCGCTACTAGTTTGTTTTGCTATGGAAGGAATGAATGGGACGGTTGGTGGAAGCAGATTAGCCACCAGACTCTACATAGAAGTGATGCTTTACTGCCCATTGTGTGAGGATTACATGTGTAAGGACAATTTTAAGACCAGCAAAGGAAGAGTTTGCTGTTTTCCAGAACTGTGTGTTGGTGAGTTTGAAGAAATTGTGCCCATGGGGATCAGTCCCAATAAGACCTCCTACAAGAAGCCTGGAACCCATTTATCCCGAGGTGAACTTCACAAAGTAGAAAAGTTTCTATCTCAGGCAAATCAAGAAGAAAGTGATATAATCCTATTGGACTGCAAAAACTCCTATGAAAGCAAAATAGGACAATTCTAGGGCTGCTCAGCCCCAGACATCAGGAAATTCAGTTACTTCCCCAGCTACTTTGATGAAAATCTAGAACTTTTCAAAAAGAGGGTGCTGATGTATTGCACTGTGGCATCTGTTGTGAGTGGGGTTCAATCAACCTCAATGGTAAGGGAATGTGAAAGGAGTGTTCCAGCTCACGGGTGGTCCACAAGTACCTGGAGGAGTTACCTGATGGCTTTTACATAGGGAAGCTGGTTGCTTTCGATGAGCATCAGGTCTTATCCTTCAACAGTGACTTAGTGTCAGAATGTTCCTACTATGGGGTCCCATGGGACCAGTATAAACTCTGCTTCATTCCCCAGTACTGTCAGCTTGCCTTGACCTGCCCTCTCTGCCAAGAACAACAATTCACAGCCTGTTGTGTCACATGTCAAAACAAAGGAAGCAGATGGTCTGTAAGCCTAGCCCAGAGCAGCTTTAAAGAAGAATGCGAGTACACAGCCCAAGGGCCACATGTACCCAGGGAGCTCTCACAGCAGGAGTCACTCCCCAGGAGCCCTGGGCCCAGGCCAGCTATTGATGAGGGTGGGCCATGCTTATGTGAGCAGTCCCATCTGCATTTCCCCACACAACTAGGCTTGGGGTTACATGTACTGGAGAATGTTAGGGCTATACCTAACAGAGAAATAGGGACCTGTAACAGAAACACAGAACTTCAGTGATCCCAGAGCCACCAGAGCCAACTGGTCACTATGTCAGCCACCTGTCCTTCACAAGAGGAGGGATGAGAAATTTGGGGGCCGATCTCTTACTGGAGACATTCTGACTTAGAAGACGCAAGAGCACAGAAAAAGGCGAGCTAAGTGGGATCCCAAAGTTGCTGAGGGAAAGAGCCTTGAGCCTGGTGAGCTGACCTGCTCCTTCTGTGCCATGCAACAGGGCTGGCAGTAGTCATTTTAGGTATCCACAAACCTGTCTGTCCCATGGCAAAGGTGTGAAGGCTGCACAGCCCTGTAAGTGGACCCCTCTGAACCAGGCACCTTAGGTCAATCTGCCATCCAGCCCTCCCCTCCTCTTTTCTCTGCTAGCCTGAGAGCACTAGACCAGATAAGGATCTGTAAACTATGGCATTTGGCCCACCTCCTTCTATAAAGTTTTACCGGAATAGCCACACCCATTCATTTACATATGATCTATGGCAGAATCAAGAGAGACAGAATACAAGAGAGACATGACCTGCAAAGCCTACAGCATTCACAGGTATACCTCAGAGAGACTCAATTCCAAACCACAACAGTGAAATGAGTTACATGAATTATTTCATTTTTCAGTGTATATAAAAGTTATGCTTATATTACATCTATTAAGTGTGCAACAGCATTATGTCTGAAAAACCAATGTACATAACCTAATTAAAAATTTTTATTGCAAAAGAAAAGGTAAATTGTTTCAAATAAATTGATTTTACCCATTGAATACAATAAAACAGAAGTTTTTTTCCTTGGTGACTCAGAGGTTAAAGCGTCTGCCTGCAATGCTGGAGACGTGGGTTCGATCCCTGAGTCGGAAAGATCTCCTAGAGAAGGAAATGGCAACCCACTCCAGTATTCTTGCCTGGAGAATCCCAGGGACATAGGAGCCTGGTGGGCTACAGTCCATGGGGTCGCAAAGAGTCGGACACGACTGAGTGACGTGACTTCACTTCACTTCACTTCAGTACAAAGTTAATAACATAATTCTCACCTAACAGGCACCCTTTTCTCCCAATTAAATTAAAGCTGACTTTAATTTTTTACAAACTGAAATACTCTCTAATCATATCTAACATTCAAAGAAATTCTCAGCTACTTCTTTAACTCAATAGATGTATTTTTTAATATCTATATATTTATTTATTTATTTGGCTCCACGAGGTCCTAACTGTGGCATGTGGGATTGTCAATCTTTATTGAGGGATGCAAAATCTTTTTTAGCTGTGGCATGTAGGATCTTGGGAGAAAATTTAGTTGCAGCGTAGGACCTTGAAAGAAAAGCTATGATCAACCTAGACAGCATATTAAAAAGCATAGACATTACTTTGCTGACAAACGTCCATCTAATCAAAGCTATGGTTTTGCCAGTAGTCATGTATGGATGTGAGAGTTGGACTATAAAAAGCTGAGCACTGAAGAACTGATGCTTTTGAACTGTGGTGTTGGAGAAGACTCGAGAGCCCCTTGGATTGCAAGGAGATCAACCAGTCAATCCTGAAGGAAATCAGTCCAGAATATTCATTGGAAGGACTGATGCTGAAGATGAAACTTCAATACTTTAGCCACCTGATGCAAAGAATTGACTCCTTAGAAAAGACCCTGAAGCTGGGAAAGATTGAAGGCAGGAGGAGAAGGGGATGACAGAGGATGAGATGGTTGGATGGCATCACCAACTCGATGGACATGAGTTTGAGCAAGCTCCGGGAGTTGGTGATGGACAAGGAAGCCTGACGTGCTACAGTCCATGGGGTCACAAAGAGTCAGACACGACTGGGCAACTGAACTGAACTTAACTGAATGTAGTATCTTAAGTTGAAGCAAGCAAACTCTTAGTTGTGGCTTACTGGGATCTAGTTCTCAGACCAAGGACTGAACTCTGTCCCCTGCATTGGCAGCATGGAGTCTTAGCCACTGGACCACCAAGGAAGTTCCTCAATAGATGTATTCTCTTTTTTTGAAGATTTATATCCCAAATTTACATGGTTGGCTTTTAAGCAGGTATTTAGGCCAGTAGACTCCAGTTTCATTTATCATAAGATTGGTTGTTTATATACTCCATTTCACATTCCAAATATCTTCCCATTTTATAGGATGATAAAGTGTTACTATGTTTTGGCTATAATAAAAATGAAAAACATTCAGAAGAACAAGGTTTGCCAATTTATATATCTAATGCTTATCAGTATAATTTAAACTTGCTCTATATTAGAACTATTTAGTACAAAACACAGCCCAACCCGTTTATTTAGTACAAAACACAGCCCAACCCGTATTCTACCATGTAGCACCTTGTGATGTTTCACTGTATGTGTCAACTTCACTGTGCATGGGGTGCCCAGAGATTTGGTCAAACATTATTCTGGGTGTTTCTATGAGGATGCTTTTGAATGAGATTAACATGTAAATCAGTAGACTGAGTAAAGCAGATTGCCCTCCTTAATATGGGTAGGCATCATCCAATCAGTTGAAGGCCTGAATAAAACAAAAGGGTTGGCCTTCACCCAGGTAAGACAGAATTTCTCCTGCTTGCCTGCCTTCAAACAGGAACATCAGTTTTTTTCTGCTTTTGACTGAAGCAGAAACACTTGACTCTTCTTGGGTCAAGCCTACTGATCTTCACACTGGAACTACACCATCAGCTCTCCTGAGTCCTCAGCTTGTCAATTCACCTTACATATTTTGGGACTTAGCCTCCTTGATCATGTGAGCCAATTCCTTATATTTATATTTACTATGGATATATGTGGGCTTTCCTGGTGGCTCAGCAGTAAAAAATCCACCTGCAATGCAGGAGATGCAGGTTTGATCCCTGGGTGGGGAATATTCCCTGCAGAAGGAAATGGCAACCCACTCCAGTATTCTTGCCTGGAGAATCCCATGCACAGAGGAGGGTCCATGGGGTCACAAGAGTTAGACATGATTTTGGAACTAAACCACCACCGTGTCTGTGTGTGTGTGTGTGTGTGTATCATGCTACTGATTTTGTTAATATGGAGAACCCTGACTGATACATAATTCAAATGACCTCCTATTGACTCTTGCTAAAGCATCTCTCCTAAACAGCTATACATGCTCCAAACCTTTCCCTTTCTTTCCCATCTCAAAAGGTATTGGGATTATCATCCCCTTTCCTCATCTCCCCCAACCCCCATCCCACAACCTACTGGAAATATTCCTACCCCATCTCTAGTTATGTAGTTAGAATATGAACTGGCATCTTCTTGAAAATCCTTTCTATCCTCTAGGCCACTGTTGCTTGGCCAATGGGAAAGGAGGGACATCTGATTCAAGCTGAGACAATAAAAAGCTACACATACAAATGAGATTTTTTTTTTCAATTTAGAAACTGAAAGAGAGTTGACTAATGTCCCTTTTTATCAGCAGCCATGCACAGTAATCAGGCCTAAGAGAACAAAGTAAACACACAGAGGCAAAAGCTAGAGCTGAAAAAAGGGCCCTGTTGATAATACCCAACTCCCTTGTCCCATTCATTCCTTAAGCTTAGCCTCACCTTGCCTCTCAATCTCAGTCACATTAGTAAATAAATTCTCTTTTTGGCCTAAACTGATCTGAATTAGGTTTCAGTTGGTTGGAGCCAGGAAAGTGAAAATGAAGTCACTCAGTCTTGTCCAACTCTTTGCAACCCCATGGACTATAGCCTACCAGATCTCTCTGTCCAAAATCTATGTCCTGGGGTTTTCCAGGCAAGAATACCAGAATGGTTTGCCACTTCCTTCTCCAGGGGATCTTCCAGACCCAGGGATCAAACCTGGGTCACCTGCATTGCAGGGAGACACTTTACCCTCTGAGCCACCCCTATTGTGTGCAAATCATTATGGAAATTTACATAATTGAACAAATTAACTTCAAGTGGTTTCTATAATCACTAGATAAATTGATAAACTTTCATAAATTGATATTATTCAAAATATTACATGTGTTCAATATTTGCCCTAAAAACATCACTAACACTGAGGCTACTTAAAACACAAAGGTTACCCAGGAATACTCTCTCTTTGCTAATGTTTATAAGGGACTTTTTAAATTAGAAAGCACAATTAAAAACCATAATGAGCTCCAGGTTATCTGGAGCTTTTAATGTTATAACATTAAAAATGTTATATTAAAAAATATAATACAGTAATAAAAAATTCTATAAAGTGTTGTGATCAGTGAAACTTTCAGGAAAACCATAATATTTATAAAATGGGGTCATCAATAAATATCATTTTGGTATTTATAACATAAAACAAAGTTTTAAGTTTAGTATTTTCTTAAACTCATTTGGAGGAAGGCTGAAATTTATTATTTTCTTACAAATCACGGAATCCTTATTATAGAGAGCACATTTATTATGAACCATTAATACACAAGTCATATGGAAAATAAACTAGTCCCCAAATTTTTATTCAATAAAATCAATGTTATCCTATTACATAGGAAAAATGATGGCTTTCATAACTAAAATTCAGAGAGAAACACATAATCTTTGATACTCAGTTTTTATTCACTAATTTCTAAAGTTGCTAGTAATGGTTTTAATATCTGATTTATCTATTATCATTGTATGTATTTTCCTGAATGATGTGCTAAGCAGCACAACTGTGAATAAAAATAGCATGAGAAAGAAGGAAACACACATAAAGCACTTTAAAAACAAACTTGATAAGAACTTAGTCATGAGGGGTTTTAAATACCATCAGGATCATAGTTCCAGGTAACTTTTCTTTTTCACTCATTCGAATTTCACCAATTAGGAAAGGGAATCGGATATACCAAGTTAAGAGAGGAAATAGGAAGCATGGAAAGAGTTAATACTTTTAATGAGGTAATCAAGACAACTAGATGTTAAGAAGTAAATAAGTTAGTAAAAGCTTTAACAAAATATAAGGCTCCAGAATCATGTGTATCAATTAGAAAAGTTAGGTTTTTTGGTGTTTTAACTTTTTTGAAATGCAGAAAATATTATTAGCTTCACTTGCCCAATAGCATCATAAGAACTGATAATAAAGTTCAGTTCAGTTCAAAGAACTACATTTTCACAAATTCTTATATAAACTGAAAACCCTTGATCCTAATGCAGTGTTCCCAATTCCATACCCCATAAGACCTCACAGAATAACCACTCTGTCAAGAAAGTAGCAAAAGAATTACCAGAGAAGGTAGAAAGGGTGTATCTGCTAATAATAATATTCTATTCAGAAATACTTACCCATGTGATTCCTCTAATCAAATAAATATAACTTTTTTTTTATTTGGCTGTGCTGGGTCTTACATGCAGCATGTGAGATCTAGTTCCCTAACCAGCTATGGAACCCAGGCCCTCTGCATTCAGAGCATGGAGTCTTAGCCACAGGACCACCAGGGAAGTCCCCAATAAACATGTTTTAAAGTTACAAGTCTCTGGTATTTTCACACCCTAACAGTGAAACGTTAAGAAAGGTTTTGAGTCCATTTTAAGGAAAACATTTTAATCAAACAGTCTGTCAAAATGAAATTTGAGTTAATATAAATAACACCAATGAAAGGTTTGATGGGAAAGATTAGAATCAGGAGGTCTTAAATACTAAGGTATCTCAGAAGATTAATATAAAAAAGAAAAAGACATGGATTCTTCATACATCTCACAATGAAGAAGAGAGGATAAACTGAGAGGATAAATATTATGCTAGTTTTGTATAGATAGGAAGGAGGTCATATATACAAATATACTTGTCTATGTGAGAAATAGATTTAAGGGACTAGATCTGATAGACAGGATGAACTGATAGCCTGATGAACTATGGATGGAGGTTCGTGACATTGCACAGAAGACAGGGATCAAGACCATCCCCAAGAAAAAGAAATTAAAAAAAGCAAAATGGCTGTCTGAGGAGGCCTTACAAATAGCTGTGAAAAGAAGAGAAGCCAAAAGCAAAGGAGAAAAGGAAAGATATAAACATCTGAATGCACAGTTTCAAAGAATAGCAAGGAGAGATTAAAAAAAAAAGTCTTCCTCAGTGATCAGTGCAAAGAAATAGAGGAAAACAATAGAATGGGGAAGACTAGAGATCTCTTCAAGAAAATTAGAGATACCAAGGGAACATCTCATGCAAAGATGGGCTCAATAAAGAACAGAAATGGTATGGACCTAACAGAAGCAGAAGATATTAAGAAGAGGTGGCAAGAATACACAGAAGAACTGTACAAAGAAGATTTTCATGACCCAGATAATCATGATGGTGTGACCACTCACCTATAGCCAGACATCCTGGAATGTGAAGTCAAGTGGGCCTTAGGAAACATCACTATGAACAAAGCTAGCAGAGGTGTTGGGATTCCAGTTGAGCTATTTCAAATCCTAAAAGATGATGCTGCACTCAATATGCCAGCAAATCTGGAAAACTCAGCAGTGACCACAGGACTGAAAAAGGTCAGTTTTCACTCTAATCCCAAAGAAAGGCAATGCCAAAGAATGCTCAAACTGCTGCACAATTGCACTCATCTCACACGCTAGTAAAGTAATGCTCATAATTTTCCAAGACAGGCTTCAGCAATACGTGAACTGTGAACTTCCAGATGTTCAAGCTGGATTTAGTAAAGGCAGAGGAACCAGAAATCAAACTACCAATATCCATTGGATCATCAAAAAAGCAAAAATTTCCAGAAAAATATCTATTTCTGCTTTATTGACTATGCCAAAGCCTTTGACTCTGTAGATCACAACAAACTGTGGAAAATTCTTAAAGAAATGGGAATACTAGACCACCTGACCTGCCTCCTGAGAAATCTGTATGCAGGTCAGGAAGCAACAGTTAGAACTGGACACGGAACAACAGACTGGCTCCAAATAGGAAAAGGAGTACGTCAAGGCTGTATACTGTCACCCTGCTTATTTAACTTCTATGCAGAATACATCATGAGAAACGCTGGCCTGAATGAAGCACAAGCTGGAATCAAGATTGCCGGGAGAAATATCAATAACCTCAGATATGCAGATGACACCACCCTTAAGGCAGAAAGCAAAGAAGAACTAAAGAGCCTCTTGATGAAAGTGAAAGAGAAGAGTGAAAAAGTTGGTTTAAAGCTCAACATTCAGAAAACGAAGATCATGGCATCTGGTCCCATCACTTCATGGGAAATAGATGGGGAAACAGTGGCTGACTTTATTTTTTTGGGCTCCAAAATCACTGCAGATGGTTGACTGCAGCCATGAAATTAAAAGATGCTTACTCCTTGGAAGGAAAATTATGACCAACCTAGACAGCATATTAAAAAGCAGAGACATTACTTTACCAACAAAGGTCTGTCTAGCCAAGGCTATAGTTTTTTCAGTAGGCATGTATGGATGTGAGAGTTGGACTGTGAAGAAAGCTGAGCGCCGAAGAATTGATGCTTTTGAACTGTGGTGTTGGAGAAGACTCTTGAGAGTCCCTTGGACTGCAAGGAGATCCAACAAGTCCATCCTAAAGGAGATCAGTCCTGGGTGTTCATTGGAACAAGTGATGTTGAAGCTGAAACTCCAATACTTTGGTCACCTGATGCAAAGAGCTGACTCATTTGAAAAGACCCTAATGTTGGAAAAGACTGAAGGTGGGAGGAGAAGGGGATGACAGAAGATGAGATGGTTGGATGGCATCACTGACTCAATGGACATGAGTTTGGGTAAACTCTGGAAGTTGGTGATGGACAGAGAGGCCTGGTGTGCTGCAGTCCATGGGGTCGCAAGGAGTCGAACACAACTGAGAGACTGAACTGAACTGAACTGATGCATAGAAACTCTACAGAAGGATACATTAAAAACTGAAAAGAAAGGTTACCTCTGAACCAAAGGACTAGGGGACTAGTGAACTGGACTAAAAACACTTTTCATCATACATTCTTTCAAAAGAATATTTTGAAATATTCTTTTAGAATATTTGGAATATTTGAAAATACATATTTCCTATTTAAATCAATAAACAAATTTAAAACAAAAAGCATAAACCATGAATACAAATAATTCTTATACAATTAAAATATGTAAGTGACATGACAAAGATACAAAGAACACTACAGATTCAGGGGACAAAGAGATAGTTTTCATCTACACAGATAGAGAAACTATAAACAAGGCGATGGCACATGAGATGGGCCATAAATGAAGGCTAGAACAGTTTTATAACAGAAATCATTCCAGGGAAGAGAATACCTGAGTATAGAAACAAAGCTGAAAAGAGATGGAGTGTGTTTAGAAAAGTGTTAATGTAGATATGTACACTATATATAAGGTGCCATACTCTTTTCTATGACTAAATAAAAATTACTCCATGGTTAGCAGCTTACATCAACACAGATCTATCATCTCACAGTTCCTGTGGTAAGGAGTCTGGGTTAGCTGGGTCCTCTGGTCAGGATCTCACTAGGCTGAAATCAGTGTCTGTCAGGGCTATGGTTTCATCTAGAGTGTGGGATCCTCCTCCAAGATCACTGGTTGTTTCAGAACTCAGTTCCTTGCCATTGTTAAGACTGACCTCCATTCTCTTGCTGGTTGTCAGCCAGAAGCCACACTCAGCCCCTTGATGTCACCCCCAATTCCTCACCACATGGTCCCCTCAGTAGGCCCTCTAATGCTACCAAGTATTGAATTTCTTGAACTGCAGGAAAAATCCTTTTAAAAGCTCACCTTATTGGATCAGGCCAGGTTTTTTATTAAAGCGGACTGAGTTGTAACCTAATTACAGGTATGATGACTCAACATATTCACAAGTTCTGCCCAAATTCAAATGAAAAGGATTATATAGGAGCCACTAAAGAGGACCATACCAAACAAGCACACCAGAGAATAAGAATCTTGGAGGTCATCTTAGACTCTGCCTAGCACAGATGGTAACAAAAGGTAAAAATAAAATCTCTTCAGAACTATACCAAAATTCATCTAAATAGTTTTCCCTCCTAACATATATGCATAATTACGGCTGCATCTGAGGACCTCACCACATTTGGTAACTGTGTCTTCTTTGGTTATTCATGGTACCGTTTACTATGTGGTTGTATTTAACAAGTGGGAATATTTGCCTCTCTTTCACATTCAACATGAACCATCCCTACCTCTGATTATCATATATTGTACTCCTGCCTAATTTCTCTGTTACTATTAGATTAATATTGACTTACAAAGGTCTTCCCTCATTCCACAAAGACCCAAAATCTTTGTTGCATATTTGCCCCTCATTGCTGGACTTTTTTTTTCTGACCTTGTGTTAGTTCATGCTATAAAACTGTTTGTTGGCATTCTATAGTTATCTAGCTTCCACCTTATCTATCCAAGGAAAAAGAATTGCAAATGACACGGCTTTTCAAAATGTCTGCCTAGGGCCATATGGATATTAAGTATACACATAATTAATATTTCTACAATGCTGAATATGATTTTTTAGAAGCACAAGTCTCAGAGTTAGAGATGCTTTTCCTTTGATCTGGCAGCTCATAATTTTTCTCACAGACAAAAATAAAAAACACTTGCTAGTTTCGCCTGCTGATTTGGAAAGAAAACATTATGTTGACAGACAAAGAAACAAAACACTATGAAAAGAAGGAACACCTTATATAGCTGTTAGTCTCTCATAACAATGTGGCATAAGATTCAAGATCTTTTTCAGACAACTATTACCATTGCTATATTGAGTTAACAAGGTAATCTGTATTCAGCTTTAAATAGAGCACTAGTATAGCTGTTTTCTGAGAAGGAGGGATTTATTTAAAATTACTGTTTAATGGAAGAGATGATAAAATAGACTTTGCTAGAAATAATTAAAATTTTAACAGTCTCAGTTCACAAACAATGGCTTTCAACTTTCAAAGAGTCAGACTGTCAAGCCAAGTACAAGGGAATCCACTTTCTTTGATAGCAGCTTTATAGGATAATAATTAATTAAGCCTACAAGTACCAACCAAGTCCCGACTAAATATAAAACACTATCTAGTAGGTAGGTGATGGGGAAGCCCAAAAGATTCAGAATGAATCAACCATGAATCCTGCCTTCAGGTTATTTATAATAGGTCAAAAGAAAATCCTGAGGGCAAGATAATCCAGTTTTCTTTTCCCTTTTATAGCAGACACTCTTAAGTGAACTCATGATCCCTAACTCTTAGTAATCCTACCCTTTAGTATGAGCAGGGACTTGTATCTAACTCAAACAATTTGGCAAAGGTGATAGGAGGTAAGTGATTACCTGTATGTGATTATGATTTGTAAGACTGTGGCACTCTTTTTTTTTTTAACATTTTTTTAAATTGAAGTATGACTAATATACAAAGTTGTATTAAATCCATGTGTATGGTAAAGTGATTCAGCTTTATATATACATTGTTTTTCAAAGTCTTTTCCATTATAGGTCATTACAAGACATTGGATATAGTTCCCTATGCTATATAGTATGTCCTTGTTGTTTACCTACATATGGTGGTGGTGGCTTAGTGGTGGTTTAGTCACTAAGTCATATCCGACTCTTGCACCCTCATGGACTGTACCTGCCAAGCTTCTCTGTCCATGGGATTCTCCAGGCAAGAATACTGGAGTTGGTTGCCACTTCCTTCTCCAGGGGATCTTCCTGACCCAGGAATCAAACTTGCATCTCCTGCACAGCAGGCAGATTCTTTACCACTGAGCCACCAGGGAAGTTTACGGTAATATTATTACCGAGCAACAGACAACCATATATATCTTCCTTCTTACATGAGTCGAGTTGTACACAGATCATAAGAGGTAAATGCAAGCATTCTAAACATCAGATCACCACTGGCAATATGAAACCCCTAGCTTATACACCAGAATCAGTCACACACTCATACTCTTTGTAAGATTCAAACTCCAATTTGTTGCCAATATTGCCAAAACGGCCAGTAACTTGATTCAACAGATCAAAAACCAAAGATCAGCTGCATATTCTTACTATGTACATTCTCAGAGAGCAAGCAGTTTCCATTTCCTGACTAAATTATCAGAACAAGCCACCAGGCCTATTAAGTACTAAGTATGAGGTATAACTGACAAAATTATAATATTTAAAGTATACAGCATGATGATTTGACAAACATAAACACTGTAAAATGATTCTCACCATCAAGTTTAATTAACACATCTGTCACCTCATATATATATATATATATATATATATATATATACACCCTTTTTTAAATAATCTTCTTTTAAATGACAATTAGCCCCTGATTTGGGCTTTCCTGGTAGCTCAAACGGTAAAGAATCCGCCTGCAATGTGGGAGACCTGGGTTCGATTCCTGGGTTGGGAAGATCCCCTGGAGAAGGGCATGGCAACCCACTCCAGTATTCTTGCCTGGAGAATCCCCATGGACAGAGGAGCCTGGTGAACTACAGTCCATAGGGTTGTAAAGAGTCAGACAGGGCTGAATGACTAAACACACACAGCCCCTGTTTGGGGACTTCTATTCATCATAAACAAATTACAGTAAGCCTACATACCATCTGAAGGTTCTTACCATCATTCTCTCAGAAATTCCATCATCACAGGTTCATTGTAGCACAAATATTTTCACAAGAAATTGAAATGATATATTAGCACAATTTTTTTTCAGGAGCATAAATGTAACTAAAAAAAAGCAATTAAAAAGATTTATTTTTTATTATTCAACAGTGAGAAAGATACCAAGTACTCGCCTGTCACTGTATTTATTTAATGCTCACTTTTTAAAGAGTAAATTCATTTAGTTACTTGTAAAACACAAAATGTGGGACAAAATATATGCCTAGAGTAATGTAGTTTTCTCCTTTGTAAAAGAAGATACACTATGTTATTTTATTTAATTTTTATGTGTACAGGAAAAGTGAATCAATAACCTATTTCCAAATGGGCAACTAATTAAATTAACTCTTATTGCATATTAAGAGAGAGTTGTTTTAATTTCCTCTAATTACACACAATAAAAAAGGATTTTTGTAAATCATTAACAGTTAAAAAGTACTTTCATTGACAATTTAGGTAGATAAAATATTTACAGCTATGTGAGAAAATCATTCCTGTAACATTAGTAAATGCATAATCACATTTCCAAAACCAAGGAAATAAAAGCAAAAATCACTGGAAAGAATATATACTTACTCTAAATAAATCCTGAGAACATGCCCAAGGATAAGTGTACAAAGCATAACCATAACTCGATTATGTGCCAACAGTGCCTGGAGGTATCTCTCTCTGGATGCCGTTTCTGAACATCTGGGTCACTCCTATGGCTGAAACAACAATGTCCTAAATAGGGCGTGAGAATAAATGAAATGCACAATAATGTAAACCAAAAAATCTCCTGGATACAAAGGGACACTAAATGTAATAATGTTTAAAATCAGCATAAGCTAAGCTAAGCTAAGTCGCTTCAGTCGTGTCCGACTCTGTGCGACCCCATAGACGGAAGCCCAACAGGCTCCCCCGCCCCTGGGATTCTCCAGGCAAGAACACTGCAGTGGGTTGCCATTTCCTTCTCCAATGCATGAAAGTGAAAAGTGAAAGGGAAGTCGCTCAGTCGTGTCCGACTCTTAGCGACCCCATGGACTACAGCCTACCAGGCTCCTCCATCCATGGGATTTTCCAGACAAGAGTACTGGAGTGGGGTGCCATTGCCTACAGAAGCCCAAAACAAAACAAAAATATTATAAGGCTTTTGGAAAAAATAGAACAAAAAAAAAAAAAAAAGAAGGGTAAATTGAGAATAACCTACAGATCTCTGACAACAGTGACAGGCTTTATTTTCTCAGGCTCCAAAATCACTGCAGATGGTAACTGTAGCCATGAAATTAAAAGACACTTGCTCCTTGGAAGAAAAGCTATGACAAACCTAGACAAAATATTAAAAAGCAGACACTAATTACTTTACCAACAAAGGTCCATATAGTCAAAGCTATGGTTTTTCCAGTAGTCATGTGTGGATGTGAGAGCTGAACCGTAACAGAGGGCTGAACGCTGAAGAATTGATACTTTTGAAATGTGGTGTTGGAGAAGGACTCTTGAGAGTCCCTTGGGCTGCAAGGAGATCAAACCAGTCAATCCTAAAGGAAATCAATTCTGAATATTCATTGGAAGGACTGATGATGAAGCTGAAGCTCCAATACTTCAGCTACCTGATGTGGAGAGGGGACTCATTAGAAAAGACCTTGATGCTGGGAAAGACTGAAGGCAGAAGAAGGGGACGACAGAGGACGAGATGATTGGATGGCATAACTGACTCAACGGACATGAGTTTGAGCAAGCTCCAGAAGATGGTGAAGGACAAGAAAGCTTGGTATGCTGCAGTCCATGGGGTCACAAAGACCTGGACACAAGTGAATGACTGAACAACAACAGATCTCTATTCTTGCCTCAGTTAGGGACAAGAGTCACATACTGGTCTCTCACCTGCTATTTCTAGTTATGAATAATATCTCATGAACCAAATTCATGAGCATCTAGCCCACAGTACAAAACAGAGTAGCTTTGTTCTAAAATGGTTATTCTATCCTATTTGCTAGAATTCGTTCAAGAGGCCTCTGGATCGCTGCTTTTTTCAGACCTGTAATATGCACCAATAATTGACTTAGTCATTGATCTCTCCTACTAAGACATACAATAATATGACTGGCAAGTCTGCCCTAGCCCTACACCCTGACCTGCACTAAGCATCTCACATATGCAACAGAGTGTCTTAAATAGGCCCTGTATTACACAAAACTTTACAAACTTTTCCTATAAGGGGTTTACAAACTTTTCCTATAAGATGCCAGATAGTAAATATTTTAGGTTTTGCATGCCATACAGTCTCTGCAAAAGCTATCCAACATGATGGCATAAAAGCAGCAATAGAAAATATGTAAATCAATGGGTATGGCTATGTTCCACTAAAATGTTATTTACAAAAAGCAAACTACAGGCTTGTACCACAACCCATAGTTTGCCAACCCCTGATATGAAAACTCAGAGAACCCACACCTCAAATCTTTCTCAGTCTAATAAGAAGCTAAAAAGTGTGCCTTTGGTAGAGAAGAGAAGAAAGCCTAATATTTTTTATTCTGTCTTTAAATACCAAAAGCATATCTAGCTCAGACCAAAGGACTTGTGACACGCTCTGAATGAATAAACTAAGACTTTATGGTAGATGACAAATGATGAAGAGTGAAGATGGTCAATAATTTGAACCAATAACAAAGTTACTGAAAATCATTAGAATCATAGAAATTCTAACCTAAAAATGTTACATTTTTTCCTGTCAATATTTAACAACACATACCCTTCCCTCTCCTACTTTTTCACTCCTTCCATTGATTACCTTCTGTGATGACAGATAAAACAAGCAGCTGATAGTAATAATGGCTTCCAACTAATCTCCCTTCCAGGAATGAAGTATCTAAAACACAATTTTGTTCTCTTATGATAAATTGCCGGCTTAGTGATGGTTAAGTCTACAGACTCTTGGATCAAAGAGAACTGAGTATAAGTCTAGACCATCATTTACTAACTGTGTGACCATGGGCAAGTTATATAACCTCTCCAAGGTTTCCCTTCTTTATCTACAGAATGGTTATAAAGTAGCAAAAAATTCATAAAGTCATGGTAAGGAGTATATAAGGTAATTCATATAAAGTGTTTATCAAAATACCTGATACATTAAAACCATTCAACAAATGTATATGATTATGGTAACTGGAGGGTTTAAAACAGTCTGCAAATCTTTTGACATTCTTCCCATTGAGATGTAGGATCTATGTGTCCTTCCTTTGAATCAGTCAGCCTTGCTAGGTTGCTTGTAACTATGAGAATGCAACTGAGCTGACAGTGTGATTACTGAGGCTAGGTCAGAAAAGGCCATACAGCTTTATCTGGTTCTCTTGAAACACTCACTTTAAAGCCACATAAGAAATCCAAGTACCTTGACACTGCCATGTTAGAGAGACCACATATAAGCACTCCAATCAACAGATCAGCCTTACACACACCTGACAATACCTGCTGCCAGTGTGTGAGTAAGCCATTTTGGTCAACCTTCATGACAGAAACAGGGGAGGAGTAGAATGGATGGATGTTGGGGAGGCTTTCTACCATGTCTATTATATTATTCCATTTCCTCTGGAACATTAGTAGACTTAACAAAGCTCCATGATTGGCACTTCATAAATATTTATTTAAAGAATATTTTATGCATCTTTGTTTCTTTACTAGCTCCTTTTCCTCCTTCTCTCTGGCTCTTTCCTGTCCAAAAAAAAAAAATGTTGCTACTAATTTTTGTTCACTTAATTCTTTCCACCCCACTACAAAATGTAAGTCATGTAGTCTTTCTTACCCTAAAAAAATCATTCTGTTTCTATACTCCTCAACTTACTGGTGCATTACTTCTTTTTCTTCACTGTCAGACTTCAAGAAAGTAGTATGCTCTACCTATCTTCACTGCTTCTTCACTCACTGATACTTCAGCTCCTTGTAAACTGAATTTTCTCTTATCACTCAGCCATTCTCTCAAATGTCCCAGGTATATTTCTTTGTTCCCAAATTAAGTGGCCTTCTTCTTCAGTCCTATTTTCCCACGATTTCTGTGCTTCATCTAGTGCTGCTGAAGGTCCATGCCTTTGCAAACACTTCTCTTTGTCTTGATGATACTTCTGCTTCTCTGATTGCTTTGTTCTATCTTTTTGGGGTTTTTTGTTTGTTTGTTTGTTTGTTTGTTTGTTTTATTTTTTAAACTTTACAATATTGTATTAGTTTTGCCAAATATCGAAATGAATCCACCACAGGTATACCTGTTTCCCATCCTGAACCCTCCTCCCTCCTCCCTCCCCATACCATCCCTCTGGCTTGTCCCAGTGCACCAGCCCCAAGCATCCCGTATCGTGCATCGAACCTGGACTGGTGACTTGTTTCATACATGATATTATACATGTTTCAATGCCATTCTCCCAAATCTCCCCACCCTCTCCCTCTCCCACAGAGTCCATAAGACTGATCTATACATCAGTGTCTCTTTTGCTGTCTCGTACACAGGGTTATTGTTACCATCTTTCTAAATTCCATATATATGCGTTAGTATACTGTATTGGTGATTTTCTTTCTGGCTTCCTTCACTCTGGATAATAGGCTCCAGTTTCATCCACCTCATTAGAACTGATTCAAATGTATTCTTTTTAATGGCTGAGTAATACTCCATTGTGTATATGTACCACAGCTTTCTTATCCATTCATCTGCTGATGGACATCTAGGTTGCTTCTATGTCCAGGCTATTATAAACAGTGCTGCGATGAACATTGGGGTACATGTGTCTCTTTCCCTTATGGTTTCCTCAGTGTGTATGCCCAGCAGTGGGATTGCTGGATCAACTCTCCTTTACCTTCCCTGATCTCTTCAAATGCAGATAGTCTCCAAGGTTATACCTATACCATACTTCCTTATCTTTTCTAGCTCTCAACCTCACCTGTCATAATATGCTAGATGTTTCCCAAATCACAAGTCCTTACCTCTGTTCTGTTTTCTAGTCATTAATTTGTAACTGCCAGCTGAATATTTTCACCTGTATGTTCTCTCAAAGCCAACATATCAAAAACTGTCCATATTATTTAAATGCTTTCTTCTCTGCAATCACTCTCTTTTTCAGTTTAACTTGATTGAGGCTTTTGATAGCTAGGTCGAAGATCTATCTTGGTAAATGTCATATTGCACTTGAAATTATGAGGGTATTTCAAATATCTTTTGATATTGATTTCTAACATAATTCCACAGTGATAAAGAGAACAGACTCTGTAGGATTTCAATACCTTTAGACCATGAGATGTTTGCACCTTCTTTTATACCTTTGGATATGTTACCGTGTCTCCTAGTTTACAGTCCATGGACACTTGAATAGAATTTGTATCCTACTGTTGTGTGAAAACTGAATAAATCTTAATGATATTGAATTGGTTCACAGTGCTTTTCAGGTCTACTATATCCTGAAAGTGAGTGAAAATGAAAGCCACTCAGTCATGTCTGACTCTTTGCGACCCCATGGACTGTAGTCCATGGAATTCTCCAGGCCAGAATACTGGAGTGGGTAGACTTTCCCTTCTCCAGGGGATCTTTACTTCTCTGTACATTCATTCTATTAATTTTTGAGAGTTTGATTTTGAAACTCCAACTAAAAATCTTAATTTATCTACTTAAAAATTGTAACATATAGTAGAACTATATGTAACCTTACTGTGTATTTTCCAAGTCTCCTTTAAATGTGTTACCATACTTTTATAATTAAAAAAAATTTTTTTAAGCTGTCCATATACTCTTCCTTGCCCACCTTCTGGTCTGTGCTAATCTCTGAATGATGTTACCATTCTCTTAGTCATATAGATTCAAAGCTTATGAGAGTCTTTGACTTCTCCCTTTGTTTACTCACCATAGCTTCAGTTTTCCCTACTGGAACTGCTCAGAGAAACTGTCAGCTCTGTAAAGGACAGGACCATAGTATGCTTATTTTTCCGGTTTCCAGTTCCTAGAATAATATCTGGTAGATACATAGCAGGTAGTGTTGATCTAATGGATGACTGATTTTCTTATTGATTTTATCTGTGTAATACCCCTGTGATTGGTATTATTTTTTTAACTTTAATTATCACTGTTTTTATTCTAGTTCAGGTCTCTGTCATCTTTGATTTGGTCTCCTGCAATGATCTCTTAATTACTTTGTCTCCTTTTTTGTAATTTACTGTATATATTATTTTATATATACTTTCTAAACTACAGACCTAGTTATATCATCACACTCCTTAAAAACTTTAGTGACTCCTTATTTCCAAACCTAATAAAAGTTGCCCAGTTTGATTTTCAAGGTCTTCCACGATTTAACCTTAAATAATCTTCCAACCTTCATGTTCTTTTCTTCTTTATTTTTTAAGTAAATAAAAAAGTCAGAATCATATAGTATTACAAAGAGAAAGGAAGAGACAGAGAAAGAAAGAAAGAGGGAGAGAGGGGAGGAGGGGAAAAGAAATGAAGGAAAGAAATCAAGGAAAAAGTATACCATCCTAGCCATAGCAAAAAAGGAGGAGGTTTCTTGGAGACTGAAAGAATGATAAAAAGAGAGGGGGAGGCAAAAGACAGCATTTATGCCAGCTATTTACTTAGACAAACTTAGTACCGTTTTAATTTAGATACAAAGAGACATATTCTCATATTCTGGCTCTTTAAAAAAGTTCTTCCAGATGGTCTCACCTCCCTAGAGTGACAGCACCCAGTGTAGCCTTACACATATTGGGAATTCAATTAAACACTGCTGACCATCTGATTGAGAATTCAGAGTCTGGAGTAGCTGACTCAATACAAACATATGGCTTAGTCTCCATCAAAGGAAAAATCAAGTCATTGTATTCACTTCTCCAATGCTGCATCTCCTTTGCAATGTGGGAGAAAACAGAAGTGAACTAATAAAAATAGACCATGTAAAGAAGATTAGGGAACAAACTGTAGAATACAAAATTTCTCTAATTTTATCATAAAATCAGTATTCTCCAGCTAATCAACACTGAAATATTTCTTAATTCAATTAAATCAATGCTTACTGAGTACTACTTCAGAATATTTAAAATGAAGAAGGCACAATCAGAGCTCACGCTGCAAAAAGAGAAGCACAGGAATGATTATAATGTGAGGTTGAATGATTAAGTATGGAAAGTGAAAAAAGGGAAGAAAACAATATTAAAACATTTTAACCCTATAAAGAACCATATGAAATATTCATAGATAGCAAAACAAAGGTTCAGACAGGATAAAAACATTTATCAAGGTCATATAGCAAGTATACAGTAGGGTATAGATTCAAATTCAGGACTGTGCATGCATGGTAAGTCACTTCAGTTGTGTCCGACTCTTTGCAACCCTATGGACTGTAGCCCGCCAGGCTCCTATGTCCATGGGATTCTCCAGACAAGAATGCTGGAGAGAGTTGCCATGCCCCCCTCCAGGGGATCTTTCCAACCCAGGGATTGAGCCAGCATCTCTTACATCTCCTGCATCGGCAAGTGGCTTCTTCACCACTTGTGCCACCTGGGAAGCCACTAAATTCAGCACTACCTGACCCCAAAATTCAATCTCTCCCAAAGGACAGATAAATCATCTCTGGTTGGCTAGTTGGATGGAGGTTTGGAGGCTGGTAGAGATAAACAAGGAACAGTTTCTTAGGAAGGCAGCTGTTTCAGGTAGCACCTGGAAAGATACAAACAATTTTGAAAAGCTAAGATGCTAAGGAAGGAGAACAATTCCAGGGGAAACAGCTAAGGCACAGAAATAGGGTCAATATTTGGAGAATGTATTTACTTAGTTACTTGGTTCAGATAATCTATAGCACAAACTCTTTACAAATAAATATTAAATTGGATACACTTTTCAGGGCCAAATATTGAGGTTAAGTGATTATGACATTGATCCAGGCCAAAGTCTAAACTAGTATCTCAGCAGTTAAAAAGGAGAGAGGGGACTGATTTGACAGGCAATATGCAAAATTACTCTATATTTACTCCACATTTAAGGGAGGAAAAGGCAGGGAAGTTCAATAAATGAGCTTGAATTAGGAAGGGAAAACTATCCCTGTCCCACCCCTCTTTACCCTCATAGGCAAACTGGCCCACAGGCAATACCTATCTCACCTGCTGTTTTTATAAATAAAATTCTATTGGAACACAGCCATGTCCAGTCATTCATGAATCATTAATAACTGCTTTCACCTTACAACAGCAAAAAACCATACAGTCAATTAAAATCTAAAGCATTAACTTTCTAGCTCTAGCCCCATACTTTATAAGCCACTGTTCCAACTCTTTCAGCAGTTTGTTCTGGTCTAAATATGAAGCGTATAAAGCTATTTCTTAATTGATCAATTTCTAAGATTATCATTTTAATTCATATCACAGTAGAAATACATATTTAAAACAGTAATCAATCTTTAAAACATCACTATGATTTTCTTCATTATTGAGCCTAGCAATGAAATGTGACTGTTTTCATACTGCTAAGTCACTTCAGTCATGCCCAACTCTCTGTGTATCCTGCATTGGCAGGTGGTTTCTTAATCACTATCGCCACCTGGGAAGTCCAATTGTTTTCATATTTATAAAAATGTCTTTCTGAAGTTAATAATTATCACTTCCATCATTTACCTATCACTATTTTATTCCAAATCCAACACGTTTGTCAACTGTCAATTTTTTTTTCAAATGTTCAAACATACCAAATACTTCATTGTTCCTCTCAAAACCTTCCACAGTCCTCCATCCTTTCTTCCAATCTAGACCAGTTGCTCTCTAAGCTAAATGAAGTTATTTTCATAGAACCTCTTTTCTTTGCCCTCCTATATTGAATTCTTTGTTTTCTTCATTCTGTGTCTTTTTCTTTATTGATTTCCTTCTTTGTTTTATGCAAGCTAAACCTTCAGAAGCTTTCTATGAAAGGACACATAAGACATAAATGCTTTAATCCTTCTATGTCTCAGCACTTCTTTATTCCACCCTCATATCTAATCAATAGTTTGGCTGAATAAAGAAACAAAGCTGAAAATTATTTTCCCTCATAATTCTAAAAGCTTTGCACCCTTGTCTTTTACAATCCACTGTTGCTCTTAAAAGTCTGATGTTATTCTGATTTCTATTCTTCTCTATGTGACTTCCTTCTGTTTTCATTTTACTTTATATATCCTCCACAAAGCTTCCAGGATTTTACTTTAATCCATGATGTCCTTAAATTTTAGCATGATATAGCTTCATAGTCTTTTCTCATTAATTATGCTAGAAACTTGGCGGGTGGGAGAGTGCTTTTCAGACTACAAACTTTAATCCTCCAGTACGAGGAAATTTTCTTGTAATATTTCTTTGATAATTTCCTTCAGGCCTTATTTTTGTTCTCTATTTGTATCATTATCCATGGCCACAATAATGATGCCTAACAAAGCATCCTAAATTTCAGTGGCTTAAAATAATATCCATTTATAAACGTTCTGGATTCTACCAGTCAGCTAGGCAGTGCCACTGATCTTGGCTGGGTTTGTTTAGACAGTTCTTTCTGGTCTTGGCTGGGCAAGAAATTTTGTGGTGGCCTGGGCATTAGCAGAATTAAAATGGCATTGCTAAGATTAGGTCTGTTCCATGAGCCTCATCCTCTAGCAGGGCAGCTCAGGCAGTTCTCATGATAATCACAGAGGTTTTAGACAGGAAGCAGAAATGTATTTTAAGCTTCCATATCAAATTTTCTACTCCTCATTGACCAAATTAAGTCACAGAATCAAGTACAAAGCAAGTGTCAGAGAGTACAACCAAACAGCCTGGATACATGGATTCATATATAGAATTCCTATTAGTTAGATCTCAAGTATGCTGGATTGATCTAATTTTCTATCCTCCTGGCCTCCAATGTCTAGCACAGTACTTAATATTTTGATGACTTTAATAACTTGGAACTCAGTCAATCTACATGTATGTTCTCTGTAATCCAAGCTATAGGCTTTTGGTTCATGTTTTTTTCAGTGATCATGTAATGAGCTCTTAAAACCCATAAATGGCTATTCTAGAAACAGGCAGCAGCCTCGAAGGTGACTACAAAAAGAAGATGTTAAATGTCAGGTCTCTAGAGTTAGACAGGGGAAGGCCTTTTAAAGGCTGCTCTGATGTACAGAGTCAAACCATATTGTTCCCCCTGGGGGGCAGGGAGCAACAGATGATTAAGATTGGTCAGGGTGGGTTGGAAAGAGGACTGTGTAGAGATCCAAGTCCAGAAAACAAGAGATTAAAGTCTCCCCCATTTTCAATGGTGAAAAACATGCCAAGAAGTCTGGGAACCAAATGGGGGCAACAGTGTCTGAGGTGTCAAACGTCAGGAAGGAGTTAAGGACCTGCAAGCCAGTATATTACAGCATTGTTGGGAAAAAGGGCAAAGTCTCAATGGTGAAGGCAAAGAGCCTGGGAACATAGTAGGTCAAAGAACAGAAGAGAGAGTGAGTTGGAGCCTAAGGCAGGTTTCACTTGATGGTTGAACTATTTGCCACAAGGCTTAGAATATGAGTGAAGTATTTTTCAACTGGATTTCTCAGCCTTGGCATTACTGACATTTTGGGCCATATAAGTCTTTGTTGCGGGTGGGGCACAGCTGAACTTTGCACTGTGGGATTGCTGCATCCTTAGCCTATGTCCACTAGATGCCCAAAAAATGCCTTCAGACATTGCTGAGTGGCCCCCCCAGGCACAAAATCACTCCTGGTTGAGAACAAATGTTTTACCTGGTTGAATCAAGTGGCTACTTTTGACTAAAGAAAGGGTGAGGGGGAACATTGATTATAAGTGACCGTATTAAGACACTTGCTCCTTGGAATAAAAGCTATGACAAACCTAGACAGTATATTCAAAGCAGAAAGATCACTTTGCTGACAAAGGTCTGTACAGTCAAAGCCATGGTTTTTCCAGTAGTCACGTATGGATGTGAGAGCTGGACCGTAAAGAAGCCAAAGCTGAGCACCGAAGAATTGATGCTTATGAACTGTGGTTCTGGGGAAGACTCTTAACAGTCTCTTGGACAGCAAGGATATCAAACCAGTCAATCCTAAAGGAAATCAACCCTAAATATTCATTGGAAGGACTAATGCTGAAGATGAAGCTCAAGTACATTGGAGCTGATGTGAAGAGCTGACTCATCAGAAAAGACACTGATGCTAGGAAATATTTAAGGCAGAAGGAGAAGGGGGAGACAGAGGATGAAATGGTTGGATGGCATTATCAACTCAATGGACATGAGTTTGAGGAAACTTGGAGAGATGGTTAAGGACAGAGAAGCCTGGCGTGGGGCAGTCCATTGGGTTGCAAAGAGTCATACACAACTGAATGACTAAACAACAACAAATGTAAATGTTACATCTTTTTGTGTGAATTCCAAAAGGAACCAGGACCAAAGGTAACCTAAGATGAACACAGACCAAGAAGCAGCCTTGTATTTGCAAGTGCATGGAAATGTGAATGATTTTAAATTATAGTGAAGAAACAGTGTTTGGAGAAAGAAGATTGGAGTTGACCTAATCAATAGCTTACAACTTAATATATAAGACAGATATGTAAATAAATTATTCATAGTTAGACTGATTACAATAAGATTATCCCTATTTTATAGATCAAAAAAAGAATTCCTTCCTCAGAATTGACAGAAATAACAGTCCCAAAATAAAAGTATATAGAATGAATGAATGAGTAAATGACCAAGCGGACGGATAAATGAGAAACAAAACAGCAAACTAGTAAAGCTCTTTGGGGGTCTTAGGCAAGGTGGTACATCATGTAAATGAGAGCCTCATTATTCTACTACATCTCTTCATTTTCCTTAAATGTCATTCTCACTATAAATGCTAATTGGTTTAGCATATATAATAAATTAATCTGGTGGTAGAAGAATTCTATAATAATCCATGCTGAAAAATCTTTGCTTCTCAGCTGTGCAGATAATGAAACTTCTAAAATAGATTGAGCCCATTAGTCTGTGCATAGACCAGATTGATACTGGACTAGAGTACACCAGACAGCCTCTCCAGATGTTTACAGCCAGTTGTCCATCTGATTGGTCAGTCTTTGTGCATTATTGGTTGTTAAACAGTTTTAATGTCATGTTGGATTGGCACAGTCTCTGAATTTTAGAGCAACAGGCAGAGTTTCCAAGAAAAGAGATAACTGTACTACATTCTTTCTACCTCTAAAACTATAAAATACTAGTTATCAACTGAAATAGTACAACAGATCCAGAGTTGGACTGATTCAGCCTCTGTAACACCTTGTTAACTCATGATGACCATTCATATTTCAGTTGCCTTGAAATATCTGATGCTACGGCTGAGATTATCTCTGTTCTTCATGAGATGGAGTCATATAAAGCTGGGTTTGAACCTGAGTACCATCAGGGTCTATGTGACTGTGACTAAGATGTTTAACTTCTTTTAAGGCAGAAGTGTATATGGGACTCTAAACACATGAAAATGAGGAAAATAATATCTCATAGGTTTACTGTAAGAACTATTAAGGAAATGATAAATCTATGACTAGCACATGCTAGGTGCTCAATGAATAAAAGCCTATATTTTAATATAAATTTACTGACCACACTATCTTATAACTCTTTCCTCTTGGCTTCACCTTCTTTATATTGTTCCTCTTTATCAACTTGTCATACATTCTTTCCTTTATTCAAAGTTATGAAGAGTATACACTTGCCACTGCCTCTCCTAAAATGTCTTCAGATATCTCTGGAATTCATAGTGAAAAGTAGAAGTTAAGGTTCCAAACTGGTCTCCACCCTTAAAAATAAAACTGCTTGCTTTTGTTGTAAAGTGCCCCCCCCACCATCTCTGATAATTTTCCAGCATTGAGTAAAGAATATTTCTGGCTTTTAAGTCAAGAAGTACTGGATTTCAAATCCAACTGTGTTTCTCACTTAGTCAAGTTACTTGGTCTAGTTACTAAATTTCTGAGTCTCAATGTCCCATAAACTAACACATTTATGCCAATCAGCACAGTGCGTACAAAATAATAGGTACTCTAGCAAGTGATTTTGGAGAAGGCAATGGCACCCCACTCCAGTACTCTTGCCTGGAAAATCCCATGAACAGAAAAGCCTGGTGGGCTGCAGTCCACGGGGTCACAAAGAGTCAGACACGACTGAGCGACTTCCCTTTCATGCATTGGAGAAGGAAAGGGAAACCCACTCCAGTGCTCTTGCCCGGAGAATCCCAGGGACAGGGGAGCCTGGTGGGCTGCCATCTATGGGGTCGCACAGAGTTGGACACAACTGAAGTGACTTAGCGGCAGCAGCAGCAAGTGATTTAGTTTTTCTCTGCACTGAGGTCGCTAACCAAACCTATGTTCTCAGTCAACAATTTCTCTCAAAGATACAATCCAAAAGGATATAAAGTCTAAACTATGTGTCATTATCATGCCCTGTTCCACAACTATTCACTCATTTACTTATTCAACAATTTTCTAAATGCCTTGTGGTTCTAGGAATAATACAATATTTACATAGCACTTTAAAAGATAACTAAGCCAAGGTTTCAGAACTGAAGCAGCTCAGGGTCTAGTGGGAAGGCAAATATGCAAACCAACAATTACAATGCAGTATTCTAAGTGCTAAAAATAGAGATGCGTACAAGGTGCCCAGATGCATAAAAGAGAGATCAGGCAAAGCTTCCCAGAAGAGATGATTATGCTGGAATTGAGTCTAGGAAGATGAACAGGGCTTCGCTGAGCACAAAAGGGAGAGATGGGTATTCCAGGGAGAATAACAATGGAAAGTGCATGATGCCTGCTGACAACGCCAAGTACAGGAATCAGATATGATTGGAAGATGCTATTGCAGAGGACTGGTGGAAAATGAGGCAGGTTGGAAGGAGCCAAATCACAAAAAGTCTCAAATAATATGCCAGAGAGTTTGGACTTTATTCTTTAAGCAATGGAGAATCATTGATTTCTAAGTCAGAGAATAACATGTTTTAAAACAATTCCTCTAATGGCAGAGGAAGGAAAGCGGAGGGAGGGCTGACACTGAAAGTGGTGATAACGAATGGATGCAAGCAGAAAGAGAAAGTGTCAAGGATGGCTCTAGGGTTTCTAGTTTAGACAAATGGTGCATGGTGGTTCCACTGACAAAAAGGACCCAGACGTGGCAGAGCAGAACTGTGGGTAAAGATAATGAAATTTTGGAGTTTCATACCTCTATTGAGGAGGAGATGTTCAAAACATCATTGGGAACAACACGTCTGAAGTACAATAGAGAGGACTAAAATAGAGATTTATGATTTATGATCGATATTTGTGAGAAATAATTTTTAAAATCAAGGTACATGATTTTTAAAAGAAATGTAATTTGTTTAAGCCTCTCTAGACTTCAAATAAAAAGATTATAAATTAAAAACTTTAAATTACTGTCTATTCCACATATATTAAATTTTAACATAAAAAACATAAAAAGACATCAACATATTAATGAAAACAATAAACTCTTACCAAAGATAAGTATTTTATATTAATTTATCACTTTTTTAAGCAGTCTACTAATAAAGACATTCTCCTTACCTATAAAGTTAATATAGCTCTAAAATAATGTTTTCATGGCAAAAAAAAATAAAGCATGCTTCATCTTCTGAATAATCAAGTATGTTTAATTTCCTGAGTAAATATTACTCATACTTGACACTGAACAGAGTCCAAATTCACTGAAGGAGCTAAGAAATTTCTAAAATCCTAGCAGCAATAAGCCTCACCCAGAGAATATAGTCAAGAGCTTATTATAAAGAACTAAAAGTCAGTGTCATACCAAAATTTTAAGTAACACCGTGCAACCCTCTACTTAATAAATTATTTCAAAATCAGGTCACAATTGACACTATCTCAGGCAGACGGGAGAGAGCAGATAAGCAGAGAAAATTTCCTTTTCTCTACTGAAGCATGTCCACCAACTGTCATATCTGGAAAACAGCCAAAATGAGCACTTTATTTGCAAAAAACCAGGAGACTCAAAATATTGGCAAAATGTGTAGTTATAAAATATGGAATTGTAGAGAATTCTATTAAGAGTCTCATTTATGGATATTTGGAAACATTTCTAAGACATAGATTACAAGCATAAGTCCATCCATGTAACAAGCCCTAAAAGCCAAAGGTAGAGCCCCATGAATCCCTGGGGATAATCTTTACCCTTTTCTTTCAGACTATGGACATCTAGCCAGGGTTAAGGTCCCCTTATATACTTCCAAGCCAGATACCTGCCTCATAGGTGTCTACCTGAATTAGCCACATGAATTACCTTGGGAAACCATGGTCAAACTATGTCTCTTTCTCTTAACCTTCTTTTCCTGATGTTTCTTAATCCTTCTATTCTTTCTTTGTCATGGAGCATTTTCTAATTTCCTTACTACAGGGTTTACCAGAGAAAGCTGACACAGCTGAGAGTTTGCTGAAAAAAAACAGCTGAACCATTAACAACGCAGAGAGAAAAGAGGAAGGAAAAACAGAAATGTTAACAACTGAGAGGAAAAGCCTGGACTTTGTTCAAATCTGTGTAAACTTATAACTCTAGATTAATGTTCTCAATTCAGATCAGGGGCCATGGGCAACTAAGAGTCACAAGGGTTTTCTAAATGGACTTCTCACTGACTTAAATACATATTAGCACAGGGAACTCCGCTCAATGTCATGTGACAGCCTGGATGGGAGGGGAGTTTGGGGGAGAATGGATACATGTATATGTATGGCTGAGTCCCTTTTTTATCCACCTGAAACTATCACAACATTGTTAATCAGCTATACTCCAATACAAAATAAAAAGTTTAAAAAAATAGGATACATATTTTAAAATGTAATACTAGGAGCCAGGATAATGTTCACAGCTAACAACCAGGGAAAAGAGAATGACAGACGATCATTTTGAGAACCTTTACTTTAGAAACTCCCTGGAAGTTATAACATTGCTACTAACACCACTGTCATCTTAGACAAGATAACAAGCCCAATTGTGTCACACAGTATTCTGGCTCTTTAAGTAAGTGAGGGACAAATAACAGAGAGCAAATGGGAAAGGTAAAGTGAAGAAAGACTTCTGGTTTGGATGTATTCCCTCAAGAAGTTCACAAAATAGTCAAGGAAATAAATTTTTTTCTGCATGACCTTTTTCTGAGATCTTGTCCCCTTTCTCCCACTCCCAAGCATGAGGTTGAGCCCGAAGAGATCCAGCAGCCTCTAGTATATACTATATGTTCCTGTCCCACTGATCCTTGCTGCCTTGACTCCTGGTCTTTCCAGCTCCTGGCAGCTCAACTTCTTGATTCTAAGAGTTCTATACAGTTGTATAAATTCCTATTTCCATCTAAAGAGCAAGCAAGCAAGACTTCTGAGGAAGGTTACATTAGATATGGATCTTATAGTCTTTTCCTCAACTACTTTCTGTCAGAGAAACAATATATGGATTACATTGCTGACAATATAATTTCAATCCCAGATTCAAGTTTTGGAAGCATTCTGAAGGGAATCGGGAAGAAGTTGGAGAGCTAATCTGTGTAGTCACACATTCTGCTAACATATGTCACAAAGTTCAAGAACCATCTCTATGGAAGCCCAAAGATTCCATAAAAATAGAAATCCAAGATACAAAATACTATGAAAAGATAATATGGTATTAGAGGTGTACTGATGGTAAGAAAAGATAAGAAAAGAGTAGGAGTGATGATCTCTTGAGATTGCTATAATGTGTATTATCTTCCACTTCAAGTATGTTGTTTAAATCCAGACTTGTTTGGTTCTGTTATTTGGTAGTAAAACCAAAATTCTAATCATCTTTCCATTAAACTTGTTTTCCCAGACCTAGAAAAGGAGGGCAGCAATTGATAACACTGCCTGCTGCTTAGTTTTTCTTGGATTTGGCATGAAAAGCTGAATGGTCTTTTAAAGTACAGACTATAACTGCAGTGAATTATTTCTGAAGTTTTCCGAACTCTCTCTTCCCACTTTTAACAAAGAGAGTATTTTTCAGCTATATCAAATGCTTATTAAAGAGCTTCCTGGAAGTTTCTTTGCTTAGATTTGTTTCAAGGAATTATGGAATCCTGGTAATATTCAAAGTCTAGGAGATTCCCAGTACTAATTACCTACTGTCTTGGTTCATTTGCATCAATAATCATTTTTAGAAGAACTGTACAGATTTACCATATTTTTAAATATGTTTGGTCAATTTCCTAACATAATATTTTGTGACATCTTAAAAATCATAATGAGAAATATCATATAACAAGAAAAACCTACTTGCTGAAATCCTTATCTCTATCAAATTCTGCAAACTCAACTCCCTCAGCAAATGACAGTTACTATCTCAGTGCTTTTATAACTCTTTTTTTCTGCATTATCATCATCTTACTGAAATTCCTGAGAATGCACTTTGCTGACAATTATGATAGAGACTTTCAGCTAAACAGAGCAAAAAATATATAAAGATTTTCTGTCTCCTAGTCAATCTGGACGCCTACTACATATCCACAACAATACACATGAAAGAAGAGCTCATAAAAAATGCAAAGCACTGACCAGCTGATCAAATTATCATCATCTATCCTCCAAAATGCAAGGAGAAATAGTGTCCAGGAAACTGCCACACAGTACTCAAGCTTTAGTCATAATCTCCACGTTACCTAGAATTCTTACATGCCCACAGCCTGATTTTCTTCCAACACAAGGCTACAGACACTGCTGACTTGGAGAGATTAGCAGTAGTAGTAGTAGAAGCAGCAGCAGCAGCAACAACATTAATAGTATCATCATCGATTTTTTTAAAAAGAGCATTATGTTATTCTCCTCTTCCACTTCCTCTTCCACTCTCCTCTTTTTCTTCCTCATCATTTCCCTTCTCTTCTTAAACAATTTAGTCCCTAGAGCCATTAAGTAAGGCAGAGAAAAGTAGGCATCTAGATCAGAAGAAAGAGAGAAGTTGCAGTGGCCTACAGTGAAGCAACAGAGCCCAAGCCAGGGGAGAAGCATGTTCATATTGGGGACAGCTGACTGTGGGGTGTCAGAGCTTAAGCAAGCTGAAGAGGGTATCCCCAAGGAGGAGTGGATAATGTGAGAGGGTCAGAGACCAAATAGGATGAAAAAGGTGTCCTTGTGGCAATGGCAGAGGGAAACATCCTGATGAGGGGTGTCAGAGTCCAGAGTGAAGACTATATTCATATACAAGGGTCACACTCAGTGCAGGGGGATTAAGCCCTAAGAAGAATAAAAAAGTTATCTTTCTGTAGAGGCCAACTGGCAGGAGTCAGAGCCTGAAAAGGACAAGAGGCTTTCTGTGTAAAAGGCAGTCTAAAATGGGTGGCAGAGCCTATGCAGGGCAAGAAAGACAATGACACTGGAAGGGTATCACAACAGAGAAGAGGACTGGTTACATACGGAGAGTTTATCAAATATGTATACATATTAAAGAAACATGAGGCCAAGGTTTTCACTATCTGAAAATGGAAGTTATAAACACAGGAAGGGAGACTCTAAAATGAATCCTGCCTGTGGAGTTGGACTAGAATTAGACATATCATTGTAAACTCATGGATTACGATAAATATATAGATGAAAATGTGTGTATCTTTGTATGTGAATTTTTTCTCACTCCTTTGCTGAGATAATCTGAGACAGGAGACACTCCAAAAGCAATGAGCATACCTAGCACCCAAAATCTATCTTCTAATTACCTGTCGTTCTATTGTACTTCACTTTATTGCACTTTGCAGACACTAGAATTTTTACAAATTGAAGACATGTGACAGCCGTGTATCAAGCAAGTCTATCAGTGCCATTTTTCCAACAGCACTGGCTCAGCTCATGTCTTTGTGTCACAATTCTATAATTCTTACAATATTTCAAACATTATTATATTTCTTATGGTGATCTGTGATCAACGAATTCTGAAGTTACTACTGAAAATGTTTTGAGGTGCCATGAACCATGCGGCAAACTAAACAGATAAATCTTGTGTATGTTCTGACTGCTTCACTGACTGGCCATTCCCATCTCTCCCTCTCCTTGGGTCTCCCTATTCTCTGAGACACAACAATCTTGAAATTAGGCCAACCAATAACACTAGAATGGCCTCTAAGTGTTCAAGTGAAATGAAGAGTCACACATCTTTTACTTTATTTTTTTAATTTTTTTTCCAAAGGAGCATTTTTTTTAATTTTTTATTTTATTTATTTTTTTTACTTTACAATATTGTATTGGTTTTGCCACACATCAGCATGTATCCGCCACGGGAGTACATGTGTTCCCCATCCTGAACCCCCCTCCCACCTCCCTCCCCATACCATCCCTCTGGGTCATCTCAGTGCACCAGCCCCAAGCTTCCTGTATCCTGCATCGAACCTGGACTGGCGATGATTAAGTTTAGTGAAAAGCTTCAGTTCAGTTCAGTTCAGTCACTGAGTCGTGTCCGGCTCTTTGCGACACCATGAATTGCAGCATGTCAGGCCTCCCTGTCCATCACCAACTCCCAGAGTTCACTCAAACTCACATCCATCAAGTTAGTGATGCCATCCAGCCATCTCATCCTCTGTTGTCCCATTTTCCTCCTGCCCACAATCCCTCCCAGCATCAGAGTCTTTTCCAATGAGTCAACTCTTCACATGAGGTGGCCAAAGTACCGGAGTTTCAGCTTTAGCACCATTCCTTCCAAAGAACACCCAGGACTGATCTCCTTTAGAATGGACTGGTTGGATCTCCTTGCAGTCCAAGGGACTCTCAAGAGTCTTCTCCAACACCACAGTTCAAAAGCATCAATTCTTTGCCACTCACCTTTCTTCATAGTCCAACTTTCACATCCATACATGACCATAGGAAAAACCACAGCCTTGACTAAACGAACCTTTGTTGGCAAAGTGATGTCTCTGCTTTTCAATATGCTATCTAGGTTGGTCATAACTTTCCTTCCAAGGAGTAAGTATCTTTTAATTTCATGGCTGCAGTCACCATCTGCAGTGATTTTGGAGCCCAAAAAAATAAAGTCCGACACTGTTTCCACTGTTTCCCCATCTATTTCCCATGAAGTGATGGGACCAGATGCCATGATCTTTGTTTTCTGAATGTTGAGCTTTAAGCCAACTTTTTCACTCTCCTCTTTCACTTTCATCAAGAGGCTTTTTAGTTCCTCTTCACTTTCTGCCATAAGGGTGGTGTCATCTGCATATCTGAGGTTATTGATATTTCTCCCAGCAATCTTGATTCCAGCCTGTGCTTCATCCAGCCCATTGTTTCTCATGATGTACTATGCCTTGACATACTCCTTTTCCTATTTGGAACCAGTCTGTTGTTCCATGTCCAGTTCTAACTGTTGCTTCCTGACCTGCATATAGGTTTCTCAAGAGGCAGGTCAGGTGGTCTGGTATTCCCATCTGTTTCAGAATTTTCCACAGTTTATCATGATCCACACAGTCAAAGGCTTTGGCATAGTCAATAAAGTAGAAATAGATGTTTTTCTGGAACGCTCTTGCTTTTACCATGATCCAGCGGATTGTTGGCAATTTGATTTCTGGTTCCTCTGCCCTTTCTAAAACCAGCTTGAACATCTGGAAGTTCACGGTTCATGTATTGCTGAAGCCTGGCTTGGAGAATTTTGAGCATTACTTTACTAGCACGTGAGATGAGTGCAATTGTGCGGTAGTTTGAGCATTCTTTGGCATTGCCTTTCTTTGGGATTGGAATGAAAACTGACCTTTTCCAGTCCTGTGGCCACTGCTGCGTTTTCCAAATTTGCTGGCATATTCAGTGCAGCACTTTCATAGCATCATCTTTCAGGATTTGAAACAGTTCAACTGGAATTCCATCACCTCCACTAGCTTTGTTCATAGTGATGCTTTCTAAGGCCCACTTGACTTCACATTCCAAGATGTCTGGCTCTAGGTGAGTGATCACACCATCGTGATTATCTTGGTTGTGAAGATCTTTTTTATACAGTTCTTCTGTGTATTCTTGCCATCTCTTCTTAATATCTTCTGCTTCTGTTAGGTCCATACCATTTCTGTCCTTTATCAAGCCCATCTTTGCATGAAATGTTCCTTTGGTATCTCTAATTTTCTTGAAGAGATCTCTAGTCTTCCCCATTCTGTTGTTTTCCTCTATTTCTTTGCATTGATCACTGAGGAAGGCTTTCTTATCTCTTCTTGCTATTCTTTGGAACTCTGCATTCAGATGTTTATATCTTTCCTTTTCTCTTTTGCTTTTTGCTTCTCTTCTTTTCACAGCTATTTGTAAGGCCTCCCCAGACAGCCATTTTGCTTTTTTGCATTTCTTTTTCCATGGGGATGGTCCTGATCCCTGTCTCCTGTACAATGTCACGAACCTCAGTCCATAGTTCATCAGGCACTCTATCAGATCTAGTCCCTTAAATCTATTTCTCACTTCCACTATATAACCATAAGGGATTTGATTTAGGTCATACCTGAATGGTCTAGTGGTTTTCCCTACTTTCTTCAATTTAAGTCTGAATTTGGCAATAAGGAGCTCATGATCTGAGCTTAGATACGTCAAAACCTGAGATAGACTGAAAGCTAGGAATCTAAAGCCAAACAGCTAGCCAAGTTGTGAATGCCAAATAAAAATTCTTGAAGGAAATTTAAAGTTCCAGTCTAGTGAACACACAAACAATAAGAAAGCAAAACAGCCTTATCCATAATAAGAAAGTTTTAGTGATCTGGATAGATCAAATGAGCCACAACATTTGCTTAAACCAAAGCCTAATCCAGAGCAAGAAAAGGCTGAGAGAGAGGTGAGAAAACTGCAGAAGAAAAGTCTGAAGCCAGCAGAAGTTGGTTCATGAGGTTTAAGGAAAGAAGCCATCTTCATCACATAAAAGTGCAAGATGAAGCAGCAAGTGCTAATGCAGAAGCTGTAGCAAGTTACCCAGAAAATCTAACTGAGATAACTAATGAAAGTGACTACACTACACAACAGATTTTTTTTTTGTAAATTAATTATTTTAATTGGAGGCTAATTGCTATACAATATTACAGTGGTCTTTGCCATACATTCACATGAATCAGCCATGGGTGTACATGTGTCCCCCATCCTGAACCCCCCACTCACCTCCCTCCCCATCCCATCCCTCAGGGTCATCCCAGTGCACCAGTCAACAGATTTGTCAATGTAGGAAAATCTTATATTAGAAGACAATGCCATCTTAGATTTTCACAGCTAGAGAGAAGAAGTCAACATCTGACTTCAAAGCTTCAAAGGTCTGGCTGACTCTCTTGTTAGGAGCTAATGCAGCTGGTGGCTTTAAACTTAAGCCAATTGTAAATCAACTATACTTCAATTTTAAAAATAATTAAAAATAAAAATTTAGCCAATGCTCATTTACCATTCTAAAAATGCTAAGGCCCTTAAGAATTATGCTAAATCTACTCTGTCTATGCTCTGTAAATGGAACAATAAAGCCCGGATGACAGCACATCTGTTTACAATACGGTTTACTGAATATTTTAAGCCCCAGGCATACTGCTGAGGAAAAATATTCCTCTCCAAATATTACTGCTCAGTGACAAAACACCTGGTCACCCAAGAACTCTGATGGAGATACACAATGAGATTAATACTGTTTTCACACTTACTAACACAACATCCATTCTGCAGTCTACAGATTAGGGAGTAATTTCAACTTTCAAGTCTTATTATTTAAGAAATATATTTTGTAAGGCTATAGGAGGGATTGGGGGCAGGAGGAGAAGGGGACGACGGAGGATGAGATGGCTGGATGGCATCATCAACTCGATGGACTTGAGTCTGAGTGAACTCTGGGAGTTGGTGATGGACAGGGAGGCCTGGCATGCTGCAATTCATGGGGTCGCAAGGAGTTGGACACGACTGAGCGACTGAACTGAACTGATAGCTGCCATAGACAGATAGAGCTATAGACCCTGGGAAAGTCAACTGAAAACCTTCTGGAAAGGATTCACTCTTCTGGATGCCATTAAGAACATTCTTGATTCATGGGAAGAAGTCAAAATATCAACTGGAATAGGAATTTGGAAGAATTTGAATTCCAACCCTCATAGATTACTGAAGGATTCAAGACTCCAGGGAAGGAAGTAACTACAGATGTGGCAGAAATGGCAACAGAACTAGATAGGGAAGTGGAGCCTGAAGATGTGACTGAATTGCTGTAATCTACCTTGAACAGATGAGGAATTGCTTCTCATGGAACAGAAAATAAAGTAGTTCTTGAGACAGAATCTACTCCTGGTTAAAATGCTTTGAAGACTGTTGAAACTACAACAGAGGATTTAGAATATTACACAAACATAGTTGCTAAAGAAGCCACAGGTTTTGAAAAGACTGACTCCAGTTTTGAAAGAAGCTCTATTGTGGGTAAAATACAAAATAGTATTGCATGCTACAGAAAAATTATTCATGAAAGGAAGAGTCACTTGATGTGGCAAACTTCATTTTATTATTTTAGGAAATTGCCATAGCCACCCCAACCTTCAGCAACCGCCACCCTGATCAGTCAGCAGTCATCAACATCAAAGCAAGACCCTCCTCCACCAGCAAAAAGATTACAACTTGCTGTAGGCTTAGATGCTGTTTAGCACTTTTAGCAATAAAATATTTTTAAATAAATGTATGTACACTGTTTTTCAGACATAATGTTATTACATACTTAACACACTATATAGTATACTGTAAACATAACTTATATATGCATTGGAAAACCAACAAATTCACATTACTGTAGTGATCCGGAACTAAACCCACAGTACCTCTGAAGTATGCCTGTAAATAAACGAATAAAAGAAAGATTGATGAAGAATAGGATATTCACATAGTTTAAAGATATCTCCCCACAAAACAGTTTTTACAAAGGGAAAATGAATAATTGTATATACAAAAGTCTGAAAGACACTAGCATAAGCAAATGATTAAAGAAAACATTATCAGTAATACAATGAAATCAAAATCATATACCATCTGATAGGATGCAATGAAAAGAACACACCATCCCTCTGTGAAATTCTTACCAAAATGTATAAGAAAACATCAGGAAAGCCAAAATTGAGACTCATTTTATAAAATAATTGGCCTATGGTCATCGAAAAATATCAAGGTCATAAAAGTCAAGGAAAGACTGGGAAACTGTACCCTAGTGAAGAAGATTAAAGAGGTATTACAACTAAATGTAACGGGTGATTTTGAATTGGATTCCAAGTGATGCATGCAAGTGGCACAACTGCCAAAACCTGAGTGGGGGGCAGTGGTTATTTCCTGATTTAGTGGATATATTCTGGTCATGAGCTTTCCAGGTGCCATAAGTGATTTTTTAAAAAAAACCCACCTGCCAAAGCAGGAGACTCAACAGACGTGGTTTGATCGCTTAGTTGGGAAGATTCCCTGGAGCAGGAAATGGCAACCCATTCCAGTATTCTTGCCTGGAAAATTCCATGGACAGAGGAGCTTGGCGGGCTACAGTCCATTAGGCCACAAGAGTGGAACATGACTGAGCAACTGAGCACACTGTGATTGTATATGGAAATATCCTTGTCTTTAGGAAATAACTAAATACAAACTAAGGGATTTTTGGGTACCAGTACATTAGGCTGGCAAGTTACTCTCAAATGATCCAGAAAAAAAATAATTATTTGAATTATACTTCCAGATTTTCTACAAGTGTTTGATTATTTTAAAAGTTTTTAAAGAAAAATATTTGAGAGTATATAGTTCTATCTTCAGCCATTAAAGAATTACTTAAACCTTATTTATGATCAGATTTAGATCATACACTGATATGCAATGGAAAATGGGAGCCCAATGTTGACACTGGGCTAATCCAAAGAAAAAGCTGAATTTATTCAGACCTTAGTAAAATTAGATACTACAATATAGTCAGCTGTGGTCATATGCATGCAATTTCTGTAAGGGCCTAAAAAAAGTCTATTTTTTACCTTCCAAAGCACCACTATCACACTAAATACATAGTACACACTCTCAAAATATTTGTCGATGAAGTTTTAAAAAGAAAGATAAGGAACATATTAATGATAGGCTTATTAAAAACCCATTAACAACATAGATTACAGCAGAGTATATACAACTCCAGGTTCCCTGGTGGCTCATTGGTAGAGAATCCACCTGCCAATGCAGGAGACGTGGATTCAATCTGTGGGTCAGGATGATCCCCTGGAGAAGGAAATGGCAACCCACTCTAATTTTCTTGCCTGGAAAATTCCATGGACAGAGGAGACTGGCGGGCTATAGTCCATAGGGTTACAAAGAGCCGGATATGACTGAGTGACTGAGCACATACATTTCCAACAGCAAATAATCTCCTTCTGTTGAAATTAGCTTTGTGAGAAAAGTAGAAGGTATGAACAAAGGCTAAATCTTTGGTGATCAGTATGACCCCTAAACGTAGGCAGGAAAAAGTAATCCCTATCTCTGCAATCAAGATTAGACAAATTAGCATCCTTAATAGCCTGTCTTGGTGCCTACACCATTAAAGATTCAGGCTAAGACAAAGTCCCTAAGAAGTTACATATTAAAATGTAAATATCCCAGAGTCCTCATTCAAATACAGATACTTGGAAATCTATATAATTATTCCCTGCACAGCCATTAATGTCTTAGTAATAATAATAATCATAACAAAAGAATCACTGAGCTAGGTACTTTATATAAATGATCTTTACTTCTTGCAACTCTACAAGAAAAGTATTATCATTGCAACTTTATAAATAAGGAGAAGCCCAAGCAAATAACTTGCTAAGGGCCAAGAATCCATTCAATGGCAGAGTTTTCATTCAAACTCAAGATTCAGATTTTTTCCATTATGTCTTGCTGCTTCTTTCTACTGCACCATTTACTGTTTTTGAAAATGGAGATCTAAGGCACAAAGGTATAAAATGCAATATAGGAAACTTTTTTTGGTATAGGATAAAACTGAATGAGAGTTCTGAGTTTCAGATAAAGGAATCCACAGAATGCCTCAGAACCAAGATAGGAAGAAAGGCTCTGAAAAAGGAAAGTGGTGAACAGAAAGAAGGGAGGTGAAGGTCCTGAGAATACACTGCCTTGCTTCCTTGGTTTTTCTACACAGCCTAATACTAGATTTGATGAGGTTCCTGAGTTGTTAATGAGCTCAGATTTATCAGCTTGAAAGAGAGAAATTATAAAGTTCATTAAGTGAGGACCGAAAACTTCCAGATGTTCAAGCTGGTATTAGAAAAGGCAGAGGAACCAGAGATCAAATTGCCAACATCTGCTGGATCATGGAAAAAGCAAGAGAGTTCCAGAAAAACATCTATTTCTGCTTTATTGACTATGCCAAAGCCTTTGACTGTGTGGATCACAACAAATTGGACAATTCTGAAAGTGATGGGAATACCACACCACCTGACCTGCCTCTTGAAAAACCTGTAGGCAGGTCAGGAAGCAACAGTGGGAACTGGACATGGAACAACAGACTGGTTCCAAATAGGAAAAGGAGTACATCAAGGCTGTATATCGTCACCCTGCTTATTTAACTTATATGCAGAGTACATCATGAGAAACGCTGGGCTGGATGAAGCACAAGCTGGAATCAAGATTGCCGGGAGAAATATCAATAACCTCAGATATGCAGATGACACCACTCTTATGGCAGAAAGTGAAGAGGAACTAAAAAGCCTCTTGATGAAAGTGAAAGAGGAGAGTGAAAAAGTTGGCTTAAAGCTCAACATTCAGAAAACGAAGATCATGGCATCTGGTCCCATCACTTCATGGGAAATAGATGGGGAAACAGTGGAAACAGTGTCAGACGTTATTTTGGGGGGCTCCAAAATTACTGCAGATGGTGATTGCAGCCATGAAATTAAAAGACGCTTACTCCTTGGAAGACAAGTTATGACCAACCTAGATAGCATATTGCAAAGCAGAGACATTACTTTGCCTACAAAGGTCCGTCTAGTCAAGGCTATGGTTTTTCCAGTGGTCATATATGGATGTGAGAGTTGGACTGTGAAGAAAGGTGAGTGGCAAAGAATTGATGCTTTTGAACTGTGGTGTTGGAGAAGACTCTTGAGAGTCCCTTAGACTGCAAGGAGATCCAACCAGTCTGTTCTAAAGGAGATCAGCCCTGGGATTTCTTTGGAAGGAATGATGCTAAAGCTGAAACTCCAGTACTTTGGCCACCTCATGCGAAGAGTTGACTCATTGGAAAAGACTCTGATGCTGGGAGGGATTGGAGGTAGGAGGAAAAGGGGACGACAGAGGATGAGATGGCTGGATGGCATCACCGACTCGACGGACATGAGTTTGAGTGAACTCTGGGAGTTGGTGACAGACAGGGAGGCCGGGCGTGCTGTGATTCGTAGGGGTCACAAACAGTCAGACACGACTGAGTGACTGAACTGAACTGAACTGATGGTGAATACTCAATTTTCCTTCTTTTATAGGAGGGAAAAAATAAGGAGATGTAAGTCACACCCATCTGAAGACATGGGGTAGACAAGTTATTAGACCATCTTTGAAGACAAGGAAGTACTATAACATCAAGTGCTTAATTTTGGATAAAACAATTCCACCCTGTTTAATGTGAAAATAACAACTGACAAAGGAATATTTTAAAACATCTTTAGTTCAACACTGAAATCAGTCTACTCTTATATACCATCAAGAAATAAATGTAGGAGTTCCCTGGCAGTGGTTAAGAAATCTGCTGCCAGTTCAGGACGTGGGTTCGATCCCTGGTCCAGGAATATCCTACATGCCATGGAACAACTGACCCCATACTACTGAGCCAGTGCTTTGGAGCCTGCTAGCCGCAGCTACTGAAGCCCACAGGCTTACAGCCCATGCTCTTCAACAAGAGAAGCCACCACAATGAGGCGCCCTTGCACTCTGCACTGCAACAAACAGTACCTTCCCACACCCACTTGCCACAACTGGAGAAGGCCCATGTACAGCAAGGAAGAGCCAGCACAGCCAAAATAAATCAGATCAGATCAGATCAGTCGCTCAGTTGTATCCAACTCTTTGCGACCCCATGAATCGCAGCACGCCAGGCCTCCCTGTCCATCACCAACTCCCAGAGTTCACTGAGACTCACGTCCATCAAGTCAGTGACGCCATCCAGCCATCTCATCCTCTGTTGTCCCCAAAATAAATAAATCTTATTAAAAAAAAGAAGAAGAAGAAGAAATGTAGGACTTCCCTGGTGGCCCAATCCAGGAAAGTCCATGCTTCCACTTCAGGTGACATGGGTTTGATCCCTGGTCGGGGAACTAAGACCCTGCATGTCACGCAGTACAGTAACTTAGTAAATAAAAAAAGAAACAAATGTAAAGCAAAAGAGTGCCTATAATATGAAACTGTATAATAAACAAAAGCAAAATTAATGAGAACTATGCAGGATCTGTAATACGTTGCTATGTAAGTTTGTAGAAAATATCCTTTCTATTTATCTAATGGAATCAAATTGGTATTTTCACAGCATCACTGACTTGATGGACGTGAGTTTGAGTGAACTCCGGGAGTTGGTAATGGACAGGGAGGCCTGGCGTGCTGCCATTCACGGTGTCGCAAAGAGTCGGACACAACTGAGCAACTGAACTGACTGACTGAACCAAGGATATACACTGACCCCTATGAAACAAGGAAGCAATGTGGCACAAAAAAAGATATCCGGGATCAGAAAGACCTGAATTGGAATCTTGGATCTGTCACTTACCAGCTTTGTGACATTGCGCAAGTTATTCAACTTTTCTGCTCTTTCATCCCATATATAAATATGGAGTTAATAACAAATACCTTTCAGAATAATTATTCCACTTCTAGAAATGTATGTTAAGGAACTAATCCATCCCAAACTATCCCTTCCCCTCATTCCTCCCCGCCCCCCTCACCCCTGACAGCCGTAAGTTTGTTCTCTAAGTCTGTTTCTGTTTGTAAGTTTATTTGTAGCATTTCCTTTTAGATTCCACACATAAGGGCTATCATATGATATTTCAGTCCCTTTGCTGTTCATCTGAAACTATCACAACACTAGTAACTGACTATACCCCAGTACAAATAAAAAGATGTTATGAATATCAATTCAGTTCAGTCACTCAGTCGTGTCCGACTCTTTGCGACCCCATGAATCGCAGCACACCAAGCCTTCCTGTCCATCACCAACTCCCAGAGTTCACTCAAACTCATGTCCATCGAGTCGGTGATGCCATCCAGCCATCTCATCCTCTGTCATCCCCTTCTCCTCCTGCCCCCAATCCCTCCCAGCATGAGGGTATTGTCCAATGAGTCAACTCTTCACATGAAGTGGCCAAAGTACTGGAGTTTCAGCTTCAGCATCAGTCCTTCCATGAACACCCAGGACTGATCTCCTTCAGAATGGACTGGTTGGATCTCCTTGCAATCCAAGGGACTCTCAAGAGTCTTCTCCAACACCACAGTTCAAAAGCATAGATTCATCGGCGCTCACCTTTCTTCACAGTCCAACTCTCATATCCATACATGACCACTGGAAAAACCATAGCCTTGACTAGATGAACCTTTGTTGGCAAAGTAATGTCTCTGCTTTTCAATATGCTATCTAGGTTGGTCATAACTTTCCTTCCAAGGAGTAAGCGTCTTTTAACTTCATGGCTGCAATCACCATCTGCAGTAATTTTGGAGCCCAAAAAATTAAAGTCTGACACTGTTTCCACTGTTTCCCCATCTATTTCCCATGAAGTGATGGGACCAGATGCCATGATCTTCGTTTTCTGAATGTTGAGCTTTAAGCCAACTTTTTCACTCTCCACTTTCACTTTCAAGAGGCTTTTTAGTTCCTCTTCACTTTCTGCCATAATGGTGGTGTCATCTGCATATCTGAGGTTATTGATATACCTCCCGGCAATCTTGATTCCCACTTGTGCTTCATCCAGCCCAGCGTTTCTCAAGATGTACTCTGCATAGAAGTTAAATAAGCAGGGTGACACTACATAGCCTTGACGTACTCCTTTTCCTATTTGGAACCAGTCTGTTGTTCCATGTCCAGTTCCCACTGTTGCTTCCTGACCTGCATACAGATTTCTCAAGAGGCAGGTCAGGTGGTCTGGTATTCCCATCTCTTGAAGAACTGTCCACAGTTTATTGTGATCCACACAGTCAAAGGCTTTGGCATAGTCAATAAAGCAGAAATAGATGTTTTTCTGAAACTCTCTTGCTTTTTCCATAATCCAGCAGATGTTGGCAATTTGATCTCTGGTTCCTCTGCCTTTTCTAATACCAGCTTGAACATCTGGAAGTTCATGGTTCACGTATTGCTGAAGCCTGGCTTGGAGAATTTTGAGCATTACTTTACTACCGTGTGAGATGAGTGCAATTGTGCAGTCGTTTGAGCATTCTTTGGCATTGCCTTTCTTTGGGACTGGAATGAAAACTGACCTTTTCCAGTCCTGTGGCCACTGCTGAGCTTTCCAAATTTGCTGGCATATTGAGTGCAGCACTTTCACCTTTATTAAAAAGGCAATTTGTGTAACAATGTTCATCATAATATCATTTATAAAAATAACAAGTAAACTAATCTAGTTTTAAGGGAATGTTAAGTAATGGGTATATACATCACCAGATCAGTGGTTCTCATACTTTATAGAGTACATAACAAACTAAGGAAGCTTTGTAAAATGTATATTCTTAGACCCTATACTTAAAAATTCTGAGCTAGTAAGTTTGAGATGAGAAAAGGAAATGCATTATTTTGAGCAAACAACCAGGAATAATTGTGATGGAAGGGGTCCATGAAAAGCCTGCATTAAATGGAATACTACTGTGCAATTAGAAATATGATTATGAAGACTTTATAATAACACTAAATTGTTTGATATATTTTTAAGTGAAATATTTAGGATTCAAACTGTATACTCTATCTAATAACAACCACATTAAACAGACATAGAAAAAGTTATTTTAGCAATAGGATTGGAACAATTTTTTTCTTATACTCAATTTTTTGAAACACTGTCATGCTATTATAAATGATTAAGCAACATACCAAAATTTAAAACAAAGAGCCAATGAATCTCCATGGCCTTCAGATTTAAAATTCAACTCCTAAGGGCAGTACACAAGTACTTCTATTTCCAGACTTACTTCATACCCATGCTCTATAACAAACTACTTCTAATACCCCAAATTATATATATATATTTACATTTTTATACAAATTATTAAATATACTGTTCTTTTTGCCTGAATTACCCTTCCCCAAAACTGTCAGCCTAACAAACTCCTACTCATTCAACAAGATTTAAGAATCATCTCCTCTCTGAAGTTTACCCTGACTACTCACTCCTCCAACAGATTAAAGGTATCTCCTTCTTCCTCCTGTCATTCCTGAAGCATTGTTTGAGACTTTCATTACAGCACACATTACAGTGTATTAACTCTTTGTTAATATTCTCCCATTATTTTACAAGTACTTGTTCATAATTATTCACCTTCTCCATTATGTCTCCAAAGTCTCTATGAAATTCAGAGTAACAGAACATTCTGTCACTAGCCAAAGCAAACCAACAGGAAAGACTCTGTTATACATTACACCCCCACTGGAGAGTTTACCATGCCAAAGAACATCTCAGCATAATTCCTGCAGCTCCCCTCAAACACACTCCCATTCACTCCCATGCCTTCATAATAGCAGCAAAATATTTATACAAAACAAGGATAATTCTGTAATTCAATACAGCAGTTTTTTAGTATCTTCAAAACACTAATAAACTATATTTAGCATATTTAGATGCTATATAAAACATTTCAAATGCAGATTAGTAACTACAGGTATCAAACAAGGATTCAAAGTGGCTGAATAGTAATTTGGTGGTAAAAGACAAAAAGAAAAGTTTAGTGTGGAAGAATGCTAATTGGGATGCATGGGTCAGAACTTCAAACACCTCCCCAACAATGAAACATAGGTTTTTGAAAAAAACCTATATATTGAGTAAACTTACAATATGAATTTGTTTTACTAAGAAAATGGATGTAAAAGAATTTGAATCTCAAACCATATTAGACACTGAAGCTCTTATACAATTATAGTCTATATCTTTGTCATAATAAATAAAAACACCTAAGGAATAACTTCTGGAAACAGGCAAAAAATACAAAATATGCTGATACCTAAGATGAGTATATACTATAACAGATATCCAATAAAAAGTTCTAGGGACTAATATGATAGCAATTTAAAAAGGGCTTTTCCAGCACTGCCCCTGTGCTATCCTATTTCTCTTCAATCAAATCCCTTTCCCCTTCAACAGCACTAGCCTTATAAGAAGAAAGGATAAATGACCACCTTTATCCAACCCATTCTGAAAAAATCCACTCCATCAACTCTGCCATTAGAGCTTCATAGCTTTAGTATTTTGGCCTGAAGTTTGTTTCCTCTTTTGGACAAGGAAATGGCAACCCACTCCAGTATTCTTGCCTGGAGAATCCCAGGGACAGAGGAGCCTGGTGGGCTGCCGTCTATGTGATCATATAGAGTCACATGACTGAAGCAACTTAGCAGCAGCAGCAGCAGTTGTTTCTTCTTTAAATGAAAATACTAAAAGAGCTTCCTCTTTCTAAAAGCCTTTACAGTCAATCATACTTCAGTATGAATTGTCAGCACTCACAAATAGTTGCTGGTGGTAGGGGAAGGTTAGGAAAGACACATGGACACAGAATCTGTGAGGTGAGAGGAGAAATTAACACTGACATATGCAGGAAACTAGAGATGATGAAAGCAAACTCTGTAAGCTCCAGAATTTTGAAGGTTCAATTTTTGTTCTTAATCTACTCACTATGCACAGCTCATTCCAGCTCTGCTCCTCACACAAAACCTGCAACCCTTGGAGAGGGGCAATTGACACAAAAACTAGAGGCAGGCTGAACGTGTGCTAATTTCAGTAAAGAGGCTTTCTTTCTAAAGAGAAAGAAATTTGAGCCAGAAGTGTTAGAAGAAAGGTGGTAGAGGAAACAGAAATATCAAGCAGACAGCAAGAAATGAGGTTGGCTGTTTATGTCCACAGCCATCAATCAACAGATGATCCAATTTGAGGGCGACAAGTTTACTCCGATTGTTTCAGCTCAGTTAACTAGAAGTAATTAACCGCTTTAAATAAAGCTGCTCTCACAACACAATAGAACCCAAGTAATTCTATAGCACAACTGAATCAAAATTCATTTTACAGATTCATAAGGATGTGCTGTTAAATAATAAAGTATTACCTATAAGAAACACTTTCAGAGATGAACTTTGGAGATTACAACAGAAGGAAATGAGGAAAATAAAATTTATCTTTTAACCATATATTTTGACTCATCCTCAAAAATCCCAAAACTGCAAGCCTTACCCAGGTTTAACACAAATGTAGAAGTCACTTGCTGTCCTACTGACACAAAGGAAAACTGAACTCTAAGAAGAGTTTTTAGATCTGTGTTACACAAGAAAATGCACTGGGCTGTCAACTGGCACTGTGCCTTGGGCTGCCATATGGTTTACACGACCATGTCATCACATACAAGAGAAAGAACTGGCACACAGATATGTCTTCCGGGTAAACTCCTGCTTTTTCAAACATGAGATAATCTCTCATATCAACATAAAATGAAATGACCAAAACTCATATTTCAATTAATTAAAACTATGCTGAAATATGTTTGAAATGGAAACCAAAGACACACTAAAATGCATTAAATGTTAAACAGCTTCAGATTCTGTAGGCTGAAATTAATCTTTTCTAACCCATGATTGAATTATAGTCAGCTTCCATTTCTAGTTAAACACTCAGGAACAATGTTCTATAATAGACTCTGAAAGAATTTTCCAAAATTACCTCAAATGTATAGTGAAATAAATTATTTCAGTACACTACTGAGCTAATAAAATTCTGTTTACTGTCACCTGAGAGGTTAAATTGCTAAGGTCAGTAGGCACACTACTGAATATTGTAAACTCCTGCATTAATGTCAGTGAAGACCTACTTCACTCTTCTGTGACTATAAGAAACCACTGAGATGCACTATGAATTGGGCAATGCAAAAACAGACAGGTTGAGTAGTCACCAGCTGGTTGTCCTAATTCCCTGCTACACAACATCCTCACAGTTTCGAAGAGGGAGCTGAAAACCCTGTAGTTGAGAAAGAGGTCAATACCAAAATTCTCTCTCCTCTCTCCTTACTCCCCATCATGCAGCTGGCACTGTTCACTCAGGCAGACACAGCTCGCTGAACAGAATGGTGCAATCACCGCTTCAAACATCATTACTATCTAAAATAGATAACCCACTTGCAACTTGACTATTTTTATAGATATAACATTTTCATGCAGTTTAACTGCTCTATTTGTGATTTATTCCATTTAACCAATACAGCTTCCCTGGAAGTGAGTATCGTACATTAATCTCAACAGCCATAGCTGCCCAAATAGTTGAAAATTACAATACTTTCAAGTTGCCATGAACTGAATCCTGAATCTGAAAAACTTATAAGCTGTCTGGTTTACATATCTTTGGTGACAAGATTACTTTTCCCTCAGTTCTTACTGATATACTTCTTCACATGGAGGTCTTGAGAACTGGATTCCTTATGTTTCACAAGAATTTACTAACTATACATAGTATCTGATTCTTTGAGGCATTGAGAAAATTAAGTAAATTTGAGTTATTAACAAACTTTTTTACTGCTTTATCAAAATATAAATAATTCTTAATCTAGACTAAAAAAGAAATAATTTAACACAGTTTAAATGGGACTTATTTTTGTTTAGATTAAAAGGTAATTGTGCCAAAGAGTGAAATTTTAAAAGGCTTTGCAGCTATCTCATGAAAGATATGTTAAATAAAATGAAATTTCATACATAATATGAAGGAAGAAAAGGAGAGAAGCAATTCAATTTGAGTACTCTAATGAGCTCTGATGAGTTCAGATTTTTTTTTTAAGGATGAAAGAGGGTGTAAGAGATAAAACTGAAAGCAAACACAGAAGTGAAGTATATATTTGCCGTGGAAAAAGGCTAATGTCCTTTTCAGCTAAGTTTTAAAAAAAGGAGAGAAGAAATAGAAGTTCACTGCTATGACAGCTAATATAATCTTAATCTCTGACATATTAAAACTGCAGATGGTTTACACCACAAGAGAATTCCCTAAAACATCTAACAAAACTAAGAATCTGATTCTTCCCAACTTCTATTTTGCTCTTATCCCTAGTGAGAATAATTTTCAACCCAGAAAGCATAAACAATGCTAAGATTTTACCAAAGCTCCAGAAAGACTGAGATCATAAGAGACACTTAGCCACTTCAAATGGGTTTAAGTATCCAGATTCAAAAGAATTAGAAGCAAAGGGGTACAAAGAATTTGCAACAATACTAGGCATCATTAACTGTTCGCTATCAGAAACAAGTTATAACAAAGTAGCTTAAGTTTGGTGGAATTTATAGACACACTAGGCTTCCCTGGTGGCTCAGAGGGTAAGGAATCTGCCTGCAATACAGTAGAGGTAGGTTGGATCCCTGGGTCGGGAAGATTCCTTAAGAGAAGGGAATGGCTACCCACTACATTATTCTTGCCTGGAGAATTCCATGGACAGAGGAGCCTGGTGGGCCACAGTCCATGGAGTCACAAAGAGTTGGACATGACTGAGCAACTAACACACACATACACATAGACTTCTACTACAGGGGTAGACCAAAGGAATGGAATAAACAGAACATAATGTGAATACAGAAAGGCAATAGATAAAATACCTCATAATATTCAAATAGATACATTAGAGAGAAATAACTGGTTCTATTAAGTGGCCTCAATGTTGGTAGAAAGACCATGCATAAAGATGGTCACTTTCAAATTTATACTAATTTGAAGTTCTTTAGGAGTATATCATAGTTGTTGATACCAGTTATAGAAAACATGCTTATTAAATCTACATATGATGCAGAGAAGGAAATGGCAACCCACTCCAGTGCTCTTGCCTGGAGAATCCCAGGGACGGGGGAGCCTGGTGGGATGCCGTCTATGGGGTCGCACAGAGTTGGAGACACGACTGAATTGACTTAGGAGCAGCAGCAGCAGCAGCATGATGCAGAGAAGAGACTTTAATATACTGGAAAACAGACTCAAGAGCCAAGAGAGCTAGATATATCATAAATATAGGCTAACGTAGGTAAGATTAAATATAATAGAAATAATTTAAGTTCAATCAACGCTTTCACAAGTACCAGACAGGAGAACCATGACAAGTTGACAAGTCATTGACAACCATGACAATGGCTTGACAAGTCACTGGGGAAAAAAAAAAAAAACGTTGAAGTTTTAATTGACTATCTGCTCAATGTGAGCCAAAGGCACCGTACAGCTTAGAAAATTTTGACCTGTACTAAGGCAGGTCTTAGATCAATAATAAGAAAGTAATAACTTCATTGTACCATGTTTTAAATAGCTGCTATTTCATTTTCATTGCACAATACATGTTTACTCTAAAATATGGGAAAATATATATAAGCCAAAAAATAAAGATCACTCACAATTCCACCACTCACTAAATAATCCTATTCCTTCTCCAGAGGATTTTTGCAACCTAGGGATCGAACCCTGGTCTCCTGCATTGCAGGAAGATTCTTTACTGTCTGAGCCACCAGGGAAACCCAATAACTACATTCTTGTGCTTATCATTCCAGACTTCTGGAATGATATTAAATATATAAAAATAATATATAAAAATATATAAAAATGATATTAAAATATAATGAATATTTACATACAATATAAATGTTCACACACATTTATTCTTTGTTAAAGAAAAGGATCATACTAAATATGCTGCTTTGTAATTTTTTTAGAAATTTAAAATATATTAAGTCCCACTATACCTACACTGGTCAAATGACAACTATTGCATTTTTTTCATTTCTAGTCACCATATTTGAAGAGAGTCATTGAAAATTTTGAGAATAGGAAAAAAGTATGAAAATGTTAGTTCTTAACATGCTCAGTCGCTAAGTCATGTCTGTCTTTTTGTGATCCTACGGACCATAGCCCACCAGGCTCCTCTGTCCATAGGATTTTCCACGCAAGAATACTGCAGTGGGTTAACACTGCCTACTCAAGGGAATCTTCCCCACCAAGGGACTGAAGCCTTGTCTGCTGTGACTCCTGCACTGGCACGCAGATTCTTTACCACTGGGCCACCTGAAAAGCTCCAAGGTCTTAACACCTGCTCTATTACCACGTGGTGATTGGTTGTTTAAATCTTAGAAAAAAATAGAAGATTCATAAGAAAACAATATAGCTAAATATTAGCTGAAGAACTGCCCTGGCAAACTAAACTACTTTATACTGACCCATAAAGCCAAATTAGTACCAACTGCTGGAAATTACAGCGAGGTGAATTTTAGCTCAATAAAAGATGAATATTTTAAGTAATTAGAGCCATCAAAAAATCGAGTGGATGGAGCTAGCCATTGCAGGGTTTAACAGAATTGCAGTAAGTAACTGGTAAAGGATGTTATAGGTAAATTCTCTAGGTAAGAAACTGGATGAAAAGACTCCTTTATATTTGAAGATTCTGTGATTCTAATGGAAAACTTACTATAGAAATTTACTCCTTGTTGAAGAAAATGGCAACCCACTTCAGTATTCCTGCCTGGGAAATCCCATGGACAAAGGAACCTAGCAGGCTACAGTCCATGGGCTCACGAAAGAGTCAGCCATGACTTAGCAACTAAACAATAACTAATTCACGATGATGAACATTTTTGTGTTCATTGGCGGGTATATGTCTTCTTTGACATAGTGTCTGTTTTCTTATAAATAACTGAAAAGACAACAAGGCGTTGGAACTTGAAAAAAAAGAGAAAGAAATTTACTCCTAGTACCATGTGAAGCCAAAGTGTTAGTCACTTAGTCAGATTCTTTGTGACCCCGTGCACTATAGCCTGCCAAGTTCCTCTGTCCATGAAATTGTTCAGGAAGAATACTGGAATGGGCAGCCCTTCCCTTCTCCAGGGGATCTTCCTGAAGAAGGGGTCGAATCCAGGTCTTCTGCATTGCAGGCAGATTCTTTACCATTTGAGCCACCAGGGAAACCTAAGGCCTTTAGAAATAGTCAACAAAGTGATAAGGAATTGGAGATATTTAGTCTTGATAAAGTAGGAAGAGGAGGCACTAAGACCTTAAAAGTGTTGTATACAGTGTTGAGATTAAATTTATTCTGGAAAGCCCCAAAATTAAAAACAAAATGTAGATGTTCAAGAAAGGAAGATTTCAGCTCAAGGGAAAGGAAGAATTACTAATAAATTAAAGCTTTCTAAAATGAAAAAATAACAAAGAAAAGAAATAGAGTCGAGTATTCCAGAGTTCTGTGAGAAATCACAGCACAATGATGAATACCAATGTGCTAAATGCTTTGCATTAATTTCTATACCCCATTTAACCCTTACAATAGCTCCATATGATAGGTATTCTTACTATTTCCACTTCATAGAAGAGCACAGTGAGGCTTAGAAACGTATTTACTCAAGGTCATTTTTTCACTTTTGCTGAAAATCAGTGTCAACCAAACATACCTGATTCCCCATTATACAGCTACTGCTCACTTAGTAGGTAATAAATAATCAAAAGCATCTTCAGAAAGAGTATCTACTGATTCTTCAAAGGGCAGTCATGAGTTGCTTTTTTAAGGATGTAAGGATTTTTAAATTATTATTCCTACAAAGAAGTGTTCAAATTAGACACATTGGCCATGTACTTTAAACTTTTGTAAATAAAACAGATTCAATGAATAAGACTTAAGGCAAGGTAAGGCAAATTTGAATCACAAAACTTAAAATCCTTGCCATTACTAGTTATGTGATCTTGGGCATGTTCTTAATCTTCCTATCTCTTTAGTCCATCATCTGAGAAATGAGGACCAAGCTCTTAAGGTTGACATAAGAACTGAATGAGATGATATACGCATTTAGCACAGAATCTGAGCCTATTATTACACAACACAAATAATAAAGTAGGGCAATGTTAAATCGCTTCAGTTGTGTCCCACTCTTTGTGACCCCAAGGACTATAGCTTGCCAGGCTTCTCTGTCCATGAGATTCTCCAGGCAAGAGTACTGGAGGGGGTAGCCATTTCCTCATCCAAAAGTAGGGCAGAGGAGTACCAAATCTATTCCACAATTTCAAAATACTTTAAAATTTTGAACTGTCTTTATGTCTGAAGGTAAAGAGATAATTTTCTATTATCTTGTAAATAAGCTTTTGATGACAATCATCTGTGAAATAAAATGACAATGAAATAAAGTATGCTTTCTTAGGAATTTCATTTTATGTAAAGAATCACCCAAAGAAGATAATTTCAATTCTCATTGTCTTCAAAGGCACTATTTCAGTTGTTTATTCAATATGATATAGAAAAATGGAAGTTTTAAGGTTACTGGTTTTGATTTTGCTATTTTACAACTTGGTTCAAACTACTCTAATGAACACACATTTTTAAGATTTTTTGTTTTGTAGTCTCACTGTTGAGCTACTACTTCTACCTCTGACAAAACCAGCAAAAGAGACAGCCTCTCATTCCAGAAGTACATTATAGTCACAATTTTCATGTCATAGTTGATGTTTATCAACACTAAATAGTTGCTATTCTATTCCTGAAATTTTACATTCTCTTTTTAAAATGACACAACTCAGAAGGCATTTAAAAGATGTTTAACTTCTATCACAAAGATAAGTTTTTTAAAACACCATTCATCTCAAAGGAATCAACTGAAGTTCTCCCTGCTCTCAAAGAATTCTTTAGTGTTTTTGTAAAGAAATTGATTATTTTTAGAAACCTCTTTCAGGATATCAGTTTCTAACCATAATGATATTTATCACTGACATGATAGCAAACATTTATTTCACCTGCAATTTAAAACTATACCCAAATAAACTGCTTCTGTATAAACTACCTGTGACTAAGGGCAATTACTAGATCTATAATCTGAAATTTGTACACTGTCTACCTGTGATTGAAAGTGAAAATTACTTAACAAGAGAGAGCACACAAGAGTCATCACTTCTAAATATTTATAAATATTCACCCCATAAATATTCATTGTTCCGAAGCGAACTATCATTTCAATAAAATGCCACTGTCAACAAGTACAGATGATCATATGTGGAGCTTTCTAAAATCCTATCAATTATTTTCCAACTAAATTCATTTCACCATAACAGGAATGTTCTCATTTACCTATTAGCCAAGACTGTAACTAACTGCATTATCTGACCACCACAACACATGAAAACTTGTGTAAAGAACACAATGTCATCATCCAAAAGTTTGTATTAAGCACTGGTCAAAAGCAGCAAAGAACAGTTTTTAAAACTGTTAAAAACCAAGAAAATCACTTGAGCTTAAAAAATTTTTACAAATAGAGTTAGACTTAAAAGATGTTTTAGGGTGAAGATGTGAATCATGATCGATGCCTCCAAAAACATCCAGGATAAACTGAATAGCTATGATTTTAGAAACTAAATAGCTTTCCTTGAATTTTATCTAGTGAATATTCTTCAGGCTTCCTCCCTCACAACTGATTTCATTTGCCCATCAAGTCACCGTTTAAATTAATTGTTTTTTCAAATATGTAAATCAATCCTGCTATTTCTAAGATACTGCCTGGTGAAAAAAAGACTGTGTGTGTGTGTGTGTGTGTGTGTTTCCAAGCAGTATTAAGTCTCACCTGGAACATCTTCACATTAAAAGCCCTCTACTATATTCCATATACACTTTCCCAATCCCAACCTGGCATTCTTCATCCTGAGATACAATAACCAAGTTTTACTCAGCCATGTCCAGGTGACTGAAAGTACTCCTGGGGCTGCCTAACCTGCCTCATCAAGTTTTACACACCCTGTACTGATGACATCTCACCAGAAGGCTCACTCTCTTCATTTTGTAGGATCATATCCCACAGCACAGCAAATGCCTTCTGCAAGAGAAGGGGAGCAGCAACCAAGGGCTGTGGCTTTTGCAGGATAATAGCATGCACGCAAAAGCTTCTCTGCCAATTTCATTTAAATAGCCGAAAAGGGAAAGGTGGGGCGGGGGGGGGGGGGTGGTGCGGTGCGAGTAGGAGGCTGGATTCGAAACTGAAAACATGTAATAAACATTGATGGAGAGCGGGTGAGACGCAAAAAAATTCTTCCAGCAGCACTAGGGCTAGTGCATGTACAAGTTCTGCACCACAGCTCACAGAAAAGTAGCTACTGACGCATTGAAGGAAGGCTATTTTAAAATTACTCAAAGAATCTAAGGCATCTATCTGACAGGGAGGTTCATGCCTCCTCTCCATATACACATTCTGTTTTCCCACCTAATTTAAGAATGAATCGCTGGCAGCCACCAGGTGCAATAACCGTGAGGAGGAAGGACGTATTCATCACAATGCATAGCGAGGTGTGCAACCGCGGAGCCGGTTCCGGTCCTTACCTTAGCAGACTAGACAGGGGCAGGGGTCCGGATCCACCGCCCAGGATCCCTCCTTTCCTGCCAGACAGGAGTTTCTCCACCAGAGCCACATTTCCAGTGCGAGCAGCTTCCAAGAGCTCCTGGTCCTTCCCCATAGTCTCTCAACGACTCCCTCTGAGTCCTTTCCCTCTTCGGGTCCTCCTCCCCGCCCACCCCCACTCCCCACAAATCCAGAGCCCTCTCCGCCCCACCCTAAGATAATGCCAGAGCTCCAGCCCCTAGAGAGCCTGCAGCCCCCAGCCGGGAACACTACTCTCCGCTCCTCTTCGGGGCGCAGCTTTTACAACGAGGACCAGACCATGTCTTGGAACAGGGTCTGGCTGAGCTGGGAGCCGCGACGCGCCCCCACAGCCACTCCCCTTAATTCCCGAGGCCTCGTTCCCGCGGGTGGGGTGTCAGGGGGTGGGGACCGGGGATGCTTTTTGAGAAGCGGGAGGAGGATGCTGAGGAGTGAGGAGGTCGGAGGAGGAGGAGACGGAGACCGTCCTCGCCTGAGCGCGAGCGCCGCGAACGCCTGTGGCGGCTGCGGCCCGCGCACCCTCGCGCCCCGGCCGGGTTCTCCTCAGCTTTTGCGCCTGGCCCGCTCGGCGGTTAAGGAGGCGGCGTCCGCGGGCCGCGGCCCGCTGCGGAGAGGAGCGCGACGGCTACGGCTCCGGCGGCCGCGGCCCGCGCCGAGGCCGCGCGGTGCGGCTGAGCTGCGGCGGGCGCGTGCCGAAGGCGGCGGCGGCTGCGGCGGCGGTGGTGGCAGAGGCGGCTCCGGGCTCGGGTAGGGCGGGAGGGCGCCCGGGTCCGCCGGCGGCGGCGCTGAGGCCTGGCGCGCGGGGGGCGTGTGAGCACCGGCAGGTGCGGCTCGTGTGTCCGTCCGGGGGAGGGGGGGGCACGGGGGGCGGGGGGACGAGGTGGGGGCGGGGGGACGAGGTGGGGGCGGGGCGCCGGGACGAGATTCTCTCGGTTTTCGTGGGCGGGGACCCTCCCTCCTCCAGTCTCCTTGGGAGAGGTTTAACCGTGTGAGGACTGGAGTTCTCCCGGCCTCTGCTACTCCTCAGCCCGGCGGCCGCCGGCGCCACGCCTCGGGTCAGTCACGACGCGTAAGGAAAATCCTCCATGACCGGGATGCGAGGCTGGTGATACTGGGGAGAAGCCCTCCTGCCACCGCTTGTGTCGGTGTCCAGGCGACTGGACCGGCTTTTCGTCCGTCCGTTTACCTGCCTGAGACCTGCCCTTGTTTTAGTTTAGTTTCAGTGGCCCTGGCCGTTGCATGGTTTGTGACTGCTGCAGTTTTTCTAGGGTCTTTCATCAGCCCTCTATTTCAGTTAGGCTTTGAGGATCTGCTGACTTGTGGAAATACCAGGAAAAAGGCTCTCATTGAAAATTCCTCCACATTCACACTGGGAAAAATATAAATGAGCACGGATTAGAGACCCACTTTAATTTGCATATTCATCAGCAATTCATTGTGTATGGTTGGCTTGATTTTGTTAGCTGCTCTCCTTGCCCGCGATGGAGAGCACGCATTTCTGTTGAAACTTCCTGTAATACCCTGTGCTTTGCCTTGCCCTTGGAATAAACTTCATAAATGTTAACTTGTTGATAATCAGTTGGGAGGAAAGGGACATAAGAGGCACTTTCCTCACAACTCAGTGAACTGGATATTACTACCATATATCCATTTTGGTAATGAGTAAATATTGGGTCAAAGCGTTAATTAAATTTCTCAAGATGCTGCACAGTTAAGTGGTTGAAAGAATTGGACCACAGAACTGACTCACTGACTCCCAATGCACCTTACTGCCCCCATGAAAAAATTAAATGGACAGACAATAATGATCAAAGACATCTCGTGAGCAGTTACTAGCGACCAGGTACTATTCTGTTTTTCATCTGTTGTCTTAACCTTGTAACAATCCCATGAGATGGATACCATTTTAATCTTTATTTTAAAGATGAGGGAACTGATTAGCTCAAAATCATGGGGCTAGAAAGTGAGCCAAGACTCAAATACAGGACTGCTTGCTACAGGCAGAAATTTTAAGTAAATAATTGGGAAAAACTTAAAAGACATTCAGGGATAAGCAACAAGTGTAGTTTTTAATTTTTTATGAAATTTAGTATTCTGAGATTTTATTTGAATGGCTCAAAGTATTAGATATATTATGGCTAAAGGAAGTAGGTTTTGAGCTAGTGGTTTTTGTTTTTTAATCTGTTTTAATAGTAAGATGATATTATATATGATAATAATATGATCTCTGACATACTGGGACTAGCAGACCAGTTAAAGAAACAAGAGGTAAGGAGCCATTAATTTCATTTTGAAAATGGTATGGAGAAATCCTTCTTCCACTCTCCTAATGTTGCCACCTAAGCAAAACACATCTTTCCCAGAATAGACTGTAAGTATTCAGTTGGTCAGAGCTAAAAGTAACCCACAGTTTTGACAAGCAACAACAGTTAATCATGACTGAGTGATCAAGAGGGTTAACCCCCAATGGGAAAACCATTAGTAATGATTTACTAAAGGTCAGTTCCACCGTTTCATATACTCTAGTGGTATATGATACTCAAAGCCAGTTTTCAACTCCAAACTCTTTGTAGTTACATCATTGTTTCTTGTTGAAGAGGACACAGGTTTGACTGCATGCGAACTAACATGGAAACAAAAAGTGAAAACATTCTGCCAAAAATCTGAAGAGGCCATGGACTTCCCTGGTGGTCCAGTGATTAAGAATCTACCTGGCAATGCAGGGGACACTCCCTGCAGGGTTCAATCCCTGGTCCCAGAAGATTCCACATGCCCTGGGGCAACTAAGCCAATGCACTTCAAATACTGAGCCCTCAAACCTAGAGCCCACAGTGAGGAAGAGGAGAAGATAATGTCGCATAGCATCAAGTTAGCAACTGAGCTAAGATAGGATTACTCTGTGATTTAGGGAGTAGATTTGGAAAGTATCTGCTTTCTCTCCATCTTGAGCTCTACAATTACTCTGTGTAACTGGGACTATGATAAGTTGTGGGACAGAAGTTAGCAGCTCCAGGCTACAAAATACTATGAAGATATTAGACATCTAAATAGAACACCAAGTTCTAAGTTTCTGCATTCTATGTAAATTTGTCTCCTCATGCCTATATGGCACAAATTCTGCCCTTCATTATCTTCCTGAGGAGACCCAGACATCAAGTATGTTATCAGTCTAAATTTATGGTTATGAGTATTGAAGGCCATGGAAGGTCAATTACCCATCTTCTCCAAGTTCTAACCAACTGAAAGTAGACATAAGGAACCAAATGAGCATCACATTAGAGTATCATCAGAAGTTTCTTCCTCTCTAGGGAAATTTGATGTGAAAAAATAAGAGCTCCTCCAAGACCATCACGGCTTCCCTGGTGGCTCAGCAGTAAAGAATCTGCCTGCAGTGCAGAAGATGCAGGTTTGATCCCTGGGTCAGGAAGACCCCCTAGAGAAGGAAATGGCTACTCACTCTAGTATTCTTGCCTGAGAAATCCCATGGACAGAGGAGCCTGGTGGGCTACGGTCCATGGGATTGCAAAAGAGTTGGACACAACTTGATGACTTAACAACAAAATCATCACATCACATAACATTCCACCACTATCCTGCTGGTTCTATCATTAGCTTCCTCCTCTCTTAGAGCCCCCCTGCCTATGTGCTCCTACCTTTGAAAACCTGTATTCCCTACAGGTGACCCAGTACACATACCACTGAAAAATGTAGTCTTGTCTCAAAACTATTTTTCCTCACAGAAAGAAACCCCTGAAATTCCAAAAATAATTTTTCACCATCTCTTTTTATTTCCCAGTGAGGAAAAGGGCTAGCATCCCAATAAACCTATTATGCAATCTCTCAGAGGGGTGTCTAAGAAGACACAAAGAACACAGTATCCATTTTGGAATCTCATCTCTCAAGGGCTAATCTCAACCTACCTCATTCTTATACCCCATCCTCTATTTCTCTCTCTCTCCTACACATGGGTCACAGACTTTTTTGGTAAAGGAGCAGAGAGTAAATATCTTCAGGTTTATGGGCACCATCGCACTACACTCAGCTCACCATTGTAGCATGAGAGTTCGTGTGTGTGTGCTAAATTGCTTCAGTCGTGCCGACTCTTTGCGACCCTATGGAATGCGGCCCGTGAGACTCCTTTGTCCATTGGATTCTCCAGGCAAGAGTACTGGAGTCGGTTGCCATGCCCTTCTCCAGGGGATCTTCCCAACCCAGGGACTGATCATGCATCTCCTATGTCTCCTGCATTGGCAGGCAGGTTCTTTACCATTAGTACCACCTGGGAAGCCCTGTAGTCATAGGCAATATTCAAAACAAATGAGTGTGGCTGTGAACCAATAAAACTTTCTTTCTGGATACTGAAATGTGAATTGTGTATACTTTCCATGTGTCACAAAATATTCTTTTGACTCTTTTTCAACCATTTTAAAATGCAGAAACCAGTTTACTGGCCATATAGGCTATGGGTAGGACTTGGTCCATGAGCCATAAGCCTACAGATTTAGGAATGACTTATTCTAAAGCCCCTTTATGGGATTCTACTTCTTTGCTTGGCCTGATTGTTTAGAAGGGGGAGAAGGGCAGGAGCCTAGAATCAGATTATCCCCTGAGGCAGCCAAATATTCCCAGTTTAGGCATAAAGGGAACCCTTCCCATCAGCAAATCCTCTCTAATTCTCTTCTATCTCAAGGAAGATCCTTTCTTGAAGTGAAGACTTGTCACCAGAGGAGACATTTAAACTGAGGCTTGAGAAATACATGGCAAAGGGAAGCAGGAAGTGAAGAAAGAGTGTTCCATGCAGAAAGCTGTTTGGGAATCAGTAGGTAGAAGTACTCTCAGAACTAAATCCCTATGTCACCTCCTGCCATCTTTTTCTTTACCTCTGTTTCTACCTTGTTTTATTCATTCATATTGCCCAATCATGCTTGCATTGTTTATGAAAATTAAGTTTGTTATTGTTGTTGAATGTTTTTAATTTCAAAATTAAAGTATTTACAAACACTTTTTCTAAAAATAAAGTTGCTTTTTCACTTGTATATGGTCTCTGATTCCTTTTTAACTGATGATATTTGCCCACTTCAAAGGAGCTTCCCTCTTTCTTTACATGAAAAACACTAAAATAAATAAACCATGGCTTGTTCATTTTTAAATATCTATGTATACATTATGGATCAATGAATAGGGATGGGAGTTAGTTGCATGGAACAACTTAAAAACAAAGCTAAGCTGAATATGAAAAAAATGAATGGTTAATTCTAACTATAATTGTCCAGCATACATATGCTTTTTAATTCTCTTACACTAACAAAGAAACATGTGCAACCAATTCTCTATTTATTTGCCACAATCCAAAGTCCTCCCACCTTCCATATTCATGGACCAGCTTCTTCCTATTACCCAGCTGAGGTCCAAGCCCGCCAACTGGGGGACCAAGCTGGGCTGGATTTGCAGCCAAGAACAGAAGGGGAGTAATTGTGAGATTTTCCTGGACTCAGTAGCTAACATTATCTGACTAAATGTGTCATCTTCTACATTGGTACCTAAATGCTTTCCAAAGCACTTTTCCCACAAATTAGTTTTATAATTTAAATACACACAAACATACAATAGAACTATGGTCAGAAGACCTGGGTTTTGATCATAGTGCGACCTCTTCTTAGATTAGAAGCCTTCTAGAGCCATCAGTCCATAGAGAAGAACAATACATACCTTTACAAGTATGTCAGTTTGTTACCCTGCTGCAACAAAGTACCACAGACTGGGTGGCTTAAACAAGAGAAATTTATTTCCTCACAGTTCTGGAGACTACGGTCTGAGATCAAGTTGAAGGCAGTGTTGGATTCCTTTGAGGAGTCCTTCTTTGGCTTGTAATAGCAGTCTTCTTCCTATGCTTCACATAGTCCTCTATGTGCATATGTCCTAATCTCTTCTCATAAAGACAAAAGTCATATTTGGTTATGGCCATTCTAATAATCTCACTTCAACTTAACTACTTCTTTAAAGACCCCATCTCCAAATACAGCCACATTCTGAGGTACTGGGCCTTAGGACCTCAATATATGAATTTGGAGAGGATACAATACAGTCAATAAGAGGGTTGATGAATGTTTTGAGGATCAGATTGAATGAGATCAAAAAAGTGAAGATATTTGGCTCTTAGTAGATATTTGATAAATGCCAGTTAAATCTAAACAAGTAATTTTTAAAGTATCCATTTTATATCATTATTTACTACAATTTTATAGTATCTATATCTAATGTAATATTGTCCAGAAACATCTGATGTTGAAGATAGATTTTTTTTTAATTTTATTTTATTTTTAAACTTTACATAACTATATAAGAAATCTATACTTCTTATAGGGATGCACAACTGCAATCCTGTAATAAAGTAATTCAAACTCTTGAGTTAATTCCTTTGCTGCCTTCGAGATTCAGCAGTAACCATGGAGAAATTACTACCCTTCAGTATCCATGTGATCATACTGCTCATGAAAATCATAAAAATTTTCTCTTTGGGGGAGTTCTGAGTATTTTAAAGAAAGTGAAAGTGAAGTCGCTCAGCCATGTCCGACTCTTTGCAACTCCTCCCTCCATGGGATTGTCCAGGCAAGAGTAATGGAGTGGGTTGCCTTTTCCTTCTCCAGGGGATCTTCCTGACCCAGGGATCGAACCCTGGTCTCCCACATTCCAGACAGACACTTTAACCTCTGAGCTAATTGGACTTAATTTTCTTCAAGGCCCTGTATATAAAGAGTGAAAATTTTAAGTTTGATAGTTTGACTCAAATCCAAGATGTGTGTAAATGTGTATATATGTGGTTCCTATGCATGTAGAAAAACTGTAAAAATAGAAAAATCCTGCGTAATACTAATAAATACTTTAATAATCAATAAATACATCAATAAATGCATTATTACTGTAATTCATACATAAAAAATAGATGAAACTCTCAATACTTTTGAAGGGACTAGTCTAGGCAGGGGCTTCCCGGTGACTCAGCAGTAAAGAATCTGCCTGCAATGCAGGAGATCAGGTAGGAAATGGCAACCCACTCCAGCATGCTTGCTTGGGAAATCCCATGGACAGAGGAACCTGGCAGGCTACAGTCCAAAGGGTCACAAAGAGTTGAACACGACTTGGGGACTAAACAACAACAGTCTAGGCAGGAAAGAGAAAAGATAAGGACCTCTCCAATATTTTCATCACTGAATTACTTTTCTTAAAAACTATCAGCTGCAGTTTTATGATGATTTTTAGTAGCTATGAAGTGTTCATTTAATAAACAAATATCATGTATACTAATAGAAAAATACAGATATCACTTGACTCAAGTAAGTTTGCTCTATGATTCTTAGTGAAGGAGAACAAAGAAATCAATTACAGAACCTGCAACCTGAAACAAGCATTTCACTTGTATGTTTCCTCATGTTGGAATATGTTGTTTCAGGTGAAGGAAACTATGTGTAAAGTAGATGGCTGGAGCCCAACTTGATAAGAAAAACATTGTAAACACCTAGAGTCTAGAAAAAACAGAAAAAATGAAATTACTTTCTAGTATCTATAATTATAGAGGCAGCATGGAGAAAATTCCAGAGTCCAGGGAATTTGGGAAGGATAGGAAATACTGAGCAATTCAAACTGCTAGAGTAGGTAGGGACTCAGTGAACTACTTCTCTTAAAGTGAGATAAAGGTCAGCACATTAAAAACACCCCCCACATAAAACTTTTAAAACTCATTCTTTTGTATACTCTTCTCTAGATATACATCACTTATACTTGTAAGAATGTGACAAGATTAAAAAACAGAAAATCCGCTCCCATTCCCTTTCCATTTGGTCTTCACCTTTAGCAGCCCATGCCCCATCAGGGGAAAAAAAAAAAATCAAGTATTTCATTTGTCGGGCTTCCCAGCTGGCACAGTGGTAAAGAATCCACTTGCCAATGCAGGAGATGCAAGAGATCTAGGTTCAATCCCTAGGTATGGAAGATCCCCTGAAGTAGGAAATGCAACCCATTCCAGTATTCTTGCCTGGAAACTTTCATGGACAGAGGAGCCTGGTGGGCTACAGTCCATAGGGTCGCAGAGTCAGAAATGACTAAGCAACTAAGCACACACATTTCATTTGTCAAAGGAGGTACCTGGTAAATAACCTTTTATTCCTTGCTTTTGGCTTCCAAAATCCTGGGCCCTTAAGAGAAGGATGAGGCATTTCAATTCTGGAATTGAGGCTAATAGAGTTCCTCACCTCACTTCCTATCCTGGGATAGAAAATTGAGACCATTCACACTCATGGCTTAACTATTGGCACTGAGAACTGAGGTCACCTCCGTCAAAATGACAAATTTACTCCAGGCAATTATTTTCTAGGAAGACAATTCTATGAAATAGTAAATAATTTCACCATTTCCTTCAGGAACTTCTTAAAATAAGGTGTAATATTTCGTCTTCTCATTTTCCCATATTCTTCCTTCCCAAATTCTTCCAATTTTTTAAGCTTGCTTTATATTTTGAACTAAGAGGCAAATGATTATTTTCAAGATAATTGTCATGAAATAAATGGCATTTTGAAGGTAAGATTTAACTTCAAGTTATTTTATGTTATATTTAGCTAAAAGGAAAATTTTCTCTCCCCATCCCGCAATATTTTTTTTTATATACAGCCCTGGAATTTTTTATTTTAAATGTTAAGTGACTGTTATACATCTACTTAAATTACTTTTAATACAATTCACAAGCTATTATTCCTGAAAACCATTTCTGAAATGCATTGAAAGTTTGCAATGTGTTCATTTCTTTGTTAACAGAAATGCCATTATTTTGGACTGCTCCTAAAGTCATATAATTAGAAATTTTGGTCCAGAACAAGAAGTAAATAAAAAATGTATTCATCTAATAGTAGATGATAATAGTTAGAGGTGGCAAAGATGATGAAAAGTAATAAACAACTAAATATAGACATTCATTTTACATTTTTATTCCATGTGCAATTATTCTATTAATTTTAGCAAATAATACACTATATTTTTCAGTGACTTAACCAACACTTCTCTTAAAAATGTCTTTATAATTTTAATGTATAGACATTATGATCTCAAAATGAGCTGTACAAAATGTATTTTTATTATTTACACATTCCTGAATGTGTTACAGATGTATCAGATTAAGAGACAACTAAACTTCAAATAAATGAATTTTACTGTAAAGTTTACTATTAAATTCATAATCCCACAATTCATAGTCTGTTACTCAAATCATAATAAGTATCAAATTATTTATAGTATGATTAAGATTTTAAAATATTAAAACTAGACTGCACAAAGATAATTATGTTTTGTAGAAAATGGATTGGTAGGCTAGGCATTTTAAATCGATGCTTATCAGCAACAAATTTTTTGCTGAATACCAATTATCTTTTTTTGTTAAAAAACTCTCTTGAGGCTTAATGTATATACTTTTAAGATCATTTTGAAGCATATTTATATAACATAAAATTCACCCATTTTAAGTGTAAAGTAGTATGGTTTTAGTAAGTATATAGAGCTGTGCAACTACTACAGGAGTAAGCTTTGGAACACTTTACTCACCCTCCCGAAATCCCTCATTCCCCTTTGTGATCAAGCTGTACCTCACCCCCAGCCTCAAGACAAGCACTGGTCTGCCTTCTGCTGTTGTATTTTGCTTTTTCCAGGACTTCACATTCATATTTCCTATGTCTTTTGTGTCATTTATTTTTTCACTTGTCATTACATTTTTAAGATATTTCTACATTGTTCTGTGTGTCAATAGTTTATTTTGCTTTATTTGCAGTTGTATTCTGTTGAATGCATATGCCACATTTTGTTTACACATGGACCAGCTGATAGGTATTTGAGTGTTCCTATTGTTTGGTTACTATGAATAATGCTGCTATGAACATTTGTGTACAAATCTTTGTGTGGACATATATTTTCATTTACTAAGGTAAACCCGTAGGAGTAGAATCACTGGGTCAGGTAGTAGGTGCATGTTTCAATTGTTAAGACACTGACAAAACTGTTTCCAGTAGCTGCACCACTTTGCACTTTCACTAGCAGTGTATGGGAGTTTTCGTTGTACCATATCTTCACCAACACTTGACATTTCGGTCTTTTTGAGAAATTCTAATATGAGTATAGTAGTATCTTACTGTGGTTTAAATTTGCATGTCCTTAATGACCAATCATGGACAAGGCGATGGCACTCCACTCCAGTACTCTTGCCTGGAAAATCCCATGGATGGAGGAGCCTGGTAGGCTGCAGTCCATGGGGTCGCGAAGAGTCCGACACGACTGAGCGACTTCATTTTCACTTTTCACTTTCATGCATTGGAGAAGGAAATGGCAACCCACTCCAGTGTTCTTGCCTGGAGAATCCCAGGGACGGGGGAGCCTGGTGGGCTTCTGTCTATGGGGTCGCACAGAGTCGGACACGACTGAAGCAACGCAGCAGCAGCAGCAGCAGCAATGACCAATCAAGTTGGACATCTTTCTGTGAAGTACCTGTACAGATCTTTCCCATTTCTTAAAACTGAGTTGTTTTTATCATTGAGTTGTAAAAGTTCTAAATTAGATTTGGACACAAGTCCCTTGTCAGATATATGCTTTACAAATATTTTTTCCCCAAGCTGTAGCTTGCCTTTTCATTTTCTTAATGATATCAACAAGCAAAAAATTTTAATTTTTTAAGACTATTTATCAGTTTTTAAATTTATGGTTCATGCTTTTTGTGTGTTGTCTCAAGGTCACAAAGTTTGTCTCCTATACTTTGTTCTACACGATGTATATGGTTTTGCTCTTACATTTAGGTCAGTGATGTATTTTGAATTAATATTGGTACATGGAGTGAAGAGAGATAAAAGTTCATTTGTTTTCCATGTGGGTATATAGTTATTCCAGAAACATTTCTTGAAAAGTCTATTCTCTTCCAATTGACATTCTTTGATACCTTTACTGAAAATCAACTGACCACATAAGTGTAGATCCATATCTGGATGCTCAATTCTGTTCCATTGATCTATATGTCTATCCTTAATCCTGCAAAACAGGATAATGTTTAGAGAAAACTAATCATGTTCAATACCTTTCATTGAAACATACAATTTCTCTAAATTTAAATATAATAATAGGCAAACAAGGATGATTAATCTTTCTTTACAATGTATTCTTTACTACCGTCTAAAACAAAAGTGATAATTAGATCATTTTGGATATTTTTACTGGATGTGGAAAAAATAAAAGGAAAAACCTATTGTCTGTGGTAGTAAACTCTTATTAACTACTGTGAAGGGTAAATTCATTAAGAAGAATAATTTCCAAATTTAAGAGGGTTAAATAAATATGATAATGAGAAAACTAAAGCATAATAAGAATACACATAGATCTATTAAACTGGTTAAAGTCTTTAACCACAGATGAATTACAACTATGGGTATAAAACATAGCATTAGGTGATGTAATAACAGAATCATTGTAATTTTGAGAAATGGAGACCACAAGACATGACATAAGACTGAAGATGCACAGATGTTTTCATTCTCAAAACATAAAAAAATAGATTCTAGAAACTGAAGGCTAATAAGCATAATACTTAAAGCTGGTAAAATTATAGAAGAGATATAGCATATATTTTATCAACAATTTTTTCAAATGATCACTGGGAGATAAAATAATTTTTCACCAAAGTAAATCCCTTAAATTACACACCTGAAAATGACTAACACAGATCCTGAATTACTGTGACTAGTAAATATCTTTTTTTTTTTTTTTAAGTCAAGCAAACTCTTTCATGGGAAAGGAGGGTTTACTGTTTTCTGATCATCACAGGAAATACATTTATCCAGCTCTAAGATTTCGGGAAGATGCCTTCACATGCATCTTGCTATATATCTTTCAAGTATATATCTTACATATGTTGGAACTAAAGACTATGAGTTTTGTAAAATATAGATTGTATGACCAGTAAATAATGCAATGGACTCTCAACTTGAGTCAAGTTCCGACTTTGATGTATATACTCTTCCCATATGTTACTATTTCTTTGGTTAATCCAAAGACAAAAAATTGACTATCACCATCTTAAAAATAAATCAAGTAAAGCAACCTCAAACCTTTCTCTGAGAACTCATACAATGGAAAGAAAGAAAATAAATGAGGTAAACAAACAATGGTACCCAAACAAAATTATTTTTAAAATATTGTGTACAATTCTAGATTAAAAAACAGAAAAACTTGGGACTTCCCTGGTGGTCCAGTGGCTAACACTCTGCACTCCCAATGCAGGGGGCTGGGTTTCAAGCCCTGATCAAGGAACTAGATTCCACATGCCTCAACTAAGAGACTTCACAAGCCTCAACTAAGACATGGTTCAGCCAAAAAATAAATAAACATATAAAAATAAATATTAAAAAAGTAGAAAAACTTGCTGAATGGTACTGTTCTCAAATTATCAAAATTGATGCCTCCTTCTCTGTGCATGGTAAGCCTAGAGACATCAAGTATACATGTACACGCTTAGTTGCTCAGTCATGTCTGACTCTTCGTGACTCCATGGACTGTAGCCCACCAAACTCTTCTGTTCATGGAATTTTCCAGGCAAGAATACTGGAGCAGGTTGCCATTTCCTCCTCCATGGGATCTTGTCAGCCCAAGGACTGAACTCATATCTCCTGCATCTTCTCCATTGGCAGGCGAATTCTTTCCCACTGAGCCACCTGGGAAAGGGACACCAAGTATAGACTAAGAAATACCCAGAAGTTGAATATATGAATTTTGAAGTTCAGGGAAGAGTTAAGGCTAGTGATATGAACCTGGACCAGTCAGTCATTTGTGATATTTAAATCCATGAGACTGAAGAGATCACTAGGAAGTGAGTATAGACAGAGAAGACCAACAAGTGGGTCTTGGGACATTTGGGAACATAAGGAAGATTCATTAAGCAAGACTAATTGGAGGCAGCCAGGGAAGTGAAGAGAAAAACACAGAAGGACTGGATCCTGGAAACTAAATGAAGTGTTTCAAAAGGTGGAAATGGTCCACTGTGTTAAATGCTTCTGAGAGAGCAGATCAGATAAGACCAAGACTTGAAGCAAAGTGGAGATGGGACAAGAACAGTGTCAGAGGAAAGAGAGGGACAGAACCTAACTGGAGTTGGTTCAAGATAAAATGAGAAGGGACAAAACAGAGACAGACAGTACTTTTAAGAGTTTTTCTATAGAGAGGAGCAGGAAAAAAAAAAAAATCAGAAGTTGAAGGGCAATATATGGTCAATGGGCAAATTTTTTGTTTTTTAGGTTGAGAAATTTTATAACATGTTTCTAAGTTGGTAAAAAAATAATAATCCTATAGAAAAATAAAAACTGATGATGTAAAAGAGAGGGGAAAATATTTTAGCAGAAAAAGCCTGGAGTGGTTTAGAAATAATAGTATTTGGTGCACAAATAGAGGATTTGGCCTGAGTTGGCAGTCCATCCATTTCACTCAAGCAAGGCAGTGTATTCAGGTACAGATGTTGTTTGACCAATAGATTTAAGGAGGGTTTCAGGAAGCAGACACTGAGAAAAGTGAGGAACCTAAAATGATTACTGGGGAGTGACTTCTAAGAAAGGAAAAGACATGGGTCGGGGGAGCCATCAGACCACTATGTAAATAAAATAAAATAACTACTAAGCTATCATTTTTTATAAAGACATATTCTCAGACATAAAAATACTTTGAAAAAATATACTACATATACAACTGTCCAGAAATTTTTCTTGAAAATATGACAAATGATTGAGAGAATAATCAAAACAACTCACAGAGGGGAAATCGTGTTATGAAAGAGCTGGTAATCAAGTAAAACAAAATTAAGTCTAATTACTTGTTTTTAATAAATATCTCTGCAACTTATATTAAAAACCAAAGGCTTAGATAACATTTAAGCTGGGATCTGAAAACAATATTTAGACACATGAAGAACTGGGAGAAGAGCATTACAGACAGAAGGAACAACATGGGAGCATTTCCTTAAGCCTGGAATGGAGATAAGCACAAATTAGATGTGACAGGAATCAGATCATGCTGGGTCTTGCAAGTCATGTTAAGGATTTGGAGATTTAAGTATACTGAAAATTGGTCATATATTTTAAGTAGAGGACTGACATATCTGCACTCTATTTTAAGCAGATCATGCTGGTTGCTCTTTAAAAAGGCAGGTGGGAGGCTGGACAAGGATAGCTGAGTGGCTAGTGAAGGTAAGAAATCATGTTGCTTGGACCAGGAAGGAATGTAAAGAAGTAAGAAGTGGTAAGCAATTGATAAATCGGAACTCTGTATAGAGAGGCTCAACAGGACAAGCTAATGGACAGCATGTACATGAGGAAAAGCTGAGGGAGACTGTAGAAACAAAGATCCAGAATTTTGACTGGGAGGGTGGTAGTGCTATTTACTAAAATGAGAAACAAAAGATTATCATGGTGGATGTTAGCATGGGGAAGGGAAACGGGGACCAAAAGCTCTACTTTGAACATTTTAAGTGTGAGATGCTTTGGAAACATCCAAATGAAGATGTTAAGAAGTTCAGGATAGTGGACTGAGTAGAAGATACAATTTTGGAAGTCTTGGTGTATAGAAGACACTTACAACTACAGTAAATAAACCCTAGCATACAAAGGTTAGATAGAAAAGAAGAAAATAAAGGATATGTAAAGAAACAAACAATGACTTAAGAGGAAATCCAAGGGAGTGTTATAATCATGAGTCAAGAGCAAGGAGGGAGTATTCAGTTGTGCAAAAACTACAAAAAGTCTCATAAATATGAAGACATGCATACATTTTTGTCAATGTTGCAACACAGAGGCTAATAATAACAAAAACAGTTTCAGTTGACTTGCTTTGGCAGGGGTGAGACTTCGGGTTGCAGTGGAATTGAGAAAAAAGAGAATGTGAGGAAGTGGAGACAGCTTGTTTCAGGTAACTCTTCTGAGAAATGTGGCCATGAAGAAGACTGGAACAATATCTTGGAGAAAGACTGGAGAGAGACAAAAGCTCCAGAGAAGTTTGTTGGTTTTTGATTTTCATTTTAAGGATGGGAGATACAAGTATATGTTTGAATACTGATACCTAATCTGATAGGAGGTAGTTGAAGATATGAGGAAGATGGGGTTTAACTGAAGGAGTGAATGTCTTCAGAAGGCTTTAAACCCACCAGTAGACTGAGAGAATGTAATCTTGTTTTCACCAGTCAATACAGTTTTTGAGTGCTATATGCCAAGCTCACTACTAGGCACCAGTTCTGTAAAAATGAAGAAGATGGCCCATAAGCCTGCCCTCAAAGACTGTAATTTTTAATGTGGAAGAAAGAACACATGTAAACAAGTCAATATTTTGAATATTAATAATTGCTATAAAGTAGTCAAGAGAGTCCATGTGCTAGAGCCAGACCATGCTCTGCATGCCTCCGTGTGTTAGCCAAAAACCAAAATCAAATAGCTTCCAAATCTTATGTGACCCAGGCAAAACTCCACTTCTCTTTCCTTTAAAACTCATAGCCTCACAAGCCATTCATCACAAGCCACGGTCTCCGTACACATCCCTCACTATCCAGCCGTTAATCCCTATACTGATTTGTACATCACATTTCCTGATTCAATCTTCCATCCCTCTCCAGTGCACAAAACCTTTCCACCGTGAGTCCTTCTGGAACACAAGTCATCAACCAAATCATATTTCCTTAATGTCTTCTTTAAAATATTCCTTCTACTAAATTTATCTTACTGAACCCTGTCTCTTCGCTACAGCCCCTGCTTCAAGCAGTGGCAGTTTTTCCTCCCTGTCTTCATATCACAGATCCTGGCGGTGCAGTAGGTGTTTAGTGCTTTATTAATGCTTCCAGAACATTTTCCTTCCCTCTTCCCTCATCTTTGAATCCTGTACCGTCAGACTACTGCACCCATACCACTCTTGAAGTTACCTTCCAACCCCACAGTTTACTCCTCCCTTGATCCTTGAACACTTTAGCTCCTGGACCACTTCACTCTAAGATTCCTCCTATTCTTACTCTTGGGGATTTTGAGATTCTCACTGATAATCCATCCAATACCTTGGCCTCTCAGTTCTTTAGTCTCCTCTCCTCCAACGACATTGCCTTTTACTCTGTTACTCACCCTAAAATCATTCTAGATTTTTCATTACCATCAATTAATCTCTACATAATCTCAATTTCCCTGGTGGTTCAGACAGTAAAGCGTCTGCCTGCAATGCAGGAGACCTGGGTTCGATCCCTGGGTCGGGAAGATCCCCTGGAGAAGGAAATGGCCACCCACTCCAGTACTCATGCCTGGAAAATTCTATGGACAAAGGAGCCTTGTAGGCTACAGTCCATGTGGTTGCAAAGAGTTGGACACGACTGAGCGACTTCACGTCAATCTCAATTTCAAACATCCCATCTTCTAATCTCTTCCTTATTTCTAGAATCTCAATTCCAGACACCCTTCAATACCATTGGGATCTACAATCCATTGATCCTACCACTATCTCATTGTCTCTTATCCTTTCGCTCATCTCCTTATTTCTTTCTCTCTCCCCTTGGTATCGGAGAAGGCAATGGCACCCAACTCCAGTATTCTTGCCTGGAAAATCCCATGGATGGAGGAGCCTGGTAGGCTGCAGTCCATGGGGTTGCGAAGAGTCCGACACGACTGAGCGACTTCACTTTCACTTTTCACTTTCCTGCATTGGAGAAGGAAATGGCAACCCACTCCAGTGTTCTTGCCTGGAGAATCCCAGGGATGGGGGAGCCTGGTGGCTGCCGTCTATGGGGGTCACACAGAGTCAGACACAACTGAAGTGACTTAGCAGCAGTAGCAGCCCCTTGAACTGTGACCTCTCTAAAAATATGCTGAAGTCCTAGTATGTGTACCTAGTAGTCCCCAGCAGCTGTGAATGTGATCTTATTTTAATATAGGGGCTTTGCAGATGTAATCAAGCTGAGGTCATTAGGATAGTCCTTAATCCAATATGACTAGGGTCCTTAATAGAAAGAGGAAAATTTGAACACCAACACTCAGAGGGAAGACAACCATGTTAAGACAGAGGTAGAGATCTGAATTATGCAAGCACAAGCCAAGGAACACGTGGAGCTATCAGAAGCTGGAAGAGGAACAAGGCCCTGCCAACACCTTGATTGCACATTTCTAACCTCCAGAACTCTGAGACAATACATTTCTGTTATTTTAAAGTACTAAGTTCATGGTACTTTGTTACAGAAGTCCTACTAAACTAATACACCAGGTTAAACTATATATGGTCAGATAATGACATTATGATAGAAGATATTAAATGGCCAAATGATAAAATCATTCCCATGCATACACTCTGAATTAATTCCCTTGTCTTTCTCTTACTTTATTGTACTTAGCTAAACAATAAACACTGATTAAATTCCATTTTCATCTTTCTTCATGACTACACTTGCACAGTAAAGCCTGGTTTAAGAAAAATCCACAACCATATTGGTTGCTCTTACTTAAAATACATGGTTATTAAATGCAATTGGACTCAAATGGTGCTTGGCAATTATACTGCATTTCTCTACTCCACTCATTCCTCCTTTCTCCTATGAAACTATTTCATCTCTCTCTTAAAATCTCCAAAAACTCCTCCCTAATCCTTACTCATAGTAAATGTCCTATTTCGATAACCTTTCTAAAAAAATTTCCACAAGCTCCCAGGACATCATCTTATCCTCATGTCCTCATGTTTTCTACATGTCCATCATCTTATCTACAGGTCCTCACGTTCTTTGCCTTCCATCTGGGTTCTTAGCCCTTCCCTTTACACAATACATTATCCCCTCTTCTCTACTCAAAGAAATTGCTCTAAAAATGTCCTTTCCTTCCTCTACCATAAAACTTTCCTTCCCTACCAGATCATTTCTACTAGCTATTATTTCTCCCTTCTTAAAAAAAAAAAAAAAGCACTTTTTCTTCCACTTCACTTCCAGCCATAGCCCTCTCTTCTTTTCTCCGTAAAATAACATCTACTTCAGTTTACCATGACAGTTGCAGTTTACATTTTATTATTAAATACTGGTTTAATTATTAATAGTGCCCTTTTCAAATGCATTCCAGTTTGGATTGTAAATTACATAGCTAGCTTACCTCTTGGTGTAAAACTCCCTAAAACTGTTGTCTGTCTTCATTCTCTCCAGTTTCACCTTTTATTTTCTCTTGTGCCCCACGACAAACAGATCTTGCCCCCACAATCTTTTTGACCTCTGAGCAGCATTTAACATTCAACCATTCCCTCCTTCTTAAACAATGTCTTCATTAGGCTTAATTTTAGGGCACCACTGTCTGATTTTCTTTCCATCACCACTTCATGGTCTCCTGTCCTGGTTTTTCCTCACCTTTCTGGCCTCTGAACACTGGACTGGCAAAGAGCTCATTCTTTAAACTACTTCTTTTTATCTATATTCATTCTCTCCTTACTATTCTCCCAAGCTATTTAGGGATGGAACTAAAATTCATCATACCTCCCCAACAACACACACTCAGAGTAAACAGATGCTAAAATAACAATAGATGGTTCTCAATTTTGTCTAAGGAAGAGAATTATCTTCAAGGATTTTGCTTTGCTGAAGACGGGTGTATACATCACAGCTGAGTGTTTAAGATGCAAAGGCTGAACATTCTACTAGGCATTTAAGTAAGTTGCTCACGTTAGAAACCATGAATCAACCCTAGACTCTTAGCTTTCATATACCATGTCCAATCCAGGAGCAAATTCCCTACAGCTGCACCTCCAAAATGCATCTAGGCTCCAACCACTTCTCACCACTTCTGTTCCTTTAACACCTTTGATCCTATACCTTTCAGTTGCTAATGTCATACAAAATTAACATCATTATGCACTGTGTCCAAAAACAAAAACTAATAATTTTTAATGCATTGTCCTCAAATGATACAGAAAATAAAATCTGGAGTTACAAACCAAAGTTACAATAATACTAGCTACTGGACTAGTAATTTTTTTAACATATTAGTCTCTTAAATCTTGTATAAAACAAAGAGTGGAGTCACACACCATTGTTACAATAATACTAGATTTTATAACTGTCTATATATTTACTTTTACTGACTTTTATTCCTTCATATGACTTCGAGTTACTGTCTAATATCCTTTCATTTCAAACTTTGTATGCCTTATTTTTAATGATGACAGTCACTACTGGTAAGAGTGCTCCTGAGGATATGAACTTTGCTCAAGCAAAGTGGAAAATTTTGGAAAATTCATGGTCTTTGATGCAGTTATTCCACTTTTAGAAATCTATCCTAAGAAAATAATCCCAAAATATAGGCAATCTTTTGGAACAAAAATGTTTGTTAGAGTTACTTACATTAGTGAAACACTGGGAAGACCCATATGATTAATAACAGAGCAATTGTTACATAAATTTAGTAATATATACTCAATAAGTCTTATATAATAATAAAATTATATCTATAATGCATTCAAAGTGACATGGGGAAATAATTTATAGTATGTTAAGAAGAAAAACTATTCCATGATTACACAAATGTAAATGCCAGGCAATTTGTGTAATTACAAAATAGAATAGTAAGATGTAACATTGATGAAAATATACTTAGTATACTCATATTATTAAGATACTTTAGAAGTGGACAATCCAAGCAATTATGCTAAAAAAAATACAATGAGGTTGTGATAGGTAGAATAATGCCCCCCCCCCCCACCACAATTCACCTCCCTAGAACTTTCTGTTGTTTTATGTGCAAAAGGAACTTTGCAAATGTAATTTAGACTTTCAAACATGGAAATTATTCTGGATTATCCAACTAGCTCAGATCTAATCATAGGAGTCCTTAAAAGCTGTGAATGTTCTCTAGGTAGAAACAGAAGAGATAAGACAGAAAGGGAAGGTCAGAGAGATGTGAAGTGTGAAAAGGACTCAACCTACTGTTGCTCACTTTGAAGATGGCAGAAGGAAGTCTCAAGCTAAAGGATATGGGTGGACTTTGGATGCCAAGAACAATTCCCAGTTGGGAATGACAACCAGCAAAGAAATGGAACCTCAGTCCTCCAAACCGCAAGGAACTGATGTAGGCCAACTGAATGACTTCAAAGCAGATTCACCCCAGAGCCTCCAGAAAGGAATGCAACCGGACTAACACCTTGCTTTCAGATTCTTGTGACTCTAAGAAGTGTTCCCAACTGAACCATACTGTACCTACTGAACTGTGAAATAATAACCTGTAGTTTCTTATGGCAACAGTAGGAAACATTCAGAGGGTGAAACAGAGGAGGTCAGCTTAATAACAACATCAGCACACTATAAAGAGGAAAGGAACACATACCTTCACTTTTGTTGTTGTTTTTTTTTTTGCTGTGCTACACAGTATACAGGATCTTAAGTTCCCTGACCAGGGATCCAACCCGTGCCCCCTGCAGTGAAACGCAGAGTCTTAACCACTGAACCACCAGAGAAGTCCCACCTTTCAAATATTTTTGATCATGGAGACAACATACATACTATAAAAGGAAGCTTAATAGTATTCCTGGATGGACTGAGAGAGTATTGTGCTTAATAAAATATGATAAAATAAGTAAGACAAAGAAAAATACTTTGTTATTGCTAATGTGTGGAATCTAAAAAATAAAACAAATGAACATATTTTATATAACAAACAGAAACAGACTCACAGATACAGAGAACAAACTAGTGGTTATCAGTTGGGAGATGGAATGCGGTATGGAAAAGACAGGGGTATATTATAGGATACATTGTACAGCACAGCCATTATTATTCTGTAGTAACTTTAAATGGAGTAAAATCTATAAAAATATTTAATCATTATACTGTACACTTAAAATAGTATTAATAGGCTATCACCAAAAAAGGGTTAGAAAGAGAAAAAAGAAGGTTGTCATGGGTGTCACACCACTCTAATACAATGATTTGATAATGAAAAGATCAAACGGTCTGGTCATTCAAGGCAGTTTAGGAATTTGGGTGCAATTAAGAAAGGTAACTAAGCAGTGGATTGTTAAATACATATGTTGAACCAACCTGTGAGCCTGGCTATTTGGAAGTAAATGTGCTGTCTCTGATCAAGTCACATGGTTAATAAAATCATTTAACTATACTTGATTTTAGCCTAAAGGCCGAGAAGAGGTATTAAAATCATTTAATTATAGATCCACATTGTGTCACTCTTTTCTCAGGTCAGCACCTCTAGATGAAGACTGACTGGGAAGACATGGAACTCATTTTCCTGGTGCTGTGTGCAAGTTACTTGGGACTAGAATAATACAGGTAGTCTAGGTTTAAGATAGGAACTGGCAGGCTATTGCCAACTGCCTATTTTCATAAAGTTTTACTGGAACATCGCCATATCCATCCCTTTTCATATTGTCTGCAGCATCACTCTGTGATGGCAGAACTGAATAGCTGTAACAGATACCACATTGTCCACAAGATACCATTTGGCCCTTTACAGAAAAAAAAAAAAACAAAAAAAAACACCTGCTGACTCCTGGACTAATGAATACAGGGCTTAAATGAAATGAGGTAAATGGAAAAATGTACACTGAGGTTTAAAAAAATAAATTACAAATATAAAGAACAGGACAGACCTGACTCAGCAATAATACAAATGAACGAAAAAGTCCTAATGGTTACAAACCAGCACATATTTTGTATAGACAGGAAAAAAGTCCTTAAAAACCAAGTAGACATACTCCTGTGCTGTGCTAAGTCACTTCAGTCATGTCCAACTCTTTGTGACCCTATGGACTATAGCTTGCCAGGCTCCTCTGTCCATGGGATTCTCCAGGCAAGAATATTGGAGTGGGTTGCCATGCCCTCCTTCAGGGAATCTTCCCAACCCAGCAATTGAACCCATGTCTTCTGTGTCTCCTGCATTGCAGGTGGATTCTTTACCCACTGAGCCACCTGGGAAGCCCCAAATGTACCCTTAGATTACCCTAAAAGAAACAGTATCTGGACCAGTACTTGCAGTTCTTCTGGCATTAACCATGCTCCAATACATACTCTTCTCTCCAATCTGTTCTCTGCCTAGAACCTTATCATTCTGGTTAATGAACACATCTTTCAGAATTTAGCGTAGATATCATCTCCTCTGCAAAGCCTTTGATTCCCCAAAAGTAGGTTACATGTACTTACCTATCGTGGCATTTAACTCATCATATTAAAATTGAAATTTACTTGTCTAGCTCCCTGTGCGGGAGATTTAATCCATGTGGGCAAGGACAGGGAGCTGGTATCCTAATACCAGACTCAATACCTGCCATGTAATAGTTTTAAACATGTTTTGGGTTAATAAATCCCATTATAGTTCTCATCAGTCAGACCACATGGTATTAAGTATTCAGTCGAGCAAACTGCTGGTTCCCCACTCAAATCTATCACTTCCCTGCAGGCAAAGCCCCAATTTTAACCAGTGGTGGTTTTGGCAGGAGTGTGATATACTTCAGTAAGGGACATGAGGGCACATCTGATGAGGAATTTCTGAAAAGGAATTTTACTTTTAAAAATAAATAAAGTCACCAGTGTACATTTTTATATTATTTGTGCTTCAATTTCTAAAATGTTCACACAAATGGCCTCTGGGCATATTAAAGAACTGCACAAAAAGTAGATCAAAACAAAATCAAAGCAGAAGCTGACTCAGCAAAATATATTAACAAGACACTGAATTCTGAAGGCAAAAAGTGGGGTAGAGGACTTAATAAGCATGTAAGAATTGTGAAGTATTAACTGGACCCCCACTAAAATTATAGGAAAGGCTTACACATATGATTACAGTTACTCTTAAACATCTGTGCTAATGCAGCAAATATCTACCACTTTTAAAATATATACTTGGCATTGGCATGTTTTTATACTAAGAATATGGCAATCCCTAAAGTTCTGTAAACTTACAGAAAAAGGAAACTAAAAGTTGCTTAGCTTGCTCATTCTGTTTCCCTCTTCAGAACTCTTTTGCCTTCCCTTCATAGTTCTAATGCATCATACAGAAAACCTCTTGTTCAACAGCAAGGAATGGAGAAAGTGAAAATAAACCAGAGTGAAGAAAGCACCAAATGATTATCACAATGTTACATACACTATTAAGAATTATGAAGCAAACGTATTGAAGACAAAATGCTAAGATGCCACAATATTATTGCTATGCCAATAAAATTTCTCCAATAGCAGTAAGCTATTGGAAAAGTCCTGACTCACTTTTCTGTAGAAATTGGAATCTTAAGATCCCTACAGATATACTTTTGTGGGCAAATCATTTATGGAAGAACTGAACTTCTGTACGTATGTGCCAATCTTTGCACAATGAGTTGAAGACTGTCCGTTTCCATTTTGTTCCTCAGACTTCAGTTCATATGACACACCGAGTGAATTTCTTGTCATAGATTTCTCTTAGTGACTGGAATTCTGTTCAACATTATTTCCTTACACTGGATTTGCTCCCTATGGTTACTTTTAAAAACTTCTGCCCTGATTATACTATGTATATTTTAATTGGAGTTATTTTAAGTATTGTGAAAAGAAATTTGACTTTGATCAGATCCCTAATGCATTTATTTCACCTACATCCTTCAGGGTAATTTTGATCTCTACTTATTCTTTAGTCAAATGCCTTCTTATTTTTGCAATTCTTAAGTCTTGATAGCTGTGATTCAGTATCTTGAGTTTTTTGTTACATCAATAAAACAATTCTCTTAAATGGCTGAAAGAAGGTTAATCACTTCACTGTATAATCCTAACCTCCAAAATGCTCAAGTATATTCCTTCACTTAAACCATCAAAAAAGTTCACATAAAAGTGAAGAATTAAAGTCAAGAATAAGAAATTTTACTTAACATTCAATAAAATGAAAATAAAATTTAATGTATGTTATTTAACATCATCTTTTTATTTAAACGGTTTCAAAATCTTTTAAAACCTATTACTCCTCTTGCTGATTCAGTGATACTTTTTCTTCTAAGACCAAAAAACTATCATACAAATGGAAAAAAAGACATTTAGTTGATTTCATATTAATATTTCTTAACATTATTCTCCTAAAAGAGTTTCAAATTCTCAGACCTACCAAAACTACACAGGAGTGTTGGCAACACTTATGCCGAATTTTAATACTGTAACATTAACATGAATTTCCCTCCACTGTACAATGATCCATTGGATAATACCTAATGGTTTCTAACACAACCACACATACATTTTTGCTTCATATTACCTTAATTTTTGTACTTCTCAAAAAGGCAGCAAAATTTTTTTAAATGTCAAGTATCATAATTTAATGAAATCAGTGTTTTGAAAACATTACTGCTTTAATATTTCTATATATCCTGTATGATTCCAACTTTTCATATTTTATCCTAAAAGGAAATTGAAATACAGCTCAAAATTTACTCTCTTCAGCATCCCTGGGTACAAGGTCAAATGAGACTGTTCATACCTTAAGAAATAAGGCACAACTGATCTTAGGTAACAATTTCTAAAAACTGAAAACTATTTCAGCCACTACTCTTTTGGCCTTACTTCCATTCTGTTTAGCTAACAGGACTGGCAGATTTTAACAGCCACAACACCATATGCTACAATCAAAACCAGATGACATTCTGGCACTGGCAGTTGTAATGAAGTGGGGCTAATTTTCAGTTCTGTGATGATTTGTGATAAATTAAGTAGAATTTCAGATTCTCAAAACTCAGAAGAGCGTAATAGAGCAAATTTCTCCATTCTCCATCTTTTTTCTTTCTGTATGGACACAAGGAGTCTGTCACTTTTAATAACTACCACCTCCTACTCTTACGCCTTATGTTTCATCTCCCCTCAATCCAACCGAGAGGAAGAACTCAATACCTGAAAAACATCCTTGATATCTCATCCATTATTTTATTATTTCAACAAATTTATTGAGAACCTACTACTTGCCAGGCACTATATGAGGCACAAAGAATACAAAGTTGAACAGTGACACAAAAACACAATTCCTGTCCTATGGAGTTTACAATCTGGAGGGTCTACATTAATCAAACAAATATATATAAAATTACAAAGGTGTTCAACATTAAGTAGAGGTCATGTGATAATATAATTTTTTTCTTACTCTGAAAAAAATTAGGGAATGCTTCCCTGAGGAAGTAGTGAATGAGCTGAGATCTGAAAGACAAATAGGAGTCAACTAAGTGATGAAGGTATTTCAAGCAAAAGAATAGCATGAACAAAGGTTCCTTTGGTGGAAGAAACACTTTAATTCTCACTAATTTCAGATATTTAAAGTGCAGTAAGAGTCAAATACAAAGTAAGTGAAACAAGGAGCACAATGAAACTAAGAAGTAATAATAGCTAACTTCTCTTAAATGCTTTTAAGGTGATGTGCCAGTCACTGCTTTAATGTTTTTGAGGTATTAACTCTTTCAATGTTCAGAATTATAAATAGCAGCCCTAATAATTGATATCATAGGTAACATAAAATATTTTTGTTTCCATCTAGGGTTAGGTGAGTTACCTTGATTAAAATTGCACTTAAAAAAAAAAAAGAGAGAGAAATCTGCCTGCAGTATAAAAATGAATCAGAAAGGTCAGGGTAGCTTAGGAAGACCAATTAGGAGGCTATAGAAGCAACTGCAGGCAAAAAGTGCTAATGTTAGCTTAGACTAGAAAAGTGGTAAATGAAGAGAAGTAGACAAATTTACTAGGTAAAATGAAAGGATGTGGTAATGAATTGATGGGGGGGGCAGTGGTTAGAGAGACAAAGTTCTAGGTTACTAACTTAGGAACCACTGTGATGGTGGAACCTTAGATTGGATACATTAATAAAAACTTAAAGAGGAATATTTAACCCTTGTATTGACAAGTACTGAATAAAAATAACCACAATAAAAACCCAAAATAAGTTTCTGATTAATTTTGTCATATATTTGCCTGCAATCATATAAAGCTATTCTTACATGGCTTAAATAATAATGTTTCATTACAACACGGTGATCTTTTGAACTCTACAATGAGAAAAGATAAAAATACAATACCAAGAATATGTTTTTCGCATATATGAAATTTAAAAGAAAAACACTAATATAATTTTCTTCCCCTGATTGCTAACATCTCTGCTAGGGATTTAGCAAAGACAAGGCAACTTTAATTTTAATTTGTGGTCATTTAAAAACTCTAATAAGTGTATTACAGGTTGATTCTTATATTTCTCATACAGCAAAAAAGATTGAGACTAACTTAAACAAAATTCTCCCCTTATTTTTCAAGTAGTTTGTTTTTATATACACACACATCTTTTAAAAGCATTATATTCATCTTAAAAAAAAAAGATAAAAGACCAATAAGTGATTACTTTCCCTACCTCTGGAAAAATATGTGAAATAAGGAATAAGGTTTAAATAAAAACATATAATTGGGATTTCAGTGAAAAGAGCAGGTTATTAATTGTGATTTCAGTCAAGTCATTTGTTCTTTCTGAGCCATAAGGTCTTTATTAAACTTTTAAAATGTAAATAACACCTACCTCACAGGCTTGTTGTGGGAATTATACAATGTTTTTGGAAATGATTTATGAATTTTAAATCTCTATAAAAATAGTAATCACTATAAATTTTTAAAAATCTAACAAAGCATATAGAATATTCAGCTTCATATTAATTATTATCTCTACTGTTTATATGATTTTCTTGAGATGGCCAAATAAATTGAAAATAAGAAAAACATTCAGGATCTATAACAGTAATTAATTATAATACATCATAAATTTAAAGTTCATATGGAGCAAATATGTCAAATCTGAAAACCATTGCAAGTTCTAGAGAAGTTCACGTACCATCATCCTGCTTTTCTATAATAGAGACTGCTTTTGTAGAATATATACCTATAGATCAAAAGTACTCTACTAAGGATATAAGCTATACATTCAAAATATTTAATTAGACCTTTGCTTTTAATCTAAAACTATACAATAGTTTTAGATTAAAATGGTTTAACATGATTTCTAAAATACTCTGAGGTAAAATAATAACAATTTAACTTGTTCTTTGCTATATCCTTAGCTCCCAAAACACGGCCTGTATTTTTAAATAATGTTAATGAAAATGGACAATAAAGACAAAAAAAAAAGGCCAGTACGATTTTCAATAAAATATAAAATCACTCTAACACTTAACATAAAATGAAACATATTTCCTTCCAAGTATTTAGATATAGGAATGGCTATATAAGTCATGCCAACAAGCAAAGCACCATAAAGTATCCTCATGTGGTTGAAAATTTGAAATTTTTCAAGTAACTTAAACAAAGAGCAGTCCAGCTGTTTCAGTTCTATCTTGAATATATTTATGTTTAAGAATGTGAATTTTAAAATAGACCCCACTTAGTTTAATTTTACCAGAAATATATTTTAAATTGTTAAAAGCCTCTGTTTCTTAAATACTCATAAACTTTTATTTTATAATGTATGATTGACACTCTCTCTCATGTTGGTTTCAACCTTAACAATCCCTAGAAAATAGAACTCAGAGTTTACCAGTTATTCTTTTTTCAAGATATAAGTCACATAGAACTTTAATCAAAACTAGCATTATAAATTCAACATGTGCAAACAATCACCTGTTAAGATACTGTAGGAAGGGTATGAAATCATTTTATGTATGTGAAAAGAAAATTCTCTGAAAACATTACCCTCCTTAAATAGAGGAAAGATGAAGATAAAGAAATAATATAAACAGTATTAATTAAAATTCTTATAGTTACAAATGCTGCCAAATTTAGCAGGATAAATTACTCTTTGACGTCTAACAATACATGTTTTAAAGGAATGTACAAGTAATGCTTTTTAAATCAGTTGGCCATATACTCTAATGCTTTGCTTTTTTACAGTTTGTGCTTTTTATTTTAACATTTGTACCATCTTCTTTGTTGAAAACTATAGCTTCAACTTATACAGCGTACCCATCACTTAAAATGATTCTTTTTCACATTTTAAAGTTACCTCCTACGTTCCATAGGGTGATGATTTTCCAGAGTTTTCAAACCCAGCAATTAGATAATTTATTAATTTGATTGGACTTTTTTTTTTTACAGTAATAGTTATAGATTTAAGTACATAATTTTAGTAACACTTAAAATGTAAGCCTCCTTTTATTTTACATTAGCCCTAAAAGCATCTGAATCTCTGTAAATAATAGTAAATTATTAACAAAGTGATAAATAAATTCAGCAATCTGTGAGAACACAATAGTTTTTCATTTTTCTTTTTTAAAAATGTATATAATGTAATATCAAAATTAGGAAATGACATCTTCTATTCATGAGGCATAGAATTCATCTTACAGTATGCATTGACTTCCCTATATCACACCAGTTTAAAAGAGGGTTAAACCCTAAAACACAAAACAACCAAAAGATTGTAATGCCCATACCTAGTATTTTCTAAACTGGTTTTGGAATAGTCACCACTTCATCACATTCTATTTCATTTTATTGTCTTTTCATGAAAAGGAAAGTTTCCCATTAATTGGTAACATCACATTATAAATATAACCTCCACACTCCAAAGCTATAACTTGAGTTTCTGGCTGCCACTCCTGATATTCAACTGATGGAGAAGAGCATCTTTTTCTAAGTGAGCCTCTGCAAGAGCCATTTTAGCTTTAGCCAATTCTTGTTTAAGTGATTCATTCTCTTCCATGAGCTGAAATGATAAATTTGGAAAATAAGAAAATGTAACCATTTTCAGGAAATACAGACTATTTATACAGTATCTAAAGGTGTGACCCACAAGTCAGCAACATTATCCAATGCTGGTGAGGGTGCACTTAAGCTGAAAATTGCTCTGAGAAGTTATTTGGAAACACATACCAAGCACTTACAAATGTCCTTAAGTTTTGACCCAGCAATTTAAACACGAATTAACTCCTAAGTTCCAAATCTAATAGTGATTTTGTTTAATTTCAATTTCCCTTAAGATGCTGCTGACCTCACTCCTCCTTGCTAAGCCTCTCTCCTCTTTCACCTTTTATGTCACAGGTATTTCTTGTTTACCCCGCTCTACCTATGGACTTTTCATCTTTCCCTCTGATGTTTAAGAACTGTTAAATTTTTTGCATTCTATTAAAGTCCATAATTGGTTGCCTTCTCTTATCACTTGAGTCACTCCCTTAGATGTCTCTTCTACTCCTGTGGCTCCAACAATTATGTATAATCTGATATAGGGTAAGCCTCTCTTGAGCTCCAGAGCCACATTCTGAAGATCTCACTGGACATTTTCATCTAGATGTCAATAGGTCTTCTCTCATTAAGACTCAGTTCAATCCTCTTAGAACCATTCCCTAATCTCTAATGAAGAAAATGTGATAAAACCTTCTCCACAGGAAAAAGCATTTACACAGATACATTAAAATATATGCATTCAACTTCAAAGAGTTCTCAGATTTCTTTTAGCTGCAGCTTAAGAATGCTTGTCTCACAGACCAAATTGGGTATTTTATCATACTTTCCTAAACTCCAGTACATATAACACATGTATGCTGTGACTACTGTTTACACACTTCTACTTTCCCATTCAATTTTGAGTTTCTCAATAGGGAGTGGTATTCTCTTCCAATTCTATATCCTTAGCTTAGAGCGGACATCTAACAAATCCTGCTAAATAGATGAATAAACTCATTCTGTAGTTTCATCATAGAGAATTAAAATTCTGCTGGATAGAATTTTATAACAGCAAAAAATAAGAAGCAACTCAAATATTAACAGATGTTAAGAGTAACCTTTAGAAATGATAATATTGCCACACCCATATTAATCTGCCATTAACAATAAATATGAAGCATTGACTATACTTCAATAAATATAAAATAAAATAGATGAAGCATATGCAGCAATATGGAAAACATTTGTTAAACAACATTAAGCAAAAAGTACAGTATATATAAGTGTAAAAGTGTTAGTCCATCAGTTGTATCAGACTCTGTGACGCCATGGACTGTAGCCGACCAGGCTCCTCTATCCATGGAGTTCTCCAGGCAAGAATACTGGAGTGGGTTGCCATTTCCTTCTCCAGGGGATCTTCCCAATCCAGGGATTAACCTGTTTCCCCTACTGCAGGCAGATTCTCTACCGCCTGAGTCACCAGGGAAGCCCCACAGCATATATACTAGGATAGCAATTGTTTAGAAAAATTATGGAAAGAGACTGAGAGGAAAAATTTAAAAAATACTTATAGCACTATAGAAGGTTACAATATGTCAGAGCTGTTTTAAAATATTTTTCCAAAGTTCTGAAATATTATGATACTTTTGTAACTTAAAAATAAGACATCAAAATGAATATATCCTCCAATTAGCCTTGGCAGATGCCAGAAATGGCACTGTCCCACATTTCCTCCTTTATATTCTATTAGACTACAACTTCTGTGAAGGCTGGGAATGGCCATACCTTGCTCAATACTGTATCAACTAACTGCCTAGTACATAACAAGCACTCAACAAACATGATTTAAATAAGTAAATAAATAATGCCTAATAATTATGCTAATTGCTGAACTGAATGAGTATGAATTAGGTTTCCCATTACCTGTTCCCTAGTAAAGTCAAAAGAGCACTCAGGAAAGTTGGCTGACTGAGAAGGCCAAGGAACTTCTGGGCTCGTCTGAGTGGCTTGAGTGACACTGTGTTGTTTCTTCAGATCACATGTTCCACTGGTATGTAGCACTGAATCACTTTTGACATTTTCTTCCAAATCATTTCTAGTGTTAAGTATCTGAGAATCTAATCAAACAAATAAAATATTCAGATAACATTTCTAAATACTTGATAAATTGTAAGTTCTCTTGTGAAAACCTAATTTAAAATGAGTATGTCATAATAAGAAGACCTTATTATGAAACAAAAAACAATAAAGTCAAATAAAGAAAAAGCTCATTCATTGGAAAGATTAACAAACTCAAAATCAAAAGTTCATCTGTTGAAAAGAAGAATAAAATTGAAAAAACCTTAGTTATATAGACCAAAAAATAAAAGATAAAAAGAAAAAAATTAGCAGAATCAGAAATCAAAGAAGGGACATTACTATTGTCCCTTTAACAGAAATAAAAATAATTATATAGGAATACTGTGAAGAATTGTATACCAATAAATTAGATAACTTAGATGAGGTAGAAAAACTTCTACAAAGACACAAACTACCAAAACAGACTCAATAAGAAACAGACTAAATCAGTAATCAAAAACAAAACAAAAATATATTCAGAGAAAAGCCCAGGCCCAGATATGGCTTCAAGAGTAAATTCTACCAAACATTAAAAGAATTAATACCAAATCTTTACAAACTCTTCCAAAAAATAGAAGAGAAGGAGCATCTTTTAACTCACTCTATAAAACCAGTATTACCCTGATTTCAAAACCAAAGAAATCATAAAAAAGTAAACTAAAATCAATATACTTAATATAAATGAATACAAAAACCCTCAATAAACATTGGCAAACTGAACCCAGAAATATAGTAACAATAATTATAGGTCATGACCAAGTGAGATTTACCCCAGTAGTGCAAGATTGATTTAACATTCAAGAAATAAATTAATGTAGTACATCACATTAACACAACAGAATAAAACAAAAGCCACATGGTCATCTCAAGCAGAAAAAAGATATTTGACAAAATCCAGTACTTTCTCATGATAAAAACAGCAAACCATGATAAAAAGAGGGACAGAAGTTCCTCAATCTGTTAAAGGAAATTTTCAAAAATTCCACAGCTAATATCACACTTAATGGTAGAAGACTGGATGTTTTTCCCCTAATACTGGGAATAAGACAAGGACGTTTTCTCTCAATACTTTTACTCAACACTGTCTCAGAGGTCCCAGCCAAGGTAATTAGGCAAGAAAAGGAAATAAAAGGCATCCAGATTAGCAAGGAAGAAGTAAAACTATCTCCATTCACAGATGACATGATCTTGTACATAGGAAAAAAAAAAAAAAAAATAGAGAATCCACTAAAAACTCACAGAGCTAATGAACAAGCTTAGCAAGTCTGCAGGATATATGATCAATATACAAAAATTAATTGTTTTTCTAAGCACTTGCAATGAATAATTCAAAATTAGATTAAGAAAACAGTTCCATTTAAAATGTTATCCAAAAGACAGGAAATATTTTTACAAATCAATATTTTTTCTAACTTTTTGGATCACAAAAAGTCAGAGCATTTAGGTTGCAAGTGAACAGAAGCCCAAGTCAAACTTGTTTTTAAACAAGGAAATGTATTTGTTTCCATAATAGTAGAGTCAAAGTGATGGTGCTTCAGGTATGGACAGATATTGGAATTCATATGATGTCCTCAGGAGTGTCATTTTAGGAACCTGACTCTATCTACTTCTCAGGTCCACTTCTCTCTTCTGCGTTAGTCCAGTCATATGATGGCAAATGTAACCTCTGGTGACCAAACACTAAGTAAGTTTTACATCCTGTGACCCCTTTGCTCTCAGTGTCATTTTCAATTCACACACAAAAGACTCAGAATGCTTGGTTCACAGTCCATTCATGTTATCATTCAGTGTCCCATGGGCTGAAATCTTTTGATTGGTTCACCTGGGTCCCTTTCCCACTTTAGTGATAGGGCCATATGATTGTCAGGTTCAACCAAAACCACACTTAACTGTCATGACAGAGAGGTAGTTCATCAAACCAAATTATATTAAGAAGACAGAAGAGTAATATCTGTTCAACATAATTTTTCCCCTTAAAAACATTCCCAGAAGGTGTCAGCTAGGTCAAAGAACAAAAATACTTTTTAAAGCTTTTGTTCATATTGCCAAATTACCCTTCATAATGTTTCTAATAATTTTACCCTAATTTTTGATGTATCAAAATAGTTTTATCTACATGGGTAAATGTCACTGAATTGAGTTTTGGTCTGTTCTTGAATTCATATTACAGAAGTCTCAAATCAGAAACTACTTTTTACAGTATTGTCCTGTACTGATTATATTTTAAGTACTATTAGTTAGAAAAAATACACAAGAACTGTTGTACTGGGTCAGACTAGCATACCATTCAGCTTGGTAGGGATTGTAAGGGAAATCCTTAAGTACTACGCCACGGAAAAGTCAAATCCTCTACTCTTTCAAACTCAAAAAACTCGTAAGACCCCTAAAATTTGACTTGATTATGAGTTTATCATATACTTTTGGCTTTCAAACTTAGAAGAGCAAAACCCTTCTTTTAAATGAAATCTGATATAGAATGCTGCTGCTGCTAAGTTACTTCAGTCGTGTCTGACTCTGTGTGACCCCATAGACGTCAGTCCACCAGGCTCTCCTGCCCCTGGGATTCTCCAGGCAAGAACACTGGAGTGGGTTGCCATTTCCTTCTCCAGTGCATGCAAGTGAAAAGTGAAAGTGAAGTCGCTCAGCCGTGTCCGACTCTTAGCGACCCCATGGACAGCAGCCTACCAGGCTCCTCCATCCATGGGATTTTCCAGGCAAGAGTACTGGAGTGGGGTGCCATTGCCTTCTCCTGATATAGAATGCTAATATACAGTTAAAAAAAAAAAAAAAAAAAACAGTCTCATTACATAGGCTGTAGTGAGGAAAACAGGGTCCAAAGCCCATTCTATTTAGCCTAAATATCTCACCACTCACAGGATCCTAAGAATAATGAAAAACCACTGACCAAAACAACTCTGAAATCCATTTTATTTCAAACATTGGGAGGTGAAATGAGGAGAGAAAAGGGGAGGGGAAAGAAAGAAGAGAATAGGAAGAAATATGGAAAGAGGAAAAGAAATGAGATGGAGAAAAAGGGAGGAGAGATTTAGAAAGTAGAGAAGAAAGAATGAGCATGGCAAAAAAGGAGAGGGAGGCAGATGTAACTGGAGATAAAAAGGGAGAGTTAACTGTGAATCTGCTTCTGTTCTGCACATCCATTCACCTGTAGTACCATTTAGATTCCACATGTAAGTTAAATCAGAGAGTATTTCTTTTTCTCTGACTTACTTCACTAAACTTAATATTTTCCAAGTCCATCCAAGTTGCTGCAGATAGCAAAATTCATTCATCAGTTCAGTTCAGTTCAGTCGCTCAGTCATGTCCGACTCTTTGTGACCCCATGAATTCATTCATGGGTATCTGAAATTACCTGTTTGCTAAATTCAAATTTATATTTACATATGTATGTGTGTGTACATAGATACTGGGTTGGCTAAAAAGTTTATTTGGGTTTTTCCATAACATCTTATACACACAGAGAGAGACAGAGGTATGTTAAAGTTTCTCTATGACAGTACTATCTCAATATGCTATGATTCCATTTCTCTTTATTTCAAACAGCTATCTTTTATACATTTTCAGTTATGCTGTTACATGGATACATACATTTTTATGACTAAGCTATGTTTTAGGAGATCTTTTATCAATATAAAATTTCTCTCTGAGGCCAATGACTTTAACAGGCACCTCACAAAAGAAAATAAACAGATGGCAAATCAGCATATGAAAAGATGCTGTACATAATACATCATCAGGGAAATGCAAATTAAAACAACAGCATACCACTACACACCTATTTAGAATGGCCAAAATACAGAACATTGACAACACCAAATGTAAACACAGACAGAGCAACAAGAATTCTCATTTACTGCTGTTGAGAATGTACAATGGTATGGTCACTTTCTTCCAAAACTACACATCCTCTTGACCATGAGACCCACCAATCACACTCCTTTGTATTTACTCATAAGGTGCTGAAAACTTATGTCCACACAATTCTTTACAGCAATTTTATTCTGATTGCCAAAATAACCAACCAAGATGTCCTACAGTAGGTGAAATAAATTGTGTTACATCAGACAATGGAATATTATTCAGCAGTAACAGGAAATGAGCTAGTAAGCCTCAAAAAGACATGGGAGAAACCTTAAATTATATTACTTAGTAAAAGAAGCCAATCTGAGAAGGCAAAATACTGTATGACTCAGATCTGACTCTGGGTATCTCTTGAAGGTAGAGCTGACAAGATTTTAGGTGACCTATTATTTTTTACTTCAAAGATGATGTTTTTAATTTTTAACGATTTCTAAGTAGAATATGAGGGAGAAGGCAATGGCACCCACTCCAGTACTCTCACCTGGAAAATCCCATGCACAGAGGAGCCTGGTAGGCTGCAGTCCATGGGGTCGCTAAGAGTCAGATACGACTGAGCGTCTTCACTTTCACTTTTCACTTTCATGCACTGGAGAAGGAAATGGAAACCCACTCCAGTGTGCCTGCCTGGAGAATTCCAGGGACGGGGGAGCCTGGTAGGCTGCCATCTATGGGGTCGCACAGAGTTGGACGCGACTCAAATGACTTAGCAGCAGCAAGTACAATATGAAAAGGCAAAACGATAGAATATTGAAAGAGGAACTCCCCAGGTTGGTAGATACCCAATATGCTACTGGAGATCAGTGGAGAAATAACTCCAGAAAGAATGAAGGGATAGAGCCAAAGCAAAAACAATACCCAGTTGTGGATGTGACTGGTGATAGAAGCAAGGTCCAATGCTGTAAAGAGCAATATTGCATAGGAACCTGGAATGTTAGGTCCATGAATCAAGGCAAATTGGAAGTGGTCAAACAGGAGATGGCAAGAGTGAACGTCGACATTCTAGGAATCGCGAACTAAAGAGGACTGGAATGGGTGAATTTAACTCAGATGACCATTATATCTACTACTGTGGGCAGGAAACCCTTAGAAGAAATGGAGTAGCCATTATGGTCAAAAAAGAGTCTGAAATGCAGTACTTGGATGCAATCTCAAAAACGACAGAATGATCTCTCTTCGTTTCCAAGGCAAACCATTCAATATCACAGTAATCCAAGTCTATGCCCCAACAAGTAATGCTGAAGAACCTGAAGTTGAATGGTTCTATGAAGACCTGCAAGACCTTTTAGAACTAACACCCAAAAAATATGTCCTTTTCATTACAGGGGACTGGAATGCAAAAGTAGGAAGTCAAGAAACACCTAGAGCAACAGTTAAATTTGGCCTTGGAATACGGAATGAAGCAGTGCAAAGACTAATAAGAGTTTTGCCAAGAGAACACACTGGTCATAGCAAACACCCTCTTCCAACAACACAAGAGAAGACTCTACACATGGACATCACCAGATGGTCAACACCGAAATCAGATTGATTATATTCTTTGAAGCCAAAGATGGAGAAGCTCTATACAGTCAGCAAAAATAAGACCGGGAGCTGACTGTGGTTCAGATCATGAACTCCTTATTGCCAAATTCAGATGTAAATTGAAGAAAGTAGGGAAAACCACTAGACCATTCAGGTATGACCTAAATCAAATCCCTTATGATTATACAGTGCAAGTGAGACATAGATTTAAGGGACTAGATCTGATAGACAGAGTGCCTGATGAACTATGGACGGAGGTTCATGACATTGTACAGGAGACAGGGATCAAGACCATTCCCATGGAAAAGAAATGCAAAAAAGCAAAATGGTTGTCTGGGGAGGCCTTACAAATAGCTGTGAAAAGAAGAGAAGCGAAAAGCAAAGGAGAAAAGGAAAGATATAAGCATCTGAATGCACAATTCCAAAGAATAGCAAGAAGAGATAAGAAAGCCTTCCTCAGCGATCAATGCAAAGAAATAGAGGAAAACAACAGAATGGGGAAGACTAGAGATCTCTTCAAGAAAATTAGAGATACCAAAAGAACATTTCATGCAAAGATGGGCTTGATAAAGGACAGAAATGGTATGGACCTAACAGAAGCAGAAAATATTAAAAAGAGGTGGCAAGAATACACAGAAGAACTGTACAAAAAGATTTTCATGACCAAGATAATCACGATGGTGTGATCACTCACCTACAGCCAGACATACTGGAATGTGAAGTCAAGTGGGCCTTAGAAAGCATCACTATGAACAAAGCTAGTGGAGGTGATGGAATTCCAGTTGAGCTATTTCAAATTCTGAAAGATGATGCTGTCAAAGTGCTGCACTGAATATGCCAACAAATTTGGAAAACTCAGCAGTGGCCACAGGACTGGAAAAGGTCAGTTTTCATTCCAATCCCAAAGAAAGGCAATGCCAAAGAATGCTCAAACTGCTGCACAATTGCACTCATCTCACACGCTAGTAAAGTAATGCTCAAAATTTTCCAAGCTAGGCTTCAGCAATATGTGAACTGTGAACTTCCTGATGTTCAAGTTGGTTTTAGAAAAGGCAGAGGAACCAGAGATCATATTGCCAACATCTGCTGGATCATCGAAAAAGCAAGAGAGTTCCAGAAAAACATCTATTTCGGCTTTATTGACTATGCCAAAGCCTTTTACTGTGTGGATCACAACAAACTGTGGAAAATTCTGAAAGGGATGGGAATACCAGACCACCTGATCTGCCTCTTGAGAAACCTGTATGCAGGTCAGGAAGCAACAGTTAGAACTGGACATGGAACAACAGACTGGTTCCAAATTGGAAAAGGAGTTTGTCAAGGCTGTATACTGTCACCCTGCTTATTTAATTTATATGAAGAGTATATTATGAGAAACGCTGGGCTGGAAGAAGCACAAGCTGGAATCAAGATTGCCAGGAGAAATATCAATCACCTCAGATATGCAGATGACACCACCCTTATGGCAGACAGTGAAGAGGAACTAAAAAACCTCTTGATGAAAGTGAAAGAGGAGAGTGAAAAGTTGGCTTAAAGCTCAACATTCAGAAAACGAAGATCATGGCATCTGGTCCCATCACTTCATGGGAAATAGATGGGGAAACAGTGGAAACAGTGTCAGACTTTATTTTTCTGGGCTCCAAAATCACTGCAGATGGTGACTGCAGCCATGAAATTAGAAGACGCTTACTCCTTGGAAGGAAAGTTATGACCAACCTAGATAGCATATTCAAAAGCAGAGACATTACTTTGCCAACAAAGGTCCGTCTAGTCAAGGCTATGGTTTTTCCAGTGGTCATGTATGGATGTGAGAGTTGGACTGTGAACAAAGTTTAGCACCGAAGAATTGCTGCTTTTGAACTGTGGTGTTTGAGAAGACTCTTGAGAGTCCCTTGGACTGCAAGGAGATCCAACCAGTCCATTCTAAAGGAGATCAATCCTGGATATTCTTTGGAAGGAATGATGCTAAAGCTGAAACTCCAGTACTTTTCCACCTCATGTGAAGAGTTGACTCATTGGAAAAGACTCTGATGCTGGGAGGGATTGGGGGTAGGAGGAGAATGGGACAACAGAGGATGAGATGGTTGGATGGCATCACCGACTTGATGGACATGAATTTGAGTGAACTGCGGGAGTTGGTGATGGACAGGGAGGCCTGGCGTGCTGCAATTCATGGGGTTGCAAAGAGTTGGACACCTTTGAGCTACTGAACTGAAGTAGTTATTTTCCATAAAAGCTTGTTCGTGTTTGAGTTCAAAATCCTATCATGTCTTTGAGGATATTAATTATATTTCTTTAAAAGTCTCAACTTTTCTTCAGTACTCTGAAGTACTAGAACACTCTGTTCTGCTTTCTTACAAGATAAGACTTGAAGTTTGGAGATCTTAAAAGTATGTGAGAGCAACAGCCACACAGCAAGCCTATCTTCTCACCCCAAAGCTATCTTCACCTGAGCTTTAATCAGTAATGAGGCTGCCGTTTTAATCTTTTTTGGTATGACTTCTATGTTTGCTGTAGCTGTTCCCCAACTTCAGAGAGGAAGACTCTTCAATCAAGGGTTCCCCAGAAACTGATTCCACCTCAGCAATAGTTGTCTCATGGTTTCTGGCTATAGAGTTTTCTAGTTTGCCTCTTTTCAGTCCCTCACATTTCACCCTCAATTAATAAAGTGAAATTTAGAACACCTAAGTCTACCAACTCAAGCTCTTTCCACACTACCTTATAAGACATAGTCCTTACATTAGAGACCTTAAAAATCTTATTAGGATGGAAATACAAAATTTAAGCAGAACTAAATACACAGTAATAAACTATAAAGTAACTAATGTATGGCAAGTAAGTACTCAAGAATTTTAAGAAGTCACATGTGGTTATGTAGAAGGGTTCACTGAAAAGTAGATGCATGAATCAACCCAGGAAGGACTTCATTCAAAACACATTTGTAGAATAGATACTAATCAATTGTAGATGAGTTATTTCTGAGGTAGAGGCTTATACATGGATGATATTTTATCACAAGGTACTAAGTGTCCCTCAATCATCTACTACTACATACGTACATAAATATAAAATAGTATATAAAAAGTATGAGTCAAAAAAATAATCCGCATGTAAACAATTTCAAATTTCAGTAGGTGTTCACTTAAACTGTTTTCGTATGTACCTCTGATATGAAAAGAGCCATCATCATTTCTCTCTACCACGAGATGATCAATATGAACAGTCACAGGAGCTGGTTCAAGGGATACTGTACTACTACGAGGACTGTCATCCTACGGGAAAGAGAAATAGTATTGGCATGTTGCTACTGAAGTAAAAGATAAAATCATTTTCAATTAATCATTTTCTTAAACACTACTTCTGCCCAAAATATTTTAATGAGTTAGAAATATATCTTTAATATGCTTTAGTTGATAGAGTGAGAAAACTCCCCATTCTATTTTGATATTTTCTAATTTCTAAGAAGAAGCTCTACACCGTCACCACAAGGACCAACAAGTTCATATTGTTAGGCAAGAATCAAAGTCCAATTGGCTAAATGAACATTTATAAAATGAAAATATAAAAATATTTGTTAACATACTTTTAAATTTATTTTTGTGTTAGAAACTTGTATTTTCATTGGCATCACTGTTGCAACTGTTTCATCTTCCAAAAAATGTTGAATATTCATAAGAGAAGACACAAGAAACTCAGTGCTGAAGTTTTCTATATGGCATTGCAGAAATCCATTCTTTTCTGCAAGCAAAGAGTGTATTACAGCACCAGGCCCACTTTCAAATCTCAGAGTAATCTCAGGAGAGGATTTAGAATGAATTACAGCTTTATGATCTGAACCTATGAAAAAAGAACAAATAAAAATTGTAACTTTGTATTACAACTCAAAAATGTCACTCTCAATTATTTGTCTTAAGGTCACTGTCACTTTGAATAGTATTAAAGCAATAATTAAAATTTTAATATGTATTCTTAATTTAAATGATATTTACAGTTCATATGTAACACATGGCTTCCCAGGTCGCTGAGTGCTAAAGATTCCGCCTGCCAATGCAGGAGCCCTAGGAGATTAGAGTTAGATCCCTGGAAGGGATCAGGAAGATCCCCTGGAGGAAAACATGGCAACCCCTACCAACATTCTTGCTGGGATAATTCCATGAACAGAGGAGTCTGGCGGGTTACAGTCCATTTGGGGTGCAAAGAGTTGGATATAACTAAGTAATATAACACATATTCAACACTAATTTCCCTAATTTCCATTTTTATAGACAGTCTTCTACTGCAATAATGCTGTCTATATTTTTTATTTGTTTGCAACATGCAAAAACATGCCACAATATAAATCTGACATGATTCATAACTCAGGTATTTTGAGTGTCTGAGTGTGTACATATCTATACATTTATAATATAACAGACAATTGCGATGAAGAAATAGTCATGGCATTTAAAGTGACTTAAGCCACTTCTTAAGAAGTGACAAAAGCCTGAAGTTTTGTTCGTTTTTTATGAAAATCAAGCCCTTAAATAACTGGAAAGGAAAACAGAGAAGACCTCATTAAAATGTTACTGTTGAATTACAATCTTAAAACTATATTTATACCAAAGGAAATACAGATATGTTTCTGTTTATATTTATGTTTACTTATGCCTTTGCCTTTTTCCCAAAAAGAATTTGAGGTGGATTACACCGCTGTAAGGAGTCAAGTTCAAAAAATATTGTTTAATTTCAATAAAACACCCATAGAATAGCTTTAAAAATAAAAGTTCCTAGTGGAACTACTTAAGTGAATCAGCCCTCATGGTAAATAAGTATTTTTATTTGACATTATCTAGCTCCAAAAAGAATAAGAGGCAACACGCACATGGCACAATCAGAATTAAAAAATAAGCAGGGAATGAAAAAGTAAAGATAGGTGGTAAGATTACTAACTCAAAATATATTATTTAAATTTCTGAGCCAAAGATAGATCAAAAATAGCTTTCTAATAGCAAAGGGAAAATACAATCAGTTTCACAATTCATAGAACCCATGAGATAAAAACAAACTGTTCTGGAAAGGTGAAGCTATTTCATTTATTGAGGTTCCAAGTTATCTGTCCCATATGGGCCCTTATAAGAAGACCCCACTAATCAAATTCATGATGAAAAGATGTTTATTTTCCCTCAGTATGTATGTGAATACTTTAGTCTTACAGAAATCAAATGTATACATATTTATAAAAGGGAGAAGGGAGAAAGAAATTAAAGATATGTACATTTATGCACCAAGGATAGATCTCCTTACACAACACAAAGTGGAGAGTTGTTTTAAAACTTTTATTTCAGATAAAAAATGACATTTAATTAATGCTAGCACTACTTGCTAAGATTCAAAATAAATAGTATAGATATCAGAAGAGTTCAAAAAGACTCCCAGGGAATTCTCCTGGTGGTCCACTTGCCAGAGGTCAGGTTCCATCCCAGATCAGAGAATATGAGCCACATGGTGTGGACAAAAAAAAAAAAAAAAACAACTCTCAAAAAATTCTTTAAACAATTAAGAACTCATGTATTTTTAATTTTTTAAAATAGAAGGTAAAAGAAATGGACACAAATTCATAATGGTTAATGTTCTTTCCTGTACCAAGAAAACCAAGAGTTAACTAACTTGTCTATTTAACAGTAAGAACAACTGAAAACCAACAACTTGGTAAATGTGATTTTATTTTGCCTTTTATCTATTTATATTATAACTACATATGTCTATCTACACACACACACACACACACACACAGATATACTCACTCCAGGGACCTGAGAGCCATAAATCATTTCGAACAAAAAAATTATTTAGAGCAGAGATAAAACAAAATCACTCCTCCCTACTACCTCTTATGCCATGAAACTTTCAAAAGGTTTCCCATTAAAGGGATCCAAACTCTAAACATTATTATAGAAAAACTAAAATAAAACCAAAAACAACTTTATAATTTTAACTGTTTATGTCAGAGTGACAGTGTATATAAACTGAAGATCAAATTACAATCATTGTTCATATGGCTTATTAATGTCTTCAAAGTTCAAGCTAAACTATTTTTTTCTCCTTTTCCCTTTATTCTCTTTCCCTTTCCTTTCTTTCTTGTTATTTTGTTTATTTTTAAACCAAGACAGCTGTAAAAAATAATAATAATAAGGTATTAGACAGCACTGCCTGTATAACCCATACATACAAGGCATTTCAAAATAATTTCTACAGTTAGAAACAAGATGAAACAAAGCAATCAGTTCAGTTCAATCGCTCAGTCATGTCCGACTCTTTGCAACCCCATGAATCTCAGCACGCCAGGCCTCCCTGTCCATCACCAACTCCTGCAGTTCACTCAAACTCACGTCCATTGAGTCGGTGATGCCATCCAGCCATCTCATCCTCTGTTAGCCCATTCTCCTCCTGCTCCCAATCCCTCCCAGGATCAGGTCTTTTCCAATGAGTCAACTCTTCACATGAGGTGGCTAAGGTACTGGAGTTTCAGCATTAGCATCATTCCTTCCAAAGAAATCCCAGGATTGATCTCCTTTAGAATGGACTGGTTGGATGTCCTTGCAGTCCAAGGGACTCTTAAGAGTCTTCTCCAACACCACAGTTCAAAAGAATCAATTCTTCAGCGCTCAGCTTTCTTCACAGTCCAACTCTCACATCCATACATGACTACTGGAAAAACCATAGCCTTGACTAGACGGACCTTTGTTGGCAAAGTAATGTCTCTGCTTTTCAATATGCTATCTAGGTTGGTCATAACTTTCCTTCCAAGGAGTAAGTGTCTTCTAATTTCATGGCTGCAGTCACCATCTGCAGTGATTTTGGAGCCCAGAAAAATAAAGTCTGACACTGTTTCCACTGTTTCCCCATCTATTTCCCATGAAGTGATGGGACCAGATGCCATGATCTTCGTTTTCTGAATGTTGAGCTTTAAGCCAACTTTTTCACTCTCCTCTTTCACTTTCATCAAGAGGTTTTTTAGTTCCTCTTCACTGTCTGCCATAAGGGTGGTGTCATCTGCATATCTGAGGTTATTGATATTTCTCCCGGCAATCTTGATTCCAGCTTGGGCTTCTTCCAGTCCAGCGTTTCTCATGATGTACTCTGCATATAAATTAAATAAGCAGGGTGACGATATACAGCCTTGACAAACTCCTTTTCCAATTTGGAACCAGTCTGTTATTCCATGTCCAGTTCTAACTGTTGCTTCCTGACCTGCATACAGGTTTCTCAAGAGGCAGATCAGGTGGTCTGGGATTCCCATCTCTTTCAGAATTTTCCACAGTTTATTGTGATCCACACAGTCAAAGGCTTGGCATCGTCAATAAAGCCGAAATAGATGTTTTTCTGGAACTCTCTTGCTTTTTCCATGATCCAGCGGATGCTGGCAACAAGGACATGGTAATAAGTGGGTATAAAGCAAAAAACTGTGCAAAAAAGTGTTTGGTTGGGTATAGAACAGGGTTTAGCTTTTGAAATTTTACATTCCATCTTTTTTTGTTGTTTTTTCATCTACTATAAAATCTTTCCAACTATTTACATTGAATACTTAGCTTCTTTCATTTTGTATGCTACTGGGATTGACATTTCCTAAAATGAAATTCTTGAATTTCATTTTAGGAAACACATTGTAAACTGCAAGGCCTACAGATAGAAAAAATCAGGAGGTAATTTTCTTCTATGATGCTGGTTTATAGACAAATGGCACATTTACCTGCAGTTCCCAGGATGTGAAGTGATAGTATGTTTGTTTGATATCACGCAGGATTGCATATATTTCAACATGTGTTATATCAGATATAGCATTCTGTATATGTAGCAAAGAAAAATATTACAGCTCAGTGACTTTTCAAAAGATTTAAAAAACTGAACACTGTCATTTAAATTTCTCAGTATAATTATTTTAATAAATTCATGTCTTTAAATGACTGAAAACTATGAGTGATAATTCCATATAAAGCTTGAAAAAGGAATGATTTAATGTGGTAGTCCTCATCATACACTGCATGTTTTATTGCTTATATCCCTCTGTATCTAAGAGAATGTGTTGATCTTAGAATGAAAACTCACAAGAACAGGATACATGATTTTATCAAATATCAAGTACCATACCAAACTCAGGAAATACTTGCTTATAAGTAAGATAATGGAAAATAAAGCAAGATAATTCAACATTCAAAAAACTAAGATCATGGCATCTGGTCCCATCATTTCATGGCAAACAGATGGGGAAACAATGGAAACAGTGACAGACTTTATTTTCTTGGTGAGAGAGTCATTTCCTAGGCAGGTTGATAAGACATCTAGGGGTCCCCAAGGAGAGAGGGGTCTGGAATTCTCAAGGAGGAAGAAAGGACAAGTTTCTTTCCCTCTACATTCCTTAGGATTCTGTATCCTGCCTGAGGACAGTTTCTGGATTAAACCTTCTGGCTAATCCTATTATCTTAAAATGTAAATTTTGGGAGTATGTCTATATAACAATAATGTATCCTGCCTGAGGACAGTCTCTGGATTAAACCTTCTGGCTAATCCTGTTATCTTAAAATTTAAATTATGGGAGTAGGTCTGGTGAGGTCTTTACAACCTCCAGACTTTCTTTGGATTCATTGGAGAGTATATAACTCCATTGCTAATACTAGCAAGGGGGTATTCTTTCTGCCCCCTTCTGATGCCTATGTTAGAAGCTTTCTCTATCTCCTTTATACTTTAATAAAACTTTATTACACAAAAGCTCTGAGCAGTCAAGCCTCATCTCTGGCCCTAGATCGAATTCTTCTCCTCCAGAGGCCAAGAATCCCAGCGTCTTTTCGAGGTTCAGCAACAACCTTTCACTGGGTTCCAAAATCACTATGGACGGTGAATGCAGCCATGAAATTAAAAGACACTTGGTCCTTGGAAGAAAAGCTATGACAAACATAGACAGTGCACTGAAAAGCAAACACATTACTTGGCCAACAAAGGTTCGTCTAGTCAAAGCTATGGTTTTTCCAGTAGTCAGGTACGGATGTGAGAGTTGGACCACAAAGAAGGCTGAGCACCGAAGAACTGATGCTTTTGAACTGTAGTGTTGGAGAAGACTCTTGAGAGTCCCCTGGACTGCAAGGAGATCCAACCAGTCAATCCTAAAGGAAATCAATCCTGATTATTCATTGGAAGGACTGATGATGAAGCTGAAACTCCAATACTTTGGCCACCTCATGTGAAGAGTTGACTCATTGGAAAAGACCCTAATGCTGGGAGGGATTAGGGGCAGGAGGAGAAGGGGACGACAGAGGATGAGATGGCTGGATGGCATCACTGACTCAATGGACATGAGTTTGGGTGAACTCTGGGAGTTGGTGATGGACAGGGAGGCCTGGCGTGTTGCGATTCATGGGGTCGTAAAGAGTCGGACACTACTAAGCGACTGAACTGAACTGAAAGGGTGGAGTTTGAAACAGTAATCACATCTTCCCATGTTAAAAGAATATTTTGATCCTATTCAGATATAACCAGTAGAAAGTCATCATTATCTCCTTGAAAATTTAATCAATATCTACTTGAAATGATGGAGCTCCTGGCTTAAAAAAGAAAACAAGCTTAAATCACATTAAAGTCTTACCTACTGGACGATGACTAAGGTAATGCCGTAGACTGATATTGCCTAACTGATCTGGTATCACTTGGTCCACTTGAAGACAGATTTCCGTATCTTCACCTCGGATGTCAATTTCCCCATTAACACCAGTAATTTTAAATACCACAACTGACATCTAATAAGGATTGCATAAATAATATTAGTACACCAAATAATTCAAAACAGAATTTAGGGAAAACACAGGAAACTACTATAACCTCTAAAAAATACAACTATGACTTAATAAAATAAAAATATATGTGTGACCAACTGAAAGCAGTTATTTATTATATTACAGTGATAAACTTCCACTTCCTTTCTTTCTGCTCAGTCAAGAGAATTGTTTTAGGTCACCAAGATTAAATATATGATGGTTTTGTTATATATTTTTCATTAGCTTTTCACTAAAAGCTGAACACATTTTCTAAGGCATCCATAAGAATACTTCATTAGGTGAAGAGGGCTTAAAATAAACCAGTAACATATTTCTTTTGTAGACAGCCCCTCATAAGGACTGACTACCATCCTTACTATCAAACTTTTTCACAGTAGATTTAATCAAATTAAAATAAAGGTCAAAACATAAAGAATGGAAAAAAGATAGAACCTTTCCTCTTCAACACAATTTTTTTTAAAAAATTTAGAAAAATGAAATTCAGAGAATAACAATTCAGTAAGAGTGAAGGAAAAATTTCAAGAGTAGGAAGAGCAAAGTAAATTACCCACAATTTCAATTATTTTTACATATCAATGCTCATAAATGGGTACATATTGAATATGAGATAAAGTTGGTGGCATTTCTCTTCATAGAATGTCTCTGAAAAGATTACCAGGTCATCATGACTTTCTTGAGCACCCTCTGAATTTGTACTGATGGCGTCTGGAGAGGTTTCACCATAATTCTGTAGGTTTGCACTGGCATTTGTCTGATCGGCTGGGCTCTGGTAATTTGTAGTTGAATTCTTTTTAATACCTGAAATAAGATAAAAATAAACTAATAAATTAAAATCAGTTTATACATGATCCAATAATGTTACATTTATCTAACCAAAATGGACTGTTCCTTCAACTCTTTCTCAAGCATAGCCTTATTTAAGAAGACAAGAAGCAAAGAAAAATTAAATTGCAGTTAGTCAGCAAAAAGTAAGAAATAACTTTCCACAATAAGGTGTTAGAGATATTAAACCCTAAACTTAGTATGAAAAGAAGTCTACCGCAGTCAACCACAGTCTGTGTTCTTCCCATTGCAGGTGTGGTGCTGGCGTTACTAGCAGTTCCTGGTCAGCCAGCTTTGCCTCCTCTGTTCTATCCAACATTCAGTGATCCCAGTCTGACTACTTCATTTCCCTTTTCAGTATCCTACAGTTCTTCTACATGAAATTAATACTACTATTGTCAATGTGATTGTTTTCCATCCTTACCAACCTGCGTTAATTCCTCAATGTGCTCTTTTTCAATATTTCTCAAACTCCCTGTGATAAAAGATAATTTTTAAAAATTTGTGTTCATAACAGATCAACACTTTTTAGAAATACCATAAAAAAGAATTATTGAAATGAAAATGAACCTAGAAAAATGAGAAGAGCCAAAGACACAAAACAAAGCCTCACTTTTTTTTTTTTTGACTTCAATCATGCCTGGATTCTGATTTTATATTAAGAAAAAAGAAAAGCTAATAATTCTAAAAATGATTTCAAGGATTAACTCACTGAATGACAAAACAATCAAGTTAGTCATTCTCTAAACCCTTTTGCTTACATGATAGCATTTTACAAAGCTTTACTTTGTTGTTGTTATAAACATCTTGATCATAAGTCTTCATAACACTTCACTAAGTGCATTATAGAATGAGTATCATTTTCATTCACTGAAAGAACATTCTGCTGAATCTAACTTGCAAGCAGCTTGTTAAAAATTTCTTTTTTTCAGATGTACATTATAATTTGACATCTGTGTACACTACAAAGTGCACCATCAAAAAGACTAGTTCACCATCCATAATGATAAAATTGATCTCCTTCATCCATTTTGACCATTTCCCCATTCCCTTGCCCTCTGGTAACAACCAATCTGTTTTTGTATCTATAAGCTTGTTTTTGCTCTGTTTTCATTTTGGTTTTTAAAAAATATAACCCACAATATGAGTGAAATCATATAGTATTTGTCTTTCTTTGTAATAATTTTTATTAGTATATTTACTACTATATATAATCAGGTTCTAACTCAGTGCCTGACAAAGCAAGTAGGTGTTTAACAAATTACCTATTGAATGGATAGATAAAATGATTTTTAGGTCAGAGAAATGCATATAAATAAAATTTAGTATGAATAAATTCCCACATTTCACAGGGAGTTCCTAACACTGCCAGAGATTAAGAAAATTTCACTAATAAAATAATATTTAAGATAAAGTAAAAAGAAAGAAAAAAGAATATTTGAGGCACAGGTACAAAGACTGAGGGAATTTGTCATAGTGAAGAGGCTGACAGAAAGACTGATATATACTGTATAGTAAATATTACAGTACAACTTAAGTGTAGTAAGCACATGGGAAAACAGAAATGTAAGCTGGGACCAGGTCACACAGAGCATTGTCAGTAACATTAAGTTTCTTTTTAAATTAACAGCCTTATAGCAGTTAAAACTTATCAGGACTAAAATGGAAATTGACATGATAATATACATTTTTTAAAAGAATATTCTGCCTATAAAATGAAAAAAAACTGGGGAGACTAGCTTGAAATTTGTCGTGGGCTGGCAGTCCAGCTATGGGTTTGTTCATTTATAAATATGTATATATATTCAAAAATACAAATTCACAATATATATGTGTATGTAAATATGTGTGTGTGTGTGTGTGTGTGTGTGTGTGTGTGTGTTCATATGTGGAAACATACATGAAAGTGAAGTGAAAGTGTCAGTCAGTCAGTCATGTCCAACTTTTTGTGACACCATGAACTGTAGCCTACCAGGTTCCTCTGTCCATAGAATTCTCTAGGCAAGAATACTGGAGTGGTTAGCCATTCCCTTCTCCAGGGATCTTCCCAACCCAAGGATTGAACCTGGGTCTCCTACACTCAGGCAGATTCATTATCATCTGAGCCACCAGGAAGCCATGTAAACATACAAACATGTATATGAAAACACAAAGAAAAATGTCTGGAATTATATATACCAAAAGTCAATGGTAGCTATTTCCAGAATGGGGAATGGTATCAAGGGCAGAGTAACAGTGGTGTTAGAGTGATACCTTAAATTTTTACTCTAGATATTTCCATGACATGTGATGTTTTCTTAAATGAGAAAGAACTCATATATCTCTTGTAAAACTAAAATGAAACACAGAAAAAATAAGTCTTTTCCTAATAAAAATAATTATTTTAATAGAAAGAAAATTATTACAGTTAAAGAGAACTATGAATACACAGTCATATATCATTTAAGCATTACACATAAAATCAAATGCCCTTGTATTTTTCAAGATCCTAAAAACAGTCTACAGCTAAAATCTATTCTAAGACAGTTATTAGAAATGCAGATAAAAATTTATGAATAATGATACTAATTACAGCATCTTATAGCTGTGGAAAAAACTAAAAACAATCTAAATATCCAGTATCAGGGAAACAATTAAAAGGTCAGGGTCCATTCTTATGACAATTTAATAATTTAATACTGGTAAAAAAACAGGCTGAAAACCATATATATGGTGTGATACTATATATACATGTATGGAAATATATATATACATTTACAAGATAAATTACAATTGGTATCTCTAGATTGTGGGACTTTGGGGTTATTCTCCAAATTGTAGTAGTTTATATTTTCCAAATTTTCCACATTGAGTGTTAGTCACTTTTATTATTTAATTTTTAGAAATAAGAAAATCACTGATACTTTCTGAGAATAAATGGAAATGTTTTCTACAGGAACACTGTTTTTGAAGCATCATTTGATCACAAAACAGAAATCTTCTATTAAAGTAGAATCTTAAGCCATAATAGGGGGCAAGGGGACTAGGAAATAGAGCTATCTGAATCAAGAATACATTTCTATGACCCCTATCAGTACCTCATCTATATTTAACTGGTAAAGTGTGCTGGGAAGAAGATTACTGTGAATGGACTATAAAAGGGCTTTTTGTTTACATACAGTAATCATTTCCCAAGTCTGGAGTGCTGGCATAGCATACTGGTTAGTTGAAAGCTTAGGTTCCTGAATCAGATCAATTGAGATCCAAATCTGCCTCTATTACTTCTTATATGGACATTAATTTCTCCAAGCTTCAGTTTCTAAAGCTTGAGCTTTTCCTAACCTAAGCCGTTTTCAACTATACCAATAGGTTTTTACTCTTCATATGCAAAGTAATTCATATTTGCCTTTCTTAAACTTTAAGGTCTGTACAGGCAACTATTCTCTGGCTACGGTCCACGGTTTTATTCCTGTTCACAAAGTCCCCAATGTCTTAGTGATGGGGATGTGTCTAATACTAAGTCATTCCTAATGGTCTGTACTGGGGCATTCATTGCTTTTGAATAAAATAGGGGAATCATGTAGTTCCATCATACACTAACACATATAAAGGAGAATTCTGGTTATGGGAATCAAAAATCCATTCTGGAAAAATTATAGTCACAGAACCACATAGAATCAACCGATCTACTCTGGAAAAATTACAGTCATAGAACCACAGTCACAGAACCACAGAGATCCATTCAGGAAAAATTACAGTCATAGAACCATATAGACTGGAAAAATTACAGTCATGGTTGAGAATTCATCATGCAAATTAAGCCCATCTAATCAAATTCCAAATACAGGGGTCCCTGTGATAGAGGCTAGTAGCATTAATGATCTAAATGACTATATACAAATAACTTTATGATCTAAATGACTATATATAAATAACTGCTAAACGTCATCCATAAAAAGGAAGGAGTATCTGGTCAAAAGATGCACTAGAACAACTATTAGGAAGTTAGGTACAATGTTCTTTGTACTGTGTGTGTATGTGTGTATAAATAAATCTTTTTAGGCTATGATTGATTACTGAGTATAACTAAAAACACCTTAAATTCCACTTCTAAGATGTGTGTATATAAATTCTTAAATTGAATTGCTTTACCTTTTTCCAAAAATATATGACTATCACTTCCATCACTTTCTAATAACTGTTCTTCCAATATCATGCTGTCAAGTGAAATGGTATCCAGTGAGGTTTGTGAGGGGCTTCTTCTCATGTTCTTATAAGTAGAGACTGGAGCCAAGGTGGGTGGGCAACGTTCCTTAGGCTTTCCACTGTTAACAAACAAAAGTATCAGAAAATCATCACATAAAAGGAAAAGAATACTTTCTAAAGAATATGTCAAACAATATATATATATATAATATACACAAAGTTTTAAAATTATATTATCTAAGGATAAGCTCAAAGTACTTTTATATTCTGAAAAGCTTATTTTTCCATGTGCTAATTTTAATGCCTCATTTATCATGGTTTTCTGTCCAAAGCCAAAAGATACTCATAAGCACACGCACATGCTTGTGTGTTGTGTGCTTGCGTGTGCGCACACAACACACACACACAATTAAACAAACTCCCAATCCAAATCCAACAGTAAGTCATTACCTTAAGGATGACTGTGATTTAAGTGTTCTGATGGTGGGTGCTTCTTCTTTACTGATTTCCACATTCTCAGAGAGTGAAGCTGTTTCTGGAAGCAAATCTTCAGCCTTAAAGATCGACTCTATGGTTTCACTTCTCTTACTAGTTAAACTATTTAAAAGTATGTTCTGATTACCACCATCATCAAATGACAGTATACTTGAATCTTCTCTGTAGTTTAAGACACTATTTGAATCTGTGTAAGATGAATCCTTTTTGCCACTTGTTTCTGATCCAATTTCTCCTGAGCCACTTTGGCAAACAAGTCCACTACTTTCAACTTCGCTTATTTTCCCTAAATTTTTATCTGATAAATAATCCAGAGAAGAAATATCTTTTTGCAGATTTGTATCACTAGCTGATTTAAAAAGCGAAGAATCCTTCACAGGGACATGGCTAAGGTCAACACTCATAGATCTGTTGTCTGACATATGATTAAGAGTTACACTTCTAATTTGATTTATTCCACTACTAACTTGTTTTCTTTTTGAAGGCAAAAATTCTCCATTTTCTGCAGGCAGATAATCTGGAACCATTGGGCTCACATTTTCAGAAACAGGAGACTTAAGAGTATTTGCTTGATCCACAGGATGTAGCAAAAGAGCCACTTCTGCACTTTTAAGTAAAATTCCGATGCAAACAGATGTCTGACTAGCTGGACTGCCAGTCACAGCTTCTACATCTTTCCTTAAATTCTCTGAAAGCAAAATAAGTGACTCGTGGAGGAAAAGCAAGAGCAAATACTGGTAGTGATTGATTTGCATACTGACATGTTTACGAACGTGAACCAGGACATGAATATCTGCATCTGATGATGGTGAAAAAAATCTTAAAAATGTATCTGAAGAAGGTTTCTGACCACCACTGGTCAGGGGATCAGATTCTGTACTGTAATACTCCTTCAAGAGCTTTTTCCGCTTCCATCGGCCAGTCAGATCACTAGACTCACTTTGTGATGTATTTAGAGAGATTTGATTACAAGTCTGAGGCAACTTTTGTGACACTGCATACCTTTTTGGTTGACAAATCCAGATGGAAAGAGGGAAAGAATCTACAAAATTTATTGGTCGTCCTTTCCCACTTTTCATCCCTTCATAATCTATCCAAAATTGAGAAAAGTACACAGCCCAAACATCCGTGGCAGCAGAGGTTTTAAGAGTGTGTTTATTCAACTTGGGGGTAACATTGCCTTTATAAACTTCATGCAGTTTGGTATCCTGTTCATGAGCATGTCTCTGGAAGATTGGATGCAGAAGATTAAAATTGTCACCAGATTTGGGGAAACTGGTATATGTTTTACTGAAAAAATCACAATCTTTGAAGTCTTGAAATAAAGCTTCTAAATCAGAATGTCGACAGTTTGGACAGTGTCTTGTATTTGTAGCAATCATTTCAGAACTCTGAATAGAAATTGCACGTGGTTGATCTTGATGACATTCAGATTTCATTTCAGAAGGAATGACAAACTAGAAGAGAAAAAAAAACTAATCTAGCCTGACTTACAAATCCACACAGCTTGAAGATAAAATAATATGACAGCACAGAAATCCTTTTTGACATTTCTCCCCAAAACACTATTTTTCTATCCTGACATAAAATATTCTCTCCACCCAAATCTTATTAAACCAAATGAAAAGGTTTTAATGATTAACAACTAAGAAAAGAACCAAAGGGGAAAAAAACCACAATGAAAGATGTACATAACACACATGTTTGTAGACTATCACAAAATAAAAGGGACAAAACTGAATTAAATCAAGTAAATCAATTATTAAATGCTTACTATGCCCTGAGTGTGTGTGTATATTATATATGACCTGAGTATATAAGTGCCAAGTTTGGAAAAGAGAACTTTTTGTCATAATATTTTAACTTCAAGTGATCTGGAGGATGACTAGATAAGTAAATGGAATGACTGGATAATTGTCATTTGAGCCATTTATTTGGGAGACCACTATTAAGAAAATAAACATAGGAGTACAGGTCAAACTATTTAGTAAAAATATTTTCTAAGATAATAAAGCCCAGTCTTCAAAATATTTACAACAAAGAGTTCAAACTATACTATTTTTTTAGCTTCCTTGCTTTAAAGTTCAAATATCCATGGAACTCTGATTATCAACTACTTGGCGGCAATAAAAAGGAACTTTCTATTATCTTTACATATTAATAACAGAATAAATGCAACAAATAAAGCCCAGACACAATTTTAAAACTTCACTGTATTATTTACCCTTATTAAAAAAATTGTTATCAGCTCTGGTAAGAAGCAGGGCGAAAAAGTGACATTTAGGACTTCCCTGGTGGTATAGTAGCTAAGAATCCACCTGTCAATGCAGGGTACACAGGTTCAATTCCTGGTCCAGGAAGGTTCTACATGCTGCCAGGCAACTAAGCCCATGTGCCACAAGCACTGAAGCCCACATTCTCGAGCCTGTGAGCGACAACTACTGAGCCCGCACACTGCAACTACCGAAGCCCACGTGCCAACTAGCCTCTGGAACAAGAGAAGCCACCACACTGAGAAGCCTGCACACCTCAACTAAGAGCGGACCCTACTTACTGCAGCTAGAGAAAGCCTGGGCACAGCAATGAAGACCCAGTGCAGTCAAAAATAAAACAAATTATAAAGAAAAAATTACTTATTTCTACTGCTTACCTCCAAATGGATGAGCAGTGGAAAAAATAAAAAAAGAAGAAAAGTAGAGAAAGAAAGAAGGGGGAAGAGAGAGGAAGCAGTCCCTTAAAGCTTCTATAATTGAAAACAGATTAAAATTAAAATTAAGAGTGCAATGAAGTTGATTTATATTTGAGTACCCATCTTAAGTCCTGGAAATTACAATGCTGGTAACTTTTCTTCTGTAAAAATGGTTTTATTCTCACAGCCACTTGTTTATATGGTACCTTTAGCATTAAGCCATCGACTCGAATATCAACATGCTCATCAGATTTTGAATTGTCATTCAACTTGTACACAGCCATAAATTGATTAAGACTTTGTTTTAAATCCAACACAAACTGATTTAACCATAAAATACTTCTTTCATCCACAGTAAACTGTAGTGCATTCAGCTGGCTATAAAGGTTGGGAGATGGAACTGTGGAGAAAAAAAATTTAGAAAGATTTTTAATAAACCAATAGTTCTAAATCTTCCCTGAGAACAGAAAATACATGTTTAAGCTTTATTCTTTCCACATTAACATTAAAATGTTTTACAATGTTATTTACAAAATTTAAGTGATACTATATGTGGAAGGGGATGGTAGCACATGTCTGGAGAGACAGGAAACATCTTCAATGTTTCACTAATAGAAAACTATACAGTTTGATCTAAATCTGACTGCATAAATAAGAGGTACTGTTTGGATTTCTTTTCCTAATGTTACAGTCACCAAGAAGCAAACTTCAAAAATTTTACCTTCTTGCTCAAAGTATCAAAGGATCACATCAAAGTTGTGATCCTCAGTCACGTATTTCTACAAGGATTTACTACCTGACTTAATCTGAATTCACTAAAATGAAAGAACCAAGCCTAATGACTAATTTCTTATGAAAGTGCTAAGTGAGACACAAGTTTTATTCTCCACTTAATCCTAAGCCTAGAACAGTATCTGCTGCTGCTGGTAAGTCGCTTCAGTCGTGTCCGACTCTGTGCAACTCCACAGACGGCAGCCCACCAGGCTCCCCTGTCCCTGGGATTCTCCAGGCAAGAACACGGGAGTGTGTTCCCATTTCCTGGAATGCATGAAAGTGAAAAGTGAAAGTGAAGTCGCTCAGTCGTGCCCGACTCTTAGCGACCCCATGGACTACCGCCTACCAGGCTCCTCCATCCATGGGATTCTCCAGGCAAGAGTACCAGAGTGGGTTACCATTGCCGTCTCTGAACAGTATCTGGTGCCAAGTAAAAAATCATGTATCTCTTGAATAATCAAACAAATACACACATAGATCCTCCAAAACATTGGACTCTTATGGGTTGAATAAACGTTTTAGTGCTAATTTATGTTAAACTAATACTCATAATTAGAGTGTATCACTCCCTGAAATCTGTATCTATTGCTTCATAAAAGCCATTATCATTTTCAGAGTATTCTGGTGAAGATCTTTTATTCCAAAATTTCAGACCTATTCACTTTTACCAAAGCAAACAGTATGAATATCTAGAACTTTTAAACTATGCTAATTTAAGGAAAATAAACACAAGGTGTGAGATACCAGTAGAGAAATGACATTGTAACAATGTCTTGAAGAGGATTTGTTTTCTTTCATTCATTTACTTTTTTTCAGCAGATTCAAAGAAGCCAACTACATTAACTGTATTGTATTAGGCACAAAGAATATAAAAAAGATCACAGAACTTTCCTTTAAAAGTTCATGGATGATTACAAGAGACATATATGAAAGTAGAAAAATTAAAGTACAACAGAGACATCTTATTGGGGATGTGGAGGTGCTTATCTTCAAGGATAGTAAGGAGGTGAGCTGCTGAGGCAATCACGTTGAGGGAACAAAGGAGAGGGAATCTCAAATATAGATTAGTGATAATGGCAGCCATAGAGAGAAATAGTAGAAAACTAGGATCATTAAGGGGAAAGGTCAGAATGTAAATCAAATATGTTAAACAAATGCATACATTCAAAACAGGACTAACAACACTATACTTATTGCTATGGTCTGAAATGCATCCCCTCAAAATAAATATGCTGAAGTTCTAACTTCAAATACCTCAGGAATAAATGTATTTGGAGATAGGCCTTTTAAAAAGTCAATTATGGTCAAAATGAGTTCATAGGGGTGGGCCCTAGTCCAATATGACAGGTGTGATAAGAAGAGATTAGAAAACAGACACACACACACAGGATAGACCATGTGAGGAGACAACCATCTAGAAGCCAAGAAGAAAGGTCTCTGAGGAAACAACCATGCCAACACTTTGACCTAGAATTCCAGCCTCTAGAACTATGAGGAAATACATTTCTGTTATTTAAACCACTCAGTCTGTAGTATTTTATTATGGTAGCTTTAGCAAACTGATACACTTTTATTAGCCTAAGTTCTCTCTAAATTGTAGGCTCATGGGCATTTTTTTTTGGGGGGGGGCGTATTTTCTTTATATATAATATATAATGAATGCATGTTATATCTACAATTATAAAGAAAAGATTATATATTTTTAAAGTTGGAGCACTTAAGAGAAAGATGAAATGTGAGAACTGCAAATTAATCCCTCCCTGTACATAGGGATTCAATATGTTATGTTCTTTATTTCTGTGTATGTGAAATTTTCCATAATAAAAAGTTAAAAGTAGTTAAACATAACCAACCGGTTTCACTCTTAAATATTAGGGAGCTAAGATTCAAATTGCTGTGAAGGAATTTTATACTTTTATCAGAAGAAAATGTATAGATTATAGAATATTTTAATTCCCTTGGTGCACATTAACAAAACTGATAAAAATAAATCTAGATTAGAAGTCAGAAATCTTGGAAACTATAGGCTTTACTCTGAAGAAAAATTACTAGTTCAACAAATGAGATATTATTTAAGGAAAACAATGGGGGGTGTTGGAAACAAAGGGATTATCCAATTACAGATAAATGATTGCAAACAACTAGAGGGCAGTGAAATACAATTTGGGGGTGAGGATGGGATGGGGTGGGAAGAATTTTGATTTAGAAAACCTATACTTGAGTTTCAGCTGGGCCACTTTATTCTTTATGAGGTGCTGAGCAAATGCCTTAAACTATCTTAATTTTCACAGTTTCTGTCAAGAAGGTAGAAGAGAAAACACATTTGAAACATACAAACTAAGACCACTGAAAAGCATGAAGATGGTGAGGTTCAGATCCTAAACAATTTGGTACAAATGAGGATTGAAATAAAATAGCTTGATATTTTTTTTTCAAAGTAATTTCCAGGATATCTTCTTTTTTACAAAAAAAGGCATGAGCATCAGAAATTCCCTTTGAAACAAAAAAACCTATATTAAGTGAATAATAAACAAATGGGCTAAGTAGGCCAGAGAATTTGGAGTTCCACTTAAAAATTAATCCACTTAAAATTAAAAATAACATAACCCATTTCATTTAAACAGCTTTTTTCAACTATGATTTTCAACCAAAATAATGAAAAAGGTACCACATAAACAAGGGCAAATTTTTGTTTGAAGAATCAGATGAACTGAGACAACAGCAAAGAACACAAATGTATAGTCATAAAGTAGCTTACAAATAAAAATTGATGTAATTCAATGATTCTAACTAAAGACAAGTGCCAAAAGTTGTCCAAGGTATACATCTGGGTATCAAAACCCAGCCTCCCAAATTCTCTATAGCTAAACGGGTAACTTCATCATTCATTTTTCAATGAAATATAGTTTTATATAAATGAAATATAAATGTGTTTTACTAAAGAAAAAACACTGATCTTAATCTACAAATACTCTAACTTTCATTCATTCTTTCATTTAACAACAGCTGCTAAGAACATAAATGAGTCAAACCTCAGAAATAAAATTAAGCATGAATACTACACAGTTCTTGATATGAAGGATGCTACAAGCTAGTAAGGAAAAAGAACACAGAAACAAATAATAAGTATGTAAAAATGCTATATTAGAGTTATATACAAAACACAATGATTATAAGGGTAAAGAACAATAAACTTCTGTTCTGTTTTTCTTTTTTCACATTTATAAAACTCAAAAACTTAGAATGAAAAAAAAAACCTTCATGAGTAATGAACAAATAAAAACAAAATAGGAAATGCTCTTACTTGGAAAATCCTTCCCATCTGGATAGTAATACTCTGTGAACTCTATATAGACAGCTGACATTTCTTGTGGAAGATACAGGGATTTTTTATTGCAAGAAATCATACTTTTAGGGGAAGATCGACATTGTTCTGCTGTAGAGACCTAAAAAAAGAAATTAAGTTTATTGAAGTAACACTAAACAAAGCCCTTTCCACCAAATATTTATGCAACACAAACATCACTTCAAATTCTTAAAACTATTTCCAATAATTAACTGCCACTGTAATCTTTATTATATATTTAATTTCACATAAAACTGTTTTAAAATAATACAAATCAACTTATAAAACAATAAACTCTTTGGATTCTCATCAATTACAAACTCAATTCTATACAAATTTCTTTGCAAATTTACTACTCTGAGGCTTACAACAACAAAATATTTCTGTAAGACAGTACAAATATATAAATGGCAGAGTCAGGACAAGATTCAAGTTTTAAAGACTAGGCTACTTCCCAACTACGTACTTCATAATAATTCTTTACTATAATTCATTATTATGAAAAATAACATAACTATATACAGATCTTTAGTTTAGAATAACAAAAAAATTATGGAGATGCGCAGTGGTGATAATCACACAGTAATGTGAATATACTTAATGTCAATGAACTTCACACTTAAAAATGGCTAAAATGATAAATGTTATGTATATTTTACCACAATAAAAATTTAAAAATAACAGTGCAACCATAAATGCTCCTGTCAAACAGTCTGAGCTTTCTTCCAAAAAAACTATTAGTTTTAAGATTCACGTTACACATCTTTCACTCTCCACAAAACAGCTAATTATAATTACATCAAAAGCATGTCTCTTCAAAGTTCAACAGATAGCATCTTATCAATTTCATTTATTTATGCTTGCTTAGCAGACCCAGGGATGTATCTCAAAGTTATTTTTTTTTTCATTCATTCAACAAACATGTATATTTCTCACACAAAGGAGATACTCTTCATTGGTTTGTTTCCTTTTTATAAATTGCTAATCAAACTAAATTTAAGTCAGTCCCTTATATTATCTAGTAAGTTTTTCTATGTACTCATGGAAACAAATTCTTTTCAACTCTAGAGTGTCAAGTTATTTTAGTAGATAATAGTTTTTTTCCTTTTTCTTTTAACAGTTAAAAAGTTTTTCAAACTGGGATGAACATACTATCTTATTTTCTTCCAGTTACTTTTGCTCTGTTTTGGTTCTCTGTGTATGTGGGATTTCTTTATTGTACTTCATCCTTAATCATACAGGATTATGAATGATCCTCCTTCCCCATTTCCATATGAACTTATTCAAATATAATGCATTACATATAGAATACTAAGAAAGAAACAATTGCACAATAAGAAAATAAACTCTTGCATCAATGCATCTCCAAACTGGCATCATTGATATCTGAGGACAGACAATTCTTTGCTTTGGGGGCTGTAGAATGTTCAGCAGCATCACTATCTCTACCCACTAGACATCAGCAGCAACGCCCTCCAGATGTGACTACCTCCCCTCAGCTGTGACAACTGTCCTCAGACATCACCAAGTGTCCCTTGCAGGGCATAACTGGCCCCAGTCAAAAATTACTAAGTAAAATGAAAACGTTTCAGATAAAACCAAGTTTCAAAGACATAGACTTATCAGAATATACCAGAATAATTCATAAATGATAATATACACTTGAAATCCTTTATTTAAAAAAAAAGGGTCATTTTCCTATTGTGTTGGTCTCAACAATTGGGATGTCAGACCATGTTGTATAATTATAGCCTGAATAAGACTGTTAGTATAAATGGGACAGAGTTCTTAGCTATAAAGTAATGTTCACAGGATAACCAATACTTAGTTTGATTAAGCAGAAACTGTATTTTAGTTTCCTCCATGAAGACCTTTGTGTAATATGGAATCTGGCCTCCAAAGAGAGGTCTGTCTGGTCTTTGTTCCTGCTCCTGGGAGCTAATTCTAAACTCTTGGAATTTCCTATTCATGGAAGACCTCTGAGACCACAACTGATAGTATATGCTTTACAAAATGAATCAGAATGGGACTGACCACACTTGTTAAGTCTTAGTGGTATTTAGAGGGTGAAGGCTTGTGTCATCTGGAATCAAGTCCACCCACAGAGACTGAATTCAACTGCACGGGCAATATTTCATGCATATTATTAAATGTTCATCCTGCGAGGCAAGGATGTTCTGAACTTGGAGCCCTCTCAAACTTCACTCTAGGCTCTCTTCCTATTGTCTAATTTATATCCCTCCCCTGTAATAAATGAGACGCTGAGCATAACTGATTTGAGTGTGTCCTGTGAGTTTTTCTAGTGAATTCTCAAATCTGCAGGCCATTCAGGGAAATCCAAAAACCTATGGTTGGAGTCAGAAGTCTTGCGCAGACTTAGCAGTATGGCAAACTCAGCACTTAACCTCACGTTTTCCCTAATTCTGGGTAACCATACAAACAAAAATCAATGAACTGGTATTTTCTACTCTAATTTAGTCATTTCACAAAGCTGGTCAAGATATTTATAAATAAAATGGTGGCACAGTTTATAAGAGCTGCTTGCAGGAGATACTAAAGGTGTTTATCAGAAGATTTAATTTAAAAAATAAAACATACCTGGTATATATTGAAATCAGCAAGTCTAACGACAACAGAACTAGACATTAACTTCACTTTGGATTGTTGAGATAACGCTGAAGGCTTTTTAGAAGCCCCTTTCAGAGCTGAATCTTTCTCTGTGGGAAACAAAAATTCCTTTCAATTTAGAGTAAAATTATTTTTAACAGTCACTCTTCTACTGTTAATCAGCTACTAGAAATATAGATGAACCCTAATTTCTCAAACAAAATAACATATGTGGAAACACTTTATATATAAATTGATACAAGAATGTAAGTTGTTATGATGATTACTTTCTTATTTGTGATGATTATTCTTTAAATGGGAATCATATCACACTTAAGAAACTCTCATACAGTAACTTTTGGTAGAACTCCTGTTAAAAAGAGAAATCTGCCTGTCATTTAGGAGTCTGTAATATTCTACAAGGGTATTACTTCTATTAGTCATATTAATTTATAAAGTCCTTTTATCTATAATCCTATGATCTGTATGAGGTACAGGTGTTTTAGACATTAATTAAACACAACAGAATACACAGGGTCACTAAGAGTCAGACATGACTGAGCGACTTTACTTTCACTTTTCACTTTTATGCATTGGAGAAGGAAATGGCAACCCACTCCAGTGTTCTTGCCTGGAGAACCCCAGGGACGGGGGAGCCTGGTGGGCTGCCATCTATGGGGTCGCACAGAGTCGGACACGACTGAAGCGACGCAGCAGCAGCAGCAGCAGCAAACACAATTCTTATTTACAGAAAATATCATATGGTGAACATACACATTCACACATATACACACACACACACAATTAATACTAGGGGAATGACATAATGTTGTTATAGGTAAAATACCTGTTTGTGTGTGCTGGGGAGAGGCATGTGTTGGGGATTTAGGAGGTGAACCTACATTATGATCCTTTACAGCCTGTTTAAGCATTTCAACGTTGCACTCAAATTCATGTAACAACTCGTTGGCCCATCCATTTTTTGTTTTGGTTGCATCACTAAAATACATCCAATGATTACAACTATCTCCTGTAAAATGAATAACAAGTATTTCACTGAAAAATACACTTTTCACATATTCCATTATAGCAAAGCTTCTGATGCTCAAGCTGAAACTCCAATACTTTGGCCACCTGATGCGAAGAACTGACTCATTGGAAAAGACCCTGATGCTTGGAAAGATTGAAGTTGGGAGGAAAAGGGGATGACAGAGGATGAGATGGTTGGATGGCATCACCGACTCGATGGACATGAATCTGAGCAAGCTCCGGGAGTTGGTTATGGACAGGGAGCCTGGCGTGCTGCAGTCCATGGGGTCACAAAGAGTCTGAGCAACTGAACTGAACTGAACCAAAAGCTTCTAGTAATATATTTATTTTCTCAAGGGATTCTTTAATCTTCCAATAAACATGAAGCTTTCACTGACTACAGACATTAATCTTCCTATAAAATATGAGTAAAATATTTAGAATTGAGAGAGAGTATTAAAAGAAAATAACCTGGGAGGATTTGTATCTAGAACCCAGGCTTAGCAGACCATCACTCAAAGTTTCAATAAGAAGCAGCACTGGCAATCAACCTCCATTGAATGCTCACCCACCTGGCATAACCCCATTAGATAGAATCCTGGAAAACACCATAGAGAAAAAAAGGTTCTTCATCAAAGAAGTGTTGTAAAGTAACTGCCGATATACTGATATATATATGTATGTTTGGAGGAAAAATTTTTAATCAGGATTATTAGGTTTTTCTGTAGCAATTAAGGGAAGTAATATCTATGTAAAAGGGTTAAGAAAATAAAATCTACTTTATGACTACAAGTTTTACCTCACAAATAGGAAAGATTTCTATGGTAAAAATTATATTCAATATATGTAAGTAACCAGTGAATCGGGAGGACAGACAAAGCAACACAAAGTCCTTCAAACAAAACTCTAAATAGCATAACCTTTAAATTCTATCAGGTACTGACACAGAAATGAACAATACTGGAAAACTGAAATTTGTGAAGAGAAAAATTTGATCATATTTTAAAAGTCCTAGAAAACTCTTTATAGCTATCTGTTTTTCCTTATTTGTATGAATTAAAAAATAAAAAGTCACATATCACCAAAATGCAAAAATGGATAAAAGGTCAAATTACTTAATTTGGCCATAAACATACGTATTTTAGTTTTCATTATTTGGGGAGGGGGAGTACCTATCAATATTTGATTATTAAAGAATCTATTAAATTGTACCTATTGATGAAATTTACGAAGTACAGAAAAGTTTCAAAAGAGGTACTTGGAATCCTACAACTTAACTAAAATCGCTGTTACCCTTTTGCTTTACTTTCTTTTTTTATTTTTGAATATACATAATTTAAAATGAAAAATATATTAATAACTTTCTTTTGTCACAGCTAACAAAATAGTACAAATGTAGTCTTCTATATTCTAATCTTTCTCAATTTCTAACAATTATACTTGCTAATAATCTATATAAACCTCAACATAAGCTACATGAATGTTTTCTATGGCAATTATATTTTCTTCCTAAGATACTGGCCAGGGGAAAAAATATCAAGTGTCTTGATCTCTTTTCTCCTTAAAAAATTAAATAAAAACAAGTGCAGTAGACTGGCTATATAATTTTATAGCAAGATTTACATAATTTAAAGAAACTGTTATACAAACCTGCTTTGTGATAAGGATAATAATCTATAGTTAGCTGTGTAAAAGACAGTTGCATAGCCCCTCCAGTGATACGTCTGTTTGACTCTGGGGAAAGAAAAAAGTGAAATTGAAAGAGAGATAGAGAAAGAAGGATTAAGCAAATATCAGAAACATTTCATTTACCACATTGGCAGTCCAAGCAGTGACAACTGTCTCTGTTACCAAGGTTAATACAATAAGGATTTTAAGAAATGCATTCAATCCAGTAAATATTTATTGAGCCCTTATCATATGCAAGTACTAAGCTAAAAGGTAAGGATACAAGAATAGCAGAACTTTTATATTTACTGCCCTAACCAGATGCCAGGCACTGTTTTAAAAATTTTAAGTGTACTTATTTGTTCTTCATGACGAACCTATAAAACAGGTAACATTAATCTATTTACTTAACAAAATTAAATAGGTCAAGGTTGTACAACCAGTAAGTGCAGAGCTGGTTTGGAAACCAGGAAATCTTAACCACTACATTACACCATCTTGCCTCCTATTGAAGAAGCAATTGAATCTACTAGTTTAGGTGAATTATCTAAAGTCACATAGCTACATTAAGATTGGAAGTATCTAAAACTGTTTCTATTTTGTTATATCTGTTCATATACTTTGTGTTTTAGATTCCACATATACATGAGTTATAGATAGGGTAAGGGAGAACGGGATAAAGGCAGTCAAAAAGTATAAACTTTCATAGTTACAAATACTAGGAATATAATGTACAAAACGATACATATAATTAACACTGCTGTATGTTACATATGAAAGTTGTTAAGAAAATAAATCCTAGGAATTCTCATCACAAGGAAAAATTTTTTTAATTTCTTTAATTTTGTGTCTATATGAGATGATGGATGGGCACTATATTTACTATGATGGTCATTTCATAACGTATGTAAGTCAAATCAATATGTTGTATGCCTTAAACTTATGCAGTGTTATATGACAATTATATCTTGATAAAACTAGAAAGAAGAAAATTAAAAGGTTAAAAAAAATCCAAAGGTAAACAGTCAGTGTAACTCCAACATAAAAATCAAATATTAAAACAGCCCGGACAGTATTTCCCTAGTGGTGCAGTAGATAACAATCTGTCTGCCAATGCAGGGGACAAGGGTTCGATCCCTGGTCCAGGAAGATTTCACATGCTGTGGAGCAGCTAAGGCCATGCTGCCCACAATTCCTGAGCCTATGCTCTAGAGCCCGTGAGCCACACCTACCAAGCTCACCTGCTGCAACTTCTGAGATCCGTGTGCCGAGAGCCTGTGCTCTACAAGAGAGGCCACGGCTATGAGAAGTCTGTGTACCACAAGGGAGACCCAGCACAGGCAAAAATAAAAATAGTAAAAAACCCAGCATGGACTAAACAAATACAAATTAGTATGAAGCTATGTACATACTCTCTATATTAATTTAACTCCAATTTATCTCACCTGGCAGAATATCTAGTATAGAACTATAATCCCATATTTTAAACACTTGGAGCCTAACGTTTCAGAATTGCTTCAGATTTTTAGTAAAGTAATATGGTATGTATGTGAGGGTTTGTACATACACACAACACGGCCAGCAGGTTCTGAGGCAGCACAAAGTAATGCATGCTAAGTCGCTTCAGTCATGTCCTATTCTTTGCGACCCTATAGACCATAGCCTGCCAGATTCCTCTATCCATGGATTCCCCAGGCAAGAATACTGGAGTGGGTTGCCATGTCCTCCTCCAGGGGATCTTCCCAACCCAGGAATTGAATCCGTGTCTCTTAATGTCTCCTGCACTGGCAGGAGGGTTCTTTTACCACTAGCACCACCTGAAAAGTCTACACAAAGTAATGAAAGACAGTAATTCTTCAGCAAAACTCAAGTATTTACACTAAGTGAGTAAAATAAAGACGATAAGTAGCAACATGCTCATTAGATAAACTTGTGCCAGAAAATAAACTCTTTACAAACTTATGAAAAAGAATTTTGGGCCCTTCTGGATTTTAGAATAGCAGAGAACTGATTATAGATCTGTATTTTGGCAGAGGGGTTTTCTCCTTAAATAACATCTTCTATATTGTTCTATAAGGGACCAACCTAGATAGCCTATTAAAAAACAGAGACATTACTTTGCCAACAAAGGTTTATCTAGTCAAAGCTATGGTTTTTCCAGAGGTCATGTATGGCTGTGAGAGTTGGACTGTGAAGAAAACTGAGTGCCAAAGAATTGATGCTTTTGAACTGTGTGGTGTTGGAGAAGACTCTTGAGAGTCCCTTGGACTGCAAAGAGATACAACCAGTCCATCCTAAAGGAGATCAGTCCTGAATATTCATTGGAAGGACTGATGCTAAAGCTGAAACTCCAATACTTTGGCCACCTGATGGGAAGAACTGACTCATTTGAAAAGACCCTGATGCTGGGAAAGATTGAAGGAAGGAAGAGAAGGGGATGACAGAGGATGAGATGGTTGGATGGCATCACCAACTCAATGGACATGAGTTGGAGTAGAGCTGGTGATGGACAGGGAGGCCTGGTGTGCTGCAGTCCATGGGGTCGCAAAGAGTTGGACACAATTGAGTGACTGAACTGAACTGAACTGAAAAGGGAATATAGAATGAGGAATGTAAAAGAGCTTAGAAAACACTTTTCTCTGCTTTTTGGCTTATCACTTAACCTTGACCCCTCATTTTGATATTTTGGTTTAACTTTTTTTGATTTGCCTTTCAAATCACTAAAGCAGATGTCACCTATAAGCCGAATGACACAAAGGTAGACAAACAAAAGACAACAAATCCCTCCAAACTTCAAATCTTCTTTAACCTTTTGTGATCCACCTTTTTATCTGGCAGCTGATATCTGGTTGCCTGAGAAGGCAGGATAACGTCTATGGCTAAATATCAGGGGTTGGTCTCAATATTCACTCTCACGGTTATAAAAATCCAGAGCAACAACTTTCATAGACATAGTTTTTGATTCAGGTCTGAGGCCCACAGGTTAGATACCTCCATTTAAAAGAGTTTCAGCTTGGACTTCCCTGGTGGCAGAGCAGACAAGAATCCACCTGCAATGCAGAGGACACAGGTTCGATCCCTGGTCTGGGAAGACTCCACACGCTGTGAAGCAACTAAGTCCGTGTGCCGCAACTACTAAGCGTTCTAGACCTACAAGCTGCGACAACTGAAGCCGAGTGCCACAACTACTGAAGCTTGTGCCCTCCAGGGCCCACGAACCGCAACTACTGAGCCCATGTGCTGCAACTCCCGAAGCCCATGCACCCAGAGCCTGTGCTCCACAAGAGAAGCCACCAAAATGAGAAGCCCATGCACAGTAACGAAGAGTAACCCCCACCTGCTGCAACCAGAAAAAGCCACACAAAGTAATGAAGACTCAACACAGCAAAAAATAAAATAAGCAAAAACTTAACAAATAAAAATAAACAAAAGATTCTCAGCTTGATTCTCGTGCTCATCAAGGTTTGAGAACCAATGTCTTAGAAGTAGGACATTGAAACCTTCTAACAATTATGGGCCAGGGACGCTCTGAAGGATATACAGAAATGCCTAACACTTAGAGTACAGAAACACAGATTTTCAAAGTGACCAAGGGCAGCTCCCTGTTAACCCATTACCTGTGTCCATTAAATAAGGAAAAATAAGAGAAGCTAAAGCTAAAAGAAAACATTTTCCTAATTGGAATTTGGCTTCCTGACCAAATTTAGGGAAGATCTGGAGTAAGGAGACTAAAAAAATTTAAACAGTCACATAGTTGTGTTTATATGCACAAGGGGGTAGAAAATAGTAGATAAACCATCATGCTGAAAATACACATGTATCACTTCTCAGCCTCTGAGCTAAAATCAAGTGAAATGCATGTGCAAATAATTATGACTTGAGTATGGACTAAAATTTAATTTATGAACAATTTAAAAATTATGAGAAAGCTAGTTCAAAGCCAAGTCTAATTTTTCATTATCTTCTAAGGATGTCAGTCTTTAAAAAAAAAACAAAAACACCTAATTTTACCATTAGCATTGACAGCCAACAATTAATTATATTGAGGCACTAACTAGCAAAGCAAAATAAAATTTTATACCAATATATAATCCTTAAAATTATACCTTTCATCTATGTATCTCAATGAATGATAAATTATGATCAGTTATTTTAAGAGTAAGACTACTCATTACATATGAAAAACAATCCAGATGTGCAGTAAATTTTAGAGAAAACCAAAAGAGTTTCAAATAGCAGTGTTTATTACCTTTTTCTTTAGCATGAATATCATCGCATATGTGTAGATCTAGATGAGAAATCACTAAATGATGGGAGGTTTCTTTAACATCAAAGTCACTGAACAGTTTCACAATTGCATCACTTAGATCAGGAGCATTTGAAGTCTGTGGTGTCTTCGCATGCTGGGTAGATGGGGCTACCGCAGAGCTCTAAAAGATTTAAAGCTGCCTTGTCACTGCAAGTTAAATATCTGTCATTCCCCACTCAAGAAAACTTAAATATTTTTAATAATAAAGTCATAAAAAATAAGCAAATACATTTTATTTTGCATCAGTAACTAAGTTTCCCTAAAATATTTTCTAAATTATATAGGAATAAAACTAAAACCTAAAAACTAGAGAACTATAAACAATCTGAATATGAACCTAATATGTATTAGTAAGTATCTGAATAGCTATATTTACATGTTTATAGCCCTTCCTGTTTGAGAAAATATATTTATTAACTATTAAAGGCAGCTTATTTAAATATTATTAGTTCTATATATTAAAAACGAAAACAAATGTGAGCCCTGTATCCATTAGCTACATACACTATTATAGGCCCTGAAGAAATAAATAATTACTTTGTAAAACCACTTGTGATATTATTTAGTACCACAGGTGCTCTTAAGACGTGTGGTATATCTTCTGAACTTGAAGAAGCCAGAAAATAGCTGAGGTTTATAACAGTTTGTGAGTTCACATTCTTTGCTCCCCAAAGAGAGAAAACATAGTATACTGTTGAAGTATAAAGACATTTGTGAACGTTCAATAGCTTAAAATAACTCTACATACGTAAGTATACTATGAGATGATCTGTATATCTGTTAACCATAAAACTATACATGAAGCTTTTATAACAATTAAAAGAAGACCAGATTTGTTATTTAAAATATTTTTAAACTTTCTAAGAACAATTTGTTAACAAAAGTATAGTTATTTACAGAAAATTAAAGTACTATATACACAGCTTATATACAACACATACCTTCTTCATAGTAAGAACTATAATCATACTGTAAAAAGAATTTCAAAGTGTACTCAGTAAATGAGAATCTCGATGAAAATGACTGAGGCCACATTATTTAAAGGAAAAAAAAGATGAAACAGTTGTGAAGGCTTAAATTCTAGGGATTCAAGTAAGCTTTTTTACTAATTATTAAACTGATTTTCATCAGAAAAATCACTTTTTCTTATGTTTTCCCCAATCCACTTTTAAAGCTATCAGTTCAGTTCAGTCGCTAAGTCGTGTCCGACTCTTTGCAACTCCATGAATCGCAGCACGCCAGGCCTCCATGTCCATCACCAACTTCTGGAGTTCACTCAGACTCACATCCATCGAGTCAGTGATGCCATCCAGCCATCTCATCTTCTGTTGCCCCCTTCTCCTCCTCCCCCCAATCCCTCCCAGCATCAGAGTCTTTTCCAACGAGTCAACTCTTCGCATGAGGTGGACAAAGTACCGGAGTTTCAGCTTTAGCATCATTCCCTCCAAAGAAATCCCAGGGCTGATCTCCTTTAGAATGGACTGGTTGGATCTCCTTGCAGTCCAAGGGACTCTCATGAGTCTTCTCAAACACCACAGTTCAAAAGAATCAATTCTTCGGCGCTCAGCTTTCTTCACAGTCCAACTCTCACATCCATACATGACCACTGGAAAAACCATAGCCTTGACTAGACGAACCTTTGTTGGCAAAGTAATGTCTCTGCTTTTGAATATGCTATCTAGGTTGGTCATAACCTTCCTTCCAAGGAGTAAGCGTCTTTTAATTTCATGGCTGCAGTCACCATCTGCAGTGATTTTGGGGCCCAGAAAAATAAAGTCTGACACTGTTTCCACTGTTTTTCCCATCTATTTCCCATAAAGTGATGGGACCAGATGCCATGATCTTCGTTTTCTGAATGTTGAGCTTTAAGCCAACTTTTTCACTCTCCTCTTTCACTTTCATCAGGAGGCTTTTGAGTTCCTCTTCACTTTCTGCCATAAGGGTGGTGTCATCTGCATATCTGAGGTTATTGATATTTCTCCCAGCAATCTTGATTCCAGCTTGTGCTTCTTCCAGCCCAGCGTTCCTCATGATGTACTCTGCATATAAGTTAAGTAAGCAGGGTGACAATATACAGCCTTGAAGTACTCCTTTTCCTATTTGGAACCAGTCTGTTGTTCCATGTCCAGTTCTAACTGTTGCTTCCTGACCTGCATACAGATATATCAAGAGGCAGGTCAGGTGGTCTGGTATTCCCATCTCTTTCAGAATTTTCCACAGTTTATTATGGTCCACACAGTCAAAGGCTTTGGTATAGTCAATAAAACAGAAATAGATATTTTTCTGGAACTCTCCTGGTTTTTCCATGATCCAGCTGATGTTGGCAATTTGATCTCTGGTTCCTCTGCCTTTTCTAAAACCAGCTTGAACATCTGGAAGTTCACGGTTCACGTATTGCTGAAGCCTGGCTTGGAGAACTTTGAGCATTACTTTACTAGCGTGTGAGATAAGTGCAATTATGCAGTAGTTTGAGCATTCTTTGGCATTGCCTTTCTTTGAGACTGGAATGAAAACTGACCTTTTCCAGTCCTATGGCCACTGCTGAGTTTTCCAAATTTGCTGGCATATTGAGTGCAGCACCTTCACACCATCATCTTTCAGGATTTGAAATAGCTCAACTGGAATTCCATCACCTCCACTAGCTTTGTTCATAGTGATGCTTTCTAAGGCCCATTTGAATTCACATTCCAGGATGCCTGCCTGGCTCTAAGTGAGTGATCACACCATTGTGATTATCTTGGTCATGAAGATCTTTTTTGTACAGTTCTTCTGTGTATTTTTGCCACCTCTTCTTAATATCTTCTGCTTCTGTTATAGACTATTATTTATGTCTATGATGGTAATATTTTGAAAGAAAACACTCTCCAGTATTGCTTTAATTATGTTTCCTGTCTTTCATCAAGACAAATACTGATACAAATAAAAACATAAGCATTAATCTCCCTACAAACTCTTTTCTTTGTACTAAGGTACATTCAGGCTTTTGGATGCTATTTGTAGGAGGGAACGTGTGCCATTATAAACTCTTGCCTCATGAATAATCTTTAAAAAATTCTTAATTTTCAAGTTTGCAAAGCTCTCAAGTTCTAAGTTGAGCAAAGGAACACAACTACTTCACTCTCTAATGCATACTCTTGTTATCTTAAATGATACCTAAAATAGTGATGTGACAACTACCACCGAAGAAATAAACTCCACAGCAATGTCAATGGCTAAGTGTAACTACTATAAAATATTAAGGAGTGACAAAAAAAGACTAACTAAATACTAATGACATGGAAGAAAACTATAGCCATTTGCTATTACATCCTTTCTAAACTATGAAATAATGCAGATGCTTAGGCAAAAAAAAACTCTGTAAGGAAATAACCTCAAAATGCTAACAATGGTTTTGTCATGGTAGTAGCATTATAGAATTTTGTCCTTGTTTCTCATTTCCTAACCTGTATCTTTATATAGCTTCCTAATCTATATTCTATTTTATATAAAGACATCTATCTACATATTGCATAAATAAGCTATAGTAACATCAACACTTTGTTGATCTTTCATTTCAATTATCATCTCTGTTAATGACATCCTAAATTATAATACACGAATCGTCATTGCAAGCTTTAACAGGCTAGTGTTATGATGGTAATACTGCAAAATATTACCTCCTGTACTTCCTAAATTATTTTTTTCCACTCCAAAATGGAACTCATTATTACCTTTTCTTAGCCTTACGTCCCCTAATCAAACCTGCTTCCTTCTGTACTTATTCTTCTGGTTAATGGAATTACTAATTGTTCAAGAAGTTTTCAACTTTTCTCTCTTCTCTATCCTCAACTGATAAAACACTCAAATATCTTTCCCCAATTTGGCTTGTTTTTTCTTCTTTCAAACCATTACTAGAGATTCAAGTCTACCCCTTCCCTAGAGTGGCAGCCTTCCTACTCTTCAATCTACCCTCTTATAATACCACGTCATACTTAACTTTTGTTTCCTATTTAAAAACTTCCATTGACTTCTGTATGCCCATGGGAAAAGTAAACATATAATGCCCATCATGTCTAGTGGCCACTTCTGCTTACTTCCCTAGGAAAACCCTATTCTATGCTGTGATCCAGTACTCAGTTCATCAAACTTTTAAAATTAGGTTCCCACACAGAATTATATATGAAGACATCTTATTGGATAAATATTAATTATTTGGTAGAATGATAAAGGATTCACCATCAATTTAGCTTAAAGCTCTGGGAAACTTTGTTCACATCAATAGGTAGGCTGGAATTAAATCAACTTTATTTTAGCAAAGCAACATGATCCTTTGAACTCTTTCAAGTTACCTGCCAGGATTCACATAGTGATCTACTGTAAAAAGATTGTTTTTAATAGTCTAGCAGCAGACATTTATTAAATCTTCCTTCAAACATGTTGAAAGCAAAGAAGTGGAAATCATCTAATGTGTTAGTTTGTCACTGGTCATTCACATCCAACATGGACAGCAATATTTCAAATTGCCTGTCATTTCCCAGAGATTTTTTAGTCAAAACCCTCCTGCCTGCCTCACCATCCACCTGTGACAAATCTATCACAGTAAGAACCAGGATGAGTAAGAAGAATGCTTTTCATTTGTAAAGTAGGATACTAGGATAGGAGTAATTATGGAACTGGAAAACCAGACTGACATCTTAACACAAGAAAGACTATACATCAAAATGGAAGATGTGAAACAATTTTCTTAAAACTTGGGATGCTGTCACATATTCACAAGGCATGTATAACATCACTCTCAAAAATAAAGCTCTAGTAACACTAAACCCCTTATCTGTATCAGATAATACCATGCTCTCTATCACCATCATACTTTTGTAGATTCTATTTCCTCATTTGAAATATCCTTTTTCTCATCTGTGAACTCCCACTCATTTTTCAGACTTAACTTCATTATCCTCTTTGTGAAACCTTTCCAAAGTCCATCCACAAGCAGTTGATTAAAACTTCTCTATCCTTCTATAATCTCCTCATCCCTCTTTTTTTTGGCTGCTCTGAGACTTCATTGCTGTGTGCAGGCTTTCTCTAGTTGCCGTGAGCAGGGGGCTACTCACTGTTGTGGTGTACGGGCTTCTCATTGCAGTGGCGTCTCCTGTTGCAGAGCACAGGCTCCAGGCATGGGGGCTGCAGTAGTTACGGCTCACATGCTCCAGGGCGCAGGCTCAGTAGCTGTGGCGCACGTGCTCAGTTGCTCCACTGAATGTGGAATCTTCCCAGTTGTTCTTGTTGTTCAGTTGCTCAGTTGTGTCCGACTCTAAAGACTGAAGTCCGCCAGGCTCCTCCATCCATGGGATTTACCAGGCAAGGATACTAGAGTGAGCTGCCATTTCCTTCTGGACCAGGGATCAAACCCACATCTACTGCACTGGCAGGCAAATTCTTATCCACTGTACCACCAGGGAAGTCCCTCATCCCCATTTTTAATTCTGCACTCTAGCATTTATGTTGGACTGCAATGATCTGTTTTACATTTAATTCCCCATTACATTCTGAGATCCTTGAGGGCAGGTTCAGAAAATATTTATTTTTACATCAGCAGCATCTAGCCCTGCACCTGATGACAAAGCAGGCAGGCAGTAAACAATGACATTTTGACAGTCACAATAAAGCTTAAATTACCACGTATCAGCCAGATCACCAACAAAGTACACATCTAACATGTAATTACTCTATTTCCAATGAAATAATTCATAGAAGTATGATTTCACAATATCCATTAAGTTTTTATTGGATAGATATAAAAAGTCAATCGTACTCATAAAATTATCAAAAGACACTACACACTGGGATTTCCAATTTCCCTTCTACAAAAATCTTCATGTTAAATTCTCAGTATTTAGTACTAGGAAAGGTTAGAAAACTTTTTCTTTTTAGGAAAAAAAAAACTAAGCACAGACTTGCAAATAAGATATGTACTATATAGACAGAAATATATTTGATATATAAGAAAATTTTTGGACTCAAAGTATTATAATCTATTTCACATAGAGAAAACAACAACTAACCATTCTGGTTTTGAAACCACTTACATGTAAAGTGAAGTGTTTTTCCTATTAACATTTAATAACATACCTGTGTAGGTTCAGGAGCCATACTCTTCCTTTGTTCTGTTGATTTTTCTATTGCTTCACTAAGAGATTTTGCATATTGTACCATAGCCTTCAATTGGGAATCCGTTAAAACCCATAATAAGTCATCCAATATTAGAACTAACTTTGTTGCAATGACATTGCAGTCCTTTAACTGTCAGGAAAAAATGATTCATAAAATTAAGCCAAGTAATAAAACTTAGAATGCACTTGTATTTTTTAAAAGTTAAAATTTTTTCAATGATTTAAATAAACGCTTCCTTTATCACCAAGTATTTGTTGAGTTCCTATAATATGGAAGAAATATTTCCTAGTATTGGAGATACAGTGGTAAAAAAAAAGACTGACAGGTTCCTTTACCTTAACAGGTACATGTTACATAGGTATAAGCATTTATATAATTTAATTCTGCATTTATAGCTAAAATCATGTAACTATCAACATTAATGCAACCCCAACTGACCCCTGAACAATGCAGGGGTTAATGCATATAACTTATAGTTGGCCCTCTGTATCCAAGGTTCCTCCATATCCAGGGTTCCTCTGCATCCTCAGGTCCAACCAACCTGGACCATGTAGTACTGAGTATATATTATTGAAAAATATCCACATATAAGTGGACCCATACAGCTCAAAACTGTGTGGTTTAAGGGTCCACTGTAATTCTAGTAGAAAAGGAGGCATTAAAATTAATTAAAAACTAAAATGCTATTGTAACCACATTTCACGATATTTGTATTAAGTGTCATACTCTGAAAAATTCTTTCAATTGAGCCACATTTTTTAAAAAGTGATTACTTTCCCACATTAAATTTCATCCTAGTCTATGGTGGATTTTCAAATGCTGACATTCTTAAGCAGCTATCTTCCATATTTATCTAAATATCCAGTCATATCTTAATAGCCTTCTAAAACTAGTAGTTTTGGTTACTAATAGTGAAGACTTTACTGTTTACCCACTCCTGAGGAATATTCAATAGGAGACATAAAATTATAAAATAGCTACTATTCAATAAATATTTTGTAACTGAGAAATCTATTCAATTTATCAAAAATAAAAATACTAATATTAAACCTAATGCTATCATCACAACAGATTTCTTCAAATATTGCTTAAGGCACTATTATTTCCTTTTATTTTTGCACTGTTTTAATATGCCAATGTTTCACCTATAAATAATTTAAAATTTTTCATCAATTCCAATAGTTAGCACATGAATCAAAAGGTAACTCTGTTGACTTACTCTTCTTTTAAGTGTGACTCTGATTTTTGATTGGTTGGTTATTAATCGAACAGGAGCAAACATAATTTCAAGATGTGAGCTTTGGGTAGCATCTGCCTCTATTCGAATCATCTGCCAATTTATTTCCTTAAAGGTCAAAACCTAAAGGGAAAACAAGAGATTAGCTTCACAAACACAAAATGGAATAAGAAAAAATGTAGATTTATAAAAACAAAAAAGTTGTTACAAAAATGTATCTTGTGGGATTTCTCTGGTGGTCTGATTGTAAGAATCCACCTTCTAATTCAGGGCACATGGATTCGATTCCTAGTCAGGGAACTAAGATCCCATGTGCCATGAAGCAACACATGTCGCAGAGCAACTAAGCCCCTGAGCCAATTAGAGAAGCCTGTGGGCTGCAACGAGAGAAGACCCTGTGTGTCACAACTCAAGAAAAGCACTCATACTGCAATGAAGACCAAGTGCAGCCAAAAAAGAAAATGTATCTCTTAACAAATTTTCACATGATATTCTAGATCTATTCATTATGCTTTTACTTTTATTTATACACTTTCAAATTCAGTAACACATCTCCATAATTATATTCATCATCTGTAAAGCTGCTGACACTTTTATTCTAAGTAATTTAATTTTAATATAAAACACAAAGAACATTTGAATTATGTAACCAAAAAGAATTTAACAAAACATATTTTAATTTTTTAAATTTAAAATTCAATTCTGAGTAGCTTAGAAGTTAAAATAGGACTCATTAACTCTGTAAGTTGAAAGACTACAGTAAAAACATTAAAAATGTACATTTTATAGTTAAACAAAAATAATATAAAGAAAAGTATAGTTTACAGGAAAAAGTAAATCTAGTAGTATGTGAATATAAGCAACCATAAAAAGTAATTATTTTAAATGTACTTTAATATTAATCAATGCTAAAGCATTTTTAAACGAAAGAAAAATACAATCTTTACCTCTCCTCTCTGTGGATCTTGAATACGAGTAAATCTTAAATCTCCATGTTCCCAGTTTGCATTTACACTATAGATTCTTAGCTGGGAAAGTTCAAAGGAGGCATTAAAGGCTTTTGCTCCAATGCGAATGACAATAGAATTTACAGAAACAGTAATTCCTTCAACTACTTTTTCAGCAAAGCCGTATTCACTGGGAAAGCAAAGCAAAATATATTGCATTAAAGCCAAAAATAAATCATTAAAAGTGAAGAAGTTTTCTGTTAATATTCTCACACAAGTACACAAATTGCCATATTACTCATTTTTGTTTAACAAAAAAAATTTTTGTTAAAACAATCTAGTCTGGTTACATGTAAGTTACCAAAAAAAAAAAAATGCTATTTCAAAATGCTAAAGGTTTTTAAAATTGGTCTCTCTAAATTATTATAATCGCCATCCAAAGTTGCCTGCTTTAAAAAGCATTAATGCAGAGAACTGGCATCAATAAAGTAAATAAGACGGCTAAATTCCTGACACAAAGAAAGCTGTAGAGGCCAACTGGAATATAATCTCGTAGTTTAGGGATAAGGCCAGAAAAAGTTCACATTATATAATTCAATTCAGTAAATATTTATGGAGCATCTACTATGTGAACAATGCGAGGACCTAAGAAAACCAAAACAGAGTTGTGGCATTACAGGGCTTGACAGTTACTTGGGGAGGAAAAAAAAAAACATATCCTAGTAACTGAAACATGAGGGAGTTTGTCTTTAGGTGCTTTTTTAAAAGGAATCATTGGTACACTTGGTAGAGGAAGAAACTGTTTATAATTCATGAGAAATACATCCAGAAAAGAAAGATGAACTTTTCTCAAGGAGAGATAAGAAGGAAGGAAAATCTTAAAAGAGGAAAAAGCACGAGCAAAGACACAGAGAAACAATAAAGGTCATGTTTCAAGAATAAGTATATATATTTAAGTATACATGTATGGCTGAGTCCCTCTGCTGTCCACCTGAAACTATCATAACATTGTTAATCGGCTGTACTCCAATACAAAAAAAAAAAAGTTTTTAAAAATAATAAGTACAGCAAGACTTAAATACAGACTAGACTACTGATACATTTTTGCAGGGGGGTGGTGAAAGTTTTTGCAAAATTGGCACCTTACTTCAATCATGACCATTATTCCAAAATCTGTATCAGATTTCTTGCTGAAACTTCAGACTGTAAAATTCAAATGTCCATCAGATAGCTCTACTTGGCTGCTTCTCACATATTTCAAAGCCAACATCCATAAAGTGAGGTCATCATTTTTACTGATCATGCACATTGTTCCTCTATACCTGCTATGCTTCTTGGTTTACTATCCTAATGAATAAATAAAATTACTTATCTTTCCTAAAATTCAGATGACTTATCTTTTAAATTAAGATATACTTTGTAGCTTACATTTGGACTGTATGAAATAATGCATATGAAGCAAGAAGACCATCCCTGGACTCATGATACTTTAAAAGGTTTAAGTATTATTTGTAGTATTAAAAATAGTAGTATTATGGTATTATTAATACTATTGGAAGTCTATGAACCTCAGTTTCCTCACTTGTAAAATGAAAATAATACCTATTTCAAAAGGTTGCTGTGGTCTTTAAACAACATGTTATTTGGGAAGAGTTATTATGACCCTAAGAACAAATATTGGTCACTTAGAAATACTTCTGGAGTTGCAGGAATATTTTTATAATAATTATCTGAGAATATCCTTTGGAATGTTCAAACCCATCTACTCTAATCTATGCACATTAAAAAGTTTTATAATTGTATTGGAGAATTTACCATCAGAAGGCTAAAGGCTGAATCAGTGACTAAAGTCTACATCTTTCTGATTATATCATCCAGTATAAACTAAATCTCAGTTTACAAAAATGTCTTCTGAGTTTGGTTAATCTCCACATAGACATCTATCTCCATGTGAAGTGAAAAATCAAATCCCTGAACTTACAAAGTTTACTAAACTACCAGTCTATGGGAGCACTGTTGGCTTACAGGTCCTACAAAGAAGGAAGGGCCAGCCTATTCATTGTTGATTTCCCTCTACTTTAATCACTTAGCTATAAACAAAATCAAATGGATCTGTTTTTTCCTAAATTACATGACTATAAAGAATTGAAGATATATATTCATATTCTTGACAACCATTCTAGACCTAATGAATCATTAATTTCAAAAAAGGAGCCTAAAAAACCCTGTAGATTTTTATAAGCACCCTAAATGACTTACAATTTGGCAAGTGTGGAAAACATAGAAATAGATTAACACACAAAGCCAAAATTATAAAGCTTGTTGGTACTATAAAAACATGAACCAGGAAATAGACTGTCAACTGCTTCAGTTCAGTTCAGTTCAGTCAGTCGTGTCCCACTCTTTGCGACCCCATGAATTGCAGCACACCAGGGCTCCCTGTCCATCAACAACTCCCGGAGTTCACTCAGACTCACGTCCATCGAGTCCGTGATGCCATCCAGCCATCTCATCCTCTGTCGTCCCCTTCTCCTCCTGCCCCCAGTCCCTCCCACCATCAGAGTCTTTTCCAATGAGTCAACTCTTCGCATGAGGTGGCCAAAGTACTGGAGTTTCCGCTTCAGCATCATTCCCTCCAAAGAAATCCCAGGGCTGATCTTCAGAATGGACTGGTTGGATCTCCTTGCAGTCCAAGGGATTCTCAAAGAGTCTTCTCCAACACCACAGTTTAAAAGCAGCAATTCTTCGGCGCTCAGCTTTCTTCACAGTCCAACTCTCACATCCATACATGACCACTGGAAAAACCATAGCCTTGACTAGACGGACCTTTGTTGGCAAAGTAACGTCTCTGCTTTTCAATATGCTATCTAAGTTGGTCATAACTTTCCTTCCAAGGAGTAAGCGTCTTTTAATTTCATGGCTGCAGTCACCATCTGCAGTGATTTTGGAGCCCCCCAAAATAAAGTCTGACACTGTTTCCACGGTTTCCCCATCTATTTCCCATGAAGTGGTGGGACCGGATGCCATGATCTTCGTTTTCTGAATGTTGAGCTTTAAGCCAACTTTTTCACTCTCCTCTTTCACTTTCATCAAGAGGCTTTTTAGTTCCTCTTCACTTTCTGCCATAAGGGTGGTGTCATCTGCATATCTGAGGTTATTGATACTTCTCCCGGCAATCTTGATTCCAGCTTGTGTTTCCTCCAGTCCAGCATTTCTCATCATGTACTCTGCATATAAGTTAAATAAGCAGGGTGACAATATACAGCCTTGATGTACTCCTTTTCCCATTTGGAACCAGTCTGTTGTTCCATGTCCAGTTCTAACTGTTGCTTCCTGACCTGCATATAGGTTTCTCAAGAGGCAGGTCAGGTGGTCTGGTATTCCCATCTCTTTCCCAATTTTCCACAGTTTATCGTGATCCACACAGTCAAAGGCTTTGGCATAGTCAATAAAGCAGAAATAGATGTTTTTCTGGAACTCGCTTGCTTTTTCCATGATCCAGCAGATGTTGGCAATTTGATCTCTGGTTCCTCTGCTTTTTCTAAAACCAGCTTGAACATCAGGAAGTTCACAGTTCACATATTGCTGAAGCCTGGCTTGGAGAATTTTGAGCATTACTTTACTAGCCTGTGAAAGAAGTGCAATTGTACAGTAGTTTGAGCATTCTTTGGCATTGCCTTTCTTTGGGATTGGAATGAAAACTGACCTTTTCCAGTCCTGTGGCCACTGCTGAGTTTTCCAAATTTGCTGGCATATTGAGTGCAGCACGTTCACAGCATCATCTTTCAGGATTTGAAATAGCTCAACTGGAATTCCATCACCTCCACTAGCTTTGTTCGTAGTGATGCTTTCTAAGGCCCACTTGACTTCACATTCCAGTATGTCTGGCTCTAGGTGAGTGATCACACCATCATGATTATCTGGGTCGTGAAAATCTTTTTTGTACAGTTCTTCTGTGTATTCTTGCCACCTCTTCTTAATATCTTCTGCTTCTGTTAGGTCCCTACCATTTCTGTCCTTTATCGAGCCCATCTTTGCATGAAATGTCCCCTTGGTATCTCTAATTTTCTTGAAGAGATCTCTAGTTTTTCCCATTCTGTTGTTTTCCTCTATTTCTTTGCATTGCTGGCTGAGGAAGGCTTTCTTATCTCTTCTTGCTATTCTTTGGAACTCTGCATTCAGATGCTTGTATCTTTCCTTTTCTCCTTTGCTTTTCGCTTCTCATACAATAATACCTAATTTGTGCCACACCTAATTAAATCATTTGTTTATAACAACTTTCCTAATCTACTTTTGCCCTTTTAATAGTCTTACAAACATCTCAGGTTTTTCTAATATTTCTGACTAGCCAATTTTAAGATCAACTGCTCCTACCTGGGCTTCCCTGGTGGCTCAGCTGGTAAGCAATTCGCCTGTAATGTAGGAGACCTGGGTCCGATCCCTAGGTTGGGAAGATCCCCTGGAGAAGGGAATGGCTACCCACACCAGTATTTGAACCTGGAGTTTTCCATGGACTGTATAGTCCATCGGGTTGCAAAGAGTCAGACACGACTAAAGGACTTTCACTTGCACCTTTTTCTCCAATATTTCTGACCAGCCAATTTTAAGATCAACTGCTCCAACCTACTTTACCTGACCTGAAATCATAATCTAAATTTTAAATCTCAAATTACTGGAAAATACATAAACTACAAAAATGTTAATATGAAAGCTCTTTTCCCCATCACTATTACCTATAGCCCAAATATAAACTGTATATGTGATAAATCTGGCTTTCAGTAAACTCTCAGCAGTGGATGGATCACCATTCAATTCCCATGTGAAAAGTCACTGATCAGACTGTAGGTATTCTCACAGAATGCATTAATATAAAGATGGTTCAACCTTGGTAAAAGAGAAGGAAAATGTGAGAGAGAGTATGTGTGTATACCTGTATGTGCACGTTCAGTCTCAAGAAGAGTATATCACTGGCTCTACACAGCACCTAGAATACTGAAAATGTCCAGAGCTGCCATGCTGTACAACTTGAGGAGGCACTAATCACATTAAAATCTATGTAAACTTTTTACATGAATACCTGTACCACCCAAAAATAGTGCAGAAAATCTGTTTTGAATAAATTATATATAAAACAAGATTCAAATTTACTGAATGCAAAGATAAATAGGCAAATTTTTAAGAACCTATTTTTTTAGAACCACTATTTTTTAAGAACCACTCTAACTTTTCAAGATGGCTTTGTGAAATGCTCTCCTTTACAAGCTTCTACTTTATTAGCATCTGGTTTTTATCTATCAAAATTCAATCTGTATAAAGTGTGAGTATTCTGTATTTAATGAATTTTAGAGTAACCCAAAAGGTCTATACTTTCTTAAGGCATCAACTTAACTCTTAAGAGTCATAAAAGGTCCACTGATGCACAGAACAAATGTTATGCAGAGAAAGTGTTCAGAGATCAAATAAGAGACTATCTGATTTATAGAATGCCTAAGCTCTTCTTCCATTTTCTGCTGCTGTTCTGCCTTTGACTGATCATTATTATTTAATATCAAGGAAAGCAAGATAAATGAAAGAGGCTAAAAATCAATTCTGCTACTTTTGCAAAATGTTTTACTAAAACTATAAAATGTTTGATGGGAGGAGTGACTGAAATAGAGACTGAGGCTAGGAAATTTTATTTTATGTCCTATTACTGCAGATAACAGAGCTGACTATAGAATCCCTTTGCCAATCATACATATTAATGGATAGCTTACCTTTGTCCTGAAGCAGTTGCAATTGGTGATGGGCCATTTGGGTTTCGTGGTTCTTCACATGTACTCATTTCCATTATTACTTTATCCAAGGACTAATAAAAATACATTTAAAATATAAACATTAGATATTTTATGTATAAGGATATCATTTAAGACTACTTTCTCATTCACTTCTTTAGGAGCAAAGAAAATAAAGCAAAGACATTTTAAATGTCTCTCTAAAGGTCTAAAAAGAGAAAATGCTCAGTCCTTTCTCAAGGCACTTATTATCTTCTGGAAAAGCTTATTACAGGAGTACAGGAGGAAAAAACTGTAAGTAGTAGCCATATCAGAGAAGGTGATGGCACCCCACTCCAGTACTCTTGCCTGGAAAATCCCATGGATGGAGGAGCTTGGTGGGCTGCAGTCCATGGGGTCGCTAAGAGTCAGACACAACTGAGCGACTTCACTTTCACTTTTCACTTTCATGCATTGGAGAAGGACATGGCAACCCACTCCAGTGTTCTTGCCTGGAGAATCCCAGGGACGGGGGAGCCTGGTGGGCTGCCATCTATGGAGTCGAACAGTCGGACACAACTGAAGTGACTTACCAGCAGCAGCAGCAGTAGCCATATACTGCTGAGACCATTAGGTTTCACAGAAGCATAATTGCTAACCTCAGAATGTACATTACTAATTGATAGATTACTTATTTGTAAATAGGACTAAACAACCTCTAAAAGCTTCTCCCAACCTAAAACATGAGATTTAAAACATGTAACTATAAAAAATATGAAATATACAAAAATATGAAAAAATAAACACTCATAATGAAAAAATTCCTCAGGCTAAGTTTTTCTTGAAGAAAGATCAAATATCCTTAGTAGTCATCACTAACACATCTCCAGTCATCTCTTCATTCTCTACTTAATATTGAACTTGTCTGAAGCTGCCTTGTGTTGTTTACTTGTTCACTGTCAGTCTCCTTATAAAAATATATGTTCCCTCAGGGCAGAGGGGAAGCATTCAGTAAGTTTTGGCGGAATGAATGAATCAGTAAATGGCCAAATAATCAACTTTCCTTAAACAGTAAAGTACATTAAAGAATATATCACATATTAGATCAGTAAAAGCAGAAACAGAAAATCTGGATCAAACTTTATTAAAAGAAGAAGCCCACAGTATGTCAATAAAGAGTTAAAAGATACAATAAAATATACTAATTTAAAATATAATATTCTAGACCTGAAGAACTTTAAAGACCCTCTCATTTTAAAGTTTAAATTTCCCATTTAAAGACTGAGAAAACTAAATACTATCAAAATAGAACAAATGCTCACAAAGCCATAAGATTATGTTTCTAAGAAACAAAATATTAACAGAGTAATTATACACAAATATAAATGCTTATTTCTGAGGCAATTCAGAACTTACCAAACAGATGGGATGTGTTTTCAATTTTGTCCATGGTATCTATAAAAGAAAATTTTTCTTTAAAATGAATCATCAAAAAAGTAATTTAAAACAGTAATCAACACAGATGTTTCCTTAACATCGTGACAGACATATCAAATTATATCAGATGACTTAAACTGAACAATTCATTTATATTCTTGAAATCAGCTACACCTATTTTATTTTAAAAAAGATTATTATCCTTATTTTCTTGGTCATCTTTTTAAATAAAAATTTCAGGTTCTACTAACATTAATATTATCTAAAAAATAATATGGTTTTTTTCTCCAGTTCTGAAAATACATTTTGATTTTATACTTTAAGAATTCCCAGCAAAGCTTAATCAGTGTTTTGCTCATTTAATAATTTTTTAAATTCTAGAATTCCAGCCAATTTCCTTGTAGATATTCAAGACAAACATAAAAGTGAGACCATTAATGTTAAATGGAAGTAATATCAAATAAATAATGTTCAAATAAATTCTATATTAAGGATAATATTTTTTGAAGACATTTGGGTTTATGGAAGACAGAACAAAAATTAAAGGTGATCATTAAAGGATATAGCAAACTTTCCACAATCTTTTCTGTATCGCCCAATTTTAATTTTAGCATGCAGTATTTTTACTGAGTAGGCTCTCAAACTAAGCCTAATCTTCAAGACAAAGAAGTGATATGATATGATTAAAGATAATAAAAAAGCTTAAGTTTTAATAAGCAGGAATAATATTTAAAAAAACTTTAAAATTATCAAAATAAGAAACAAATGGGGAAAAGAGACAAAATTTCAAATAAAAGTATAATGTCCAGAATAAGATAACTTATCAGTCCTTATGCCTTCATTTGAAGTAGACTCTACTTACTACAAATTTAAGCTGTCCCATTTAACAACAAATCCTATGAAGAAAACTTAAAATATGTACCAAATTTTAAAAATTATTTTAATAAACTATCAATATTGCTTAAATATGAATATTAAATTTTCAATAAAATTAATAAATTAATAAATAATACAGAAAAGGAAATATTTATTTTAAATGACAGGGATGAAATAAGTAAAATGAAAACAGAAAATGCCTTGCACAAATATCAAAGTCTCACCCTAATCGATGCTTTATTACAAAAAACTTTGTTGATAGCAAGCCATGTTGGCAAATCCAACATGTTCTGGAGCACCTCTTCATCCAACTCCAAATTCTTTAGTTCACCTTCTCCTTTAAGGGTACTAAGATTTATCTTGTCAGGAGATAAATTTTTGGTAAATCTGAAAGAGAATATATATTGACATTTATTTTAGTGTTAGTTACTATACCGCTGAGTCATTCTTGCATATATACAGAGCATTAAGAATGTAATAGTGGATTTCGCTGGTGTCCAGTGATTAAGAATCCGTCTGCCAATGAAGGGTGGAGAAGGCAATGGCACCCCACTCTAGTACTCTTGCCTGGAAAATCCCATGGATGGAGGAGCCTGGAAGGCTGCAGTCCATGGGGTCATGAAGAGTCGGACACGACTGAGAGACTTCACTTTCACTTTTCACTTCCATGCATTGGAGAAGGACATGGCAACCCACTCCAGTGTTCTTGCCTGGAGAATCCCAGGGACGGGGGAGCCTGGTGGGCTGCCATCTATGGGGTCGCACAGAGTCGGACACGACTGAAGCGACTTAGCAGCAGTAGCAGCAGCAGCAGCCAATGAAGGGGGTGTAGGTTCAATCACTGATCCAGGAAGATGCCACATGATGCAGGGCAACTAAGCCCGTGGGCCACAACTACTGGGCCCTCGCTCTAGAGCCTGTGTGGTGCAGCTACTAAAGCCTGCACACCCAAGCTTGTGCTCTGCAACAAGAGAAGCCGGCACACTGCAAAGAAGAGTAGATCCTGCTCACAGCAACTAAAGAAAGCCTGTGAACAATAACAAAGACCCAGCGCAGACAAAAATAAGTAAATAGTAAGAAAAAAGAATGTAATAGCAGCATAGGCTTCCCTGGTGGTTCAGCTGTAAAGAATCTGCCTGTGGTGCGGGAGACCTGGGTTCAATCAATGCATTGGGAAGATTCCCAGGAGAAGGAAATGGCAACCCAGTCCAGTATTCTTGCCTGGGAAATCCCATGGACAAAGGAGCCTGGCAGACTACAGTCCCTGGGGTCACTGAGGTTGCTGGGGTCACAAGGGTAGGACACGACTTAGTGACTAAACCACCATCATACACTTAAATATCTTAGAACCAGATACATTCAAGCTCTAGTTCTTATTATCTTTCAAACTTATGAATAATTAGTATCTACTATTTTTCATGTATTATGCAAGGATTTGAGCCAGCCTCTACTACATTTTACTTTGCTATAGATAATATCACAGAAGTGAATATTCTTATTTTACTAACCAATCCACAAGTGAGGTAAGGAAACACTGTTGTTGTTCAGTCACTAAGTCAAGTCCAACTCTTTGCAACCCCATGGACTGCAGCACACCAGGCTTCCCTGTCCTTCACTATCTCCCAGAGTTTGCTCAAACTCATGTCCATTGAGTCAGTGATGCCATCCAACCAACTCATGCTCTGTCACCCCCTTCTCCTCTTGCCCTCAGTCTTTCCTAGCATCAGGGTCTTTTCCAATAATTCAGCTCCTTCGCATCAGGTGGCCAAAGTATCAGAGCTTCAGCTTCAGAAACAGTCTTTTCCATGAATATTCAGGGTTGCTTTCCTTTAGGACTGACTGGTTTTTAAACTCCTTGCTGTCCAAGGGACTCTCAAGAGTCTTCTCCAACACCACAGTTCAAAAGCATCAATTCTTCGGCACTCAGCCTTCTAAATTCAACTCTCACATCCATACATGACTACTGGAAAAACCATAGCTTTGACTATATGCACTTTTGTCAGCAAAGTGATGTCTCCATTTTTTAATACACTGTCTAGGATTGTCACTGTTTTTCTTTCAAGGAGCAAGTATCTTTCAATTTCAAGGCCACAGTCACCATCCACAGTGATTCTGGAACCCAAGAAAATAACTGTCACTGTTTCCTCTTTTTCCCCATCCATTTTCCATGAAGTGATGGGACTGGAAGCCATGGCCTTTGTTTTTTGAATGTTAAGTTTTAAGCCAGCTTTCTCCCTCATCTCTTTCATCCTCATCAAGAGGCTCTTTAGCTCCTCTGCTTTCTGCCATTAAAGTGGTATCATCTGCATATCTCAGATTATTGATATTTCTCCTGGCAATCTTGAACCTAGCTTATGAGTCATCTAGTCCAGCATTTTGCATGATATACTCTGTGTAAGTTAAATAAGCAGGGTGAAAATATACAGCCTTGACCTACTCCTTTCCCAATTTTGAACCAGTCTGTTGTTCCATGTCTAACTATTGCTTCTTGTCCTGCATATAGGCTTCTCAGGGACATGTAAGGTCGTCTGATATTACCATCTCTTTAAGAATTTTCCACAGTTTGTTGTAATCCACACGGTCAAAGGCTTTAGCATAGTCAGTAGAGCAGAAGTAGAAAACTGACCTTTTCCAGTCCTGTGGCCACTGCTGTGTTTTCCAAATTTGCTGGCATATTGACTGCAGCACTTTAACAGCATCATCTTTTAGGATTTGAAATAGCTCAGCTGGAATTCCATCACAAAGGAAATGAGATATAACTCTTTAGAAGTAGAAGCAGCAGCAGATGCCACCACTGCCATTCATCATGCCATGAAAGTGCCAAAAGTCACATTAAAGATTTGACCCTTAATTCTAATTAAAGAATGCAGATTCTCTATATTGATTTAAAAAGGAAAGTTCTTAAACTTAAAAGAGAGACTGAAAATAATAACAGAATAACAGCAAACATTTTCCAAGGGTTTAATGGTACCAGACTCTTCTCCTTGAGTGCATGCATTACTGATTCTCATGATAACCCATTAGAGTCAATACTACTTTTATTCCCACTTTTTACAAGATTAAATATAATGAGAAACCAACTTGTTTGCCCAATGTCACAACCAATAAAGATGATATTAGTAATAACAATAAATTACACATGCACTTTAAAGTATTTTCATATGTATTAATTCTTAACACAATCCTAAAAGGTTAAAAAACTGCTAACTTTACCCAGCTTTACTTTTTCCAAAGTGAAACTATTGACAAAGTTAACTACTAGCTAACAAAAAAGTTATTAGTTAGCCAGGCTTCTACCTTTTTTTGATATTAAATATTAAAGCAACAAAATGTACTGGGTTATTTACATGCCCCACACACCAATAAGAATCAATACACACATTCTTCTGCATTGACTCAAACCAGAATTTCTTTAGTCAGATCTTATCTGGATTCATATCTTCTCACAAGATGTCAACACATTGACTTTGTCAATATAAAGTTCATATTTAACTCAGAGTTGATCAATAACGCCAAGTCGTTTCAAACTTACCACGAATCACGTTTGATTTGAAAATACAGTTTCCTGATAGGCTGCCATTTCTAAGCACATAGGAATGACCTATCATTGCCTCAAGGCAGAATATTAGTGCTTGAAAGGAGCTAATTCAGTAAGTATTGGGTTGGTCAAACAAAAAAATCTGAACGAACTTTTTGGCCAACTCAATACTTACTGAATCCTCAATATATCCTCACTATTCAGACACATACACTGGCAAGCAGTATACTCAAGGTTCCTGCCTTTGTGAAGTGCTCAGTTTAGTTGGTGAGAGAGATCAAATAGCATGACTAAGAGTGAATACAGCAGGGGTTCTTAATCCAGAGGTTCTTTGAAATAGGGACTTTTGAGCTGATATCTAAAGGATGAGTAGTAGAAGTTAACTAGGCAAGAAAAAGAAGGGGACAGGAAAGTGTTTTCCAAGTAGAGGGAATAAAACATATAAAGGTTCTGAGGCAGGAGACAGTATAAAGTAGAACAGAAAAGAGATCAGCATCTGGAATGTAGCAAGAAGACCAGAGAAATAGAAGATAACTTTTGAAGGACAAAGAGAGGGCTGATTACACATTCGTCATTTGATAAATTTTAACCAATATCTACAAAGTTAAATACATAATAAGTCAGAGTCTGATAATTATGGAGGAAAAAGCAAAGCAAAAATAACATAGGAGGTGCAAGCAAAGGATCTTTTCATTTTTAAAAGAGTGGACAGGAAAAGCCTCATTAAAAAGATAACATACGGGCAAAGAGCTGAAGAAAGCCAAGGAGCTAGCTATGCAAATATCTAGAGGAAGAATACTCTAGACAGAGTTAAAGCTAAGGACAAAAACTTGAGGTAAGAACACACAGGACTGAGGAATAGCAAAAAGGCCAAGGTGGCTGGAGGAAATGAACAACAGCAAAATGAAGAGAGATAAAGTTAGAGAAATAACAGGGGCCAGATCATGTGGGGCCTTTTAAGCCACTCTAAGGACTCTGGTTTTTACTGTGAGTAAAAATGAGAATGACTGGAGACGGTTCTGACTAGAATAGGATAAGAGAACAATTTTTTTAAGGATCACTCTACTGAGAAGAGATGAAAGAAGTACATGGACAGAAGCAGTGAGCCCAGACAGGAGACTATTACAATGATACAGGTAACAGAAGATGTTGCCTTGGATCAAGTTGGAAGAGTAGGAAGTGGTAAGAAGGGAACAATTCAAGACATACTCTGAAGTTAGAGCAATAGGATTTAATAATACATACTGAAGGCAAGGATGGCTCCAAGGTTTTTGGTCTGAGGAAAGAGAAGGACAGAGTCACCAATTATTGGGTTAAAGAGAGAGAGGGAGAAGTAAGTTTGGGATAAAGGATCAGAATTTAGGCTTAGAATAGTTTAAGAAATGCTTATCAGATATCCAAGAGAAGATACCAATTAAGTAGCTAGATATTCAAATCTTATTCAGTAGCTACAGATACAAATTTAATAATCACCAGTGTTATATACATATGTCTACAAGATAAAGACAAAAAAATGAAATGGCTCAAAGACTGGTCAAAGACCACTAAGAGGCCAAGGAGCCAACAAAGGCAATTAAGAAGGAAGGGCCAGTGAGGTAGGAGAGAAATCAGTTTTGTTCTTTTAGCTGGGAGAAAATTTAGCAGGCTTGTATGTGGACAATAATGATGCAGAAAAAAGAAAACTACTGATGGGCAGACAACTGATATAACAAAACCCTTGATTAGAAGACAGCAGACAGAGTACGCAAGAAGACAAGCTGGCTTTGAATAGTTTTGATTTTTGAAAAGCATGTTAATATTCTGCATATGTAAAAAACAAAATAAGAAAGAATGTGAAGAGGAAAACACCTAAAACTGAAAGTAACTTGAAAAAAATGAACCTAATTGTATTAAAAAAAAATATTGTAACCATACTGAAGGGGAAGATGGGAAGAAAGGACAAATGGACAGATGAACAAAAACTAATCTGAGTTACTCATAAATACCAACATCTGACTATATATCTTTAGTGTTGGGCAGGGAGGAGTCATTAGTGGAGAAATCAGGCAACATCTTAACTGGCTATGGTACAGGAATGTTCGTCTCAATGATATTTACAAAAGGAAAAAAGCACCTACATATCCATAATAATCCGTTTAATTGTGATATATTATACCTACATAATATCAAGTAGTGTGTGTGTGTGTGTGTGCGCGCGCGAGCACGCACGTGTGCACAGCTCTGCCATGTCCAACTCTTTGCAACCCCATGGACAATACAGCCCACCTGGCTCTTCTGTCTGTGGAATTTTCCAGGCAAAAAAACTGGAACGAGTTGCCATTTCCTACTCCAGGGTTCCTTCCCGACCCAGGAATCAAACCCAGAAACTGGCAGGCAGATTCTTTACCACTAGCACCATCTGGGAAGATGGTATCAAGTAATATATGTTGCCAATTACATAAAGAAATAGTTACACTATACTGCCTGATGAAAATTCAAGGTTCAAAATTATATACTGTGATTTCAATTATATAAAAAATGCATTATAAAATCTCAAATCAATAGTACATATGATTGATGAGATTTTAGATTTCTTCATCTTTATACTTTCTGTATGGCTTAGTATTTTATAAGGAGTATATATAACTCTGATAAAGACAAAACTTCAACAGAAACCCAAAAAGACAAGACAAGCAAAAGTGGTAGATGGAATGATTAAAACATGTTATTCACAAGAAATCCTATTTTCAATTTAGTTCATACCAAAGGGACAACACCTGCAAAGGGCACAGACCTTAAAGTCAGACAAACAGATGTGAATTCTAGTTAACCTACCTGCTGTGATATCTCTCTGCCTCAAATTGCTCATCTGTAAAGTGGAGAAAATAATACCAACCTCAAAAGATTTTAGTGAGGATTAAAGATAATACATAAACTATAGGGTACAAAACAGACATCCAATTAAGAGTCTTTCTCCTGCCCTGCTTTTCACTGAGGTTAAATTACAAAGGCACTGAAGTTCTCTGGTGGTCCAGTGGTTAAGAATCTGCCTGCCAATGCAGGGGACACAGGTTTGATTCCTCGTCTGGGAAGATTCCACATGCTGTGGGGCAACTAAGCCCATGTGCCACAACTACTGAGCTCTAGAGCCCATGCTCTGCAACAAGAGAAGTCAGTCCAATGAGAAACCTGAGCACTGCAACTAGAGAGTAGCCCCTACTCACTGCAACTAGAGAAAGCCCGGGCACAACAAGGGAGATCATGCACAGCCATAAATTAATTCATTTTAAAAATTTGTTTAAATAAAAAAAACTTATGAAGGCACTGATTATAGCTTTTTAACTGGAGCAATAACAAAGGTTCAAGCTTAGGAACTTCCTGATGGTTCAGTGGTTAGGGTTATGCACCTTCAGCACTGAGGACACAAGAATTTGATCCCTAGCCAGGGAACTACTATCCCACAAGCAACAGGGCCAAAAAATAAAGTTCAAGTTTATCCAAACAGTACCTGTTAATATTGCTCATCTATTAAAATATTTTAAAGAGGAAGCTGAAGATATAATGCTGTCACATCCACAGCTATGAGAAAATTGGTTTCTTATACTGGGTAGGCCACGGACACATCAAATTATTTCTCTGCTATTATTCATATGTAAGGCTTTAATTTACATATGTTTCAGTTTTAAACAAATGTTTCCCAGTCATTTATTAATATAGTTATGTTCCTTCCAAAAACAGAGACAGGAGAACGGTTCCTCAGTCACATTTCTTATAACTTAATTGATAGAGGAAAATACACTGTAAGTGTATGCTAGGCAAACAAAGGAACGAAAACCCACAAAATAACATCGAGGCATGGGAGAACTATGCCTCTGCTATGCTTTGTCCAAGTGTTGCTATAAGCTCTTTGGACTAAATTGCCATGTGAAGTCTTCAGATAATTGTATTTTTCTACTAAACATTATAATTGAGCAGGGTTATAATACCAGAGCATGATCCTAAAGAGAATCGATTGTTATCGAAATAAACCTCTTTAGTTCACTAAAGACTCACTTAAAGCTCTAAAAGGTATATAAACATTTTAAACCAAACGTTTTAAAAAATGGTAAAACTCTAAGTCAATGAATTAAATTTCTGAATAATTAATTATTTGGTAGAGATGAGGGAGAGATGGGAGATTAGAAACACGAAATCTATATAAAACCAAAGTAAATATGTTAAAGACTTAAAGTGAGGGTAAAAAAGAAAACTGATTGACCTGAAAATGTCAAAATCAAAACAAATGCAGAAAAGAACGTCAAAACATAATAAAGATAAAACTGGCACAATTCTTATTTTATTTTTAAAATTAGGAACACACCAGAATGTCCCATTACTATGTATATTATGCCATGTAAAGAGATTTATTTTAAAATAAGCAGGTGTTATTTTAACATTGGTATTATCTGAAATAAAATTTAAAGGTGAATGTATATATTTTACTGGTTAATTTTATATTTTTAACAATGTACCGATTTTAAAGTTAATACCTGCAAGCTAACGTCTATTTCATCCAAAATCTTCTTTAATTACATATATTACATGAAAATAAACTTACTAGTTTTTTCATTATTAACAATCAGGTGATCAATGCAACATCACCAATAAGAGATCTAAAAACACATACAGACTGAAGGTGAAGAGAATGAAAGATATTCTATGCATGGAAATCAAAAGAAAGCCAGAGTAGTAATAATTATATCAGAAAAAGTATACTTTAATACAAAGACTGTAACAAGAGACAAAGAAGGAATTACATAGTGATCAAAAGATCAATCCAAGTTGAAGATGCAACAGCTGTAAATATACATATATGCACCCAACATGGGTTTCCCAGGTGGCGCTAGTGGTAAAGAATCCATCTGCCACTGCAGGAAACATAGAAGACACGGGTTCAATCCCTGGGTCAGGAAGACCCCCTGGAAAAGGGCATGGCAACCCACTCCAGTATCCTTACCTAGAGAATCCCATGGACAGAGGAGGCTGATAGGCTACAGTACATATGGTCCCAAAGAGTTGGACACAACTGAAGCAACTTAGCATGCACACCAAACATAGGAAAATCTAAATACATAAGCAAATATTAACAGACACAGAGGAAGAAACTGATAGTAACACAATAACAGAAGGGGATTTTAACACCCTACTTTTATCAATGGACAGATGATTCTGACAGAAAAATCAATAAGAAAACACTGGTCCTAAATGACACATTAGACCACATGAAGTTGATTGATATTTATAGAGCATTCCATCTAAAAACAGCAGAATATAAATTATTTTCAAGTACACATAGAACATTCTTTAGGACAGATCACACAATAGATTATAATACAAGTTTCATTATATTTCAGAAGATTGAAAACATTAAGCATCATTTTCAACCACAACACTATGAAACTAAACATCAACTACAAGGGGAAAAAAAAAGAACAAAAAGCACAAACATGTGGAGGGTAAACAATATGCTCTAAACATCCAATGAGTCAATGAAGAAGTCAAAGAGGAAATTAAAAAATAACCTAGAGACAAATGAAAACACAATGACCCAAAATCTACAGACTCAGCAAAAGCAGTAAGAAGAGGGAAGTTGACAGCAATACTAGCTTATGTCAGGAAACAAGGAAAATCATAAATCTAAAGAAACTAAAAAAAGAACAAACAAAACCCAAAGTTGGTAGAAGGAAAAAAATCATAAAGATCAGAGCAGAAATAAATAGAAAGAAAAAAATAGAAAAGATAAATGAACAAAAAGTTGGTTATTTGAAAATTTAAACAAAACTGACAAACTTGTAGTCAGACTCTTCAAGAAAAAAAGAAGGGCCACATCAATAAAATCGGAAATGAAAAAGAAGTTACAACTGACACCACAGAAATACAAAAGATCATAAGAGATTACTACCAACAAATATGTCAATAAAATGGACAGCCTAGAAGAAATGACAAATTCTTAGAAATGTACAATTTTCAAAGACTGAATCAGAAAGAAATAGAAAACATGACCAATTACCAATAGTAAAAGTGAATTAAATAATTTCAAAAACTCCCAACAAACAAAAGTCCAGAACCAGAGGGCTTCAAAGGTGAATTCTACCAGCTAGAGGAAAAGTTAACACCTATCTCTCTCAAATTATTCCCAAAACACACAGAGGAAGAAATACTTCCAAACTCATTCTACAAGGCCTGCATCACCCTGATATCAAAACCAGACAAACACATCACAAAAAAAGAAAATTCAAGGCCAAGATCACTGATGAACATAGATGCAATACTCCTATAGAGAATTATTAGCAAGCCAAATTAAACAATACATTAAAAGTATCACACAGCATGACTGAGTGGCATTTGTCCCAGGGATGCAAGAATGACTCAAAAGCCACAAAACAATCAATGTGATAAACCATATTCAGTTCAGTTCAATTCAATCGCTCAGTCGTGTCCATATTAACTGAAGAATAAAATCATATGATCATCTCAACAGATATAGCGTTTGATAAAATTGAACAATTATTTATGATAAAAACTCTCAACAAAGTGGATATAGAAGGAACATAGTTCAACATAATAAAGGCCATATATGACAAATCCACAGCTACATCATACTTAATGGTAAAAGCTGAAAGCATTTCCTCTAAGATCAGGAACAAGACAAGGATTCCCACTCTTGTCACTTTTTTTATTCAGTATAGTATTGGAAGTCTTAGGCACGGAAATCAGACAAGAAAAATTAATGAAAAAAAGGAACAAAACTGGAAAGGAAGAAGTAAAACTGTCACCGCTTGCAAATGACATGGTACTATACATAAAAATCCCAAAGACACCAAGAAAAAAATACTAGAACTCACTGATGAATTCAGTAAATTTGTAGGATACAAAATAATATACATAAATTATCGTATCCTTATACACTAACAATGAACTGTCGGAATGAGAAATTAAGGAAACAATCCCATTTACCACTGCATTAAAAAAGAATAAAATACTTAGGAATAAACCTATTTGAGGAGGCAAAAGACATGTCCTCTGAAAACTATAAGACAATGACGAAAGAAAGTGAAGACACAAACAAATGTAAAGATACAATGTATTCTTAAATTGGAAGAATCAATGTTGTTAAAATGACCATACTACCCAAGGCAATCTATAGATTCAATGCTGCTGCTGCTGCTTCTAAGTCACTTCAGTCATGTCTGACTCTGTGTGACCCCACAGACGGCAGCCCACCAGGCTCCCCCGTACCTGGGATTCTCCAGGCAAGAACACTGGAGTGGGTTGCCATTTCCTTTTCTAATGAATGAAAGTAAAAAGTGAAAGTGAAGTCGCTCAGTCGTGTCTGACCCTCAACACAATCCCTAACAAATTACGAACAGTATTTTTCACAGGACTAGAAACAATTTTAAAATATGTATAAAAACACAAAGACCTCAGAGAGCCAAAATAATCTTGAGAAAGAACAAAGTTGGAAGTATCACACTGCCTGATTTCAAACTACTCTACAAAGCTACAGTAATCGAAACAGTACGGTACTGGCACAAACACAGACACATATATCAATGGAAAAGAACAGAGTTCAGGAATGAGCCAACACTTGTATAGGCAATTAATCTACAACAAAAGAGGCAAGAATATACAATGTGGAAAAGACAGCCTCCTTAATAAATGATGTTGGTAAAACTGGACAGCTGCATGCAAAAGAATCAAATTGTACTAATTTCTCACACCATGCACAAAAATAAATTTAAAATGGATTAATAAAGACAAATGTAAGAACAGAAATCATAGAACTTCTCTAATAACACATAGGCAGTATGCTCTTGGACACTGGTCTTGGTAATATATTTTTGGATATATTTACATATGTCTTCAGGCAAGTGAAACTAAAGCAAAAATAAACAATGAGACTATATCAAACTAAAAAGCGTTTATACAGTGCAGGAAACTATCAACAAATAAAAAGGTCACCTACTGGATGAGAGAAGATATCCATAAACAATATATCTAACAAAGGGTTAAAACACAAAGAATTCAAACATTTAAAAAAGGTCAGAAGACCTGGATATTTTCCCAAAGAAGGCAGACAGATGATCAAAAGGAATCTGAAAAGATGCTCACATCAGTAATCATGAGGGAAATGCAAATCAAATATCACCTCACATCTGTAAGATTGGCTATTATCAGAAAAACCACAAATAATAAGTACTAATGAGGAAGTGTAGAAAAGGGAACCCTCATGGACTGTTGGTGGGGCTGTAAATGGGTACAGCCACAATGGAAAACAATAGGGAGGCTCCTTCAAAATTTAAAAACAGAGTTGCTCAATCGTGTCTGACTTTTTGCAACCCATGGTCTATAGACGGCCAGGTTCCTCTGCCCATGGAATTCTCTAGGCAAGATTACTGGAATGGGTTGTCATTCCCTCCTCCAGGGAATCTTCCCAACCCAGGGATAGAATCCAAGTCTCCTGCATTGTTGGCAGTCTCTTTACCATCTGAGCCACCAGGAGCTATCACATAATCCAGCAATTCCATTCCTGGATATTTATCCAAAAGAAACTGAAACACTATTTAGAAAAGATATATATGCCCCTGTGTTCACTGCAGCATTACTTACAATAGCCAAGATATGGAAGCAATCTACATCTTTATCAAAGGAATATTACTTGGCCATAAAACAGATAAAGAGAATGAACAAGTGGTTGCCGGGGGGAGACGGACAGAAGAAGAAAAAAATAGGTGAGGGAGATTAAGCAGTACAAAATTCCATTTGTAAAATGAACAAGTCACAGGTGTGAAATCTACAGTGTGGGAAATACAGTCAATAATTATGTAATATCACTGTATGGGAAAAGATGGTCAACTAGACTTATCGTGGTGGTCATTAGGAAATATATAGAAATGCTGAATCACTATATTGTGTAACAAGAACTAACATAGTGCTGTAGGTCAATTACACTTCAAAAACAAATAAACACAAGAAAGAGATGAGATTTGTGGTTACCAGAGGGCAGACAGAGGGATAACTAGATGAAGGCAGTCCAAAAGTACAAAAAGAAAATTATGACCAACCTAGACAGCATATTAAAAAGCAGAGACATTACTTTGCCAACAAAGGTCCGTCTAGTCAAGGCTATGGTTTTTCCAGTAGTTATGTATGGATGTGAGAGTTGGACTGTAAAAAAAGCTGAGCTCTGAAGAATTGATGCTTTTGAACTGTGGTGTTGGAGAAGACTCTTGAGAGTCCCTTGGACTACAAGGAGATCCAAAGAGTCCATCCTAAATGAGATCAGTCCTGGGTATTCATTGGAAGGACTAATGTTGAAGCTGAAACTCCAAATCTCTGGCCACCTCATGTGAAGAGCTGACTCATTTGAAAAGACCCTGATGCTGGGAAAGATTGAGTGCAGGAGGAGAAGGGGATGACAGAGGATGAGATGCTTGGATGGCATCACCGACACAATGGACATGCTGCTGCTGCTGCTAAGTCACTTCAGGCGTATCCGACTCTGTGCAACCCCATAGATGGCAGCCCACCAGACTCCCCCATCCCTGGGATTCTCCAGGCAAGAACACTGAGTGGGTTGCCATTTCCTTCATGAAAGTGAAAAAGTGAAAGTGCAGTCGCTCAGTTGTGTCCAACTCTTAGCGACCCCATGGACTGCAGCCCACCAGGCTCCTCCGTCCATGGGATTTTCCAGGCAAGAGTACTGGAGTGGGGTGCCATTGCTTTCTCCACAATGGACGTGAGTCTCAGTGAACTCCTGGAGTTGGTGATGGACAGGGAGGCCTGGTGTGCTGCGGTTCATGGGGTTGCAAAGAGTCAGACACGACTGACTGACTGAACCGACTGGAAGGTACAAACTTGTAGTAATAAGTAATACTAAGGATGCAATGTAAAACATAATAAATATAATTAACACTGCTGTATATTAATATGAACATTAAGAGAGTAAATCCTAAAAGTTCTCATCACAAACAAAATTGTTTTCAATTCTTTAATTTTGTATACATGTGATATGATTGATGTCCACTAAACTTACTCTGGTCATCATTTCATGATGCATGTACATAAAACAAGTTATTATGCTATAGAACTTAAACATACAGTGCTGTATGACTTCAGTATAATTAATTATATATCTCAATAAAACTGGAAAAAAATAATGATAAAACACACTGATAATATGTACCCTTAATTTGACAATAAAAATGGCTCTTTACTTTTGTTGTGTTTTTGCCAAAACCCCATAACCCATTTTAATTATGAGAAAAAATAGATAAAAAGCCTGTTGGAGAGACACTGAACAAAATATCTGACAAATATAACTCAACTCTCAAGGTCATGAAACACAAGGAAAGTCTGAGAAACAGTCACAGCCTGGAGGGGCCTAAAAAGACATAATGATTAAATATAATGTAGTATTCACAATGGGTTCCTGGAACAGAAAAAGGATACTAGGCAAAAACTAAGGAAATTTGAATAAAATATTGGCTGTAGTTAATAATAATTTATATAAATATTTACTCATTAATTGTGGTAAATGTACCATACTAATGTAAGATGTTAGCAATACAGGAGATGCGCTAGGGAATGTATGAAAACTCTCTGTACTAGCCTTAGAACTTTTCTACAAATCTAAAAGTATTCAAAAGTAAAAATCTCATTTAAAAAATCATTGAGCTGCATATGGGAAGTTTATCTCAATAAAAAGTTACTGCAATAAAAGTGTTAATTATGGTTCCATATGCTAGCAACAAACAATCAGAAAATTTTAAAGTATCATTTACATTAGTAGAACGAGTTTGAAATTTTTAGAGATGAACCTGACAAAGGGTTATAAGACCTATATACCGAAAACTAGAAGATACTGCTGAGAGAAATTAATCAAGACATAATTATATAGAGAAATAAAACAAGTAGGTAGATCAGAAGACAGTATTGTTTAGATGTCAGTTCTCCCCAAACAGAATTATGGATCCCAAGCAAATATCCAGCAGACTTTTTGGTAGGAATGACAACCTGATTCTAAAATTTACATGAAAATGCAAAAAACCTAGCATGTCAAAATAACTCTGATCCACCAGAAAATTACTAGAACTAATCAATGATTATAGTAAAGTTGCAGGATATAAAATCAACACACAGAAATCCCTTGCATTCCTATACACTAATAATGAGAAAACAGAAAGAGAAATTAAAGAAACAATTCCATTCACCATTGCAACGGAAAGAATAAAATACTTAGGAATATATCTACCTAAAGAAACTAAAGACCTATATATAGAAAACTATAAAACACTAGTGAAAGAAATCAAAGAGGACACTAATAGATGGAGAAATACACCATGTTCATGGATCGGAAGAATCAATATAGTGAAAATGAGTATACTACCCAAAGCAATTTATAGATTCAATGCAATCCCTATCAAGCTACCAACGGTATTCTTCACAGAGCTAGAACAAATAATTTCACAATTTGTATGGAAATACAAAAAACCTCGAATAGCCAAAGCGATCTTGAGAAAGAAGAATGGAACTGGAGGAATCAACCTACCTGACTTCAGGCTCTACTACAAAGCCACAGTTATCAAGACAGTATGGTACTGGCACAAAGACAGAAATATAGATCAATGGAACAAAATAGAAAGCCCAGAGATAAATCCACGCACATATGGACACCTTATCTTTGACAAAGGAGGCAAGAATATACAATGGATTAAAGACAATCTCTTCAACAAGTGGTGCTGGGAAAACTGGTCAACCACTTGTAAAAGAATGAAACTAGAACACTTTCTAACACCATACACAAAAATAAACTCAAAATGGAATAAAGATCTCAACGTAAGACCAGAAACTATAAAACTCCTAGAGGAGAACATAGGCAAAACACTCTCTGACATACATCACAGCAGGATCCTCTATGACCCACCTCCCAGAATATTGGAAATAAAAGCAAAAATAAACAAATGGGACCTAATTAAACTTAAAAGCTTCTGTACAACAAAGGAAACTATTAGCTAGGTGAAAAGGCAGCCTTCAAATTGGGAGAAAATAATAGCAAATGAAGCAACTGACAAACAACTAATCTCGAGAATATACAAGCAACTCCTACAGCTCAACTCCAGAAAAATAAATGACCCAATCAAAAAATGGGCCAAAGAACTAAATAGACATTTCTCCAAAGAAGACATACAGATGGCTAACAAACACATGAAAAGATGCTCAACATCACTCATTATCAGAGAAATGCAAATCAAAACCACTATGAGGTACCATATCACACCAGTCAGAATGGCTGCGATCCAAAAGTCTACAAGCAATAAATGCTGGAGAGGGTGTGGAGAAAAGGGAACCCTCTTACACTGTTGGTGGGAATGCAAACTAGTACAGCCACTATGGAGAACAGTGTGGAGATTCCTTAAAAAACTGGAAATAAAACTACCCTATGATCCAGCAATCCCACTGCTGGGCATACACACTGAGGAAACCAGAAGGGAAAGAGACACGTGTACCCCAATGTTCATTGCAGCACTGTTTATAATAGCCAGGACATGGAAGCAACCTAGATGTCCATCAGCAGATGAATGGATAAGAAAGCAGTGGTACATATACACAATGGAGTATTACTCAGCCATTAAAAAGAATACATTTGAATCAGTTCTAATGAGGTGGATGAAACTGGAGCCTATTATACAGAGTGAAGGAAGCCAGAAAGAAAAACACCAATACAGTATACTAACGCATATATATGGAATTTAGAAAGATGGTAACAATAACCCTGTGTACGAGACAGCAAAAGAGACACTGATGTATAGAACAGTCTTATGGTCTCTGTGGGAGAGGGAGAGGGTGGGAAGATTTGGGAGAATGGCATTGAAGCATGTATAATATCATGTATGAAATGAGTCGCCAGTCCAGGCTCGATGCACGATACTGGATGCATGGGGATGGCGCACTGGGAAGACCCAGAGGGATGGTATGGGGAGGGAGGAGGGTTCAGGATGGGGAACACATGTATACCTGTGGCGGATTCATTTCGATATTTGGCAAAACTAACACAATATTGTAAAGTTTAAAATAAAATTAAATTAAAAATAAAAACAACTCTGAAAAAGATAAATCATGTTGGAGGCCTTGTCCCACCAATTTCAAGCTTATTTAAAAGCTACAGTAATCAACACAGTCTGATATTGGAGTAAAGACAAATAATCAGTGGAACAAAACAGTCCTGAAACAGACCTAAGTTTATAGTCAGCTGATTTTCAATAAAGGTACCATATCAATTCAGTGAGAAAAAGATGGTATTTTCAATAAATTGTGTTAGAGCAACTGTTTAGCAATATGCAAAGAGAAGGAAAAAAGAACTTTGATACTTAATCACATCACAAATAACAAATTAACTCTAAATGGATTGCAGACTAAAATCTAAGAACAGAAACTATAAAACTACTGTAAGAAAATGCTGGAGAAAAAGACTTTGAGCCTGGTAAAGATTTCTATAACCCAACAAAAAATTCACAAACCAAAAAAGAAAAAAATCAACAAATTATACTTCATCAAAATTAAAAATCTTGTGCATCAAAAGATACTATTTCTACAAAACAAGCCACAGACTGGCAGAAAATATTTACAAACATATATCTGAAAAACGACTTATATCTACAATATATAAGGAAGTCTTACAACTCAAAAGTAAGCCACCTCATTAATTAAATAGGAAAAAGATTTAAACAGACTCCCAAACAAAAGAAGGCATACAGATTGTGTATAAGCACACTGAAAGATGTACATCATCAGTCAATGCTGCTAAGTCGCTTCAATCGTGTCTGACACTGTGCGACCCCATAGATGGCAGCCCACCAGGCTCCCCCGTCCCTGGGGTTCTCCAGGCAAGAACACTGGAGTGGGTGGCCATTGCCTTCTCCATCAGTCAATAGGAAACTGCAAATTAAAAACCACAATCAGATACCACTCTTTATCCACTAAACTGGGCAAAATTAAAAGACTAAACTGAATGCTAGTGAAGAATGGAGCAAGTGGAACCATCACACAGTTGCTGGTAAGAATATAAAATACAGACTTTGGAACACATTTATTCAAGAGAAATGAAAAGTATATGTCCTCACAAAGATTTAAACATAAATGTTCACAGGAGCTTTGTTTGTAACAGCCCAAACTAGAAAGAACACAAATGACGATTAACAGGTGAATGGATAAACAATTCCACTGTGGAACTGTGGCATACACACAATGGAATATACCCAGCAATACGACATAATGCATAAAACAACAAAGGTTAATTGCAAAATAATTATGCAGAGGGAAAAAGGGCAGGAAAGAAGTATACTAAATGATTATATGAAATCCTGGGAAATACAAACTAATGTAAGTGAAATAAAGTAGATCAATAATAATAACAGATAAGGCAGGAAGACAGGATGGAGAAGATTATAAAGGAGTATAAAGAAATGTTTGAGAGCATAAATCAAAATTTCAACAAATTGTACACCTTTAGTATGTGCAATTTATTGCACAAAACAATTATATTTCAATAGAAGTGTTTAAATCAGATATTTATATAAGTAATTATATATACCCATATATAAATATATATATATATATGGCTTCCCTTGTGGCTCAGCTGGTAAAGAATCCGCCTATAATGCGGGAGACCTCGGTTTGATCCCTGGGTTGGGAAGATCCTCTGAGGCAGGGAAAGGTGGCTTGGAGAATTCCATGGACTGTATAGTCCATGGGGTCGCAAAGAATCAAACACAACTGAGTGACTTTCATTTCACTTCACTTTATATATAAATATATATATATATATAAAACTTGTTATACTAGATTAGTTGATTTTAATTGTATAATACAAAATCAAGCCAAACAAACTGTAAAGCAAATATGTGTGGGTGTGTATCTCTTAATAAAAAAGAATGGACTAGCTAACTTAATAAAATATAAGGAAATGAGAATTACTAAGGTCTTTGAACCATGGCTTTTTGAAAACCACACCATTGCTATTGTCATCTAGAAGTGATTTAGAGCCAAGTGAAATAACTTAGTAGAGCCATAGGAAGTATTTATACAAGCAAAGAATATAAAATAATTTTACAATTTTAGTGCCGGAAAAGTTTCTCTAATTCAAAGTCCTCATTTTACAGCAGAGAATGTGAAGCCTAGAGAGGTTAAGTTCATAGTTCAAGGTCTCACTAAGGCAGAGCCAAGACTATAATCAAATTTGTACAATTTTAACTTAAAAGGTATTTTAGGATCAATTACCATTCCATTCCCCTTCATGGATCACAGCCTTGTCGTGGCAAAGGGGCTTGCATAACTCAATGAAGCTATAAGCCATGCCATGCAGGGCCACCCAAGACAGACAGGTCATAGCGGAGAGTTCTGACAAAACACGGCCCACTGGAGAAGTGAACGGCAAATCACTCCAGTATTTTTGCCCCAAGAATCCCATGAACAGCATGAAAAGGTAAAATGATACAATGCGAGATGAGTCCCTCGGGTCGGAAGGCGCCCAATATGCTACTGTGGAAGAGTGGAGAAATAGCTCCAGAAGGAATGAAGAGGCTGGGCCAAAGTGGAAATGACACTAGGTTGTAGATGTGTCTGAAAGTATAGTCAGATGTGGTGAAAGTAAAGCCTGATGCTGTAAACTGAACAATATTGCATGGGAACCTGGTAAGTTCCTAAATCAAGGTAAATTGGACATGGTCAAGCAGGAAAAGGACAGTTTTCATTCCAATCCCAAAGGGCAATGACAAAGAATGTTCAAACTACCACACCACTGCACTCATTTCACATGCTAGCAAGATTATGGCTTCAGCAGTATGTGAACCAAGAACTTCTAGATGTATTAGCTGGGTTTAGAAAAGGCAGAGGAGGAACCAGAAATCAAATTGCCAACATCCATTGGTCATATAGAAAGCAAAGGAACTCCAGAAAAACATCTATTTCTGCTTCATCGACTATGTGAAAGCCTTTGACTGTGTGAAGGATCACAACAAACTGTGGAAAATTCTTAAAGAGATGGGAATATCAGATGACCTTACTTGTCTCCTGAGAAACCTGTATGCAGGTCAAGAAGCAACAGTTAGAAACAGACATGGAACAACAGACTGGTTCCAAATTGGGAAAGGAGTATTCACCCTGCTTACTTAAAATCATATACGGAGCACATCATATGAAATGCTGGGCTGGATGAATCACAAGCTGGAATTAAGATTGCTAGGAGAAATATCAACAACCTCAGATATGCAGATGATACCACTCGAATGAAAGTGAAGAGAAACTAAAGAGCCTCTTGATGAAGGTGAAAGAGAAAAGTGAAAAAGCTGGCTTAAAACTCAACATTCAAAAAACTAAGATGATGGCATCCAGTCCCATCATTCATGGCAAATAGATGGGGAAAAGTGGAAACAGTGACAAATTTTATTTTCTTGGGCTACAAAATCACTGCAGCCACAAAATTAAGACACTTGCTCCTTGGAAGAAAAGCTATGACAAACCTAGGCAGCATATTAAACAGCAGAGATATCACTTGACAGACCAAGGTCTGTATAGTCAAAGCTATGGCTTTCCCAACATGTATGGATGTGAGAGTTGGACCATCAAGAAGACTGAGCACTAAAGAATTGATGCCTTTGAATTGTGGTGTTGGAGAAGACACTTGAGAGAGTCCCTTGGACTGCAGGAGATCAAACCAGTCAATCCTAAAGGAAACCCTGAATATTCATTGGAAGGACTGTTGCTAAAGCTCCAATACTTTGGCCACCTGATGTGAAGAACTGACACATTGGAAAAGACCCTGATGCTGGGAAAGACTGAGGGCAGGAGGAGGAGGATTGCGGCAACAAAGGATGAGATGGTTGGATGGCATCACCCATTCGGTGGACATGAACTTGGGCAAACTTCAGGGAAGGCTGGCATGCTGCAGTGCATAGGGTCACAAAGAGCTGGCCACGACTTGGTGACTGAACAACAACAAATTTTTTTTTTTAAAAAACTACAAGGATGGGACAAGGATCAAGATATGTTCATAATAAATTCCCCCCTCCCCCGCCTTTTTTTTTGAGCATTCACAATTTGCAGAGTTTATTTGGCTTGGTTGTTTTTGTAATATTCATGTAAAGAAAATCAACCAATCCCGTCTAACTAGTTTTTCCACAGAAACATTCAAAGAATGGAAAGGCTGCAAACTGGCAGCGTATGAGCTGTGTTTTGCCCACAGACATGTTTTGTCGGTCTGCACAGTGTTTCTAACAACCAGAATATGTGGCTAACATTTAAAATGGGTAGTGAAGTGAAGTGAAGTGAAGTCGCTTGTCGTGTCAAGACTCTTTGCGACCCCATGGACTGTAGCCTACCAGGCTCCTCCGTCCCTGGGATTCTCCAGGCAAGAATACTGGAGTGGGTTGCCATTTCCTTCTCCAGGAGATCTTCCCAACCCAGGGATCGAACCCGGGTCTCCCCATTGCAGGCAGACACTTTACCATCTGAGCCACCAGGGAAACCTGGGTTTCTAAATTTCGTTGAAATGTCAGAAAACCTGACACAATTAGGTATACATTCTTCAAGGCAAAAACTGAGCTCTGATTAAGCTCTTGGGTAACTTAGACAAATGAGGCAAAATTACTGCTTTCAAAGACCTCATGATTTACTATTAGAAGCAATCACATAAAGAAATTATTGTAGTGTTTTACAATCATACTATGTGCCAGGCAATGCGTGACGGATGTTGTAATAAAAATGAGGCTAGGTTAAGATGGAGAAGGGAAGAGGTCATCAACTTTGTTAAAAAGCCTACTGCTTTGGAAAGGCTTCATGAAGGAGGCAGCATTGGAGCCATGTCTTTGAGAGGAAGTTTTTGCTAGGTGACCAGGGCAGAGGAGGACATTTCAGATAAGCAGCAGCATGTACAAGGTTGCAGGATCATATGCAGCCACCACAGATGAAGCACAAGGCTAACAATAAGGTAGTTTGAAAAGCATATGGTAGTTTGAAAAGAAATGATATGCTTTGAAAGCATAGCAGCAGCCAGATCGTGAAGAACTCTTGTATCTCATGCCAACAACGCAGGTTTCATCCTACACATCAGTATTATTCCCACAGTGCCCCTGAGGAGACTGCTCATGATTCAACCTAGGTGGAACAGAAATAAAAAGGGTAAAGATATGCCAGCTGAACCCCACCCCCAATTGCTGTTTCAACTAGAATGAGCCCTACTATACTATTCTACACAGTAAAGTCCTATTTATATTTCTTTGGACAAAAAATTATGCTATAAACCAAAAAAAAAAAGAAAGAAAAAAATTTTAAAGCTTGAACATGAGCTATTGAAAAATATTTACCAAGAAATTAAATAAGATTAGTATTTTGTCAAGATCTCTCTGGTAACAGTTCCAAGAATGGAATAAAGAAGTATGAGAAAGGCTTCCCTGGTGGTCCAGTGGTTAAGAATCCACCTTGCAACGCAGAGGATACCAGTTCGATTCCTGGTCCCTGAAGATCCCACATGCTTCAGGGCAACTAAGCCCATGCACCAGAACTACTGAGCCTGCAATTTGGAGGCCGCAAACTGCAACTACCAAGCCCATGTGCCAAAACTACTGAAGCCCGGGTACCAGAGCCCATGCTCCGCAACAAGAGAAGCTATTGCAATGAGAAGCCTGCAAACTGCAATGAGAGAAAGCACACAGGCAACAATGAAGAACCAAGAGCAGCCAATAATAAATAAATATTTTTTTTAAAAAAGAAGCATGAGAAATGAGAATACTTAACCTCAACTGATCCAGGAAATTATGATTTAAATCTGGGTAGTGGCACAGAGTCGGACACGACTGAAGCGACTTAGCAGCAGCAGCAGCAGCAGTGACAGTAGAGATATTCAAATCTTACTGATGTCTACTTTGTAGCAAATAATCTGCTATATGTTTTGTTCAGGATAAAAAAGATAAATTCGAGAATTATTTAAATAAAAAGGGAGAATGACTGATTAAAATGAGAAGGTTAAGAAGAAAAAGGAATTAAGCTTCGTAGGTGACTTGAATAAAAAGCACAGACAGATGTGATTTAAGCTTAGATGAAAATCACTATACCTCACCTTCAATAAGCTAAGCACAAACCAGACCAAAAAAGAAATGTTAAGGAGGTGTAATCTAGTCTGAAGCAAAGGTCCCAGAGGATTTGCTAGAGGTATACACAAAATCAGAACCATCCTTGAATGCCACGAGAAACAACAGAAGTTCTTAACTACCAATATCTTTAACAATCTCAAAGGTTTTTCTAATGGTCTACTGAAAGATAAAGCTTGGCATTCTTCCTTGGCAATTTGGATAAGATCCAGATAACCAAATGATGATGGAATCAAGAATATTGGAAAGCAAACAAGAATATTGGGAAATAATATTTAAGTCATCATACCTATACAATTGCCAGCTAATATATGGTCAGCAAGTTTATAAACTGTTCCATTACACTAAGGATAAGTATGTAACCAGTGGCTCAATTCTGCTCATGACTAGTCTTCAATTATGAATTTCTTAGTAGACTCTTAGAGTTCCAAAGTATTTAAGTGTATAAATTTACCAAGCATGAGAAGCATTCAAATATAAGTTTCTAGGTTTTTCATTGAGTCCTAGACTAAAATATTTAGTGCTATTTCCATGAATCTGATTTTATAGTGTAACTGTTTTCCCTGATTTTTAAAGGGCAATGGGAGAGAGAAGAAAAGATTGGAGTGGGAGCCCTTACATTCTTCAAAATGAATCCTATTTTCACAGCTGTTCATGAGAGTTATTCCAACATCTTTGATAAAAATTATAACCAACATTAAATACACAAAACTTTTAAGTTCTTCAGTGAATTGGTCAAAACATTCTCTTTACGAAAAAAGCCTTCATACCTCATTAATTACATTAGACTATAATGCCTAACCCATTAAAGAGCAGATAATGTTAACTACTATTTCCAAGTAGCTGACAATAAGTTATAAAACTCACTCATGCAACATCAAAGACCTGGTTATAACTTTAAGTGCATTGCCAAATCTTATATATTAGAAGACATTCTAAGAGAATTGCATGGGCCTGTAGCTACATAGTTTAAAAAAAAAAAAAAAAAAAAAACATGAAATTGGTGTCTGACTAAAACAAGAAGAATTAGAAAATATTCTCAAAGTATCTTTATGTGGGCACAGGAAGTGCTTGCATTTACAGAGAGAGAAGAAAAAAAAAAAAAAATGGGGAATAGAAGAATTACCTGAGGGCAGGAAATTCAGACAAAAGGTCCCTACTCCTGGTGAAAGCAAGTAGTCAGTTGCCAGGGTTTCTTAGACTCCTCTGGGACTCATTTGGGTGATTATGAAATTCACAGCACATCAATCTCCACCACAGTCAGCAGGGATCGCTGCAGGGAATGGGTACACAGGGGACACAGAAGGGAGCAAGTTTAAGGGAAGGAAGAGGAAAGGAATGATATGATAAAAATATTTAGCTGTGAGTCACTTTAAAGAAAATACAGTTGTATTTCACACTGGATTAACTATAGGCAAATGCTGCTTAAAATCTAAGATAAATCAATCATTTATGATTTTCTTCATTCTCTCTACCACTGGTAGCACTACTACTCTATTAAATCAATACGTTTTAAATTTTATATTAAAAATAATATTTAACAAAAACGAGATAGCTATGCTACACAAAAGTTACACAAAGACTGAACTAAATAATATTAAATGAAACCAATTAGGACAAGCACTCTAAAAGACAAGCAACCTACAAATTGTCAAAATTTTAACTGCCAGAAGGCCCAGTTAAAACTATAATCCTCATTTCATTTCATAAAGAATACTAAAGAGTAAAGTCACCTATGAAAAATAACCCACAAACATCAAGATTGTAATATTGCTAAAAATGTATCCAGCTTTATAAATACATGTATTTATGACCTATGTGTTCCATGACGGCCGATGTATAAATTTACAATAGTATAAATCTATTTCTCCAGTCAGCTAAAAATGTTTCTGAACAACTACCCTGTACCACAGTACTGTGGCAGATGCTAAAGATACAATGGAGATCCACACAAGCACAGTCACTGCCCTCAGAATTCAAAGCCTATCAGGGTTATTCTGCCCTTAAAGAGATGAACAAGAAGCTTTTGTTCTAAAATAAATAAAAAACAGTAGAGAAAACCCCACAATGTTATAATAACAGTGGCAGAAAAGAAGCCACAGATTCCTCTCTTAATGGTACTTTTGGGTAGAAAAAAGAGTACATACAGCTAAAAGTGTCTAAAAGGATAGACTAATATAGAGGTTCAAAATTTTTATACAACATGCTTTTTGGCTGGGAGAAGTCTCAAAATAAGTCAATGAATTATGAGACAGACCAATAACAAGTATAATGCCTAAAAAAATACATCCTGGATCATATTTGCTCAGCTCTTAATTTTGTTTTAATAATTTGGTCTTGATGTGATAACTGCTCATATTTCACTCATGGAAATGGTGTCATAAAACTTTCGAAGTTAAGTGAAAGTTGCTCAGTCATGTCCGACTCTTTGCAACCCCATGGACTATACAGTCCATGAAATTCTCCAGGCCAGAATACTGGAGTGGGTAGCCTTTCCCTTCTCCAGGGGATTTTCCCAACCCAGGGATCATACCCAGGTCTCCCGCATTGCAGGCAGATTCTTTACCAGCTGAGCCACAAGGGAAACCCCATAAAGCTTGTAACTTACATTCAATCTGAGCTAATATCAACTTGTAAATATCAATATTTAATAGAAATATTAAATTACTCATCTTAAGGAACATAGTATGCAAACTTTAAAACCTAAACTGCTAAGAGATCAACTTACTGAGGAAACATTTAGACTGGAAACTGCAGTATTAAGGCAAACTGTAATACTGCAAAAAAAATTATGCAAGTAAAAAGAAATGAATGGAGAAATTGTCCTTCCCCAACTTTAAAGAACTGCTGAGTCAAAAGACTATGTTTTCCAAGTTTCAAAGGACGGTAAGGTCAAATGATTCCCAAGTAATAAACGAATCTCCTAAGGGATACTGCAACAGGATGATAAAATACCATCAAGGAGTAAAACAGGAAATGCTGAAAACTCAAAGAAAAGCGAACTGTTAGGTGCAAACTGCAGCCTGAACAGGCAGTATAGAATAATCAAATGATGAAGGTGCTGGATCAGTGACTTAACTACTCAACACGACCTGTTAAATCTTAGCAAAGTCTAAAACCTCACGGTTTTAATAAAACTTCCTTCTAGGTGACCAGAACAAATACCTTCTGATTCTAGGATAACAGTATTACAATATCCAATAAACCACGCATTCAATCTCCTTTTCACCTGAAGTTTTCAAATCAATCTCCTGAAAGTAACTTTTCCAAGAATCAATATCTGGTTGTAGTTGTAAATTAATGTGAAAGAAACAGGCACCTTGCTCAATTTTAGATGCTTCTATGAAGTGTACTTAATAGAAGAAAATAAAAATCCACCCCCTAAAATTCAACTCACAATTTACTTTTCTGTAATTATCTATTGGCTAAGCCAAAGGATGACCACACACAAAAAACACTGACATCACTGTTGCCAAACTATAAGAGGCACAGTCTAAATTAGCTTACAAATAAAGGGATCTCCATTTATATACTTAATAGACAACCAAATTAAGGTATCCAGAGCCAAACTCCAGATCTTTTTCCATAAACCTGCTCCTTCTGCATATCTTCTCCAACTTAATTAATAGCAACTCCATCTTCTCAGTTGCTTATGTCAAAGTCATCCATGACTGTTCTCCTTCTCAATCCACATTTTATCTATTGGCAAAACCTGTGGCTCTGCCTTCAAACTACATCTAAAACTTGACTATGTATCTCAACAACTTCACGGCATCCACCTAGCTCCATGCCAGTATTTTTTCTCATCTGGCTAGTTAACACTTTTCACTAGGCCCCTGCTTCTTCCCCCGCCCTCCAATTATTTATTTCCCACTTGGCTGCAGAGTGATCAATGGTTCAAAGCCTTCCAGTGGCTTCCAGTCTCACTCAGAGTAAAAGCCAAAGTCACTACAAGGTCCCACAAGATCTGGCCCTTGATTTCTCTTTGATCTTATCTTCCTCTACTCACCTCAGTCCTCATTCCATTTCACCTATACTGGAGGCATTAATGTATTTGCCAAAAAATGACAAGTAAGCTTCCTCTTCTAGATCTTTGCATTTGTTCGCACTCCCAATTTCAGCTCTCTCCTCAAATAACACCTTCTCAATTAAGCCTTCTCCATATCTGGATTTAAAATTGCAAAGTTTGTCCCCCCACCTCCGTGCACTTCCTACTCCCTTTCTCTTATTTTTTTTCAATAGCAGTGTACTTCACATTTAATTTAAACATGAAGGTTTATTAATCTAATTACTCTCAGCCTTCTCTGATTAAAATGTAAGCTCCACTAAGGACAAGGAGTTTGCCCCAACATTATGGACTAGTACCTGGTACAGCGAAGCACTCAGTAAATATACTGTGAGGCACTCTAATCTCCCTTCATTTTGCCAGTCAAGTCACAAGATCCTGCAAACACTCAACCTTTCCTAATCTCCTTAATAAATATTCCAAATAGTTAATCTTCTCAGGCCACTCTCCCTTTCTACTTATTTCTTCCGCTTTGTTTAGGGAGTATGTCTTGTTGAAACTGTCAAGAAGTTTCTTTTACCTCAATCCTTGGAGCTGGCCAGTATCCAGGCCTTTCCCAAGTCTGTTTCTCTAACCTTCTCATAAATTCTGTGGAATACTGATATCTTTCTACATTATTTTTCTACTTAATCTAATCAGAGCACCTCTATAGACTCTGTGTTTCCACCCCAGAGAAATGTTCCTGAACCTTGGATTGCAAATCAAACTCATAACCATGTACCTTTCTTTAGTGATCATGTCCCTCTTTAATCAGGAATTCTTTATTAGCAGTCACCTCCTGGGATGAAATTTAATTTCAATTTCCCTAACACAGCAAATGAGGCCCTCCAAAACCTAATTTTGTTAGGTGCCTACTAAAGACACCAAATGGAGCAACAAGCCTGACTCTAAACAGTTCTCCACATGACCACATCTTTGCTGTACAACCCTTTGCCACTGCTAATTGACCCGTGGATAAACAGAACTGGGTCAAACAGATTCTCTCTGCCAGAAATCCGAAACTTCAACAGGAAAGACCAGACTGGGAGTTGTGAAGATCAGACAGCACCCTAAAGTAGTGGTTCTCAACTGAGAGTCGTTGTACCTTCCAGGGGACATCTGGAAACATCTGGGGACCTGCTCTCATTGTCAAGACTGCAGGAGTGCTACTGGCATCTAGTGGGTGGAGACCAGAGGTGCCGCTCAACATCCTACAATGCGCAGAGCAGCTTTTCACAAAAAACAATCGTCTGGTTCAAATGTCAATAGTGCTGAAGTTCAAGTACTCTTCCACCGAGGCCCTAGGCATTGGCTGTTCCAGATTCTGTGACCCATACTAACAGCTTTCTATTACATTTCCTCTTTTAGCCTAAGTGAAACAGAGCAGGTTTTTGTTGTTTGCAGACAATATAATCTTTTTTTTTTTTTACAGTTTTTTTAATTGGAGTATAATTGCTCTACAATGTTGTGTTAGTTTCTGTTGACCAATGAAGTGAATCAGCTGTGTGTGGGTGCTAACGTGCTTCAGTCGTGCCTGACTCTTTGTGACCCCATGGTCTGCAGCCCTCCTGGCTCAGCTGTCCATGGGATTCTCCAAGCAAGAATACTGGAGTAGGTTGCAACCTCTCCTGCACTGGCAGGTGGGTTCTTTACCACTAGCACTACCTGGGAATCAGTTACATGTATACACATATCCCCTCCCTCTTGAAACTTCCTTCCACCCCTCCCCTCTTAGTCACTAGCTGAGGACCAAGCGAAGCTCCCTGTGCTATACAGTACGTTCCCACTAGCTGCCTATTTAACACATGGTAGTATATTTATGACAGACAATATAATCTTAATTAGCCCAGTATCCTAGTCCAATAATCTGACACACATGTGTATACTTTAAATCAGTTTCTCAACCTCAAAATTATTGACATGTAGGTCAAATAATTCTTTTTGTGAGAGATCATGCTGTCCACTATAGGATGTTTAGCAGCATTCTTGGCCTCTACCTGCTAGTTAAACCCCAAGACCCAACTCTGCCGAGTCATGACAATCAAAAATGTCTCCAGACATTGCCAAATATCCTCGGAGGGGTCAAACACCCATATTTCATAACCACTGCTTAAAACCATACAAAGACTGTATTCAGGTGTAGTTTATGTCTTTGCAACACCCACTTGTACCTCCAGCATAATATGCCTTGAGCCAAAGGGGGAGCGGGGGAGCATTTGTATCTGAATCTTCCCCATCTCTTTTTATGTCCTGGCTTAAATGTACCCCATTTTCAAGCTTTTACTCCCTGCCCTTCACCTTTGCTGGAGCACATATGTACACATACCACAGTAACAGGTAATGAGGACTTGAGCTGAAGGTAAGCTCCTGCTTTTATTTTCTTTCTTACACTTGTTCTAACTTTTCTTTAGAGCTTTCCATTTCCTTGTGAAAAAATACTCTCCTAGAGAACTCTCCAAAACATATTCTGGACAGTTATAGTATGAAAGATCAGGGTAAAATCCCCTTCAAAGGCTTTTCCTGTTTCACTTCTATTAAAGTGTAACTACACTGTAACTAATCTGCACATGTGTGCACGCGAACACACACACACTCACTCACTCACTCACTTGTCCTCTTCAGTTTCAGATCTGTTTCAAGTATACAAACTTTTTATTAACAATGAAAGAGATGCTCGGAATACAAACTAAACAACTACATAGGGAATAAGTATACAGATTTACACTTCTCAAATAGTTCATCATTTGCTTTAAGCATTTGTTAATCTCTAAAGAATAATTCTCTTATCAGTTCAGTTCAGTTCAGTCGCTCAGTCGTGTCCGACTCTTTGCAACCCCATGGACTGCAGTGTGTACAACTCTTTGCAACCCCAAGGACTGTAGCACACCAGGCTTCCTGTTCTTCACCAACTCCCAGATCTTGCTCAAACTCACATCCATCGAGTCAGTGATGTCATCCAACCATCTCATCCTCTGTTGTCCCCTTCTCCTCCTGCCTTCAATCTTTCCCAGCATCAGGGTCTTTTGCAAGGAGTCAGTTCTTTGCATCAGGTGCCAAATTACAGCTTCAACTTCAGCATCAGTCCTTCCAATGAATATTCAGGACTGATTTCCTTTAGGATTGACTGGTTTGATCTCCTTGCTGTCCAAGGGACTCTCAAGAGTCTTCTCCAACACCACAGTTCAAAAGCATCAATTCTTCAGTTCTCAGCTTTCTTAAGCCTTTGTATCTGAATAACACTGGTTTTAATCTTAAAATTTCACCACACTTCAACCTCCAAGCTTGGAGTAAGCACTCTTTTTCTCCTGTTTGTTCCTACATTGTCTTCTTTATCTCTTAAAGTGTCATTTTCGTAGTCCTTTCTTTCCAGGATACCAAAGGTACCATATTTATTCAATTATTCAATTGTCCATTATTTCCTAAAACCACAGGAAAATTGGCCATGCCCAATATCTGTGATAATATTGGTGGCTTAAAAAAAAAAAAATAGCAGTATGAAGCACAGTCAATTCATTGTTGCCATTCATGCATTCATTCAAAAAATAGTCATTGAGTACCTACATTATTCTAGATTCAAAAAAAAAAAATACCTGCCCTCATGGAGTTTACATTCAGTACAGAATACAAATGAACTGCAAATAAATAAGTACATCTTATTACAGATGAGGATGAGTGCTACAGAGAAAAGAGTGATCAGGTAAGCCCTCCATTAAGAAATTACCATGAGTTCCATTCACTAGTCATAAGAAATGTCTATTATCGGAAGATAGTATGTTCTGAGTATTTCCAATCAAACTGTGTTCCGGATGGTTAGATCAGTATAGTGACATCTTTATTACTGAATAATCTATAAAATTAAGTTTGACCTAGATAATTTCAGAAGTTCATCACTACCTGAGTAACAGTAAATTATCACAACACCCACCTTGTTTCTTCTATTGTCATCCTTTATATTTATAAATAACTGTATTGCTCTTAGGAAATGACAGCAACAGCAGTAAGGTTAATATCTTAACCAAGAGGATGAATTAGATACTCTTCAGTCACTTGACTTAAGGAAGTTTTGAAACATGAATTAACTGAAAACTTAAGTGCTTCAAAAACACATCTCAAAAACATCATTAGTTAACAGTGCAATTATTAGAAATCATACAGATTAAAAAAGTAATCCTCTATATGTATAACTGACTCACTATGTTGAATACCTGAAACTAACACATGGTAAATCTATACTCTATTATAAAAAAAAAAAAAGAGTAATTCTCAAGATTCAATTATGAATGTGTCTGTTTTGTGAAGTAAGCCATTACCTTTACAACTAATTCGTAAGAGTCCTCATCAACGGGAGTTCTATAAGAGAATTAAACTCTAATGTCCTAAGGTTCTTAATGACTGAACAAACTTTTCTCCTGTGCATCTAAAATGGAACTAGCTATGTAAATACTGTCATCCCCGGGAGAGTGAGAAAATAGAAATTCAAATCATTTTCTGTAGGTGCAAATTTTCTTGTGAACTGAGTATGAGAAAGGCTGGAGGACATCTGACAAGTCAGATCTTACTTAAATCATACAAAATAATGATAAAATCTTCCAAAATGAAGTTATTCATTATTGGATCATATGGACAATTTCAAAAGAAAACTTCCAATTAGTGATACTATTAAAAGAAATGTATAATCATCAGTCTTTCTATACTTGGTTACTTTAAAAAAAACCTTTATCTTATTCAATGTTATAAGTGAGGAAAATATTTGCTGAATCACAGAATTAATAATTTTGCTTTCCAGCATACAACCTGTGGTATACAACGATTTGGACAACCAAGAGCTCTCTTTACTAGGAAAGTATATTATCACATCCAAGTGTTTTCCTAAAATCAGTTAAAAGTAATCTTTAACTTAGAAATAACAGAGGAAAGGGTCATAATCAAGCATTCTGAATTCGCTGTTAACAACTTGGAAACAAGATCCTACATTTAGCCTGTGTTTTGAGACAAATATGGAAAAGTCAGGGGCAGTAACAAACTGCCAGCTTTACTGAGTCATGATTCTGACTAAAACCGCGTTATGAAATGGAAAGGCTGACAAGTCTTGGGTTTGTTACCACAGATGTTGACTCCCTGAATTTATGGATCTTAGATTTTAAAAAACAGTAATAAACTCTGTACGAATGATGTGGGGCTAAAACGACTCCAGAAAAAAACTTGCCAAAGTTGGTAACTCTGATTATTTACCTAAAACAAATCCTAACTGTGCAAACAGGCACACCCTCTAATGCAGAGACAGACTGGGAACGGCGAGGCAGGGTGAATTCAGAACAATAACAAGGTTAACGTTTCAGTGAGAAGACAAGGCTCAGCCCTAAGAGTCCACACTGCGCTAGACGCCCTGGGTTAACGGAACCGCTCATCTCCGAATGGAGGCGAGCAGACACCGAGCACCTGGGCGGCGCCAGACCATCTCCAGTCTCCGCGCTGGACCGCCTGAGAGGGTCCTCCCGACGCCCCCCAGACGCGGCGTCGGGGATGATCCCAGCCATCAGTCTCTCCCTGCAACCCAACACGCTCCTCCGTGAGCCGATCGGGGGAGAGAATCCATCTAGGGGCGCCGTCCAGGGGCGAACCTGTCTGTGGGCGACCCGGACCGGGGACGACCCCATGCAGGCGCTGACTCGCGAGGCCAGCCCTGAGTGCAGGGGCCAAGGGAGATCAGGGGCCGCGACCTCTGCCCCTCTGGAGCAGGGAGTCCAAGGGTCGCCTCCGGCTAGGCTGCCAGTCCCCGCCGCCCCTGAAGCCGCGGGTTGCCTCTGGTACCCCGCTAGGGCGGAGGCGGGCTTGTGCCCACGCTCGAGGCTCTAACCTGGAAAGGTGCTTCAGGATCTGTTTCTTGATGAGCCCAGCCATGGTGCCGAGGCGGGAGGCGCCGCGCTCTCTCTCAGTTCTTCACTGCCTCCTCTCTTCGAGGCCGTCTCCTCTTTGTCCGGATTCACCCGGCCGGAGGAGAGGCTCGTGAGCACTCACGCCCGGGACAGACCCGAGGCCCCGGCCGAGGCCACAGCCGCCACCGCTGCCGCCAAGGATCCGAAGCATTGCGCTCAGGCAGCCACGGCCGCCGCCGGCGCCATCTTGGCTGCAGCATCACCTAAGAGACCTGGGGGAGGGCCGGGGAGCCGCGGGCGCGAGGCGGGGCGGGGCGGGACGGGGCGGGGCGGCGCTAGGTGGGGCGGGGCAACGCAGGCTCGGGAGGTTTGTTGTCCCGCTTCCCTTGCAGGGTCTCGGGTCCGCGGTCCTACCTGTCCCTGATTCTCTTGAATGGTTTGGCTCCCAACCCCAGAACCTTCTGGGTTTTAGACCTCCATCCTCAGGCTCTAGTGTCCTTCACTGAGTGCTTCGTCCATATCTCACTTTTCTTTTTCATTTGCCTGTCAGAATTGACTCCACAAAGTGCTGATTGCTTTGCTTTCTTTACTTATTCAGTTTTCTTTCTTTCTTTTTTTTTTTTTTTTCAGTTTTCTTCATATTCTTCTTTGCTTAGATATTCTGTGTTACCCTGGCCAAATGCTATAATTTGATGTTTCCTCTAGAAATTCTAAGGAAAGTGAAAGTTGTTACGATGTGTTAATAGAGTCCAGGACCAGGACGTTAGAAGCCTAAATTCTAGTTTTGGCTCTAGTATTTCCTAGTTCTATTAACCTGGAGAAAATAATTTCTTACTTTTAGCCTCAGTTTAATTATCTATACAATAGGTTAATATCAGCCTTACCCAACTCACTAGGTTGCTGTATCTAGAGAAATAAAGGTGTAAAATTTCACTTTAAAATTTCTGTGAAAAGGAAGGAAATAGTTGAAATCAGGGAGAGCTATTACAGCTCTGCACCTTCATTCGACCCAGCCCCAAACCAACACTTTAAGAGATGAAAATGACCATCCAGTGTCATCTGAAAAGGGAAGGGGAAATTACACTACCTCTGAGGGATGTATCAGAAAAGTCTGCGGGAGTGTATGGGAATGGCAAGGGGATAGTTTACATATAATCCTGACCCTTTTAAAGCAAGGGAAAGCAGATACTTGTGGATTGACTATACTCAATTTACTCATTTATAATGCACTAAAAATAAGGGACTATTTAAGTAACTAGGTAGCCTGAACGAAAACAAACTTTTCCTGTCATCAAGAAGTTAATTAACAGCCTCAGATGAAAGATAAATTCCTATGCTAAGACCCTGAGCTCTGTAATTAGACTCTTGTTCAAAGGCTGACTTGGCCACTTTGCAGGCAGAGTGTAAACTTGGGCAACTTATTTCAATCTCAGCCTCAGTACCTCATCTATTGGAGATAAAAGTATCTCACAATTTTGTGAGGATTAAACACATATACAGTGTTCAACAAAGTACCTAGCATATGTCAAGCTCTTAATGCTATTATTATCCTTGGCATATTGGAAACAGAAGAAAAAGGTCATGAGAACACAAAGGATGAAGTGATTCTATCTTGTTTAGTCAGAGATGGGATTTTAGTGGAGATGTTATTTCAAGGGTGAGAATGTCAGCTTAATGTTAAATGAACTGGCTCCAAAGTCAGACTTGGATTTGAAACTTCACTCTATCAGCTGAGCCACAAGGGAAGCCCAAGAATACTGGAGTGGGTAGCCTTTCCCTTCTCCAGTGGATCTTCCCAACCCAGGAATCAAACCAGGGTCTCCTGCATTGCAGGCAGATTCTTTACCAACTGAGCTATCAGGGAAGCCCTAACGTTAAATGAATGGGCTCCAAAGTCAGCCTTGTATTTGAAACTTCACTCTGTGGATTTTTAGCTTTGTAATGGTAGGGAAAGTACCGAACCTCTCCAGCCCTGTGGTATTATTTACCTTCATGAGGTTGTTGTGAGGATTAACTAAGCTAATGCAGGTTAAATACTTAGAGAGTGCCAGACAACAGAATGTTGGCTATCATTACTAACTCACTAGAACGTTTCAAGTAGGTGGAACATAATTATGAAAAAGGACAGAAGTGTCAAAGTCCATGACTTCTAAATGGCAAGTAATCTAATGTGCTGGAACAACATGAGAATTCCTTTTCAAAGTAAGAACTATTAAAGAATATTTCAGGTTAATAAGTGTAGTTACAATATCTTTTTCTTTAGAAAACACATGGCAGTAATTTCAACTTGAATCTCCTTTAACTGAGAGAACACCTATCATAAACCCACCAAAAATTCTATGGTTTAAATTTACGTTTTTGTTCATTGCTACTTAATTTTCAAAGTATGATTTTCAAAAAGTTAAAAACATGCTGCTGCTGCTGCTAAGTCGCTTCAGTCAACTCTGTGCGACCCCATAGACGGCAGCCCACCAGGCTCCCCCATCCCTGGGATTCTCCAGGCAAGAACACTGGAGTGGGTTGCCATTTCCTTCTCCAATGCATGAAAGTGAAAAGTGAAAGTGAAGTTGCGACTGTCATACAAATATATAATGAATGTGCATCAAAAATTTAACTCACATTAATGCAGGAACCAGCAAGATAGGATATAAAGTTAGTTCACTCATTAATGCAACTTAAATATTTGCACATGTTCAGTATGTATATCAGAGTGATATTTTTAACCCTTTTAAAATTACACACTGCCAAAATATACATGTATTTGAAAAGTAATAGTCACAGGCTTGAGATTATGTCTACTAAAACCTGGAGGGGTGGGAAGAGAGATTGCATGGTGTGAAGGTGAATGCAGTCAGAGCTTTTACTGAACAGTCTGTGCTGAAGTTGGCTCAACTTCATACTCAGCCAGTTCATAGTGGCTTATGAACCAGCTGTGCACGTCTCTTTCCAACTGTGTGTTCCAGTGTTTGGTAACTTCAGGAAAGCTTGTAATCAGCCATTGTAACAGTATTTTCATTGTATAAAATGGTAAACACTAAAATCTGGACTTTTTCCCCTGGATATCCAGTTGTTAAATATTTACCAGCAGACAATGTAGGATGGGTGGAAGGGAGATGAGATTGCAAATGCATGGACATTATTTCATAGGCAGTTTCAAGCCCTGGAAAACTATGGTGATTGAATTTGGGAAATATGATGAGATCTTTGATTTAGAAAAATATTTCTGATAATCATACTGGCAGTATAGAGGACAGAACATATTGAGAAGAGAATGGAAATAGGAACCTTGAGAAGCTTGTAACATTACTATTTCTGGTGAAAGATGAAGCAGTATCAGTAGAGGCAAACAAACAACCAAAACAAAAAAGTCAAGGAAAAATTCCAGGATTAAGTGAAGGATTGCAGTTGAAGGTAATTGAGGCTTCTCGTTTGAGGCAGTAGGTAGATACTGGGGCATACCACTAATTGAGACAAGTAATAGAGGTGGAACAAGCAGTTTTGGAGATAAAATTGTTTTGAATGTTACATTTAAGGTTATTTCACGCTGTCTGGATAGAAACATTCGGGTTGCAATTGGGGGTGGAAGTTCTTTAGGATTTGTTCAAGGATAGCTGAAGCCAAGAACAAAAATAACCTTGATCTGGGATCAGGGAAAAATGAAGGAAAGCAAAAAGAAAAGCTTAAGTGAGAAAGGGCTTAAAACCAGTAGAGATAGAATGGAAACAGCCTATTTTAAAAAAATGAGAGGTAAATAGAAATGGTGACCACTCTATGATGTAAGATTGATAAAATATTTTTTACATGAGGGAGGCTATCGATTTAATAGTTAGAAAATTGATTACTAAAATTGGATACAACTAAATTTGAAGTTTCAATGACTTTTTTTACAAAGAATTATAGACACCAGTAGAGTGCCT